>NW_026623078.1:73634846-74327346 GCF_023065955.2 Ursus arctos | reverse complement strand
TAAGCTTATTGAGAATTCCAAAATGTTAACATCAGAGTATTACACTAAGCATGGGGCTCTTCTGAGCACGAGGCCCAAAAAGACTTTCCTGGCAGCACATACATGAAGCCAGCCCTTTGGAATGATGTTCTGGGTAGTAATCTTGACTATAAGCACTTATGTGGCCAACGGTTTTGACTGTCATAAAAGATTTAACCTTTATGGGTGTAATTTTAGCTTCCTAGACGCTTTCACCCTGGGGTTTGCAGATCAAGTGGGGGTGATGGGCGTAGACATGAAAACCAGCGAAAAGGTCTCCTAGAAGAGCGTACGCTCGTACCGGCTTATACAGTGGGTGGAACCAGATTCAAAGCCCTGCTTCACCACTGAGTAGCTTAGTAACACTTGGCAAGCGATTTAGCCTTCTGAAATCGCAATTTCTTATACTGTAAAATAGGGGTAATGGCTACCATATCTCAGAGGAACTGCTAGAATTTAAGGTAACTTGGGCAAAGTCCCTGCACCCGTGAGACACAAAATTAATGAGCACTATTGTATTGTTTTGGTTAAAATACTTCAGGTCTCTGAACTTTGGATGTCCTGGTTGCTCTTGATACCCCCAGATACTCCCTAAGTCCCTCGTTGCCTGCAGACACACACATGTGGCAGAGGAAGTAGAAAGGGAGGGAAGGTGCGTGGTTCAGTGGGTTTCCGACTCAAGCAGACATGGGTTCCAAATCCATCCCCATTTCCTGCTTGACCCTGAGCATGTGACTTCACCTCTTAGGATCTCAGTTAACTTGTGAGTAATGGGGAGGAGAGGAATGATCCTAGGACCTGCTTCACGAAACCATGGTGGGGATTCCATGGGCTCTATGTGTCACTTAGCGGACTGCTGGGCTCAGAGCAATGCTCAGTCATTTATCCCATGCTTCAGTTACCTGTCTGCAAAACGAGGATGCTGGTAGTCCACACTGCATGAGGTTGCTTTCTGGAACAAATGAGAATGTCCACGTAAAGTTATCAAATACAGCACCTGGTGCATAGTTAAGGCATCATGACTGTGAAATGTTAGCGATGGTAATAATTAGTAGTTATCACATTACTGATGATAGCAGATAACCACCACAATTCTCTCTCCTCCCCGTCCCCCTGGGCTGGGTGTCCCTGACAGTGCCCAAGAGCACCTGCTAGTTCAGTGTCCAGTTTCCGCTTTTGCTGGGGCTGCTTCGACACCCCTCCCCGCACCCCCCCCCCCCAGAGAATACAGTTTACCCAAGGACTGAGTATAGTTTTGATTTTGAAGACAGAAAACAAATGCAAGTGCCAAAGCCCAGACTTCTTCAAAACAAGACAGGGCTCCAGACAAGGCCATGGCCCTGACTTTTAGGAACTGGAAGGAGGTGTACTTTCTAGTACCCTCTTGGAGGAATATGATAGCTGCCTCTCTCACCCGGCGGTTGTGAATCAAGGTCTCCTTGTCCTCTAGTCTAGCACAAAGGGCCACATGCTTCCCTGTTAGAAGCTGTGAGATTATCTTGCTTCAAAGGATCACAGAGCACCAGCCTTCATCCCCGAGCTCCCACACCCTTCCTTCCATAACAAGGAGCCAGTCCTCATGAACCCTGAGGGCATTATACAGGCCACAAGGCAGCCACTATATGCATCTCTTTCAGATAAGATTCTTGCTTCCCCCAACCCATCCAGGCCCACCTTGGTTAGCTCACTCTTGCACTCAACAATAACTTCTCGAGCCCTTACTACATGCCAAACACAGTGCGAGACACTCAGACACAGACCTGCTGAGTTAGAGGCAATCTGGTTTTTGTGTGTAAGCCAAACTATAAATAGAAGTTATCAATATAATGTGTACAATGCAGTGAGGAAGGAGAAAAGGGAGCACCATGGAAGCCCAGAAGAATAGAAGGGAGCTCAGTCCTAGGTAGGTGTTCAGCATATGAGCTGCAGAAGGAGACACCTGATCTAATCAAGAAAGGAAATTGCTATTTCTCACCTATTACTTTACTAAGGCATTCATTAGTCTCACACACACATGCAGGAGGAGACCCTTCCCTCCAACCCACTCATATTCTCTGGCAGCGCCCCCCACCCCGGCCCTGCCATCTCGGCTCTTGGCACACAGCTCTAGAAGTGCTCGTTCCACCATCCGACCCCCTGACCAGAGTGTAAGCCCTGGGAAAGCAGCAACCAGGCCAACCAGGTTCTCTGTCACAACCATAACCCTTAACACAGAGCCCGGCTTCTAGCAGGTACACTGTCGACATCCATCACGTTGAATAACCCATCTTTTGAGAACCGAATATTGTGAAGGCCCCACGCTGGCTCATAGTGATACAAGTTTGACAAATATGCTTAAATAAGTAATTAACAAGTGGAGTTGACAAATGGAAATATTAAATGAGTGATACAGATTGAAGAAAGTGAGGAAGAGCGGCATGCTCAATTGAGCTCAATTAGATTCAGTCCAACAAACATTAACTATGTGTTCTATGTGAGAGGAACGGTCTACAAACAAGTGAGGATACAAAAATATACCAGCAGAAAGAAGCCCTTACAAGCCCATGTTAACTTAGAGGAGAGAATACAAGTGCACAAAATAATGATCTACCTAAATCAGAGATCATGAAGATTCAAGGGCAGGAGCCTCAGGAAAGATTTTAGAAGGGCTTCAGAATGCATCTTGAAGTAAAGCATTTCTCCCGTGTGGGTTCAGATTGAGTGTGGCCAAGAGCTCATTCCAGGAAGAGAAAACACCAGAGGCAAATAGGAAGAACATGGGTGGTGCGTTTTGGAAAGTCCAGCTTGACAGTCATCTACAGACAGTACTCAGGATGAGAAAGAGCCTAGCTTCAAGGGACTTGATGACCCAACGAATTCTTCCAGAACCTTCTACATCCACAATGCTGTAGCCCCACGACCCCAGGTGTCTGTGGAGTGGGCACAGGCTGCTTTTGTCCGCCCAATACCTCTGCTTCCTTGGAGGGACATTCCCCCCATCCCCGTTCCGCATGGTCCTATTAGGACTTCAGTCAGGGTAGCCCACCACAAACCCCAGCCTCAGGGGTGGATACAGAAAGCGGCACCATAAAAACCAATCCGCTGCAATAACGGGGCCGCCCAGTGGCCGGCATGTGACTCAAGGAGGGCCGTTAGTATCTTTTCCTGGTTTGATACATAGACAGTGGGAAAGAGAAATACCTTTTTAGCTGACATTGCTAAACTGGGAGAAAATGAATTGGAAATATTTGTGGCCATCCTCTCTGCCCCATAGAGACAGCCTGCCAGTGGCATGAAGCCAACATAACGAGGAAGCCAAGCTGAAGAAGGAGAGAGGGCCTGATAACAGGCTTTAACAGATGGCTGCGTTTTTAAACTTGGATGGATGAAAGAATGATGGATCCATGAACAGAAATGCAGAAGTCAGGAGGATAAGCTGACTTCCAGAGAGAGATGGTACCACCCCAAATCAAATCTCAGAGCTAGAAGAGATCATAAAAAGATTCGGCACAACCAGTCATCCGATGCTCGTTCTTTCTGTTTTCCCCATAGTTAAGTTTCACTCTTCCGGCTTCCTTCGGTCAATAAAGCTGATTAAACGTTTGATCAGTTTGGTGAACAAAGCATTAAAGGCCTTCTTTTTGAGGAGCTTACCAGTTAGTTGAGGGGAAAGGAAACCAATAAATATATAATATAGTGTCACGATCACGTTTTAAACCTAGCTATCAGGAAAAAATGAAGAGGGTCTCATGATGGCTTTGGGTATGCTGTATTAGATTAGGCAGCCAGGGAAGGGCTCTTGAGGGAGAGCATACGTAAGCAGAGCATGAACAAGGAGGAAATAAGTCATAAAACTACCTGGAGAAAAAGAGGAAAGCTGTTCCAAGCAGAAGTCACCGAGGTAGGGGAGTGCCAACAGGGCCATAGGACACCCCCAAAGCTAGATGTGTGCAGAGATGGGAGGGCGTGAGAGAGACCAGCAGGGGAAGTCATGGTAGTGAGTGGGCTTGGTGAATTGTGGTGAGTATGACCAAAAGCCATTTGAGAGTTTTAGGTAGGGGAGGTCCGTATAAAGAATACCTAACCCAGGTTCCATTAATTGGAGATGGACTTGACTTGAAAATAGAGAAAGACAGCAAGTGGGCAGGAAAATAAAAAGGAGTTCAGGCACGGAAGCCATACAGAGCTGGGAGCAGCAATGGAAATGCAGCTGAGATGTTTGGAAGAGAGCAAGGGGCAAAGAGGATGGATGCAGTGGAAATTTTAAGTAAAACCCAGCAGACCAGAAACTGGAAGAGGGAGAATGGAATCCTACTTTGGTGGGCTTAGATGTCAGGCTGAGGAAATGGCTCCTTATCAGGTGGACAACAGGGAACCATTAAAGGATTTTGGAAAGAGAGGGTGACCTCCCTCTCTGCCTCAGCCGATCATAATTGTGTCCTAGGAGAGGACGTGCATTGAAATGGGAATAAGCACGAGCTGGGATTCAGGCAGGGCTAGTTCAAGCGCAGACTCCACACTTACTCTGTCTGTCATCTGGGACCACCCACGAAAAGAATGAGGAAATCAGAAATACATCAAAGAGGCACCTCATCTCCCACAAGGAGTGGAGTGGGCAAACTACTTTATCTTTATAAATAAAACTTTATTGGAACACAGGCACACTGTTCATGTACACATCATCCTGCCCACCACAACAGCAAGGCTGTGTGATGGTAATAGAGACCATATGTCCGGCAAAAAATGAGGTAATAACTGTCTGGTCCTCTGCAGGAAAAGCTTGCTGGCCCCCGTTCCTCAAAACTTACAGACTCAAACTTGATATAATAGGTTGGCTATGGTGCAGAAGGAGAGAAAAAATAAAAACTTCTGGATTCACACACAGCAACCTAGAAGGGAGGAAAAGTTAACAGGATTGGCAGCTTTCCCTAGGCGTAGGGGAAAAATATTTTCTCCTGACAGACAATCAGGCAATGGCAGTTTTAGTGTGAGATAAAGAGGTCAGTGAGAGAAATGGACAAACCCAGATGAGAGAAATGGGCAAACCAAAGAGAGAGATAGAGCCATGGAGACAGGTGAAGAGATAGTATTTGATATTTGATATATTTCCAATATATTTATATAATATCTGTGTGTGTGTGCGTATATACATGTATATGTGTGTATATCTGGATATCTCTATACATGAGTACACACACACACACACACACACACCAGTAGCCCCACTCTGGGGTGTTGACAGAGTATTTAAAAAAAAAAAATCCTCAGGGGCGCCTGGGTGGCACAGCGGTTAAGCGTCTGCCTTCGGCTCAGGGCGTGATCCCGGCGTTATGGGATCGAGCCCCACATCAGGCTCCTCCGCTATGAGCCTGCTTCTTCCTCTCCCACTCCCCCTGCTTGTGTTCCCTCTCTCGCTGGCTGTCTCTATCTCTGTCGAATAAATAAATAAAAATCTTTATAAAAAAAATAAAAAAGAAATCCTCAACACAAAGAAAACTTCTTGGGTGGAAATGTCAGAAAGTCATTTCTTCATTCCAAACTGTCCTGAGACAGAAAATCAGGACATATTGCCCCAAGGGTCACTGTGTTGACAGAGACTAAGACAAGATCGATACTGAGTTTTGATAGCCAAGTTTGCAGTACGTGCAGGTAAATAAGACCATGTTCCCTGAATGCTTTTATCAGAAATATCGGCTGCACGTTTATGAGGCTTCCTTCCCAGTCTGTCTCTTTCTGAGCTTATAAAAGTGCTTTTAGGGGATGTCTTACTGATTGCAAATATCACAAATGGAAGTAACGCGTTTTAAAACCACACCTTCCCCCCAAGAAAACAAAGCTATTTCCTGATTTTAGAGACAGGAAGAGGGGCCTATTATCCCAGGGAAGAAGAGTCTGGCTGGCCTCGGGAAAAGCCACAACCCCTTTTCTGAGTGCACGCCATCAACCGAGACCACAGTTTGAGGACTGAACAGTATCAAAAGGCTTGCCAGGGGTAGAAGAGAGGGCTTGGGAGAAAGGAAAAGAGGGGGAACTAGAGAAGATCCTTCCATGCCATTCGCTAGCTTTGCTCTGGGGCAATTCATAGTGCCTGGTGAGGAGGCTGACAGACCAGGATCTGAATTCCCAATCTGACACAGGGTTGCTGATGGATCCTGGGCACGAAGCTCCTTGAACCTTCTCCACGTCATTTGAGGAACTACAGACAGTTGTCTCTAGTTGGGGTAGGCGGCACTTGTGGGGACACAGCAGGAGGTGGCTGGGGTGAGAATGACAATACACCACCACTACCACAATAGCTGTCATTGACTGAATGCTTGTGCCCCAAAATGCTTCAAGTGCCCTAAAATATGAACTCCTTCTCTAGTCACAACAACCTTCAGGGACGAGTTATTACGATCACAAGCTCCATGAGATAAATGAGACTCAGCACGGTGAAGTGAAAAAAGCTGAAATTTGAATCCAGAAAGCCCAACCGAGGGTCCACAGGCTTATCCGCTCTGCTTTGTGGCCTCTACAATGAGGCTGGGAAGAGAAGCAGGAGTTAGACCATTGTATTAATTTCCTACAGCTGTCGTAACAAAGGACCACAAATTGGTGGCTTATAACAACAGAAATCGATTCTCTCCCAGTCCGGAGACCAGAAGTCTGAAACCAAAGTGTCGACAGGGCCGTGCTCCCTTTGAAGGCCCTGGTAGAGGATCCTTCCTTGCTTCCTCCAAATTCCAGGGGCTCTTGGCAACCCTTTGCTTCTTGGCGTATGGATGTATCACTCCAATCTCTGCCATTTTTACATCATCTTCTATCCTGTGTCTCTGCGTGTCCTTCTTACAAGGACACCAGCCATTGGATTTAAAGCCCACTCTGACCCACTATGACCTCATCTCAATCCTCAGCTAATTACATCTGCAAAAACCCTATTTCAAAACAAGGTCGTGTTCTGAGGTCCCAGGTAGACATGAATTTTGTGGGGACACTACTCAACCCGCTGCAATCATGAAGCCCTTAAGTTCTAACCTTATCTTGCAAGGACTGAAGAGACAAGGCTCTTTCAGGCAGGGCTCCTTGGGTTATAAGCGACAGAAACTCAGCTCAAATTGGCTTAAGCATAAAAGGCATTTATCAGCTCAGGTAGCTAAAAAGCCTAGGTATACACTTCAGGTATGAAAAATTTCCAGCAGATCTGCTTCCAGGAGCCCAAATCAATACCTTATCTCACCATCTCTCAAGTCTAACTTCTCTTGTGTTGGTTTCCCTGAAGCAGAGTTTTCCCCAGAGAAGCCAGTGTGGCTTCCATAGTTCCAGAAATAAGATTAAAGGAAGAAATGGCCAGATCCCCATTGCTTTTATTTTTATGTGCAGTTACTGGTAGTGGGAAGTTAACAGGATGATATCCTACTTTCTCATCAATCCCAAATGAAGGAGAACATGTTTTTCCCTAAATTTCGAACAAAAGTCTTGGGAGTGAATCTCAGGGGACCAACTTGGATCACACTGCATTCTTTAACTAATCATCGTAGCCAGGGGATAAGGATACTTTAATTAGCCTGGATACATACCCGCCCCATTCAATCACCACTCATGTGGATAAGGCACGGATGGCTCCCCAAGCTAAAATTGGGAAGCTGGACCAGAAGGGAGGATGGATGCTGGCAGAAACAATACATGTCAATCAGAGATGCAAAAGAGGAGAGTGGTAAAAAAAATAAAAATAAAAGAAGAAGAAGAAAAAGAAAAAGAAGAAAGTGACAGGGTTGCATAAACTTGGATTTTCAAAATAAAGGATGCAGGTGCTTTCCATTACATTTGACCTTCCCTGTCTAAATTAATGTATTGCAAAGCAAATGGGACCTGAACTCCTGTAGCCCAAGGGTCGGCACTGAACGGTTCAGGTTCATGTACATGTCACCCCAGTGGGACTGACCTCGCCTTGCCAGCAAGGATTGTGGTCACTATTGCCTCTTTGTCTACTCTGGCTCTGTTAGATGTAGAGACCGACCCTCAAGAGCATTACATTTTACTTGTGATCATGGCTCCTATGACTTACATAGTGAACTAAGAGGAATAACCCAAGACCAGAGTCCAAAGGATAGACTAGCTGAGCACGATGTCTGAAGCAGACACAAGCACTTCATCCCACCCTGCACACCCTAAATTTTTCCCAGAGTCAGATCCAATTAGGAGCGATGGCACAGGAATGAAGGGGCCCCATGAATCCTACTGCAGATGACTACTATAAAAACTGAGTAAAAAAAACCAAAAAACTAATGACCCTGGAAAGCATCCAAAAGCAGAAGCCAGAGGACAATTTAATCTTGAAAAAAACCCACAACCGTAAGGGAGAAAAATTGAGAACGTGTGGCTTTCTGATCTCAGAGTTCTCCACAATCTCCATGGCTACAACTGTGGCCCAAGGGGCCAGAGATCAGAATACAGGTTATGAAAGCAGGTGGAAATTTAAAGAGGAATTCCTGGCAATGAGAGAACTATGAGAATAGTGAGAAGAAGCACCGAGCATAAATTCTGCCCAAATCCCTGGCTGACAGCTAAACTATGCATGCCCGGGACAGAGGCAGACGGGCCAGCAAGAAGCATGAAGAGATCAGGACGAAGTCTACTCTTTAAAGATAGAGGGACAAGGGATGAGATCTGTGAGTGTTCTGCTCTCTTTTGCTTTGTTTTTTAACTCTGCACCACTTCCCGCAGTTTGGGGAGCAGAAATCTGAAATCTTTGGGCTTGAAATCTCAGGAGACAGAACTTGGGGTTAGCAAACTGAAAATTGGGGGGGGACCCCAGGGAACAAAATTACTGAAAGTGTTGAGCCCCGTTGCTGCCCAAATTCTTGACAAATAACCAAGTTATGCAGGCATCTGGAAGACTCCCTGGGAGCCCGGGTAAAGAAGCCACAGGAATAGAGCAAAAATATCAGACACTCCTACCTTGCAAGCCAGGCAAGTTAAGTGCTTCTGATAACAAAAATCCAATAATCCTCAGAAGAACA
The DNA here is from genome assembly GCF_023065955.2 of Ursus arctos. Taxonomy (NCBI): domain Eukaryota; kingdom Metazoa; phylum Chordata; class Mammalia; order Carnivora; family Ursidae; genus Ursus; species Ursus arctos. The sequence continues at coordinate 74,318,350 of NW_026623078.1, read as the reverse complement.
CAACATAATACAGAGTTACTACAATGTATTATCTGCAATGCCTGTTTTCAACCAAAAATCACTCCATGTGCAAAGAGACAGATAAGAAGAATTCATACTCAGGAAGAAAGTCAGGCCTTAGGAAATGACAATACATGGGAACGGATGTTGTACTTATCAGACAGAAGTTTCCAAATATGGTATCAATGAACGATCACACTAGGAACGAAGAACACAATCAGTGAATATGTAATAGGAAGATAAATCAATAGAAACTATCCAATCCGAACAACAAAGATGAGAAGTAGTGAAAGAAGATACACAGAAGCTCAGAGCCCTGTGGGAAAATATCAAGCATGATCCAGCATGTATGCAATTAGAATACAAGGAGAAGTAAAGAGGTAAAGGGGGGCAGAATAATTTGAATCCGTAATGGCCCCACACGTCCCAAACTGGCTGTAAAGAGGATGCGGGAACCAGCCTTTTTCACATAAACTCAGATCTCCATCAGGACAGAATTAGCCTCGGGAACATTTGGCCCAATGGGTCACAGCTGAAAGGCAGGCTCTTAGGTGGTGGCCGCTGCTCTCTGTGGGCAAAGCATTGCAGAAGTCAGAAAGACCTGATGTGAGAGCTCAGGTCCACCCTTTCCCTGTCATGTGACCCTGGTTGGTCATTTCAATGCCTCGAAGGCTTAGTTTTCTCATCTGTCATATGGGGTGTCTCCTACGCAGGGCATCTTGCTACCCCGTCCTGAAGCAGCATACAACGATCCTATCTTTTTTATGAATTTTTTTTACTAATATATTTTCTCTCTTCCGCCAGAACATAAATTCCAGAAATGGGGGGACTTTTTTTTTTTTATACGATTGCTCACTCCTATACCCCCAGCACCAAGAACAATGGTCAATGCGTGATAGGTACCCAGTAAATATTGGTTGGAAACAGACACATGTGACTGAGTCAACCAGAGGATTACCCGCGGAAAGCCGGGCGGAGCGTGGAGACACAGTGAGCGCTGTTTTCTTTTCCTCCCACACTCAAGGAAATGTAGCTGCCAGTTACTGAGGGACTCAGCTCTGGGCTCTGGACGCTCTCATCCCAGTCAAAATAACATGATTATTTGGCTGAGTGAGACAGGAAATGACCAATAGCCACAGCTAATGACACAGCGCCTGGCCTGGGAGTCGAAAAGAACAGCTCTGTGCAGAGGGAGCCGCAAGGCAGCCGCAGGAATGTGAGACAGAAACATTGTTTAAGGATTATTTCTAATGAAATGATGCAGCTTGCCTTCCAGTTATTCTTTGATAAATCTGACACTCACCTTACACAACTCAACTACGATGCAGTCAGAGAGAATCCTCCCTGCCTCTATACCCACTTCTCAAGAAAAGGGTAAATCATACTCAAGCAATGAGAGAATAAGAGTCCTGCTTCTCTTCGGGGCCACAGAGCTCTGCCAGGACCTGACAAATATTACGGACCCTCTGCCCAGAAAAAAAAAAAAATACACAGACACAATGTTTTGCATATACTCTCAGGGTGTTAAAGGATCCCGTCAGCCAGATCCATGAACCATGTGGTCTGAGACAAAGTGCTCCATTTTGCAGATGAAAATACCAGGGTGCAGAGAATGAAGCCCCAGGTCACATAGTAGGGTCGCTAATGAGAAACAGCCACACACTGACCCCCTAACTTCTAGTATCAAGGCCAATGTCATATTCGTTGCTTAATAATTATTTCGATTTTCATTAGCAGCCCAAATATTTGCTGTCCCCTCTCATGAGCAAGGTACATGACTCAGCCAGTTAACATCCACGCTGGTGGGATGCAGGAGGAGCAGAAAGTCATGACATGAGGGTTTGTGCCTGAGACCAATGCAGATTTACATCTTGGCCCTCCTCTTAGCTGTGTGATCTCGAGTCATTCCTGAACATTTCTGAGCTTCTGTTTCCCTTGTCTGGACAATGAAAATGAGGAGTACCGACTTCCCAGGGCTGTTGCCAGGATTAAATAAGATAGTGCCTGTGAAGCATTAGCTGTTATCAGTAGTCGTTGGACCTTTAAAACCTTAACGCAGTTTCCAGAATGGATGTACGAAATATTTTGAGCAGCAGCAATTTGGGACAAGTGCCCAACTACCTACAGTAATGACAGCAGTCAGGCGCACTAATAACGCGCCTCCCGAATTTAGGAGAAACGCCATCCTGTGAGAGTTGAAGTCGTAATATTCAAAAGAAAGGGAATGTTTCATCAGGAGAGGCTGTTATTCTCCCATCACAAATAATCCTCCAAGTCTCAAAGGCTTACGACAATAAAGATTCATGTCTTATCCACAAGACTTACCCCCACCAGTTCCGCCTTGCCTCGATTCCATGACCCGGGTGTGAACAGACGCTGTTTAGAACACGGACTGGCATCAGGACAGAAGGGGGGCTGGGGAAGATGACAAACCACATGCTGTCTTTTGCCTGGTAGCGATACATATCACTTCCACCTGCATGTCATTGGCCAGAGCCAAGCCACATGGCCAGGCCGTATCTCCATGGGGTAAGGAGGCATAATTCCACCCCCACGAGATGCAAAGAATATTCGTAAACAATAAGGCAATCTGCCTTGGTAAATGGGAGCTGCTCTTTGCAGAATGGACCATCCTAAGGGATGAAATGTAATTATGGAGCTGAAACATTCAAGTCGCATCCAAACGGCCAGTTGGAAAAAAGAGTCCTCCCATGACATAGAACAAAAGCCAAGACCAAATCAAAAGGATCCTAACTGGGCAAATCCGAAAGAAGCAGTTGAGTAAAAGGACCACAATCTATGTAGAGGCTGGAAAAGACGAGATCTGCTTGGTGGCAGGGGATAGGGGGAATAAACCATGAATGCCGCCATCACTGCTCAGGAGAAAGAGGGTTCTCATCGGTCGGCAAGAGTCTCCGGTCACCGCTGGCAAGCACATTTTTGCTGCAGAGATATCTGTAAGACGGGGTCATAAAAATGCATGCCTCTCAGGGTGGTCATGGGAACTCTTAGATGAAATAACGAGCATGACGTACTTAGCGCAGCGCTTGGTCCATATTACGTGCTCATTAAATGCTGGCTTCTGTAGATGGAGATGCAGCCACGGACACAGACGCTGATATAATTCCCGTCACACACTGCAAGGCTGTGAGCCTCAGCCCCTGCCTGGAACCGGCACTACCCTGCATCATCATGAAGCATGGCCAGGGCCCTCATATCTGTATTGTGCATTAATGCTGGCAAACTGCACTCTTATCCACTTTTTCCTGTTCAATCCCTGCAAGTCCATGAAGGGCAAGCTCCCACAGTTTGCTTTTGTTGTTGTTGTTTTGTTTGTTTTTATTGCACTATCGCTGACACACAATATCTCACTGATTTCAGGTGTACAACATCGTGATTCGACAAGTCTGTAAGTTACCACGTGCATCACATGCAGCCACCGTCTGTCCCCATGCAGCGCCATTGGACCACTGACCGTATTCTTCACGCTATACTTTTTACGCCCGTGACTTACTCTGTCTATAACTGGAAGCCTGTACCTCCTACTCTCCTTCATCCATTTCGCCCATTCCCCCACCCCCTTCCCTCTGGCAACCACCAGATTGTTCTCTGTGCTTATGGGTCTGTTTCTGCTTTGTTTGTTCGTTCATTTGTTTTGTTTTTTTAGATTTCACATTTAAGTGAAATCGTATGGTATTTGCCTTTCTCTGCCTGGCTTATTTCACTCAGCATAATAGCCTCTAGGTCCGACCATGTTGTCACAAATGCAAGGTCCCACCATTTTTTAAGCGGCAAAGCCAATCTCCAAAGCTGACTTCACCTGAGGCCTTTGGGCTCCAAATCTTGTGCTCTTTCTCCAATGGAATACTACGTGAAGCAGAATTCTGGCCACATTCTTTGATCGCTCCCTGTCTCTCTCTGCAATAGATACTTCAAGGGATAATATTTGAAAAATAAAGATACTCAGCTACCTTACTTTCCATTCAGGGCATGCGTCATTTTCTCCATTTTCCGGCATGTCCGACCCGGGATGTGACTGGCATTGGGTGGTTTCGGTCCCTGTTCTCGGCTCTGTATGCCCTGGCACAGAAGGCTGGGCCTGCTTCTCATTGTAACAAGGTTGCACTAATTAGCTGCACTTGATTTTGCATATGGAGAGTGGATGCAAATGAATGCAAAGCAGTATGCAAATTAGCAACATCCTGGCTCTCCAAAAGAAGGATCCTACGGTCCTGATGTCATGATAATGTATATTAATAGTCTATCTCACGAAGCTGCGCTATTTTTTCACAAGGGGCAGGCATCCAGGTTCTTTTTTTCTGGAATAATAGTGACTTTATATTGAATTCCAAGTTTATGATCCTTGACAAGAAGTCTGTTAGCCATCAAGCTATGTTCTCAATAGAAGGTTCTTATAGACAATGCCTACAAAGGACAGGCTTAGGAACTGAGCCGACTAGACTGTGGTTCAAAGTCCTGCTCTTCGCCTAGGCAAGCAACTTCGCCTGAGTCTCGGTCTCCCCAGCTATAAGATGGGGTTAGCCAACCCCACGACAGAGCTATGGGTGAGGACTAAGTGAGGTAACATGGAAAGTCACCTGACATACAGTAGGCGCTCAGTAAGTGTTCATTCCCTTTGCCACACCCACTCGTTTGGGAGTCTAAAGTGACAAATAAAAGATGTGGAGGGGGCTCATCTAATCCTTGCTGCCTCGCGTTGCCTGCCATCTTCTCCAGTACAAAGCTGCATCACAGCTCAACCATTTTTCTTAAAGATTTTATTTATTTATTTGAAAGAGAGACCGAGAGAGAGGGGGCACAAGCGTGGGGGGGGGGCAGAGGGAGAGGGAGAAGCAAACTCCCTGCTGAGCAGGGAGCCCATCCCAAGCTCCACCCCAGGACCCTGGGATCATGACATGAGCCAAAGGCAAACTCCTAACTGACGGAGTCACCCAGGCACCCTTCAATCATTTTATTTATTTTTTTTTATAATGATTTTTTATTATATTATGTTAGTCACCATACAGTACATCCCCGGTTTTCAATGTAAGGCTCGATGATTCATTAGTTGTGTATAACACCCAGTGCACCATGCAATCATTTTAAACAAAGCACTGTGTGATCTCTTAGAGTCCCCACAAGTGGGTAGATGACTGTCCTGCTCCCCAAAGTACCACCTGCTGAAAAATAGCAGCTACACTTACAAAGTTTCTTCCATCACCCACCCTTTCCCAAGCTGGTGAGTTCCCCCATGTTCAAGATTTAGTTCAAGGACATGGTATCCTGGAAGCCTTTCATGGAGCCCCTGATAGACCAGGAGCCCCCCTCTGTGCTCCCAGAGCACCCCGTGGCCCCATCCATGCCTGTGTTCCCTTACTGCAGCCTCCTGCCTTATCTTCCCTCCTAAATGTACTAGGTGTTTGTCATGGACAGAGACTTTCTTTCTTTCTTTCTTTCTTCTTTCTTTCTTTCTTTCTTTCTTTCTTTCTTTCTTTCTTTCGAGAGGAAAGACTCTTAAGCAGACTCCACACCTAGCACAGAGCTGGACATGGGGCTGGATCTCAAAACTCTGAGATCATGACCTGAGCCAAAGTCAAGAGTCATACACTTAACCAGACGCCCCTGGACAGGGACCATTTCTGAATCATCTTTGTGTCCTTAGCCCAAGGAACACAGCCTAGTACAGAGAAGGTGCTCAGTATGTGCGGGAGGCGGGGGGGGGGGGGGTGCTGGGGAAGGAAGAAGAGAGGAAGGGAGGAAGGGAGGATAAGGAAAGCATCACCATCATGTATTCAGCTGGAACCAAGCACATACATGCACACAGTTACCAGCAACAAAACCCTGGTTAAAATCAGACAAATTCTGGAAAGGCATAACACCTGAGCTTCAGTCCGTGACACCAAGTCCCACCTCAGAGCAGAACGAAGCCACAAGGACACAGATCTGCTCTCAGGCAGAGACCTCTCTTCCCAGTGGGCAGAACAAGGGGAGCGGGGCTTCTGTTTAGGGCACCACATCTCCCAGGCCAGGCTCATGCACTCAGAGCCACACAGCGGAATATTCTGACCATATGTTTAGGATTCATATTCTGTTCCTGGAGCCTGCAGCCCGACGCAGAATAAATAGATGGCTGTTGTGCAAGCCGCCTGCCCCCACCCTTGGTGAGGGCGTGCACACACATACCCACATGGGCGCGCGTGCACGCACACACTGCCACACACACACACAGGAATGCTCGTGTGTGTGCACCAAACTACTATACTACTATACTGTACACGTGCAGACATGCACATGCAAACTCTCACATACACACGGACCCGTCTTCGGACTCTGCACACACGTGCACACACACAACCGCGTGCACACGCAGGCATGCTCGTGAGCATATGCAGACCTGCCTTCACGCAACACAAACACACTGAGGGCACACGTTCAGAGCTGCTCCCAGGCAACAGACACACACTCTGACAGCGTCATCTTCCTCTTCCGAGCTGAACACCCGCACGCGGACACTGCTCCTGGGTGCGTTTGGCCCACCAGAACTCCGCAGACAGAACGCATACAGGCGGTGCCAGGGGCTGGGCCTCCCATGCCAAGGCAGGGCCTCAGCTCCGGTCTGGCCTCTTAGGGACCCGCCCCAACGAGCCTCCCATCCTCCCGGCCAGCCTTCACACATAAACTTCAGGATCAAAGGCAGAGGCATCCGCTGATGACGCAGCCGGCCCACGGGAAGGAATCTAGGTAGCACGCTCCCTAGCCTTTTCTCATGATAGCTCTTGGGAGGGTTAGTCCCACTTTCCGCGTGAAGTAACTGAGAGGTGAGGTGAGCCGCCTAAGGCCACACAGATCTGTGGCCGGAGAACTGGAACCAAGATCATGCCATAAGCCCCGGGGCCCAGGGCCAGGCTTGCCCCAGCGCTCTGAGCTCTTTGCAAAATAAGACTAGGAAGAAGACAGTCCAAAGATCTGGGTGCAACTTCTCAGTCCCCAGAGGGTTCTAAGGACCTCTCCATAGGGGCATTCCCCTTCCCTGGAAGGAGACTCAGGCTAGCTTTTTGCCCTGCTGCTTGCAGAAAGCTGGGGTGGCAGGAGGGAAAGGCAAAAGAAACTGAGCAGGACATGAAGGAGAGAGGAAAGGGAGAAACAGAGAAGGAGAAAGAGAGAGGAAGGAGCAAGGAGGGAGGGAGGGAGAGGGGAAGACAGCAAGTGGGCATATACCTTGGAGGGAAGAGTGGGTTCTCCATGGAGACAAAAGTGCCTGCTTGTCTTAAGATGGCACTAAAGAGGAAAATTGTAAATCACTTTCCACCCAGGAGGCAGGCATGATTGCCCTGGCTTTGACAGTTGAATTTGAAAAACATTCCTATCCATCACCCCAGGTGCTATGGGGGCTGTTTTTAAAAAGGCAGGCCCCACACACCCTATTTTATTGTAAACATTCCTTTTAGACAAAAAACATCCTGGGATCGTTTTTTTGTCTCTTCCTCCATTTTCAGTTGCAAAGAAAAGGAAGGAGAAAGGGAGGGAGGGCTGGAGGGGGAGAGAGAGAGAGAGAGAGAGAGAGGGAAACACTAACAAACAGGGAGATTTGGGCCAAACTTATCTATCTGCCATGACAGTAGGAAGGGTCTCTCACCCAGACAAAGGTGCTAGAGGTGGACAGACGGACTTAAGTGTGAAATTCAGCAGCCCTGAGCCAAGCAATGGCGTCTGGGAAAGCACCTCAGCCTCTGACGCCCCCCTCTCTGGGAAGGAGGGGTGATTTACCCCAGGCTCTCACGGGGTGGTTGTAGACTTAACTTAAACATGGCTTCTGTGAAAGGATGTGGTGAAGGGTCAGGTGCCTAGAGAGACTGCACAAAACACTTCTTCTTCCTTCTCCTGGGGGCGTCTACTAACACATGCATATGAAATCACCCTCTACCCCACTCAAGGTAGAAATCCCTCCTTCCGCAGAGGCAACATCTATCCTGACCTGCAGTCTCTCATTCCCTTCTGTGTTCTTACAGCCTGCTGGTCAGGAAGCACCAATGTGCCAGCTATTCTCCATTTGCCCCCCGGCCCCACCCAGATCCATTTTCTGGGCCTGAGGAGGTTGGCCCCAGTAGGTGGCATCTTCCAAAGCCCCTTGTCTTCTGGTTTCTGGCTGGCCTCAGCCAGTTGGAGGGCCTGGTGAGAGACTGGTCGGAGGAGGAGAGAGCGATCAGGCTATTTCTCCCCCCCAACTCCATCCCTGCCACAGTTCTGTGCTCTGGGGTTCTGCCGGGAGCCCCCCCTGGGAGGCCGCGGCCCCCGCTGGGTTCCCATAACATAGCTGCCCTGATTCAGGAACCCCCACCTTATTGGTTCCTGGAGGCCTGAGCATCTCTCCAGGGTTCCTTAACTCTTCTAAGCTGATTATATACTCCCAGCAAAACACTCCAAAACTTAATGGCTGAAAATATTAACCGGTTTTTTTGTTCGTAACTCTGTGGGTTGGTAATCTGAGCCGGGCTCAGTGAGGAAGTTCTGCTTGGAGTCGTTCTGGCCGGCCTTTGCATATACATTTGGAGCCCATTCGTGGTCAGCTAGGGGCTGGCTAGTCCTAGGCGGCCTCCCGCACGGATCTGGCGGTGGGTGCTGGCTGGCGGTCGGGGCTTTCTCTCCAGGAGGCCTCCGTAGGCTGGCGCAGACCCCTGTACATAGTGTCAGCAGCATTTCCAGAGTGTGAAGTGAGAGACTGCAAGGCCTCCGGAACCTTCCCCAAGTCACTTCTGCCATAGTGTCTCTCATCAAGACAAGTCACAGCCGGCGCAGACTAACGGGGATAGAAAAATAGATTCCACCTCTGGATGGAAGGAGCAACGTGGGAATTTGTGGCCACAAATCAGCCGCACCTGCCAGCCCTGTAAAGGGTCCCTTCCTTTCCTCCGCTCCAGTATTCCAAGCCTGCCTTTGGCTTCCCGACCCTGACTGGCACCATGCATAACGTTACTTGTGACATCCTACGATATACCTCTCCGTCTTGAGACGGCTTTTGTGCTTAACGTCGTTTCCGAGATTCATTTCTGTTTAGTACATGCAGCTCTAATTCATTTATTTCTACCTCATTTAGGCTCTTTGTATGAGTTCATTTTGTCCATTCTCCCGTGGACGGACATTTGGCTGAGCCGTTTTTTGCTATTACAAACACTACATTTCTCCTTTGCACATGAGAGTTCTCTGGGGAATATAATTAGGAGCGAAGTTGCTATAGTGTAATACTGCCAAATTACTCTCCAAAGCCAATATGGTTTTTAATAGAACAAATAGAATTTGAGAGCTGAACAAAGATGAAAAACTGGGTTCACCTTACGTTATGCAATTAGCTGTGTTTTGAAAAACTTCAGCGATGTCTGGTTGGAACGAACCTCCCATCCAATGTAAGAATCCTTTCAATGGTGTTCCCAGGAGATGCTCAAACAATCCTTGCTTGAACTCTTGGAAATACACAGGGGAAGCTTGTTACTTTCACCGTGATTCCCTCTGCAGAGCAAGAATAATTTGGGAAAAAGAATATTCCTCTCCTCCTGCAGTACGACTACAGGCTGGGGTGCATGGCTATAGGAAGAAGGAACAAGAGAGGGGAAGCAAAAGCGAGCTGGGATAGGCCACAGAGGGATCCCCCTGCCCCCACCAGGAATTTGCACTTTATCCTGAAACAACGGGGAGTCCCTGCAGGTAGGTGAGCATGAAAGCTGCAGGGTCAGATGCGGGTTTTTCTTTTAAAGATTTGTTTCTTTATTTGGAAGAGAGCAGGGGGAGCGGGAGAGAAAGAAGCTTAAGTAGACTTCCTGCGGAGCATGGAGTCCGTCATGGGGCTCGAGCTCACGACCCTGAGATCATGACCTGAGCCTAAAGCGAGAGTCGGAAGCTTAACCGACTGAGCCACCCAGGCGCCCCCAGATTCGGTTTTTAAAAAAGTCATTCTATCTGTGGTATCTAGACTGGAGGCAGAAGGACCAAAGAGGGAGCAGTTACTGTGACTCCCACATGTCACAAATGATACGATTTTCATGACAAAGAAAGGAACGTGCTCGAAGTGGTGGAGGTTAAAATCTGGCCTAAAACTTCCATATGGGACCTACCTGCCCTGCTCAGCTCCTTGAACATTTGTTTCGTTATCTGTAAAACAAGAATAATAATAGTATCTCTTTTATAGGGTTGGTATGAAGATAAAATGAGCTCTTATATTTAAAGAGCTTATGGTCTGGCTCAGAATGTGTGTTCAATAAATGTTAGCTATTCTTATCGTTCAAGAATTATTGACAAGACTTCGTGACTGTAAGTAGTTAGGGTAGATTAAGTTGCTAAAACCAAGAGATCCCCAAGTGCACTTTTATTCCCATGAAAGTCCGAGGTGAGTGTCTCTGGTTGGCAGACGGTTCTCCCCACTTGGGGATTTAGGGTCTTAAGCGGCTCCACCGTCACCATCAGGCCCGGGGTTCAGATCTGGGTCAATAGGATCCCTACGTAGTTCCTCACAGAGGCCTCGGGTCTCCTGTGACCCAAACACACTCCCCCCGACTCCCAGTCCCTTATCCTCACACCGAATGTCTCCTCGCAGCAGTTTGTGATGGAAATGACAGCTGTGCACCTCTCTCTGTTCTCCGAGTCCTACCGTAGAAACAAGTGTTTATAAGGAATAAACAAATCACCAGAAAAAATCACTCTTTTCTTCATCCAGCCTGAGGAAAGGGAAAGAGGCCTATCTACTTATTAAGAGCCCTCCCCCCAACACACACACACACCTGGGCATGGACACAGCACTGCTGTTCACACTCTGTGGGGAAAAGCAGTCACATGGCCACACCTAGCCCCATGGGATGCTGGGAGATGCGGTCTCCTCTCTCCACCAGAGCTGCTCAGCCTCAGCAGTTGGCCCTGTAGGCTGGGTAAGTCTTCACTGTGGGGGCTGCCCTGGGCATGGTGGGATGCGGGGTAGCATCCCTGGCTTTTACGTACCAGGCGCTAGTCACACATACATATACACACAGGTCATGACAGCCAAAAATGTCATCAGGCATTGCCACTATCTTCTGCAGGGAGGGAGGGGGTTGGCAAAAGTGTCCCTGGGTAAGAGCCACTGCTCTACAAAGGAAGGGGAGAAGAGATGGGGGGTGCAGCTGGCCACCTCTGCAGGAGAGAAAACGCAAGCTAATTGCTTAGCTCAATTCTTAGTCTCCCCTAGAATGTGAGCTCCCTGAAGAAGATAGGGGTCTTGTATATTTTGTTTCCTGCAGAATGCCCACTCCCACCCCTCCCCTGCCCCCAAAGCAGTGCCTGATCCCTAGCAGGCATTCAGTACCCAGCTGCCAAAACAGTGAATGTGTTCTGTTGCCTGCACCAACATCCACCATTCAAACTTGAGTGATTTCCAAGAACCAAGTGCTATGCTTATAAAGGATGCCCTCTCTCCTTGGGTCAGGAAATAATCCTTATAATGAGAATAATCATGTTCAAAGGCCAGATCCACGGGAAGAAAGAAATCCCACAGGGTCTCCCCACCCCCACCTACCTCTGGAGGGGCTGAGAATCTGGAACTACAGAGAAGAGCCTCCAGCTCAGGCTGCTGTTCCATTGCTGCTGATTTCATCCTCCTGAGGGCCCCCCCATGCCTGAGTTTTACAGATCCCCCCCACTATGCGTGCCGCCAAGCCACTGCATTCTCTGAAGGACGACCGATGATACCAGAGGAAGCTATCCGCAATTTCTCGTCCGTTAAGTGAGGCTCTGTGGGGTTTTAATTCTCCCCTTCACTTCAGAGGCTCCTTCCTTCTTTTAAGTGTCTCCCCTCCTCCTGGCTCTGACATCTCTGTCAACAGGACGGGGCAGGAGATGCAATGACATTATGGTCGCCACGGATGAATCTAATGGCTATATTGATTTCTCAGTCACATCTGCTCCAAAGGAGCCACAGAGAAATCAGCCCCTCGGGGTCTGGGAAGATAAAAGAAAAGGAACATAAGTGGACATTTTTTTTTCCTTTTGGGAACTAATAACTACAAACAAATTAGCGTTCGAGTCCATGTTACGGGAGACCAAGAAATACAAGCACAGCGGTGTACGCATGTAATGTGTGATGCAGAAGAAGCCGGTTGCCAAAGTTCCCTGAAAAAGAACCTGCAAATGAGACAGGCATGGCCATTAAGGGGGAGACAGATTATATAGGTAATGAAAAGACACTTACTAGCCATGTGAAATCAAAATCTCTGAGCCACAATTCCCTCACCCGTAATGTGGAGCTACTGATATTTACCTTGCAGGATTATTGTGAAGAATAAAGAGTCAACAGGTGTGAAAATATCATGCAAAGTCTCTGCCACGTATTGAAATCTCAGTATTATTTTTACTTCACAAGGGGAAAGAGAAGTGGATACCCAAGCTATATGGTTTTAGGTATGACAATTGATGAAAAGTAAAAGTTAGGACGGTGTCAGAACAACCTTCTATAGATAGTATTAGAAAAGAACAAAAATGTCTATAAAGTGATTTGCAGCTCCTGCATGACATAACCAGGCACAAGCCCATGTGTCCCACTAAGGAGGTCCCATGGAATAGATGCCAGATTCAGCCCTTCCAAACCCCAGCGTCTGCCCTGCCTTCTGCCGCAGGGCCACCACCACCAGCACACAAAGTGCTATCCTGGCCTGCCCAGGAGAGAGCAAACTTCCCACTCTGCCACCCCCCAAGGGGCCAAGGAAACAGAAGATGAGATAGAAAGGAGACAGATTCAGTTCCAGAACCACCTTGCAAAGCAAGACAAGATGTCAGCTGCCAAAGAAATCAAACTCAAGAAAGAAGAGGGACTGTTTTGGCCAAAGATTCCCATCCACAGCATTGGCTGAGTGGGGCAATCATTTTGACTCCCTTTCTTCTCTAAGATGTTGGCCAGTGGGGAAGGGCCTATTCCTTTATCCCTCCCTCCCCATTTCTTCCCTTCCTCTCCTCTCTCTTCCTCACTCCTTGATTTCTAGGCACTGATCTAGGCACTGGAGTTCCAGGAGACTTTGGGACATACACTCTGAAGCAGATCAGCAAACATGGCAGTTGAGAAGTCTTTGATGACTCTAGGGCTGGTCCAAGGGACACAGGTGCAAATGGCATCCTCTTGCATTTTTCAGAAGACAACCTCGCTAGTCACCTTTAGCTTGGTCAAGCATGACCAGGAAAGTTTTCTGGTTCATAAGGGGGCAAAAATCCAGATATACTGATCAAAAGTGACTCATCCCCAACCCAAACTCTAGGTGATATGAATGCAGAGTGATTTGGTTTCATGCAAGAGAAATAGAGTCCTAGGTGAGCACTTACAATATCCTAGACATTGGGGGCAGATTCAGAAGTGAGCAGCATTCAAGCATTCATATTCAATAATATTTATTAAGTTCCTACTATGTGGCAGCCATGATATTAGGAACTGGGTTCAGAGCAGTAAATCCAGTGGGGAAAGGGACATTTTTTTCTGCCCTTGAGTTATTCACAGAGATACAGAAAAATAAACAACTTCAAAACAGGAGTGGTAAATTCAATGGGAATGACAGCGTGAGTAGTTGTGAGCTCAACAAAAACTTTGTTAAATGAATGAATAATGAGTGGCTATGAATGAATGAATGTATAGGTGAAAGATAGGGACCTCTAAGCAGAAGGAACATCCAGGGCAAAGGCAAGGGGGCATGCAAGAATATCAAAATTGTCAGCAAGTAAGTGTGGCAGGTGTGTGCGAAGGTTGCGAAGTAGTAACAAGAGTAATGATGATAACAGAAAGATGCCTGGCGGCATTTCGTAAGTGTTTTCAATGCACTTGGCACTGTTCAAAGGGCCTCAGGTGCATTATTTCATTGAATAGGCACAATACTATTAGCCCCACTGCACAGATGGGAAAAGTGAGGTATAGTGAAGCTAACAAATTGCCCACAGCCACACAACACACAGGTGATGGAGCTGGGACTCAAACCAATCCCAGAGTCTTCACTCTTCACTGCTGGATCTTGGGGAGGGCTTTGCGTGTCTCAGGATGGTTTCTGGACTCAGTGTTGCAGGTAATGAAGAGGCCAGTAAAGGATGCCTTATGGTCTTCCCTCTCAAACATCTCATGTCCCACAAGATGGACATGGCAGAAGCCTTCAGAGTCTACACAGGCCATGACTGGTGCTGCTGTACAGGCACAGACGAGAAGGCATGTTTATGCCTCTGCTCCAGAAGGAGGGCAAGTCGGACCCTCATTTGACTGATGGATGAAGGCTTCATGGAGCTTCATTTGAGCTGAGTCTGGAGGAAAGACAGGGAGCCCAGGCAGATGTAACAGTATATACAAAGGCATGAAAGCTGGAACTCACAGATGTTTGAGGCTGCTGCGTTTGGAGCATTCCAGAGCATTGGGGAAAGAGTGGCAGGAGTGTCATGTTTTCCACTTGGACAGAGCTTGTCTGTGGCCCTGTGTCCAGAGTTTAGGCATTGAAGAAGCAGTAGCCAGAGGGGTCCCCAAATGCTGGAGACAGCGGCCCAGTGTTGATTGCTTCAGGTGGTAGAAGTGAAACTCATGCAAGAAACTCCTGAAAACACACCAGGAGCTTTCAAAGTGATTAACAGCTGCTCCACTGAGCACCTGGACCTCTGCAAGGGTGAAGGCTGATGGCCACAGAATGGGCTGATGGACCCAAGAAATGTCTCTTTCCTCTTTTCTTTTTTCAATTTTTATGGAAACAAAAAGTCCCTTGACACTGGCTCATATGAGAAAGCACCTGAACCAGGAGAAGGCAAGAGATGAAGGGGGAAATCACCTGAGATCAGGTCCCAGCCTGGCCCCCAACCAGCTGCATGCTAGGCACACCATCACTTCCTCCTGCGGAAGACCACATTTCCCAGCTGCCCCTGCAGTTGTTTTGAGCCATGTGACTGAGTTTTGGCCAATGGAGTGTGAGCAAAGGGCAGGAAAGCCACCTCCAGGCCTAGACCTTTAAAACATCTGCGTGACCCTCTGCCCTCTTCTTCCTTCCAAGGTGAATTGGGGGGACCACATGGTCCAAATGGTGCATGGATGGGAGGCAGCTCGCCCAGTTCGACTGTGACTTGAGCAAGAAATACATTTCATTCATTAATCCACTAACACTTCAGGGGTCCGCCATGGCTGCAACATTGATTCTCCAGCAGTTCTAAACTGTGAAGTCAGCTTCACCCGAGAATCTGTCTGAGACACAGATTCTCCAGCCCCACCCGGGACTGATGATCAGAAACTCTGTGCATGGGCCCAGAAATTGTCTTCAGGTGATCGTGATGGGGCTAAAGTTTGCAGACCATTAACTCACTCTAATGTGCTACAGCATGGCCCTCCTCTTTTGACCCTCAGTTACCCCTTCTGTCAAATGGGAGTAAAAACACCTCTCCTTGCTGGGTTCACGTGAGGGGGAAATGGTACTATGTGAGGGGATGCGTATAAAGAATCCTGCTCAGTGGCCCACACACAGTCAACACGCACTGTTCTCTCTATTCTTCCTGCCTGGAGCCTGATGCCTGGAGAGAGCCAGAGAGAATAGAAGGTAGGATTCCTGCCTTCAGGCACTGGGGTGGGGGAAGGGGCCTCCAGTGATCCTGCCTCCCCGCGTTCAAGCCCTGTGTAACCCTCCTCAGTGTGTGCGGGCTGGACCTAGTGACTCCCGTCTAATGAACAGAATATGCTAAGGCCATGCTCCCTTCCAGGCTGAAGGGCAGAAGTCTTTGCTCCTTAGAGCCTCTGTAGCTCCACACATTCCTTGGCTTGTGGCTGATTCACTCCAGTGTCCGCTTCCGTCTTCACGTGGCCTCCTCCTCTTCTCTGTCTTCTCTTTTGTCTCTTGTAAGGACACTTGCCATTGGATTTAGGACCACCCGGGTGATCCAGGATGATCTCATCTCAAGATCTTCCACTTAATTCCATCTGCAAGAACACTTTTTCCAAATGAGCTGACATTTACAGATTCTGGGATGTGGACATATCTTTTTGGAAGCCACCATTCAACCCACTACGTGGCCCAAAGACAGGGATGGGTCTTGTTCAACATCCTACTCCCCTGACAAAGACACCTAATGTTGTGCTTGACAAAAAGTAGAAATATGACAGAGTTTTGTTGAACAGAAAGGCACCAGAGCATAGCATTTAGGTTCCCGGGCTTTAGAATTAGCTACACCTCAACCATTTAGAAACGATTGGACGTTAGGCAAATTATTTAACCTCTCTGAAGCTTAGTTCCCTCCTGTGGATGTTTTAATAATACCTATCTCATGAGGTTATTATGAGCATTAAGCTAGTAAGTGCAAAGCAGCTACACCTGGAACCTAATAGGGGTGCAAAGTGTAGACACAGCACCAGGCACACAGGGAGTGCTCAGTAAGGGCTCAGGACTCTGACTAGCGTGTTGATGATTGTACTTGCTGTGGTTCCCACTCTTACAAAGCCTCCCAGCCATTTACTCTGACTGCCACAGGGGCCCCTTCCCCTTCTCAGAGTCCCTGGGGCACCCAGAAGCTCTCTTTGAGTCAGCCGTGGACACATATGGTAGCCCTGCCCTCCCACCCACTGGCCCTCTTCCCTCCCCACTGCCCGGCTCACCTCCTCTAGGGACACCTCCCAGAGCAGGGCTGGCAGCAAGCCTGCCTGGGCCCCTCATTGTTATTCCTGGCATGAGCTAACCCTGCCAGCATCCTCAGAGGCCCATAAAATTACCCACAGTTTGTCTTTCATCAGAGTAGCTCAAAGCCCTGTGGCATCCTCCAGAGGAGACGGTGCCCCAACTGGGTTCTGGGAGCCGGCTACTTCCCAGGATGGTCTGGTACTGTGCGAAGCAGAGGGAGCAAGTGTGAACTGAAATAACCCCTCTGGGCACTGGCTTGAGGACCACACATCTCCAGACTGCCAGGGAGACACAGGATTTGTGTGTAAAGAGACGCTTTCTGGAATTTTCTGGATGTCAGTGTTCTGAGTCACACACGAGCAGGGTCTGCATCCCCACTTTGCTACTGAGTAGCTACATGACCTTGGGCATCTCACTTAACCTCTCTGTGCTTCAGTTTCTGCCTCTCTAAAACAAAGTGGAGAGAGTAACATTCCCTTTACAGGGCTCGTGGGAGGATGAAGAGGATGATGCAGACAGACTGTAGCACGTCTATCTGACAAAGGACTGGTGTCCGGAACATACTAAGAACTACAACTCAGAATAAGACAGGCAAACTCCCTCCCGAAGTGCAAAAAGTCTCAGATACTCCACAAGAGAAGATATCTGTAATAAGTACATAGCAAGGTGCTTGGTGTCATTAGTCATCAGGAAAATGCAAATGGCAACAACGAAATACCATTTCCACCCACCGACCAGAGTGGTCAAATGAGAAGGACCATCAATACCGAGTGTTGGTGAGGGTGTGGAGCAACTGGAACTCTCACACACTCATGGCGGGAGTACAGTAATGATACAACCCCTTGGAAAAACAGCTTGGCAGCTGCTTATAAAACTAAAACTACACTTAACGTGTGACCCAACAATTCCACTCCTCGGTATTTCCCCAAGACAGATGTCTACAAAAAGGCATGTACACGAAAGCTCCCAGCAGCCTTATTCATAACCACCAAAAATTGAAAACAACTCAAATGTCTGTCAACAGATGAAGGGATAAACAGAATGTGTGTGTCCAGACAACGGAAGAGTGGACAGCAATAGAAAGGGATAGAAAGCTCCTGGCGCACCTGAATGAATATCATAAACACTCCATGAGTAAAGGAAGCCGGACATGAAAGAGAACTTCATTCATAAGTTCTAGAACCGAGAAACGAACCCCTAGCATCCGCGGCCGCAGAAATCAGAGCAGTGGTCCTCTTCACGTGAGACTGATAGGACAGTGAATGGGAGGAAGCTCCAGGACATTTCTGGAGGGAAGGAAATGTCCCATATTTGTATTTGGGGCTGATGTGTGGGTCCTTGAGGGTGATGGCTGGGAACATGAGTGTATACATTAGTCAAAACTCTCCAAACTTGGTACTTAACGTCTTTGCATTTTGTTGTATGTAAATTATATCTCAGTAGAAAAGATCGAAGGGGCGCCTGGCTGGTTCAGTAGGTAGAGCATGTGACTCTTGATCTCAGGGTCCTGAGTTCAAGCCCCATGTTGGGCCTCAAGCTTACTGAAAGACAGACAGGCAGAAAGAAGGGAAGGAGGAAGGAAGGAAGGAAGGAAGGAAGGAAGGAAGGAAGGAAGGAAGGGAGGAAGGAAGGAAGGGAGGAAGGAAGTAGGAGGAGATGGGAGGTGAGGAGAGGGAGATAGGAAGGGAGGAAGGAGGGAGGAAAAGAAGAAAAGATCAAATGGTGTATACAGAGTGCTCAGCAAGGGGGCCAAGCTTATAGACGGAGTCAGTGAGTGTCAACTACTATAAGGAAATGGGAAACACAAGTAAAAAGCATGTACTCGACTACCTGTTGGGAGTTCAAAGTACTAATCTGGACTCTGACCCTAACTAGTCTTGTCCCCTCTCAGAGACATGGCAAAACTCACCCAAAGGAACCCTAGGTTAAGTCTTCTGTGCCCTGCCCCCACCCTCCCAGTGTGTTCTCCCGTCAACAGAGAAGCAGAAGAGGTGTGTCGGGCTGGGTAAAGACGCTGTGCTTAGGAGCAGTGGAGCCGGTGGGTGGAAGCGGGAACTTCGGGGGTGCAGAGAGAACAGGCATACTAACAATAAGGAGGCATGGATGCCTCAGTGGGTCCACAGCGTAAGCTGCCACATCCAGGAGTTTCAAAGATGCCCAAGGCAGCGGTGGAAAAGAGACTGGCCTGGCTGCATGGGCCGCGGGCTCTGGAAGATGGGACGGTTTCCCAGGTAAGGAAATTGGCTGAGGCCCCACTGTCCCCAAACTCCTATCTAATCCCAGGCCACCTTTCCCGCCTTACTGAGCTTCCCTAGAGGGCTCCTCTTGCATCCCTTGCTCTTTCTGGAATGTTCCATCTGTAGAATGTGCCCTGGCTTGCACCGAAGCATGGAGACATTGCCCTTAGCAGGGCACGTTGTCTATTCCACTCTGTCTGAGGCCTTTCACAGGACGCGGATCTGCTGTGGTTCCTGGGATCAGCCTGGGGCTGCTGCTTTTTCTGCCCTAAGGAGCCTCATCTGCTACACGGGACACAGGCCAGGGGATCAGCTCTCCCGCCCCACGGCTCGGAGGTGCCTGCCGCGTGGCTGTCAGCCTCCCACTGCTCCCGCCTGAGTCTCCTCCCAGAAGTCACGGGGGCAGCAGCGCAGGGATGCCAAGACCTACTGGCGGGGCCTCCCTGGTGGCGCCCTGCCCAGCCCATGCGGTCCACCTCTCATTGCTCCATGGCCGGCGCCAGCCTCGCCAGCCCCAGAGATGCTGCATTTGCATAAAGTAATTGCCCACGGTGTCTTTTAAAGAGAACTCTTTGCGTCTGAAGATTATAGCTACAGAAGAAGGGGAAAAAAATACGGTCTCCCTCTCACCCGCTACCAAGCAGGGCTGCCGGTTGGGAAAGGGCCCGCACTCGGGATACAGATCGCACGTGGGCCTTAGGAGGCTCTGGGGAAGCCGTCTTTGCAGAAAGCAGCAAAAGTGCCACCATCCGGGTTTCCATCAAGAGTTTGTTCCCGCCGGTGAATCCAGAGCCAGAACAAAGTGCACCGACTTACTGAGCTCCGAGTAAGCATTCTGGGGGTTTTGTCGAAGGGGAAGGCAGCTACCATTTCTACCAACGACATGTGAGGTGCCCAGGGTTGGCTACGTAATTAGCAAGGCCTACCTGGGGCAAAATGAAAATGCAGGGCCTCTGGCTCGAAGAGGAAGAGGCAAAGCCTTTTAATTCATTCTGTAACATCTGTCTTGGTCTGTGGTAAGCTGTTTGTTGGCTATTTAATGTCTGTTTGGGGATGCGTGCGGGGTGCGTGCAGCCCCTCATAGAGGCCCTCGGCCCAGCCCCACCACCCTGTCCCTTCCCGTGCCTATGCCCCGGTCCCCACCAGGAGCAGAGGGCAGATGCTGAAGGTTATGAACCTGCTGGCCAACACGGGTGCGGCGCCTTGGCCAAGTCACACATCTAACACCGTTTATGAAATGAGCACAGGCACAGTACCCCCGTGTCAGGCTGGTTTGAGAATCAGAGGATCTAATAATGATCACTGAGTCTTGTCTAGTGCTGACGACGTGCCCTCACACTATTCCATGTGCTTTACAAATACGAACTCACTCCACACTCCTAAGAAGCTGGCAGTTGGGGTTCCACTTTACAAAAGAAAACACTGAGGCACAGAGAAGTAAAGTAACTTGGCCAAACCCACACAGCTGGTAAGTGGGGAGCATCGTAACCAAGATTTGAACCTGTCCGCCCAGCTCCAGAGTCTAGGATCTCTTCTGGGCCCACCCCGCATAGCTCGGGCCCCTAGCAAGTCAGGAAGGACTGTTACTGCTTCATTTGGTGTCGTTCTCATGGTGAGTCAATGAAGTGGGTTTTACCCTCATTTGAGGCCGCTTTTGAAAGGAGAACATAGAAGCTCAGAGAGGTGAAGAAACTTGCCCCAGGGCCCCCGCAGGACTGGCTCCAGGAAAGGAGAGGAGGGGAACTGAGGGGGGATAAGGAGAGACGGGGAGGAAGAGGAGCCCCTGACAGCAGGGCGTTGCGTGGATGCCTTGGAATTTTCGGTGTAGGTTATGGGCTCCAGATAGAATTGAGAGGCTTGAATTTGAGGGGCGTAGAAGCATGGTGGCAGGCCCCAGGATATGCTAAAGTCCTAAATGATCAGGGCAAAACACCGGCTTGGAGATCACTGAATCGGAGTTTTAATTTTATGGCTGGGGAAACTGAGGCTGGAGGCAGGGAGTGGCTAGCCTCAGGCCCAGAATCAGGAAGAATGACCACGCCCCCCTTGCCAGGTCTGTGGAGTGTCCTGAGCACCCCCCTACGGTCCCGGGTCCATAAATCTAATACCAAACCCCTTCCCCACAGACTCCGGGGTAACCAGTGACACGGCAGTCCCGGGCAAAGCCAGATCTTCATAAAATAAAGCTTCTTGCTGTTAATAAGGCAATTTCTGATTAGGGGTACTTTTATCATCTGTAAAGTTAGAGGGGAAAAAAAAAACCCACCTCACTAGCTTTGAAGTCAGACAGACCTAGATTTGAAGAGGGTTCTACCACTTATTGGCTGTGTGATCTTAGGCAAATTACCTAACCTTTCTGAGTTTCAGTTTCCTCCTCAGTAAAACAGCTCCGAAGTGAGATCACTTCATGGTGAGCGTAGATTCTGGAACACATTGAATGGGGAGGAAGCTACAGGCTATAAACCCGCCCTGTGTGTGGCTGGCACACAATAGGCGCTCAATAAAGGCCATTCTGAATCCATTAGAGGCCAAACCTACAAACCAGGGGACAGATGAGTCTCAGAGGAGCTGTCAATTCCAGAATCACCTAAAAGCCCCTACCAGACACCTCCATCGAAAGCCCGAGAAGGGAAAATACCGCAGAATTTGAAGAGGTCTGAAAGAGGGCCACCGTTCATCAGGAGCCAGGAGACGAGACTGGGAGGTCCTGGGGCTGGGCGGTCAGGAGGGAGGCTGAGGAGGAGGGCAAATGGGAAAGACCTTACATTTTTGGAGGGTTTTCTCTTTTTTTTCTGTTTAAGGTGTCGCTAACCGCTTGGTCATTTTTGATTCTTGGCAGGAAAACACATTCAGGCTAAAAAGTAAGATTAGACCCTAATTTGGAAAGTCCTCACGGGGCCTCGGTCTCTCTTGTGTTACTGCAACTGACTTGGGTTGAACAATTCAATTTGAATAATTGAACTTTGAGGATTTCCAGGGGAAGCACCGAGGGTTATCTTCTGACTGGGGCTTCTATGACACAAACTGATCCTGTAAGTCCGGAAGAGTCCCCTGGACTGCCGTGCATGCATCCGACAAATACTTATTGAGCACCTACTGTGTGCAGGTGCCCCATTAGAGACTGAGGACACATGGGAGGCACCACGAGCCCCTGGCAGAGGGCTTACAGGCACCGGGGGGAGCTTTCAAAGCAGAATCACACATGGTAATAAGCACCCAGTGGAGGAATTAGTAAAATGCGCTACAGGTGTGTGACTCGGGGACCGGGTTATGATTGGGAGGCCAACAAAGCCATCAGGGAGGTGGCATTTAGAAGGAGAACCGAGGTATAAAAGGGGGGCGTATGAGCTTCCTGGGGTGGCCGAAGTTCCACAGACCAGGGGCTTAAAACCATAGAAATTTATTGTCTCACCGTTCTGGAGGACAGAGGTCTTGAAATCCAGGTGTCCTCAGGGCCGTGCTCCCTGTGACACCCGAACGGTGAGGTCTTTGCCGGCCTCCTCTAGCCTCTGTGGTTGACCAGCAACCTTAACACATCACACGGCTTACAGACGCATCTTCCCCACTCTCTGCCTCTGCCTTCACATGGCTTTCTCCCCTGTGTGGCTGTCTGTCTTGAAAGGACACCATCCCTGGATTAGAGGCCAACCTAATCTAGAATGACTCCATCGAAGCTGGGGGTTGTGTCTGCAAAAACCCTGTTTCCAGATAAGGTCACACTCCCAGGTACTGCAGGTTAGGACGCCCATGTGTCTTGCTGGAGGACCCAATTCTATGCAGTACAGAGAGCAACACAGGTAGGTGAGTGGTCAGCAAGGCTGGGAGCTGGAGATGGACACAAAGAAGCCAGTGTGTCTGGCCCATAGTGAGGGGAGGGGAAAGGGGGCCCAGGAGACAGAGAGAAACTATGGGGAATTCACCAGCGCTTCACGCTCTGAGATGGACACGCCTTTGCCAGCTCATGTTCAAGTGAGCCTCAAGGATCCTGACTTACAGGCAGGGAATCACGGCCCCCACGTCTCCATGAGTGGATGCACCACACCTGTGACCGGCCCGCCGCTCCGCACAGGAGGCTGGAAGTGCCCTGTTTACTGCACACAGCTGCCTGAGTGCACCCTGGCAGGCAGCCAGGGACACAAGAAAGTGTCCTCCTTTGCAGAAAATATGGCACCTTGGCTATATATATAAAATATATTTTGGTCTTTGAGAAATATATAGACACACATACACTTTACATATATCTTGATATATATGCTATGTATATATATGATACATATGCTTGAAACTTTCAACCATATATAAATATACAAAACACATATATTTTATCACTTTATATATACATATATATACATATGTATATATATACATGTATATATACATATATACGCATATATGTATATATACATGTATATATATATATATAAACCAAAAGGCTTATGCTTGAAATTAAGGTTTATTTTCTATGCTGGCTGTCTTTGGTCTAAGGTCATTCATTCATTCCACAAATATTTACAGAGTGCTACCATGTCACAGGTGCGGCTCTTGGCAGGGGCTAAGACAAAAATCCCTGCCCCCCCCCCCGGAGTTTAATCTCCAGCAGGATAGGGGGAACTAATGGATCAACTCACACGATTGTAAGGCAAGCTAAAAGGTGCCAAGAAAAACGGAGGAGAACAAAGGCAGGAAAGAGAAGAATGAGAGTTGCAGAATAGGGGGGTGGGGGGGCGTTGAAATGTGAAATACAGTGGCCAGGGGAGGCCTGGCTGAGATGGTAACTCGTAACCCCTGAACAAAGGCTTGGAAGAGGCGAGGGAGTGAGCAGAAGAGAATCTCGAGTGTGTGAGGGAGGACGCGGCAGGATGGCAGGTGGGGTGAATGGGACAGAGGAGCTAGGGCGCAATCAGGGTAGCAGGGCTGGGTTGCATGGACCTCCCAGACCATCGCAAGGCCCGTGGCTTGTGCTCTGAATGGGATAGGAAGCCTGCAGGGGTTTTGAGGCAGAAAGTCATGTGCCCTGGCTTGATTTCAAAGGGCGACCCTGGCTGTAGCTTTGAGAATAGATTGTAGAGGGGCGAGGGCAGACGCGGAGACCAGTCAAGGGCTGTTGTACTAATGTAGTCAAGAGAGGATGGCGGCTGGGACCCAGGTGGGGGCGGTGGGGTGGTGAGAGGACGTGATATTCTGGAAATGGTTTGCCGATGGTCTGGATATAGTAGGTGAGCGAGAGGAACCCAAGGTTAACTGACTCCAAGGTTGTGGCATGAGCAACTGAAAAGTTGGCATTGCCGTGAACAAAGATGGAGAAGACCACAAACAGGAAGACACGAAGGGGGTGGGATCAGAAGCCTGCGATGCTGGGGAGACACCCAGTTGGCAATATGGCGGAGGCAGTCAAAGGTACCAATCTGGAGGCTGGGCACAGTCACCCCTGACCCCTCGCTTGTGCTCTGCCTCTTCAGGCCTTGAAAGGAGAAACACAACATGTCGGCCGGGCCCTTGAGAGGCCTCTCCTGCCAACCTTGACCTAGAGGCCTCCTACACACGCTCAATCCCAAAATGTTCTTGAGGGCATCCTTCCCCGGAAGACCTGGGAAGAGCTCACGATTTGGCGTCCCCCGGGGGAAGCAAGCACGAGTGGCCGGAGCGGTGACATCTGCAACGGTGTGGAGAATGGGAGTCAGAGCGAGGCGGCCCTGGCAGGTGCAGCGGACACGCGTCCCACCAGCCAGCCGACAAGAAGGTCCGATACAGTCCCTGTGGCCTGGGAGTCCCACAGGCCCTGTTATGGCCTCTGAGCTCTGGGGATAGGGTGGCCTGGGCACATGGCAATAGAGGTAATACCCGGGAAGATGTGCCCAGCAGGATTTAGGTGCTGCCAGCTGGCTGTGACAGAGGAAACCTCTGCAGAAAAGGGCTCAGCTGGTGAAGGGGAGCCAGGCAGAAGCCATTCTCGTGCTGAGCACCCACTGTGTGCCAGGAGTGCATTCTCTCTAAGTAAGACCTACCCAAGCCCTCACCATCGCCATCACCATTTGAAAAAAAGGAGGGGCGCCTGGGTGGCTCAGTCGGTTAAGGGTCTGCCTTCAGCTCAGGTCATGAACCCAGGGTCCTAAGGGTCTGCCTTCGGCTCAGGTCAAGAACCCAGGGTCCTGGGATCGAGTCCCGCATCAGGCTCCTTGCTCAGCAGGGAGCCTGCTTCTCCTTCTCCCTCTGCCTGCCACTCCCCCTGCTTGTGCTCTTTCTCTCTCTCTCTCTCAATCTCTGACAAATAAATACATAAAATCTTTTAAAAATTTTTTAAATTAAAAAAAAGAAACAGAAGAATATGAGGTAGGAGTGCTAAGTAACCCGTCCGCAGTCGCACAGCTGGAAAACGGCCTCTGTCTTCACGCTGCACACGCTGACTTCCAGTCCAGGTGGAGGGGCCAGTCAGAGCCGGGCTGGTGCAGTGGGGAGGGGACGGGGAGGGGGGATTTGAGAAGCTCTCTGTTCCTCTTGGCAGCTGTCTTTCCATTCTAACCCCTCGTGAGCCCCTGCGCCCAGACTGTGGGTCACAGAGACACCGCCCCACCTACTCAGCCCCGAAGGGCAGCGTTTCCCCTGGTTTGCGACACCTTCACCTCCATGCGGTTCTCTGTGATGCCAGACAGCTAGGGCCTTCTCTCTGGCCTCCCAGAGGGGAGGGTGTCAGCCGAGGTCCTGGGGCTACAAAGGGGCCAAGGCTCAGGGCCAGGAGTTAAGGACACCTCCCACTGTGGCACCCTTGCCCTGAGGCCAAGCACCAGGAGTCCAATTCCATATTGGAGGGGCAGGATGGGGTGGGGAAGACAGAGTGGAAGGAGGACACAGGGAATGCCTCAGGAAGGGAGACTCAGTGGGAACAACTTCAGGCCTGGCTCATGGAGACGTCTCCTGGCTCAGGGAGCAGGACGGGATAGGTTCCAGGCCACCATGTGGGGCGGAAAGGGTGGGAGGCACAGGAGATGAGCTGTCTAAGGGGGTGGTGGGATGGAGGGAGGAGGGGGAGCCAAATACTTGAGGGGGGTGGTATTTTCTGAAGTTCACCTCTGCGATAAGGGGCTCAGAATGGCACAGAGTATGGGCGAGTCCTAGAGCTTGACCTTGGCAGTGTCCAGAGGCAAAATGGCACCATGGTTAAAAAGCATGGGCTCTGGAGCTAGCCTGCCTGTGTTTGAATCGTGGCTTTGCCATTTATTTATGAGACTTTCAGGCAAGTCAGTTAACCTCTCTATGCCTCAGTTTCCCCATCTTTACAAGGGGCAATAATCCTACCTGCCTCGGTGTGGATAAGAGGAAGGAAATAAGACCGAGCCTGAAGCCTCGCAGTGGAGCCCAGCTTACACAATCGGCCGTCCTGGCTGGTGTATCAGAGGACTCTGTGGGCCACGAGTCAGCAAGCCTTTTCCATAAAGGTCCAGAGAGTCGATGTTTCAAGCTTTGTTAGCCATATGGTCTCTGTTGTATATTCTTCTTAAAAGTTTCAACACTTTGGAAAAGTAAAAGCCATTCTTAGTCCAAGATCCTTATAAAAACAGACCGCTGACCAGATCTGGCCTGCAGACTGTAATTTAACAATCCCTGACGGAGACGGAGATTGAGCCTGGAGATCCAGATGTGGCTGGGGGTGGGGTCACGGTGGCTGGCTTCCTATACCTTCCAGGGCTGGGCTAGGGACGATGGTGGGAAGAGCCCTGGGCACAGGGGGAGCTGTAGACTCGGCCAGGACAGATGATGCAGAGGAAGTGTGGCCGGGCAGGAGGCCTGGGGAGGACCAAGCAGGGTGGCCGTGGCTCTCACTCTGAGCCTGGACCTCACCTGTCGGCATCATGGCATCTTGGTCTAAGAGTCACATGAGGGCAGGTGGTGGTGTGACATTTACAAGGGGTGACCATTTATCCTCCCGACAAACATTTGTGAGACACTTACTATATTCCAGATGCTGTTCTCAGCCACGGACACGACAGACGTGACCAGGCACCACACCAGGCAGTCCTGGCTGGCGGCTGGCACCTTTAGCTGCAAGGATGCACTTACTTCATTGAACTTGGCCTTCAGTGGTCCCTGGGCGGTCTCTTCAATGGGGCTTGGGGATCTGGACGCCTGTTTCTCTGTCCTTGTAGAGCGAATGGAAGAAAACCAGCTGCTGACCAGGAAACAGTAACAGGACGATGGCCCGGCATCCCTCGGCCAGCGTGGCAGACAGGGAGCCCTCGATAAATGCTGCCCAGGAAGATCCCATCCACCACCCCCAAAACCAAGGCTGCAAGAGGCCCCTAACTGTGGGCCCTGTCATCTAAGGGAGGGTCAACAAGAGGCAGAAATTGTTGACTATCTCTCTCGCAAACTGAGAAATGAAGGATTTATTTTATTATAAAAATAGCTGACAAGTTACTATGTTTCAGACACTTGACCTTACGTAGTCTTCTTCACAACCTGATGCGGTTTCATTGTTCCCATTCTACAGATTGGAAAATTGAGGTTGAGTGAGGGTAACTGAGGTGTCCAAGGTCATTCCGTTCGTAACAATGAAAGAAACCTATGTACTCCGTGCCCCAGACACTCTCGGTCAGCGCCCTACCCCTTGATCCCGAATAGTAAGTTGTATGTAGCAGGGTCATTCTTTTTTTATCTTGACTCACCTCCTGTGAGGTGCCGTTCCCCAGGCCGAGACTCGTCGCAGGATATGTGGCCAATCCCTGATGGACATGCCAGTATCTGACAGGTAGCTTGAGTTTCTTCTTACACAGACATGAAAGTAACACCGCCTCACCCATGAGAACAGCGGGGCATCGAGAAGTCTGTTCTGAGCGTGTTGGAATCCTGTGGCGGAATTAGGGCACCAAAGGAAAAAGTAAGTATTTCAGAGAGGGCATCGAGAATGTGTATTTCAAGCTAGCGGCTGGTTTTCAACTCGTAACTGCTTGTACACCTGCCATCAGGAGGAAATGAAATCTGTGGTCACCGATGGACAGGGTGGCCTTGACATTCAGAGCAGGGGCCACAAAGATGTGCTATAAAAAGCCAGATAGGATAGATTTTAGCCTCTGCAAGGCCATGCATTTCTCTCACTATTCCACTGCATGGCTGCGGCAAGGCTGACAATAGGTAAACGAATGGGGATAGCCGTGTGCCGATAAAACTTTGTTTACAAAATCAGGCAGTGGGCCGGGCGTGGTGCATGGGCTGTAGTTTGCTGATTCCTGGCTTAGAACAGACCCAGCAATCCGACAATTTAATGGGAACCAATGGTGCGGCAGGCACTCCACATATTTTATCTCTTTGGGGTTCATCTCTTTTCAATAACAGGTGTTTGCCGTCTGCTTAAGGCCGGCCAGGTACTGTTCTCGGCATAGGGCTTCAGTGCAGAAAAAGACAAAACGCTGCTTATGTGACAAAATTCCTGTCTTCGCCGCTCCCCAGGAGACACCATCACCCCGACTCTCCAGATGAAGAAAAGAAGGGCAGAGCTGGGATTCCAGACCCGATCCCAAACCTTGGGTCTTGCCACAACTCCGTGCCATCCCCCAAATCCCAGTCAAGACCCTGGATTCCAGCCCAGGGCCTGCCTCTGCCAAGCAGTCACCCGCGCTGAGCTGGAGTGTGGCTGCGGGCACATTTCGTGCAGCACCGGCCCAGCTTCCAGAAATGCCCAAAGCCAGCAACGATGCAGTGGAAACCGCCGACCTCTGATAAATGCCAGAGAAGCTGCTCCGTAGGGCACCCCTGCACGACTGCCCAGCCGTCCCTGAGGACACGAGGGGCTCGACATGGCCCCACCCACAGCAGCCACACAGACCGGCCAGGGAGGCCGAGGGCCAGAGGACGGAGCCGACAACACAGTGCTGCTGTCTGAAGGCCCGTCTGTGCAGGGCCCTGGTGGGAGTCGGCCTGTCGTCCTCTTTTTATGGTTTTATGTGGCTTGGACCCTGAAATAAAAGAGCTCTCTGTGGAAGGGAACGGAGAAGGGAAAGGGAGAGAGTGCAGGAACGGACTTTTCTAGAGCTTCTGCTTGGTGCTAGGCACTTGAATGGAACATTTCATCCACACACCGTGGGGTGGGTATACACCGTTGCTCTTGCTTCATAGACCAGGGATGGGCAAGGTTTTTTTGTAAAGGGCCGGGTAGTAAATATTTTTGATTCTGTGGGGCATGCAGCCTCCGTTATAACTAGACAGCTGGGCCTCGTAAAGCGTAAGCGCCGTATGCATCCTCTGTTTCCGTGTAGACCACTCATCGACGAACGGGCATGGCTGTGTGGCAAGCTCTGCTTATAGACATTCCGAATTTCCTATAATGCACCTGTGTTCTGAAATGCCATTCTTCTGAGTTTGTGTTTTTAAAATGTAAAAATGAGAAATGAGTAAAAATGTAAAAATGTTCATATGTCCACTTAACTCACATTTGCATTAAAAATGTACCTGCAGGGGCACCTGGCTGGCTCAGTCAGAGGAGCGTGGGACTCGATCTCGGGGTCGTGGGTTCGAGCCCCATGTTGGCGTGGAGATACTCAAAAAAAGGGAAAGAACTAGAACAGGAAAGACTTTATCACAAAAGTAAATAAATGTAATGTACATGCAAAAATGCAAAATTTCAAATGTAAATGCCATTTGGGACTGTAACACCCATTTTTAGTTTGTGGGCTCCACAAGAGCAATGGCGGATTGGAGGTCGCCCATAGGTCATAGCTTGCTGACCCCTGACCTAGATGATGTCACCGTGGTACGGGAAGGTTCAGCCCATTCCCGGATCACATACTTCAGTGGCTGACCCAGTAGTCCAACCCAGAACCTAGGTTTGCAAGCCCCCGGTATAGAATTCCTAAGGGCAGTGTGGATGATAGCAAAAGCCTACCTGTTTTTGACAACTCCAAACAGAACAGTAAAGGTATTCATTCTTCATTCATTTGATCCTTCAATTAATCATTCATTCATTGTTCTTTCAAAATGTGCAAGACACTGAGGTGGGAGGTATTCAGGTCAAGAGCTTCTTTTAAGCCTTATGACAATTCTTAAGAGGGTTGGCAACTTACGATGGTCATCCCCATTTCACAGATGGGAGGACAAAGGCATGAAGAGAAGCCCACGTTCATTCCATTTTCTCCTCTGCCTAGGCATTGCGCAGGTAAGATCTTCTCTTATGGAATGTGGCAACGAAGAAGTAAAACACATAAAATGAGAAGGTTTAAAAACAGAGAGATGTTAAGGTTGAAAAATATGTACAATTGCTCCAGATAGGACCCATGGGCAAAGCTTAGGGCGGGGGCCTTTGGGCTGAGCTGCATTTCAGCCACCAGAGATGGGTACCCCCGGGCAGCAAGAAGCAGAAAGGACAAGGTCCAAAGAAGGGGATGGGAGACTGTGGAGAGCAAGGGACTTCCTGGCTGTGCAAGAGCCACCACAGACCCTGGGGAGGTGGGCTAGGCTGCCAGAGAGGATGGGATGAGCTGTGGGGCGCTGGGGACTCCTGGGGACCCTCTGCTCTGCTGTGACAATTAAGCAATGGCCAGTGCCTGAGTTTAGCAGCACAAAGACTAGGGAGAGGATATTGAAAAGTGGGGAAAGAAAGAAAATTCAACCCAGCTGAAAGGCTGACTGCCAGCTCGAAATTCTCAGTTCTGGGAGCGATGGTTGAGCCCTCCCTACAGCCCCGACAGGTGAGGGGGGCGGGGGGTCTCACCTCCAGGCTTGAAGACAGCCCCAGGCTGAGCAAGAGGAGAGCGCTGTCCAATTCGGGACCCTCCGGGCCCCAGCTTTCCCAAACCCCTCCTCCCTTGTGATCCGTACACCCTCAGTAGGGCAGCTGTCAGCAACCCCACTTGGCATCAGGAAGCTGCCACTGGGAGGCCCCAAGCTTCAGCTGAGCGCACACCCTGCCTTTGCCCCTGACTGCTAAGAATGACTGCGCTGATCGATAATGATTGATGCTGAGGCTTAGATGTGTTCCCATGGGTTTTCCTAGTGAACCATTTAAGGTTCATCCTGATGTTTATATATAGGGGCGCCTGGATGGCACAGTCGATTAGCCCCGACTCTTCGTTTCAGCTCAGGTCATGATCTCAGGTCATGATCTCAGGGTTGTTTCGCTCAAGCCCCACGTCAGGCTCCGTGTCAGGGCAGCGTCTGCTTGCGATTCTCTCCCTCTGCCGTTCCCACTTGTGCTTGTTCTCTAAAATACATAAATAAATCTTTTTAAAAAGCTTATACATAGAAAGCACATATTATACGCGATACCAACAAGGAAACTTCAGCAGGGAGCCCCAGAGGCGGTAGCCCCTGATTCTCGGCACTTCCTGAGCCCGGCTCTGCCCCTCCCATTCTGAGAAGCACCCTTGGGGGACAGAGTTAGTAGGGCAGAGACAGAGATGAAGGACAAACAAGGGTCTTGCACACGCCGCAGCCTTATTATCTCCCTGGGGGAGGAAACAAAGGTCGTGCTGGGAGGGAGGGGGTGGGTGAGCACACCATGTGACATGGGACGGGAAGATCGTTCAGATGAAGGTCAGGCTTCTCCAAAGGGAGAGAGCAGGTTGAAGGGTAGTCGTTCCCTCAACCCCAGCGGTACAGGCTGAGCAGACTGCCAAGACGAGAGTTGAACTTGGCCGGGCACATAGGGTTGTATAATCATCTCAGCCCTGCCGGGTCACTCCGGAACACCAGGGAAACCTTCATACCAGAAAAACAAACTCTGACCGCCTGCCAGTTGGAGGAGTAAACAGAGAAGCAGTCGTACACCAGGGACCCCCGAACATTGCCCCTGGTTTTGCGGGGCTGCTAATAACCACAGTACTACTCTTGTGGAGCACTTCCATGTCAGGCGTGTGTGCTCAAAGCTCTAAACACACTGTCTTCAGTCGTCAAGAAAAGACTCCCAGGAAGGTGATAAAACGATCCCGTTTCAAAGATGAGGACTCTCAGGGTCAGGAACTTCCCTCGGATCATCATGCCATTTGATAGTTGAGCTGGGATTGGAACCCAGGCAACCTGATTCCTAGAGCTGCGCCCATGGCCTCCACGCTGTAGGCACGCAGCCGGGCATGTGGCAGTGGAAACAGAGATCTCAGAGCCTGGGATTATGTGGAGTCAGATCCTAGCTCCCCCCACTCCAAGCTGGAGTTTTGGGTGAATTCCACTCAGTATCTGTTGTCTCATGGGTAAGATATGGATCCTTGGATCCTAGGGAGGTAATAAGAATGGGAGATAGAAGCAAAGTGGCTGCCAGTAGTTCGTCCACAATGTGTCTGGTCTCATGGGGCCCACAGCCGCTGCCAGGGTAAAGCATGGGTCCTCCCTGAACCTCAGGCTCCTCTTCAGCTCCTATAGAGTCTCCCTACCCACCTGGACTGTACTCTGTATTCAGTAAACTCCCAAATAGGGTAGAAAAGCCTAAGAAGTGATCCCAAAGGCTACCAAAGAAACACATTCTCTGATCTCCCAGCCCCAGGCCTTTCTCCCTCTCAGCAAAGCCAGACTTTAATGCCTCACCACCCTGTCTTACCAGTTTATTACACTCCCTCCACCCAGGGGACAGCAAGGGAAATTAAAAAGGTGGGGAAATCAGCTGAGTCTTGGAGGTAACTAGTTCCTTAAACATAGAATTACCAACCTATGGAAAGAATTTTTTTTCTTGCCTGCAAAACATTTCTCCACTACTCCAGAAACCTAAAGGCCCCCCTTCCCTGCTCTATGCAGGTCCCTGCATAGTGCTGCATTTCAACATCACTGTTTTCCTTTGTGATCCTGAATGCTGTACCATATACGCATTTTTAAAGCATTATTCTCAAAAGCCATCCAGAGCTTCCCCAGTTTGTAAAAAGTGTCCAGGGCATGCTGGAGCGAGCGTGCGCGCACACACACACACACAACCACACGTCTCAGAGCTTTCTCTTTGGTCCTGGCATGCCAGGCCCTAGGAACTCACAAGTTCCTTGCCCTTTGTGAAATTATTTCCTAAATAAGTTTGCAGATAGGACCATGTTGCCTCCACCTTTCACTTTCCCTGTGGAAATTCTCCTCTTTTATCTGTGAATCTGTGTCACTGAGAAAGACAGAGGGAGAAGCCAGGCAAGAAGGACTCTATTCTGATACGTATGCACTTTTCCAGCCATGACCCTTATCCTGGTTGGCGAAACCACTTGTTACATTACCCGTACCTCTAGTGCCCTGCAAATCCTGGGAGGGAGCGCGCAAGGTTGAATCCGTTATTCCACAGCCTACAGCAGCAACTGCGAGGAGCAAGTCTCGGGTGGATGGATGCTGAATCCATGGGGAGGAGAGGCAGTCGTGTGGGAGAGAGAGTTCCAAGGGCACACGGCTCCGCTGCTCACTTCCGTGGGTAAATTTCCCTCCTTTGAGCAAATCTCTATACATTTACTCCCGACCTTAGAGGTCCATTTAGAGTTCTTGGCCTTTTCTTCTTATTTGGGCCACGCGGACAATAAGTTGGCACAGTGTCTGTCTCCTGGGGTCAGAGCCTGGCTGTGCCTTCTCTGCCCGGCGCACGTTTGCCCTTGCCCTTCCCCTGGAGAGCATGGCAGAGTGAATACCGTCCGTCCCCCCTGGCAGAGGCCCGGGCTTCCACAAATGACATCGAGGGAGCCGTCCACCCAGACCTGTAGAGTACACGTTCCTTGCGAGTACACACACGGCATTCCCTACTAGAGACCACTCGAGACCGTATGCCAAACCACAAAATAAGTCTCATACATTTCAAAGGATTGAGGTCACACAGTACATCTTCTCCGAGGACAATGGGAATAAATTAGAACTCAGCAAGCATTGATACATGGAAAATCCCCAAATATTTGAAGAAACTCTCTCAGTGCCTGACGTGGGATTGGTCCTCAATAATTTCTGTCCCAGTCTTTCTCCACCATAGTTATGATCCCTCTGCTGCTGTGAAAAGGGGAGGTCAATGTCATGGTTGCAGTCCCGCATGCAGCACAGGCTGTCTGGTCTACCCAGCGAGCTGAGACCATGAGTCAACCTGGGAGCCCCCTCTGAGTCCCTTGGCTTTCACCAGATCACATTCACAAAGGGAGGTCTCTGCTGTGCTGCCAAATGGGGTTCCCCTCCCCCACCCCTTCTCTCTACTCCGAGAAGCCCAACCTTCTCAAGGGCCTGTCCCATGTCAGGCCCTAGCAGGTGATGGATCTTGCTCTATTCACTCAGTATCTTCTCTGGCAAATAAAACGAAGTTCACTTTGTTTAGGGACTTTCACTGATACTCCTTGAGGAAAAGATGAAGGTAGCACATCAGAAATGCCTGCTTTCCTTTGCCCGCCATTTTAGGGGGTGTCCGTGAGGCCAACAATACAGTCAACCAGAAAGAAACTCAACCAGCCAAGTCATTCAAGGTCAATGGTGAGTGAGGCCCTGACATGGCCGGATTGGGGAACGACATGGGATCTGAATTTTACTCAAGGGTTTGCTTGAGCTTCTGAAGGACAACAACCTGATCTGTGTTTTCAGTTCATTATATAAACGGGCAATGGTGGTGCTGATAATCCATCACCCACAAGAGCCAGAAGGTGGGGGAACCCGTTATTGGCAGGAATGGACAATGTGTAAACAACATTTCACCAAGACAGAGCTGGTCGGAGCACCCTTTTCTTACAAGTCAGGATAAAGATCTCTGAGATGGGAAGGAGTGGGAAATTAAGACCTTAATTAAAGCACATTTGGAGGGACTGGTATGTGACAAAACTTCCTCAGAACTCAGTCTGTGGAAGGTTTCAGATGGGGTCCCATCAAGAGAGGACGTTTTCAGAGGCAAGATTCAAGCCCAGTTTTGTCACTTCTAGCTGTGGGGCCACGGGGACAAGACTTCGCCTCAGCTTCCTCATCTGTACAGTGGGGATGAGAGTCAAAGAACCTACCTCAGAGAGTGGTTGCAAGAGCACACGAAGACACTGAGCGAGTAGCTCACGCAGAATAAGAAGCAGTCTAGAGCTTTCATCACGTGATCTAAGCCAACACTGAATGTTCAGGACAATCGTGGGAAGAAAGCTATTCCGATCTTGTAGATAGGAACATTAAAGCCCAGTAAAGCTAGGAAACTTGTCCAAGGACACAAGCCATAAGTCGTAGAGGTGGGATTCAGACTCAGGTCTAACTACAGAGCTCAGGAAATTTCTAGTCTAATAGGAATGACCCACAGAAACACCACCTCCTATATGAGGAGGTCCAGCCACATTGCCCCAGGGACATGCACTGGACTCACCCTTTAGGAACAATCATTAAGATGCCCCATTTCAGCTGGACCTAGAAGGACATTTTGGTTTTCTTTTTTCTTTTTTTAAGATTTACTTATTTATTTGAGAGAAAGAGTGAGCAGGGAGTTGGGGAGGGGCAGAGGGAGAGAATCCTCAAGCAGACTCCCCGCTGAGCACAGAACCCGATGTGGGGCTCGATCTCACAACTCTGAGATCATGACCTGAGCCAAAACGAAGAGTTGGGTGCTTAACTGACTGAGCCACCCAGAGACCCTGACATTTTGGTTTTCACCAAGCAGAAGAGGAGGTAAGAAGAATCTTATTAGTGGAAAACTAATTTTGGCAAAAGCAAGAAGGTGTGGAAAGGAATTCCCTGGTAAGTTAAACTGGAATGACCGCCGAGCTAAGCACTGGGCTGGCTTGAGTCTCATATGAACTCACTCCCATGTCTTTGCAAACACCCTGATCAGCAAAGCACTGCGGGTAAGAGCACAAGCTCTGTGTCTGATGGATTGTTGACCTAATGAAACTGTGTGACTTTGAGCAAGAGACGTAATGTCTCTGGTCCTGAAAGGGAATCACTTTTTAAATGAGGGCCATCATCTTAACCCTCTGGGAGGCTGTACTGACTACATGGAGCATTCCATTTAAGGCTAAGCCTCGAGCCTGCTAGCGTTCTGATGCTTATGTTTCCGTTCCACTAGATACATGTCGCCAATGTCTCCTCTGCCATCATTCTGCCCACTGCCCAGACCCCTTTTGCTCACTGGAGATGACATCTCTCAAGAACTACTAGTTAATGTCCTAAAAAAGAAGAGACTCAGAAACTGAAGAGCAATGGGGCTTGGTCTGTTACTATTACTAGAGTTGAGTTTCCACAACAAACGACTTGTCCTCTTATAGCCAGAATTGGGGATCTGACTTCATTCCTCTCGCAAAATACCTTTTTGCTAAATAACTGTGGTGTGATATCATTTGAATTCTCACCATTTCACAGCAGTCTGGAGAAGGTACTTTCTGCCTGGACCACAAGGCTGTCTCTATGAGTGTGTTGTATCGTGTAAAATAGGATAACAGATTGGAGACATTCAGAAAAAGGCGTATTTGCTTCATGCTTTCCTCTCGTTCCACACAAACTCAAATCTGGGAGTCTTGTTCTGTGCCTGGGCTTACCTAGGTGTTTGGGATTCTTTAAATCAAACGTCCTAAGATACTATATCCTTTTGAATTTCACCATCTCCAAATACGCACGCATCTTACGACAAGCGGCGTTCGATAGTTTAATTGAAGGCTACTTGTTCCTTTCTTAGTGGCACATAAATTAATAGTGAGTTGTATAACTGACAGCATCTCAGATTTGAGGAAATGCAGTATGCGCTGGGAACCAGGCTAGGCTTGAACCAAAATTTGCTTTTGCTCTGAACAACAACCACATAACTATAGATTGTCACTCCTCACTTATACATGAGAAATCCGATGCCCAGGGTGTGAAAGAAAAATTTGCCAAGATTGCTTTAGTATGTAGGAGGAAGAGTGAGGGCGGAGTTCTGGCTACCATGGCTGAGGATGAATTACCACAAAACTTAGCATCATAAAACAACAATCGTTTTATGTTACTCATGAGTTTTTGGTCAGGAATTTGGGAAGGGTTGGGCTGGGCAGTTCTCACTTGGGGTTTCTCATGCCCTTGTAGTCAGATGTCAGCTGGGCTGTGGTCATTTGAAAGTGCAAATATTTGGCTGTCGGACATCCAAAATGGTGGTTTGCAAGGCTGCCGGCCCGTGCTGGGTGATGTCTGGGAGCTCAGCTGAGACCACAGACCAGAGCACCTACACATGGCTTCTTCAGCAAGGTAGTTGCAGTGCTTCCCTCAGAAAGAGTACCCCAAGGCAATCTGGAGGGAGCTGCAGGATCTTCTGTGACTCTACTGCTTGAAGCCATCACAAAGACTTAAGGAAAGGACATCAATCCCATCTTTCAATGGGAAGAATGTCAAGGAATGGGGCCACTTTGTTTTTAAACCATCACAGATAAGAACCGTCATCTGGCTGGTGCAAAGACACCGTATGTGAGATTGTTTGTCTGGTGTCCAGAAGCACAGGAAGGGAGAACAAGAACTAAATGTGATGAAGAGGATTTTTAGAAAAAGGCAGTTGGAGTCATCTGGTCACCTGTGTGTTCACTTTCAAAGTCTTTGCTTTGGGATATTAAATACGGATCCAGTGTTGCTCCCATTGTTTAGAACCTATCAGTAGCTTTCTGAGATGTAGATTCAGGGCCAACTTAGCAGGTTCACAAGAGACCTCAGGCTTAGAACTTTGTCAGACAAACCTTGTTTCTACCCAAAAAGAGCCTTTATCTAGTTTAACATTTATTGAACACTAGTTGCAGAAAATTTGGGGGTCCGTGGCTATCTGAATGAACAAAACAATGCCACTTTCCTCACAGGGCTTATATTCTGATGGGAGATGCATAAAGTCACCAAATCTGTACTAATATCAGCAAGGCGTAAGAACTATGGATAATGACAGAAAGTGAGGGGTGGGGGAAGCTGTGCTGGGGGAGGGTAGTCAGAGACGGTCTCTCATGGAGTTGACATCAGAACAGAGATCTGAATGCAGTGAGGAAATGAGCCAAGTATGTAGGGGAAAGAGTGTTCCAGGAAAGGGGAACATTCCGTGCTAAGGCCCTGAGGCCAGCCTGCACTCAGGTATGTGTGGTCTATAGCAAGAAGGCCAGTGTGGAAAGTAGGGTGAGCAAGAAGAGAAAGAAGGAAGGGAGAGCCTCGGGTCCACTCAGGAAGGGCCTTACAGGGCACAAGAGGAACTTTGGATTTTATTCTAGGTGAGGTGGAACTTTCCTGAAGGGTTTCGACAGGTAAGTCCCAGGATTTAGTTTCATATTGAAAAGATGTCTCTGGCTGCTGAGAGAGAAGGGAGGGCAGGGTAGAAGCCAGACCCATTAGAAGGTTTGCTCCCTCAGTGGCCCAGGCAGAAGGTGGAGGTGGCTTGGTCCAGACGGTCACTGGTGGAGGGGGTGAGAAGGGGTGAAATGGGCATACATTTTGAAGGAAGATACCACAGGATGTGCTAATGGACACATCTTGCCTGCTGATCTTTGAATCTCACAAATGATATGTAGCCAAAAAATGTTTGCCCTTGCCCAAATTCAGATCTGATCTCTAAAGAGGGTGGCAATGTAGGTAGTGGCAAGTGACAGACCCAGGTCAAGCCAGCTCCCTCACACGCACTGGCCAGGGGTCTTGTCCTCATGGCAGAGAAGGGCCTGCAAAGCAGGCATTGCCGCCCACCCCACCACCCCCCGGAAGCAAGATTTGAGATTCAAGAGAATAAGCCACTGTCTGGAAAGACCCTTTCAAAAAGGAGTTTGAGAAATTCTAGAACCTTCTAAAAGGGCTGTCAGGGAGCTGCACACCCATTTGCATGGGCAAGTTTGGGTATTTTGGTCATTCACTCCATGACACGACCTGGTAGCCACAGCCCCTCCTCCTGCACAAGTCGGTTCTCTAAGGGGCCTTTTCTGTCAAAAAGAAACCACTGCTGTGGCTGCTTTGAGACAGACTTTAGGGGGAGTTTCATGCTCCATGAGTCTCAGTGGTGAAAGGGTCAAGATGCTCTTTAAATACCACAAGTGGCCAAATGATTAGATCAAGGTGCAAACCCACGCCTATAATAATGGCTACTTTCCTTTTAATTTTCTTTTTCTTTTTTTCTTTTCTTTTCCTTTCTTTCTTTCTTTCCCTTTCTTTCTTTCTTTTCTTTCTTTCTTTCTTTCTTTCTTTCTTTCTTTCTTTCTTTCTTTCTTTCTTTCTTTCATGACCAACAGGTATATAGTTACTCACAGCGTGTCAGGCAGGTTCTCATTACTGTATGAAACATTAAGTCATTTCATGCTCATAATAATAATAGTAGGAACTGCTAGTAGCCTTCATTCGATACTCAATACGCATTTATTGAGCATTTTGCAGATGAGGACAATGAGTCACAGCGGAGCTGAGTGACTTGCCCAGATCACTAAAGCTAGTAAGGGGCAGAGCCAAGATTAAAACCTGGGACTTCTGGCTCTGGAATCTGGGCTCTGAACCACCATACTAAGCTGCCCAACACTGACTGTGCTTTGGTGGAAATCTGTATATCTATTTAAAATATTTTCAGCTGCAAATAAAAGACAACTCAGAGTAGCATAAAGAAGTAGGAATTGTTTCAATAACAGAAAGTCTGGAGGTAGTCTTCTGTCCTGGGTTGGTGGGACAGCCTAACAGTGCTATCAAAGATCCAGGCTTTTCCTATCTTTTCTTTTCTTTTCTTTTTTTTAAGATCCTATTATATTTATTTTTATGTTTTTATTATTTTTTTAATAATAATTTTTTATTATGTTATGTTAGTCACCATACAGTACATCTCTAGTTTTTGATGTAAAGTTCCATGATTCATTACTTGCGTATAACACCCAGTGCACCATGCAATACGTGCCCTCCTTACTACCCATCACCAGCCTATCCCATTCCCCCACCCCCTCCCCTCTGAAGCCCTCAGTTTGTTTCCCAGAGTCCATAGTCTCTCATGGTTCATTCCCCCTTCTGTTTACCCCCCTTCCGTCTTCCCTTTCTTCTCCTACCGATCTTCCTACTTCTTATGTTCCATAAATGAGTGAAACCATATGATAATCGTCTTTCTCTGCTTGACTTATTTCTCTTAGCATTATCTACTCCAGTGCCGTCCATGTTGCTGCAATGTTGTGAAATTTATCTTTTCTGTTTCAGGATTTCAGTCTGTTGACTTGTCACCTCATGTCTGCAAGATGGCTGCTATACCTCCAGGTATCTTACCCTAGATCCCTGAAGGAAAAAAAAAAAAAGATAAGAATGAGCATCCCCTGTGGGGTACTTTGTCTTTTTATTTGAAAAGAGGACCGCTCCCTAACAAAACTAGATAACATGCCTGCCATGTCCATACCTGGTCTAAACCAATCTTGATTCATCTCATTAGGCTGCATTGGAACCTGTCTTCCCTGAGGCCCCAGGGATAGATACCACCTGAATCTACCATGGTTCTATGCAGTGAGAGACAATGGCCATTTTGGAGACAACAGATAGCATTTGTCACTGTAGGTATTACTATCCCCATTTTACATGCGCACTTTGCAGCTGGAAGTCACAAAGTTGAGATTGCATGGCTGGTAAAATGGTAGCCCCAGAATATTAACCCAGATCTGCCTGACTCTAAATCACATCTAAATCTTAACTATGGCATAGTACATTGTTAAGTGGAGTCAGGAATGGATGGGCACACATTTGGCTTTATTACTAATAGTTGTGGAGGCGTGAGAAACTTACCCAGCCTCCCTAAGCTTCAAACTTCTTATCTCTAAATTGTGGCTAGCCATTGCTATGATACCTGACCAGAAGGTGGCTGCAAGAGTAAATGAAATAATATATGTAAAGAGCCTGACAATACTAAGCAATCAATAATTCTTGGCTTTATTATTATTGTCACTTATTACTGCTGTTGTTATTTTAATGCCATGAGACTTTGTAGCCACAGTGCACTTGGACCCAAATGAAATACTACTTGGGGCATCTCTGGGTGGCATGGTGGTGGTACAGACTAGTGAGTTTTTCCCTCATCAGTAGTCAATGTGTAATGAGCATTAACTGAGCACCTATTGCACACATTGTGCCATGGAGATGCAGTGATGAGGAGGCAGATGTTGCTCTCAGGAAGTGTAGAGATTCAGAGATCTTCAAAGTTCCTTTCCACAATAAAATTTGATGTTAACCAGAAGGTGAAGCTAATAACTTCCAACCCGGGGTTATTTTGAGGATTAATGTGTTTGAGGTAATATAACTGTAAGCACTGAATAAATGTAAAAAAACCACAAAGCTTAGGCAGTTTCTTACAAGGCAAAAATAGTCTTACATGTGATGCATCAGTCAGGCTCCTGGTGTCTACCCAAATGAGTTGAAATCTTATGTCCACTTAAAAATCTGCACGCAATTTACACTGGCTTTATTTCTAATGGCTAAAACTTGGAAGCAACCAAGATGTCCTTCAGTAGGTGAATAGATAAGTAAACTGGGATACCTTCAGGCAATGGAAATTATTCAGCACTAAAAAGAGATGAATAATCAAGCCATACAAAGACATGGAGGGGACTTACATGCATATTACTAGGTGAAAGAAACCAAACAGAAAAGACTCCGTATTGTGTGATTCCAACGTTATGACATTCTGGAAAATGCAAAACTATGGTGACAGTAAAAGATCAGTGAGGTTTCCAGGGGTTTGGGAGGAATTAGGGACGGATGAATCGGTGGAACATAGAGGATTTTTAGGATGGTGCAACTATGCTGAGATAACGTCATTGTCGATAAAGGGCATTTTGCATGTGTCAAAAATCCACAGAATGATACAACAGAGTGGGCCCTGAATATAAAGTATGGACTTTATTTAATCATAATGTATTGTTTCATAACTTATAACAAACGTATCACACAAATGCCAGATGTCAGCAATACGGGAAATGGTGGGGAAGGGGGTTGGTAGATATGAGCTCTCTACTTCTCAATTTTTTTATAAACCTAAAATTTCTCTAAAAAATAAAGTCTATTAATTTAAATATATCTATCTATATTGCCAGGTAGATAGATAAAGTTTAATAAATTTCATATATTTTGATCCAAGGATTCCACTTCTGATTTCCTTGAGATAACAGCACATACTAGAAGGATCTGTTCATTTATAGAAGGGAAAAGAGTACGCAACCTGAAGTTGCTCACTAGCAAACACATGGATACAAGCAAATTAAACAACGGTGGTTGAAAATGTTCTGAACACGGACAACGCTTCCGGGGAAAATGCCCAGGAGGAAACAATGAAGAGTGTCTTAAGATAACTATTTAAAACAAGAGAAAAGCTTTATGGCCCCTTGATACTGTACTTGCCCTGATGCTACGGAGGGTCATAAGATTATGGAGAATCTTTTATTCTTTTTTCAATTTCTTGTAATATTTTAAATATATATTTAGAAGATATATTTTTAAGGGTCTATGGACCCTCTAGCTAGGGAAAAAAATGACAAGAATGGTAGCAAACCAGACAGCTACTAATCAAAGCACCAGCTTCAGTTCCACCACAATTGCTTGGCGGTTTCGGCGGGGAAGTCGGTGTTCTTCGTACTTGGATAACTTGAAGGTCATCTGGGGAATTCACTGAAAGTCACAAGGCTACACAGCTCCTGCTGCATACATTCCACCAAAGCAATTAGCATCTGAAGCTCTGGCTTGGTTGAAAAGATACTATTGAGAACACAGTACAGTCAGTTAAGAATGTTACTCACTCACTCACTCACCTACCCAGCAAGGCTATATTTACTGTTTACTAGAGGCCAGGCACTGGGGGTGCACATATAAATAAAGTAACACCTCTGACCTTTACTTAAGAACTTCCAGTCCAGTCTCCCCAGAACCCCATGTTTCCACACTGCAATACTTTTAATGGTGGAAAAGCACACTACCTGTATAAAGACAGGCATAACCTTGAGCTCTGTGGTCACCCTAAGTCCTCCCCAAGGGCAGGAACCATCCCTACAAGCTACAAGATGAAAACTACCCCCTTCCCCCAACTCCCTGCACCCCATGCTTCTTCACTTATGCTAACTTTTAGGGTCAGGAAGTTTATTTCTGAGTCTACCTCCCACCCCACCCCCACAACATCAAGCATTTCAGATCAAGTTATCTGTGAATCATAGGTCAGGTTGACTCATTCTTAAAGTTTCCAGACTGTGAATTAAAACTCTATTGACCACTTA
Organism: Ursus arctos; assembly: GCF_023065955.2. Lineage (NCBI taxonomy): Eukaryota > Metazoa > Chordata > Mammalia > Carnivora > Ursidae > Ursus > Ursus arctos. Next base: position 74,275,426 of record NW_026623078.1, on the reverse strand, counting down.
GAGGAGGGTCAAGTATAGGGAGAGACAGTGTGACTTGCTCTGCATTTATCTGTAAAAAGGCAAAGCAGGGGTGTAAGTATTTTATTGAAATGGGGGGCGGGGGTGGGATGGGGAAGACACCTGCTGAAAAATTCGCCATGAGTGAGGGTTGGTGAATGAATAGGACCCATCAGTCCCTTTTCCCAGGAAGTGAAGCTATGTATCGTGCTGATGGCGTTCTGTTTGTTTCATTTTGGTCCGTGTGAACAGTATTTATGGTAGGCTTTTGGAAAGTGTTACAGACTCAGAGCCAAGGAAAGGGGAAAGAAGGTAGCTTGGGTTGAGCACCTGCTGAGGGTCTCATTTCATCTTTCAAGATGGAGCAGGGCAGGAAGCTGAGGTGGGGAGAGGTGCTGTTCCCAGCCCCAGGAGCTTGCGGTGGAAGGGCTCCCCAAACTGGCCTCAGTCCATACAGACCTGCTCAACCAGGGGACACGGACCCCAAGGGATGTTCAGAAACAGCAGCTCACAGGAGGGTGAAAAAGTGTGGGGAGCAGGGAAAATGGAACCCAGAGAACAGGTGGGGCTCCAGCACCCACGCAGTTTTCACACCCACTGACCACAACCTTTCACCTGCCCGATCACACTACCTCAAGACCAATGTGTAATGCCAAGGCCAGGGGCCAGAATTCTCGCCCCATGTGGGAAAACCTGACTGGGACCCCGAGGGAAACCCGGCCTGTGTGTGAATCACCCCGTGACCCATGTGGTCCTGCGTCTCAAAGTAGGGGATACACATCAACACGAGCTTCGGGGCTCAGGGGAGGGGGAAAGTCTACCTATGAATCATGGCTGCGCAGAAACTTCTCTGGGCCTCTCTGGGAACCCACTGAAGGTCTTCACCAGGGGCTGGGCCAGCTGCACACTTCTCATGTGAAAGAAGGTGATTTCAGGGGTTTTGGTGGCCTTTTAAGGTGTCCCATCAATTCACAAGATGAGCTATCAGCAGGTGACGAGGCTCAGAAATGCCAGATGAAACACAAGTGAGTGTGGTTTTCAACTTTTTTTTTTTTTTAAGCAGACGTTTGGCTACTTTGAAATCGTATTATTAACAGATCGAAATCCAGAGAAGGTTAGCAATCACACAGCTGGAACTAGATAAGCCTGCAGGGAGAACTGGGGGGCCCGGGACCTCTTCCCCCAAAACCACACAGCCTTGCTCAGAACAAAGAGATGGCACAGAGCAAAGGAAAAAGTATATATATACATTTTAATTGGATAATAAAGTAATGAGAGAGTAAGAGCCAAAGGCAGTACATTCTGGACTTTGTGACTTCTACCCAGCTAAAAGCTCTGGGCTCCATCTCTATTTAACAATTTTAAAATATATTTTGGGGCGCCTGGGTGGCTCAGTTGGTTAAGCGTCTGCTTCCAGCTTGGGTCATGATCCCAGGGTCTCAAGTCAGGCTCCCGGCTCAGCGGGGAGTCTGCTTCTCCCTCTGCCCCCACCCCCTGGCTCCTGTGCTCAGTCTCTCTCTCAAATAAATAAGTAATCTTTAAAAAATTTTTAAAAATATGTTTTAATTAAAATATAACAAAATATACTTAATTAATTAAAATGAAATTTAAAATGTATTCTAAAATTGCCCCTCTCCCATCTGGACACATAGTGAAGAGTAAGCTAGTACCTTCTGTGTAAGAAACCTGGGGCATTGTGTTATCCTACTATTCAGAGTCCAATAGCCAGAAAAGGCTCAAGAGTCCATTGTGCAGATGAGAAAATAAAGGTCCACGGAGAGGAAATGACCTGCCCAGGGAAATGCAGCTGGCTCTGAGCAGAGCTAACACCGTAGCTAACACCACGCTCTATGCAGACCTGCGGAATTCCCCGTGCACAGCGCACCTCCCTTGCTTCTGCAGACAAGGGAATTCAGGTCCCTCCATCAATCCTTAGCATCTCACAGGATTCTGTCCACTGGTTTGGCATAATCTCCAAGGCAGCTGGCTGATTTTCATGAAACGTGCTGTAACTACCAAAGTTAGCAGCGGACATGGTTAGTTTCTTAACATGTACACGAGAAGGAATCCTGAACTACAAGGAGCATGAGAACAAAGAATTTATGTATTTGATCGACTAAAAGGTATATCCACGCAATGTATTAAAACTAAGTGGAAGTTAAAAGGATAAGCCAGCTGACATGGATAGCACTCCTGGATATATCGCTGAGTGGGAAAAGGCAAGTAATCAGTTTATCAAGGTGTGCAAAAACAGTGCCGCGTGTGCGTGAACACACGTGAGTACATCAGAAAGGTCTACGAGGATGTGTTCCAAAGTAATAACCCAAGCAGAGCTGATGAACAAACAACGATACGGACCCAATGATTAAAAAGAACTTTAGCTTTATTTGGAAAGTTTTATTTTTTCAAGGTGAAAACATTCGCTTACTATTTGTATAATAAATGGCTGATTTTTTTTTAAAAAGAGAAAAATGGATTTTACTCATTCATCTATGTATCCATCCTACTCTTTGAGCACTGACTGCTTCTGGGTGAGAGGAAGGTTTGTCTGCTTGGTTCACGTAATGAGGTAGGTTACGTGTGTTCTGGGGAAGGAAGGCAACAGTACAGAGTGGGAAAATAAAGGGATTTCTATGTTGCATGGGCGATCCAGAGACCAAAGCAGTCCCCAGTAAAATTCCGTCAAGTCCTGCCATCTTGAACAAAAGGGCAATGACAATAGTTTGCAAATGGACAAAACTTTGAAAATTTTATTTTTTCTATATATATATATATATTTTTTGAGATTTTATTTATTTTTATTTTAGAGAGAGAAAGAGAGAGAGAGCCCGTGAACAGGGGGAGGGGCAGCGGGAAAGGGTGAGGGAGAATCCCAAGCAGACTCAGGGCTAAGTGTGGAGCCTCATGAGGGGCTCAATCCCATGACCCTGAGATCATGACCTGAACCGAAACCAAGTGTCGGACACTCAACCAAGGGAACCACCCAGGCGCCCCAAAACTTTGGTAATTTTAAAGGAATTTCAATTGTCTTTGACTTTAGTTAGAGTTCACAAAGGAATATATGATGATACAAAGGACAGTCTGTGGTCCCCAAGAATTTAACCCCCACAGAGGGAGATGGTCTCGGTGCTTCTTAAAGGCACTGACTCTTTGGCGGTGTTTATCGGTACGTATGGCTTACTCTGCTAGGCTAGAAATGGCCTCCGCCAAAATTGCTGTTTCGATTTGGATTTCCCAAAATAACTCATGAGAAGCCTATAGTATGAGGAAGAGGGTCGCACACAGCTCCAGGGAGGAAAAGAAAAAGCATTTGATTTGAATCACCTAAGAGCGGAAACTGACTGCAAATATCTCCTTGTAGCAACTGCTATATAATTACCCATCCTAATGGAATCCTTTCACAACCAAAGCAGTTCAACAAGGAAGTTTAATTGAAAATAAAATTTCCAGACCAACTGTTCTGTCAAAACCACATTAAATGAAGATACCTCAGTAGTGATCGATCACTGCTAAATGTTTCATGTGTTACGGGCGAGGGGCGGGAAGGGGTGAGTGTTCTCCTATGTGGGGGAAACATGGCGATCTTCTAGGCTCCTTTTTCCAGGTTCATGCATCTTCTAGTCACTGGGCACAAGGATTCAGTTCTCTCTGGGTCCATATTACCTCTGTCAAGTGTTTTCCAGTCTCCTGAAAATAAGAAGCCAGGATGAAAATCTCCAAGATAAAGACAGGGAGAGAAGAGAAAATGACACTCGCCATCCAATCTGCTCATCAGCACAAGACGAGTCCCATTCCAGACACAGGCTCGTGGAGGATGGCAGTGATGGAAAATGACCTTCGCCACTTGGGACGTTCCTGTGTGTCCCTCAGCTGTGTGACGGCTGCTGAGTTACTTAACATCACTGAGCAGTTCTCTCACCTAAAAAAAAAAAAAAAAAAAAATACACACCCTCTGGACAGTCAGGAAGAGGAAAGGTGATAATGTCACAATTAACAGCTACCCAGTGACAGAGCCGGAATCCATGCAGTGTAGGGCTCTAGACAGTATCTGGTACTGCATGGGGTGTGAACAGGGCTGGAAGGAGGATGCGGTGCTTCCTTGCTATTCCAAACGGGTCAGTGTGTGGGCCAGCGGCATCAGCAGCACCTGGGAGCCCACCATGATTAGTGCAGGATGTCAGCCCCACACAGATTCACTGAGTGAGAATCTGCATTTAACAAGGGTTCCCTGGAGATCAAATTTGAGGAACAACGGCTTTGGCCATCTTTCAGGTGCATGGTTCTGCACCAGGTGACCGAGTCAACAGAACGTGGTCTAAAAGCTGCGCCTGGGGGAGAAGCAGGGTCCCCAGAGGGCCACCTGTGGCAGGCACATTTCTGGAGACCATCCCAAATTGTCTTCCAGTCTTCCTGCTTCCTGCCTACAGAGAAGGAAATCAAGGCAGAGCCCAGGACCTCCTGAAACCGAGGGATTCTCCACCAGTGGGGACGGACCACACTGGGATACACAGTCATGTCGTCACAGATGTCCCCATGTCATCACGTGTGCCCAGGAATAGGCCCCGAGCGCAGAGAGGACAACGGCAGCAGCTAATAGGTGGCAAGTGGGAATGGTGTTAGAAACTCAGGAGAAATGGGACGGACGGCAGACTGCCCTCTTTTCCCTGATTGTGGCCTAAATCACAGTGCTCATGTGCTCTAAGACACAACGACCTGACCCGCAGAGAAAGAAATGGTATTCACACACGGGGATTTTGCCATCAATGTGCAGACCATCTAAAATCACAGATGGGACTCTTGACATTGACTGGTTCCGGGAAGGGAGACCTATGGGCTGGGGAACTGGAAATTGAGGAAGAAGAGAAGAAAGAAGAGAAGGAAGAAGGAAAGAGAGGGAGGAACGTTGAATTTTAAAAAATCATAATAAAATAAAAGACAGTTGAGTCTCCTGTTATACATTCAGGGTTAGGTTTCAAACTCCTCCTGGGATATTCAGGCCACGAAGCCATCTTTTCTGCTTAAAGTCACACTGCTGAGCCTGTGATCCTTTGTTCAGACTGAGTAGCTTGGTCCCTCACACCCAGCACACCTATGGATGAAAATGCTCACGTGGAGAAATCTGGCAAGGGCACGTCCTGGGTGGCGAGAGCCACCTTGTTCATTTGCTTCCCCAAACCAACTGACACTAGAGCCACCCCACCCTCCCCAAATCCTAGCGGCTCCCAACTCCAGTTCCTTTGGCTTAGTTAGACAAGGACAAATGTCTTCGAGAAGATTTTCAAGCCCTGGTTTCCAGAGACTTCCCATGACTAAATGGAGTTGGAGGATACTATGCTTACATTTCCTGTGAATGTGTATATGTTGAGAATGGAGATATGAGATGAAAACAGGAGGTGTCAAATCCTAATTCTGGAAGAAGCAGCACTGATTACGCTCCGTTTATAAAGCACTTCCTAAACCCTTCCTGGGAGGAGAGAGAATAGAAACCGGATTTAAAGATGGGGAGACTGAGGCCCAGTAAGGTTTTGCGGTAGAACCAGGAACTCAACGTTATCCCTTTGCTGTCCCAGGGCACCGGCTTCTCTCATGTCCCTGTACCCCTGTCTCCCCAGCCACCTTCCAGCAATGACCCGCCCATCCACCCACTGCTGGAAGCATTACACTCTATCTTTAAGGTTGGTGATTAGACACGGTTTCTTTTTTTTCTTTCTTTCTTTTTTCTTTTGGTGACTGTTTCTTTACAAAAAGCATCCCTGGGTCTTCGGGTGGAAATTTATTCTACTGATAAGGAGAGTAATGGCAATGTTCCGATGAGCCATGGAGCTACTACTGATGACGTATCATTGGACCGATAAAAGGCCAGCTGTCAAGTCAGAAACTCCTCGGTCAAACTGTGTCCTTAAAAAAAAACAAACCCTCTGTCCTTGCTACTCATCACTCTCTGACATTTGGAAAGCTGATCTCTCTGATGCTCTGGTTTCTTCATTTTTAGAAATGGCAACAGTACCAGCTAATGTTTATCAAATGTGAGCTCTACGTGCCCACCTGCCAGGGTTATTCTAAGTAAGCACTTTGTATTTCCTAACTCATCCAGGACTCGTAACATACGATTACTATTCTCTGCGTACGAATGAGAAAGCTGAGGCACAGAGAGGTAAAGTAACTTGCTGAAGGTCACACAGCTGACAAATGTCAACCGGCATTCTACAGATGGCCTGTGGAGCCTGGGCTTTCACCTTACAGAAATGCTCTCACGGGGCTGTCAGGAGGGCTCTGTGAGGTCACACGATTAAAATGCTTACCGGGTCATCTGACCCAGAGTGAGCACTCAGTAAATTATAACTATTAGGTATCATTCAGAAATTAATTTCTTTGGTGAGGCAGAAACACAAGGGTTAGTACAGTGCGCACGTGGCTGATGAGAAGCTGCTGCCTACAGTGGTCCTGTTCCCTGCCAGGTGTTCCCCCCACCTGCCTTCAGCCGGCGTGTGGCCTCGGAAGCAGGGCGTAGGCAGGACCTTTGGTGTCTGCCCTGCAATCTCCGTACCGACCTCTTCCAAGGGGAGCGCACACAGAAACCTAAGTTGGGGCAGCTAGGACAGGAACAGGTCTGACGTCCACTTGGCAAGAAGAACGGCACATTCCAAAGTGAGTTGGACGGATCGAATCCCCAAAGCAATGGCCATGTGCTGGCTGACTCACGGCTTTAGGAAGTCTCTCTAACTGGCTAACTGCACAGAGTTGGGGGAATGAGTCTTTGTCCAGAAGAGGCAGCAGGACTCAAAACCCTGGCAAAATTCAAGATCTGGTGTGGAAGAAGAGTCCACTGGGGGCTGAACGACCAGTCAGCCGCTGCTTTCGTCCTCCTTATTCAGCTATTCCCAGTTCTGTTCACGTACTTGGAAGAGGCACACAGAGGCCGTGGCGATCCTGTTGGCTCCATCAGGGACGGGCCTAGGGAGGACTCCCAGCCCCACCGGGCCAGTGAGACAGAAGGGGAAGTCTACCGGGGATTTCTGGGGAAATTTTGTTCCCGAAGTGAAGATAAGAGAGTGGCAGTAAGAGGAACCCCTTTTCCCTGTGGACGTTCTTCCCGCGTGAAATGCTGTGATAAGGTGAAGTCTGCAGCACTGAAGAGCATCCCAGAGATGCTAATCCGATGTGCTGACGCGCTCGGGCTATCAAATGCAGATGTTCTGAGACATCTGATAACAGCAGGTGCTGGGGAGGATACGGGGAAACAGAAACCCCAGCACACTGCGCCGCTGTAGATGTGCACACTGGTACAGTCATTCTGGAAAATAATCTGGCAGTACTTGTGAAATTAAATATGAGCATACCCAGTGACTCATCCATCCATCCCCACCCAGAGTCCGTACCAGAGAAACTCTCCCACAGTCCCCGTGGGCACAGGTGCGAGCTGTCACCACAGAGCTTGGCTGGGCTTCCCTAGCGTCCATCTCCAGGGGCAAGAGGAGGGAACAGGGCAGGCCCGACGGCAAGGGAAGGCCAGATGCAGCCCTTGGACGAGCTATGTGTACAGAACGAGGAGGAGATCTCTAACAGAACCCCATTTGTCTAAATTAAAAGATACCCAATCATGGCCCTAGAGTGGGTCCCCCTGTGCGGCACACGGCAAACGCTCCGGAGTGGATGCCGATGAGGAGCGAAGGGAACAGAACGGGCAGAACACAGCAAGAAGAAAGACAGGGGTCTTGCAGAGGCCAGAGATAACGTGCCTGGAACAGAGGAGGCGTTCATAACAATTCAAAAGGAAAAATGCAACCAGATTTGGAGTCAGAAAACCCAGCTATCCACGTTCCCATGATTGATTCTTACTGGCTGTGGGCCCTCTGGCAGAAAACTTACAGCCTCAGTTTCCCCACTGCAAAAGCAGATACAAAAAGAGGCCGGTCCTACAGAGGAGACCTGTGCAGATCCCCAGTTTGGAATGCAGCAACTGGATGGCAACCGAGGACTCAGCTTTCTCGTCTGTAAAATGGGGACTATGACATTACCCAGCTGGTGCCTTTAGGACGAGGTTGCGATGAGACATGAGGAGGGCAGGACTAAAAGCACAATGACAAGCAACACTGTCGGGCACACTTGGGAGGAAGGGAGCATATCCCCCAGGGAGCTCAGGCTTGTACCAGGCACTGTGCCGGGCGCTCGGCGGCACACCTCGCCCTCACTGGGTGCGACACGCGGGGCCTTCAGACCTGGGAGCAGTGCCCGCCACTCACCGCAGGGCGTCCGTGCTGTCCTGGGCACAAGCCTGAGGGAGGGGGCATTTCAGGCTGTCTTTACGTGCTCACTCCTGGACACCCGGGGCCCTACAAATCCACACAGGTATTTCTTTTTCTTTCCTGTCGTGGCAGTGAATCCATTTTTAACTAGATAAGCTAGGTTACCAAAAAGAGAAGAGACGAGAGGAAGAAAGTGTGATAACTTGCCTGTTACACCACCAAGTATAGGCAAATCTTCATTTTTCCAACAAAGAGCCACTCTCTTTCTGTAACTTCCGTAATCCAGGAAGGACCCATTGCTGTAGGTGACTATCACACCACGGACTGTCACTGCTCTCCTCAAAGTGAACATTTCCTCCCCATCCCTCAGATGCCTGGGGAAGAGTCAGTGGCGCCCGAGTACCACATATCCCTGGATGCCACTTTGTTTCCAGTTTTGCTCCTACCTGTGCCCAGCAACAGAGAACCGCCTCCCTGCAAACCAGCGCCTTCCCTCCTGGAGCGTGTCTCTGAAATACGTTCCCTGAACAGGGATACGAGGTCAACGTGATGCTTTTTTTTTTTTAAGATTTTATTTTTATTTATTCGACAGAGATAGAGACAGCCAGCGAGAGAGGGAACACAAGCAGGGGAGTGGGAGAGGAAGAAGCAGGCTCATAGCGGAGAAGCCTGATGTGGGGCTCGATCCCATAACGCCGGGATCATGCCCTGAGCTGAAGGCAGACGCTTAACTGCTGTGCCACCCAGGCACCCCAACATGATGCTTTGATATCTATTCTGACAGATAGTTTTTTTCCAAAAGATCCATTTATGCTGCCACCTGTGACAGAGGCATGGGCCAGGTCTTCGAATAAACTCCCCACCCCGTCATTCTATCGTCTGGTAACAGGCAGGGAGTGGGAGGCCACAGACACACTTGGAGCCTCAGGGAAGGTGGACTGTCCCCCGAGATCACTGATGCTCTACCTTCCAGTGAGATCCGTCTGTTCACGAGCTCACAGAGGGCTTCTGCATGCAAAGTGATCTCCTTCACACAGGCCAGCCTGAGGAGTGGAGAGGGCAATGGGACAGTGGGGGTGGGGGGCAGGGGCAGCCTCAGGCCTCCGGGAGAGAAGACGAAGCAAGGGAATAACCAAAGAGAATGCTTGCATGAAAAACTGCAGTTAAAAAGTGCTCCATGCACCGAGCAGGTGTCTCTACGGGACGCAGGCACGCGCCACACGAACGGAGCTGGAAACGTGCAGGAACAAGACTTGTTGTTGGTGGACAATGGCTCCGGATTTGGGCATTTTAGGGTTTTCTTTTTTTTTACCCCTCTCTGGTGCTCCGGCTCACCCCCGGGAGTGTCTCCAGCCCCCAGGGCTTTCTGCCCAGAGCAGGCGTCTGCCCACCGGGCTCGTTCCCAGCACACTTTCTTCCAGATGGGCTGCAACCTCGCTTCACCTGGGAAGCACAGCTCCCAAAGCGGACGTGAGGCCTGGCTCACCCGCCTGGACAGCCTGAGCTTCTCTGACTTGCCCAGAGCCGCACTGCTCCGACGGCGCTCTGCATTCGAAGCGCAATGCTTCGGGGACTGGACGTGCACCTGGACCGCGCTCGCTGTGGACGGCCAGTCCGGCCTGGGAGCGGGAGCAGCGCGTGGACCGGACTGTGGAAGCGAGGGAGCGGTCCTCAGTGACTCTGCGCTGGTTTCCCCCTTCCACTCCCCAGCCCCGCACTGGCGCGCCAGCCAGTGCTTGGACCGCTTATTTCTCCAATGCCTGTTATCGCCTCGACGCCCGGCCGAGGGATTGCAACACCAAGGCCACTCCTCGACCGTAGAGGCGAGTTAGGGAGTCAGGACGCCAACACGAGGAATGTCAGATACCAGGGAGGAATGAAGGCAAAGATAACAAAGCCAGACAATCAAAGATTGATCGCGTGTGGGCACTGGGTGGTCTGGGGTCACGGGGCAGGTCCCTGCGGGCTGCAAAGGAAGTGCTCAGGAAGACCACAGCATGGGGGGGTCGGGGGCCAGAAGGAGGAGGCGGCGGCCTATGATCCAGGCCAGAAGCGGGGAAGGTGGGCGGCACACTCAGCGGCCAGGGAGGAGCTCCTTGCACCTAGAACAGAAAGAAAACATCTGGAAATCCAGGGAGGGTGAGTTAGGGCCCGAAGTTTGAGGACCCGGAAAGCCAGGTAGGGGAGTCTGTGCTGGGAAACAGAACGTAGAGCTGGGTAAAGCTGTGCGGCCGATGCGAGAAGCTTGTGAGGACATCAGTGCGGGGGCCGCCGTCAGGACGGCCTGCAGGAAGAGCCCCGTCAGTGGGGAGGCGTGTGCTCCCAGGGCGTCCATGTCCCACCTGCCAGCGTGACCCTCCCGGCCAATCCAGGCTGTGACTCCGGTCTCTGCCCCGCAGGCCACATCAATGAGGAGCAGCAAGGCTAAAACTACACTAACACGTAGCCTCGATGTCCAGGGGCTTAAAGCAGCCGAAGTTAATGGCTCCTTCAGGCTCTGTGTCTAACGTGGGCCAAGCAGAGGGCTAGCTCCGACCCGACCGGGCCTGTGCGGGGCACGGCAGGGCACCGGGGCGGAAGAGGGAGGGACCTCTGGACGGGCGCTCGCGCGCATTTCCAGAAGGCCAGAAATTGCACGTCACCTCTGCTCGGTCCTCGTTGGCCAGAACTAGTCACCGCAGGCAAACAAGTGCAACCCTAACGTGCAGGAGACAGAGAGTCTGGAAAAAGGAATGGCCCAGGTGTGTTACTTTCCAGGGCACGTGTAATTTCTTGCTCACTCACATTCAACCGGCAAGAACTGAAAATACATTTACTGAGTGCCCAACATCTTCAAATATGACCGTTTCTTTTAGCCCTTTTATCGGTCCTGTGAGGTGCCAGGTCTCCCCATTCCCATTTTACCGATCAGCAATTTAAGGCTAAAGGGGTTGAGGCGCCCAGACGGGAAGGGGGGGCCTGACTCTACAGCACATGCTGTCCCAGCCCACAATGACAGCAAAGGAAAGTGGCCGGGCGTGGGGCCTTAAGGCACAGCGGTAAGCAGGAGGCTTCTCGAGGCGGATGGCCCGGGCGTGCACTCTGGCTCCACATTCCTGGGCTATGGGATCATGAGCAAGTTACACCTTCCTGTACCTCACGTTCCTTGCCCAGACACCGCCGGGATCCCAACGGCACCCCAACCTCATCGCAGCGCTGCGACAACTAAGGGAGAAGACGCCCGGAAGCCCTCGCAGCGTTCCTAGTATAGAATTGGGGCCCGGAAACGCCAGCGATGACATGACGTTAACGTGGCCATCTATGACAAGGGCATTGGAGCTCACACAGGCCACAGGCCCCTCAACCCAGAGACCATCTACTTCTCAATAGTGCACTGGCCTCCTAGGTCAGGGGGGCTGCTGAGACGGTGGGTGTGCAGGGAGAAAGGCCACGCGGAGTCAGGGCCACCCCAGCACAGGGCCTGCCCTGCACCCAGCCGCTCGCCTTCCCCTCATCTTGTTTTGCTTCCTTCCCAGCCCTTGGAACTCTCTGAAAGGCCCTAACTGTGTGGATGGGTCATCCTGCTTCTAGCCCGTCTCCCCGACTGGAAGGTCTGCTTCAGGTTAGCGTTGGCCGGAGGGTCAGGCTCACGGGACGGCGCTCAGCAGATAGGAATCGGGGAGCAGAGACACAAAGTTCCCTGAGGGCAGGGGGTGTCAGCTTTATTTGTTGCTACCCTCGCTGCCCAGCACCCAGTGCGACACGTGCGCAGAGAGGCCTGGCCACCTCCTTGGCCTCAGGGTCCAGCGGGGGACTCAGCCCTTCTTTCTCTGCAGGGGATGATGCTAAAGCCTGGCCACGTCACGTGGGATGCCTGTCAGTGAGCAGTTTCCACACGGAGTCCCCTGCGGCCTGCCCCTTGCCCCCCACTCAGGGCCCCAGGATGGGCCTCAGGGTGGCTTGAGGACACAGGGACCAAAGGGGAGAAAAGTCAGAGTGACAGAGAGACAGAGAGACGTGGGCAGCGAGGTCACGCGCCCCTGCACCCTGGCGCACACACACCGAGCCGTAAATGCTGTGCTCTAACGTGGCCTCTTCTGGAACACGCTTGCGTGGCCGAGGGCGAGTCCTTCTCCCTCTGGCCTTGGTTTCTCTGACAGTCAAACCTGCACACCGAAGAAGAACATTTCTAAGGGTCCTTCTGGATGGAAAATGCTAGGAACACGGCATCATCTCGGCTTCACGCCTCAGAGCCCGGCTCAGGGGGCTGGAGCTTCTCCAAGGCTTTTGCAGGCCCCACAGACAGCTCTCAAGATGGTAACCCCACCTGGCTCCTCCATTAAAAAGAATTCCCACGTAACTGCGGAAGTGGAGCTTATATAAAGTTATATAAATATGCATCGCAATTTCCATTTTGCAGCCCTGGCTTCATATTTTGAAACTAATACACAGCGCCTTCCTGGTCCAACGGACCTAAGCTGTCCGGTGAAAATGCCATTTCCCAGGCCCCACCCCAGAGCTGCTGAATTCGAAAAGCTGGTGGGGGAAGCCCAGGGATCTGCATTTAACCAACTTTCCCAGGTGGTCATTTGCAAACTGAAGTCTGAAAACCACTGCCAGAAAAAGAAGCCGAGAATAGGGGCTGGGGCAGGCATTCTGGAGCCAGAGGGGGGGTTGCAGAGGCGACCAAGGAAGGGGAGGGGACACAGATGACAGCACGTGGCTCCTGTTTTGCATGAGTGCAAATCTCTTCTGCCCATGTGTGCCCTGCATGTTCCATCAGCGTAAACATAAATTTGCAAAACCCTGACTCACCCTCTGCTGAACCCTTCCCCCCGCCCTGGAAAAACGATACTCACACTCAGCCAGGGGCTGCGTTCCCGCTCCCGAGCCACGGGAAGACAACGTTTCCAGCGTAGGGCCAGGCTGCTTCAGGCCGAGGCCGCCACCACCAGGAATCGCGCTGCAGGGAAGGACGGAAGCAGCGTGCTCACCCAGAGGTTTGCTCAACTAGTGCGACCCCCCGTTTGTGACAGATCCTAGTCCCCGCAGCGAGCTGTCCCGGTTCATCCGCAGGGACGCAGGTTCCGTTTAATATCGCGCTACATGCAGACGTGCTGCTGACGGGCCTGCACATGCACACACACACACACACACATCACATGCACACGCCACACCACACACGCCACATGCACACCACATGCACACATACACACACATACCACACACACACACACACCACACACACACACTGTACCACACATACGCACACCACATACACACACGTACAGAAGTACCGCTGATTCACCTGCACGTGTGGGCATGCGCACACACACACACCACACACACACACACACACACACACACACACACACACCCCACACACGGTGTGCAGGTGTTTATAAGCTTCTGCAATGATGTGAGGGCTGGAGCTCGGCAATCAGGAGGCACTCGGACCCCTCGAGGGCTGGTTTCCAGGGTACCAGGAAGGCATCACGCTGAGCGGGGGCTGGAAGACCAGTGAGCCCCTGCGAAGGCCAAGTACTACGCTGGGGTTTCCCTCGTATGTTTCACAGCCCTCCAGGGGGAGCATCATCAGTTCCATTCTCCTGATGAGGAAACCAGCACACAGAGAGACCTGCCCGGGATCCTACAAGACGGAACTCTGACCTGGCGGACCCTGAAGTTCGTGCTGGACACTTACGCAGCACTACCGCAGATTTCAGAACCTGGAGGCAAGGAGGGCAGGGAGGCGAGCCTCTGGAAACTGACCTCTCCCACCAGTGAGAGAACCAAAATAACTCCTTACAAACAACTGAGTCCACAAGCAATAAACGGTCGTTGGAAAAAATAAATCACAGATAAGTAATAGAAAAAAATCACATTATAATCACATTCTCCAAAAAATAATGGTGCTTATAAATCTAGGCTTTTATTCTAGCCAAATATATACATATATATATATATATTCTAGCCTACAAATAAAACGATACAATTTTATAAAAAATTTCATACTGCTGATTTTTAACGTGGGGAATGAACGATGTCTGTCCAATCCTGATCTTCTGTGTGCTTATGTCCGTCCATAAATTTCTCTGCAGAGTTTAAGGGGGAGGTAAAACCTGTCACTTCTTTTTTGTGTGTTTCCTGTTATTGTCTGTTCATCAGCTACTAGTGCATTTAAGAAAGGGTTAAAGAGTATTCTATCTAAACAGATCTGTGTTCTGGTGGAAGATGCAGTTTTGAAAAACATACCCCACCCCACCCCCAAAAAAATCAGGTTGGTTTTCTCCTCTCCATAGATGAAAATGAAGAATAGGTTTTGCAACAACTGAGAAAACGATGCCCTCCCCCACCTAAAAAAGTATCTTAATGGCAAGGGAAATGCAGCTCTACTATTCAGAAGGGCCTGGCATAGGCCCTCCCATCGCCCATCCCCCACTGCAGGGACCAGCCCCCCAAGCGCCCCCCAGGACTCCCTTCCAGCCTTCCCCTAGTTAGGTGAGTGAAAAATAACCTCCTTTCCTCCCTTTTGGTGTTAACGAGGCTCCCTATTGAGACACAGTTAATCACATCAATTAAAAGCCTCTAACACTTGGCCTTGCCTGCCAGGTACGGGCTCTCCGTCCAGGGAAAGGTGGGTGAGATAAGTCACGCCTGGAGATAACTTATATTCTTTTCTTTTTTCTCTATCCGCTTAAGCTTTTTTTTTCAATTGTATGTTGTTTTTTATTTTTTAAAATTCAACTTATATTCCTTTCTTTTTTCTCCCTCCGCCTAAGCTTTTTTTTTCATTTGTATGTTGTTTTTTTATTTTTTAAAATTCAGGCTTAATTAACACAGTGAAATGTCCAGATCTTTAATGAACAGTTTTGATGAGTTTTGACTAATGCATATACCAAAGACACAACACATTTCCCTCACCCAGAAAGTTCCCTGTACCTTTTCCAATCATCACTGCCCTCCTCCCAGAGGAAACCGCTGTCCTGATTTCTAGCACCATTCATTAATTTTGTGTTCCAAAAGTTCATATAAATGGAATCTTGTGATTTGTAAAGACAGGCATGAATAATGAGCAAGAACACGCAGTTCCTAGTGGGCATGAAAACCAGTGCAGGCACTTTGGAGAACAGTCTGGCAGTTCCTCAAAAGGTTATGGAGAGAGAGACCACGTGAACCAGCCGTTCCACTCCTAGGTATATATACTCAAGGAAGTACAAACACACATCCACTCAAAACCCTGTACAGGAGTCTTCAGAGAAGCATTCATTATTCACAATAACCCAAAACTAGAAACAACCCAATGTCCATCCACCGATGAAAGAACAAATGAAATGCAGTCTATCCACACAGTGGAACATTACTAAGGCACAGAAAGGAATGAAGCACGGACCCACGCTACAACGTGGATGAACCTTGAAAACGTCATGCCAAGTGAAAGAAGCCAGTCACAGAAGACCACGTATTGTACGATTCCATTTGCGTGAAACGTCAGAAAAGGCAAATCCACTGGGACAGAAATTCTAGGTTGCTCAGGACGGGAGGGGCAGGGGGAAGGAGGAGAGGGAGGTGATAGCTGATGGGGACAGATTTTCTTTCTGAGGTGGTCAAAGTGTTCTAAGATTGGTAAATTGTATGATATGTGAATTATATCTCGGCAAAGCTGTTGAAAGAAACCATTCAGAATCGACCCAAGTGGAGCCAGTTGTGATACTTGGGAAAGACGGCAGCTTTCCTTCCCTCGGATTTCCCGGGGGTCCCTGTCCTGTCTCCAGAGTCTAAATTCTGAAGAGTCCAGGAGCTGTTCATCAGATTCACTCACTCACTCCACCAACATTTACTAAGTCTGTATTTAGTAGAAAGCACATAACCATATCTAGTCTTGTCGTATTATCTCCCTGCTCTCAAGGGACTACATTTTTAAGGACATCTTGAATGCCCCTGTACGTTTGGTCATGGTGTTTAGCAGGTGACACCAGGAGACGGTGGTGGGTGGGGAGGGTATGAGCTCATTGTGAGAGAAAGGTCAAGAACTGTGAGGTCCAATCGGGCTGGTTCTCAATCCTGACTGTACCACTCAACGAAAGCATGCCTTCGCCTCTTCCTGCCTCGTGTCCCTCACCTGCAAAGACCAAGAACTTGCCCTATGGTGGAACCATCAGGAGCCTCAGCTCCAAGAACCAAAACCCCACTCTACCACCTACAAGCTACGAATGACTTCAGGCACTTTCTTAACCTCATGTCCCCATGTGGACAGTGAAGATGGCGGCAGTAAGAGCCTGCCCTATGCAGGATTAGTGGGGTTCATATGAGGCTCGGCAAACCGAGAGGCCAGACCGGGAATATTTACACCATCTCTGCCCCAGCTCCTCGTCTTCACGATCAGAGCACCAAAGCCACCCCAGACAACACCGAAAGAAAGGGCGTGCTGTGTTCCAAGAAAACTTTATTTATGGACAATGAAATCCGACTTCATACAATTGTTATGTGTCAGAAAATATGATACTTTTTTGATTATTTTTTTCAACCGTTTAGAAATGGAAAAGCCATTTGTAGCTCATGGGCTGTACCAAAAAAGATGGCGGGCCAGATGTGGCCCGTGAGCTGCAGTTTGCCACCCCCCGCCCTGACGTCAAGCTCCCAGAACGGAGTCTGGCACATGGTAAGCACTCACCACCCACGAACACGGCCCAGGCGACAACAGCCGAGCCTCTGTCGTGTGTTACACCGTGTGCTGTGCCCTCCGCGGACCACATCTCATTTAAACCTCACCTTGATTGTGTGAGGCAGGGAATGTGACCACACAGACGAGAAAGCAAAGACCTAGGTCAGCAAAGGGACAGAGCTGTCGTAAATCCAGGTCTTTCTGTCCTGAGCTCTCGCTTCTGACCGTTATGAACTACCGTGCTGGCTGCCAGGACACAACAGGGAACCAGACCCACTCCGGCTCCGCTCCAAACACCACAAATCATGATTTAATTAATTTGAGACATTTGTTACAGAAAGCAAGGGCTGGAAGGAGGAACAAGGGTATTACACAGCCCGCAGTGAGGGAGGTCCTCGGTGCAGGGACACGCAGGTTGGGAAGAATGGCCATGTGTCTGGTGCCGTGCCAAGTGCCAAAGAGAAGAGGCTAGAAAAGGCACGTCCACCCCGGCTCCCTGTGGCGGAGGGCTCAGAGACGTGACAGTGTCAGATGCGGTGCTGGAGGGGGAAACGGTCCACACTTCCCGAAGGGCCTGCAGCAAGCGAAACAGCCTATCCTATTTTATGAGAATATAGCCTCATAAAATAGGAAAATACAGTCACGAAGATCTAACCATGAGAATATTCACGGAAGCACTGTTTGTAATAGAACAAGTGTTGAATTCATAAGTGCCCCAGACACTTAGGAAAAACTGGAGGGCCTTTTCCACTCGTCTGAACAATGGCGAAGCTGCGTGTCCAAGCAGTCGGACGGGGAGGGAGCAGATGTGCGCCTGCCGAGGGGAAGGCTAGCTGTCGTGGATTCAGTAAAACAGCTCTGTGCATGCTAACGGGTGCATCCATACTATCACTAGGATGCATACACACAGACCGTGGTCCTTTTAATTAGTCACCTCGGAAGGATAACAGAAGTGTTTTTAGCTTCGCCCTCTTGTGTGTTTGGATTTGACGATGTTGCCGGAATAGATATTCGGTGCTTTGTGAGAAGAAATGAAGGACAGCTGGTGGCCGGACAGGAGTTCCAAACTCCAATGCTGCGTGACCGGTAAAGCGAAGTGCTATGTATTCATTCATCCAGCGCCTCCGTGGGAAAAGTCCGCCACACGCCAGGGACTGGGGCGGGCGCTGAAGACGGAGTTCGACGAGGCAGACGGAACTCCCGGGTTCGAGGGGAGGCTGGTCAGGTGAACACATCAGTGCACTCAGGGGGCAGATATTCCACCATATCTGCAGAGGGACCACCAGATCATGGGGAGGGGAGAGACCTTGTCCCAGAACGTGAAGGCAGCCT
This sequence comes from Ursus arctos, assembly GCF_023065955.2. Lineage (NCBI taxonomy): Eukaryota > Metazoa > Chordata > Mammalia > Carnivora > Ursidae > Ursus > Ursus arctos. Next base: position 74,257,207 of record NW_026623078.1, on the reverse strand, counting down.
CAATGACGTCACATGCGCTTGGCTAACGGTCTACGGGACAGAGGATTCCTGGGAGCTGGGAGCAGCCTGGTGTCCAGGCTCAACGGGAGGCCCTCGGCCTTTGTCTTTCTCATCCACAAAGCCGACGTGCTCTCCGGGCCGCTGTGCAGAGCAGCTACGGTTCGGGAAGCACTTTGCAATGGCAAAGCCCTGCACACATGACGGGAGAGACTTAATGCCAAGATCTGAACCCCTTTCTACAAGGGTTGACAACCTGGAATTTCAATCATGATGGATGCCAAAGGATGGGGAAGAAAACATGTTTACAACGGAAAGACTCCACAGAGAAAGGCAGTGAGCAGTGTGACTCCCCGTCACCGCACCCTGGCCAGCCTCCCCCCTTCTGTGCCTTCCAACTCGGCCAGTGCCAGGGCAGCTCCTGACTTTCTGGAACACAGTGTTTGTAACCCCAAGGACAGTCTGTACATTTTACACTGGAAACACTCTCTCTGCAAGATTTTGTTGACATTTGTTAAAGGGAAGTGTGTAGGACCCATGGCCTTGAAAAGAAATCCTACGTATCTCACCTCTGATATAGGAAAGAGAAAAGGCTTTCCAGTTAGGTGGACAAAGGTTTAAATGCTGGCTCCTTTTGTAAATTGTTTATTATCTCCTAGCTTCAGGATACTAGTATCTTTCCTGCAGGGTAATAATTAGAGCAACATATGTATAAAGTATAGATGTTCAATAAATGACGACTGCCCCCCCCCCCAGTGGGAAGACTCAGGGAACAAAGCAACGAGGTCACATTGACCAGAAGCTGTACCCTGGGGGAAATCAGCTCATTATGACAGGGAGGGATGGAGGCCCAGGGTGGTCTGGCCCCCCGGAGCTAACCCTGACCTCGGCTCAGCCTGGGAAAGGTGACGCAAGGAGACCATGTCCTTCTTGATGTGGGAAAGTTAAATTAGACTGAAACTCCAAATGTGAAACCAGCCCTGTGCTTTGTCCCCCTCTGAGATCCTGACTGTGTGTCAGTAGAAGGTACAGGAATTTTCTGGAAGGACATAGGAAAGCCACTGAATCAGAGAATGAAGGGGGCAGCCGGGACACCCGCCACCAGCAGAAGCAGCACAGTGTGGTCCCCAGGCAGACCACCGCAGAGCAACTGGTCAAGCAGGTCCGGGATGGGGCCCAGGAAGGTCCATGTTTCACCAGGACCCACGACACTCTGCTACTTCTCAAGGACAGGCCAGGGAAATGCTGCTGGGGTGAAGGCACCAGGCGTGGGCCTGGAAAGGGCTCCGTCCAAATTCCAGCTGGGCACCAACTCTCACGTCCAACTTTAAAATTTTCTGGAAAACACGAGCCAGGCCCAGGGCAAGGCAGGCTGCAAACATGTACGCACAGGGAAACAGCATTAGAAGCGATGTACTGGGGGCGCCTGGGGGGCTTAGTCGGTTAAGCGTCTGACTCTTGAGTTCGGCTCAGAGTCGTGGGGTCAAGCCCCGCATCAGGCTCCGCGCTCAACGTGGAGTCTGTTTCTCCCTGTCCCTCTGCTCCTCCCCCTGTGCTCTCTCATTCACTCTCTCAAATATATAAAGAAATAAAAATTTTTTTAAAAAGCAACATACTAAATTCCATACACACACAGACGTGTGCATTCGTATGTAACACGTACATGTAAATACACAAACATAGCCAGACACACTTCGGTGTGCATACATATGCACAAATACACGCACATTCACACACGTGCATGTGTGTAACGTACACCCGCATACATACACACAGGCATAGCCTCACACAAGCCCTACTTCAGTACTCATATTGTCCCCATTTTCCTGAAGAGGAGCCGGAGTCATGGAAACGGGAAGAAACTCGCCTAAGGTCACACAGCCAGTCTGCGGCAGAGGCAGGATCTGAAACAAGACGGGCTGGCTCCAGAGACCCTGCTGGTACCACTAGATGAAAACAGATAACCCAGGAGCCGAGAGTCATCAACTCTGAAAGCGACTTGAGCCCTGGGGTTGGCTGTATCCAGACAGGCCGGCCGAGAATTCCTCCTATTTCCGTACAGGCGTGTTGTTTCCCCCATTCCGCGTTGGGGGCAATTTCTCCTGCCCCTGGATCTGGGCTGACCTGGGACCCCCTGAGCAGGACACTGGGAAGGGAGTGATGTCATGTGAGTTCTGCGCCTTGCCCTTGGGAGGCCGGGCCGCTTCCACACGAGGCCCTGGGGGGATCCAGCCACCACGGGGTGAAGACGATGATGTCGAGATCTCCGAGAAAGTGAGAGGCCCCAGCTGCCGCCCCCGTCACCCCAGCCCAGGCCCCAGCTGTGTGAGGAAAGCCTTCTGGCCGCGAGTCTCACAGAGTGCCCCTGGGAATGCAGCCACACGGACTCCAAGTGGAACCCAAGAACCACCTGGCAGGGCTCAGGCACCCTCCAAGACTGAGACGGATAAACGGTCCTTGTTTTAAGCCACAAAGGTTGGGAGTGGTTTGTGGTACAGACAACTGGTTCACGTACTGATGTGACTTGCAGACAAGTATGAATTTTACAATAAGCCACATTATTTGTTGAGCTAGGTGCCAGGCAGCATGGGAAGTGCTTTACATTTATTGTCCTGTTGAGTCTGTATCTCTGCTCGTTCGCATATCACGTATTAATATTGTTTCCATCTCACCCACAAAGACACTGAAGCCCAGTGAAGTAAACCAATGAACTTCCCCAGGCGGTGGCAGTTCTTGGATTTGGACCGAAATCTGTCTGGTTCTAACAGCAGGTACCAATCAGATTTCTCCAGAGAAAAGAACCCATAGCACATGTGTGTACACGTACTCAGAAGTAGACACCATGGCCTAGCCGAGCTGACACATGACAGTAACCCTCACACTGCACTTCCCCTACTCTGTGCCTCTTCGTCCTGCAAACCTGGACCCCACGCTCCTGGCCCACAGTCATGCTTTACAGTCATGGAGCACACGGTTAGTGAAATAAAGGAGACCTGCAGCAGGGTCTGTCACGTGAAACGGCGGGATGCCTCAAGTATGTGGTGAGAGGCTACTGGCCGTGTTGAAGCCACCGAGCAATTAGCTTGGAGAAGAAGGGCAACTGGCAGGTGCTTCCATCAACAGGTGACAGGAACAAAGATGGCGGCACGGAATGCCTAGTGGAAAAGGAGGGAACGAACTGTGGTTGGTTTTGGGACCTGGCTTTACTCCCAAACAGCTGTGTGACAATGGATCATACATCACCTCTCTGGGCCTCATGTCCCCAGGCAAGCTTGGTGATGTCCAAAGAACTGACCAGTTCTTTCCATGACTCTCTGTGGCTTCAGATCACACAGGTCATTGCACAGCATCTACTTTTGACGGGGGGAAGCCCAGTGAACGGCATTTTGCCACCGTAAAGACACTGTGGGACTGAGCACATAATCTGCTTTCCAGTGGCCACCCAGTAAGTCACTGATGGAACGCCCAAAACACAGGAACCCCCAAACCTGGGCTTCTCTCCTATTGGTTAGTCCCACTCTGTTCTCACACACTGAATTCCAACTCCCCTTCTATAAGAACTCACGCTCGACCAACACCTCTGAACGTGTCCCGCAGCCACCCAGCAGCCCCTCCGTTAACGCAGAACCTGGAGAGAGGTTATCGCTGTCATTGGGGTTTGTTTCCCTGTCCCCACCAAAGCCAGCTACTTCCCTCAAGTTGGTATCAGGCAGGCCAGGAAGTTTCTTTTTCCCTGCAATCCATTGTATGTGGCAAGATCAGAAGGACCCGTCAAGTGCAAGGACGGAACCAGCTGGGCACGTGGAGATAGGGGCTGGCCCTGGCCTGGTTTCCCCCAGCCCTCCTGGTCACTCAGCCAGTCCCGAGCTGGGGGGCTAGGCTGACACGCAGTGAGAACAACAGGCGACTTGTGTGATAATTAATCAGGAACGTTATCATCATCCTGAAGAACCTCTGGGCTGCTCCAAAGCCAGTTAGGAAACTGACCTCACCCCCTTCCTGTCTCCTAAACCCAGTCTCCAGTCCATCTAGGACCAAGGGATGGAATATTTCTCCAGGTCCAGCACAACAAAGCGTGTCTGAGGAGCCCGTGTGGACGTCAGATGGGACCACCTCTCAGCTCATCTCATGAACGGGAACGCTAAGGCCGACAATCCTGCTGGTGGGTATGAAGTACTCGGTGCACACAAGGCCACGTGCAGTGGCTCGCCGAGTAACCACCCCCCGCAGACGCCCGCACCCTAGTCCCTGAAGCCTGTGACTACTGAGGTTGCACGGCAAAGGTAAATTCAAGGGGCAGATGAAAAGTGCCGATGTTAAAATAGAAAGATTATCCTGGATTATTTCTGTGGGCCCAATATAATCGGAAACATGCAAAAATGGGAGAGGGAGGCAGAAGAGAGAATCAGTCAGAGTGAGACATGAGTGTGGAAGAAAGGCATAGACAGGTGTTCAGTTGCTGGCTATGAAGATGGAGGAAGGGGCCATTAGACAGGGAATGAAGGCAGGGGCTTCTAGAAGCTGGGAGCGGCAGGAAAACCCTTCTCGCCTGGAGCTGACAGAAGGAGGCAGCCCTGTGTTCCTTGAGTTTAACCCAGGGAGACCCATGTTGGACCCCTCACCTACGGAACTGTAAGACAATACAGCATGTTGCTCGAAGACACGGAGTCGGTGGTAATCTGTTACAGTAGCAAAGGCAGCCAAATACATGAAGCAACTCACTCAGTTCATGAAAGTTCTTACAATAACCCTACGAGGTGATTACTGGTATCTGCTATGGCTACAAGAATGCCGCGTAACGAAACTCCCCAGCTCTGGGCAAACGACAAGCACTGATTCCTCACTCACATGTCTGCTATCAGCTAGGGGCCGGCTGGGGCCGGGAGGGCATGTCCCAGCTCAGCTCCATACGAGGTGGGGATTCGCAATCTGCTCCGTGTCTCTTCTGCTCTGCAGACTGAGGCTGTCAGAGGCCCGTTGTCACCATGAACGGTATACAAGCAAAGAAGCCCAACCTCGTCCAATTTGTGTCTTCCACTCCTGTTATGCTGCTAATACCCTGTGGACCAAAACAAGTCACGCGGCTGAGACGGATGTCAGGGCGGGGAGGAGTGCACCTGCCCACCCGGAGGCCACGGCCACGGTGTGATTGTGTTAATCTGATGATGGTGGAGGGAAGAACTGGGACTGATAGCTCCGTCTACCACAGAAAGGCACTACTGTCAGCATTCCAGTTTGCAAATGGGGAAACCAAGGCACAGAGTCTCATCCAGGATCCCACTGCCAGTCAATGATGGAGCCAGGATCAAAATCCGATCTGGTTTCCAAACACGGGTCAAGGACCTACACCTACTAAGTGGGGGAACTAGGACGCCATGGGTCTAAATGTCACAGTCTCTGGGGCAGGAAGGGGTGGCCTCCGGGGGCTGCAGTGATCTCCAGAAGTAAGAGGAAGACACTGAGAGAGGTCGCCCATCGAAAGTGCAGCCAGGCTGAGCTGCTGCTCTCATGAGCGAGGCCCCACTGTCGGGTCCAGGCCTGGGGCCAAAGCACTTCCAGGGATGAGGTGCACAGGGAGCCCAGCATCCAGGATGAGCCAGCTGTCCGTGGCTGTCACAGGACCAAATGTCCTTCTCTTCCTGCCTTGGCGGGGCCAGATCGGCTGCTCGGCGGGCCAGCTTGCAAGAAGCCAGCATGTGGGTTCCTTTCAAAGCTGTGCATCTGAAGGCCAGAACGAGGTAAATTTAGGGGCAGTGAGAGATGCAGAGAAAAAGCGATACCCATGGAATGTGGAAGGAGGGGAAGCAGGGAGTGAGGCTACTCGTAAGCCCGGAGAGAGGACACAGGAAGGAGGCGGGACCAGGAGAGAGGGAAAGAGCACAGCGATGCTCAGAACTCAACATTACAGAGGGATTTCATTTGAAGGCACCGGGCATGGATTTCCTGGAAAGGGTCAGAAAGTCACACTGATGATTCTGGGCGTCTGGGGTCATGGGGTGAGGGTGGCGGGTCCGCACCATCATGTCCAGAGACTCAGAATGCTCTTGGGGCCCTTTAACCTTGTGGCATGGGCAGGGTGGGGGGGGGGGCACCAGAAGCCCACCCCCTGTAACTGAAGTCAGAGAGCACTCCACTTTACGGCAAGGGCATACTGAGGATGAGAGGAGGTGTGGGGACCACCCTCTGCGTCCTATAGGAACTGTGCCTGTCCCTAAGCCTTGTCACCCAGCCAAGGCCAACCCCTGCTAGAGGAGGTGGGTGTCTCCTCCCTCCCAGCTACTTTCACCTGAAAGGCGGTGTGAGGCACTCTTCCCAGAGATAAGAAGCCCCCCAGGAGGGCAAGGGCAGTGGACACTTTGTGGGTACATGCTATGAGCCCTTACTCACCTCCCAGATTCTCCTGTACCGCCATGCAAAGGGAATAGTGCTGCTCCCATCGGAGCTAAGAACATCCCAGCTCAGTGAAGCGAAGGGCTTTCCACAGTCACCGGTTAGTGAATACAGGAGACCCTGACCGCAGTCCAGGTCTGCTGGGCTCATTCCAAGTCCCTAACTCCTGACCCTGCTGCCAGCCCTGGACCCAATACAGAAACTGCAGCGAGGACCTCCCTGAGAGATGGGACAGTGGCCCTTTGACTTATGCACCAAGCACTCAGTGAGCATCCCCTCTGGGGAAGTGCCAGCAGGCTCTGCCAGAGGGGTTAAGAGCATGGACCCTGGAGCCATGGTGTGGTTTTACATTCTGGCTTTAAGATCTACTGGATGGGGCAGCTGGGCCACATTACTTAACCTCTCTGTGCCTCAGTTTGCTCATCTGTAAAATGAAGGCAATGACAGCATCTATGTCTCAACAGGGTCTCATGAGGATTAAGTGGTCGGATAAAATTCACACTTAGAACTGTGCCTGGCACATGGTCAGTATGATCAAAACACTGGCTTTCATTGTTCATACTGTGGTAGATGAAACTGACCTCGTCTTTGCCCTTACAGGAGTGCGGTCTCATGAAGGAAGACACATGTGAGATTAACAGAAATAATGTATCATGATAGGTCACACAAGGAAGGAAAAGCGAAGAACAGCAGGAGGAAACAACAGGAGTGGTGAAGGGTGCGAAAGCACTCACTATGCAAAAATGGAGGGAATGAGCACTTCAAGCAGAGACACAGCATGTGCAAAGGCCCTGAGGTGAGCAGGAATGGGGTATATCACTCAATAGAGGTCAGTGTGGCTGAAGAACAGTGAGTGAGGAGAGAAGTCCAGGCCAATTCATGCAGAGCCCAGTGGGGGATTTGGCGTTTTATCCCAAGAACAGAAATGGGAAATCCTTGGTATGTTTGGTGGGGCAGACACAATTCAATTCACATTTTGTAAAGATTGTGCTGGCTGCTGAGTGCAGGTGGGATTGCAGAGAGACTAGGATGGATCCGGGGAGTTGAATCCGGAAGCTCTTGCCATGAGCTATGGGGGAGATGAGGATGATTTGGGTAGGAGGGTTGGTGGTGGACGGGAAATAAACTCAGTTGAAACCCCAGATGCTGGAGGCTCACGAGGAGAGAAACTGCAAGTCAGCCAGGACGGTCAGCTGGTGGGCTCCCTCCCACTGCCTGGCCAGGGACAAGCTGTCGTGAGTACTCAAGGCACCATTATGATCAGCCAGGTTGGAACGTTCTAGAACACCCCTCTTGGAGGACTTCACCTCACAAGGCCTGTGCCAGGTCCATGATGAAAGGTGCTGCTGACCTCGGAGCTGACCTCCTCCGTGGGAAGGGAAGCCATGGTGGGGAGCATCTGCAGATTGGATATTCTCCACCTTGACGAGGCCACTCGTGGCATCTCGAGAGGGGACCCCATGCTCTGATCTGAGGGGATGGGGGCATCCACCTGAAGGGAGGCATCCCATTCCCCACGGAACTCCTCCCACACCCCCCAACCCACACCAAGTTCTGAGCTACCTATGGGGAGGGACCACATCCCTCCAGGTCTGCAGTCCATGCCTGGCACAGACCCTGGGTAGAGAAACCTTCTCACTGGAGGACAGGCTCCATAGGAACAGTCTCCATTTTATGCCTCCTTCCAACTCCAGTGCCAAGCACAGACCTCCTACAAGATGTGCATTCAGTCAAATGTGGTTCAGTGAAAGAACAAATGACTCTCCCCCATTCCCTTGGAGTCAACTGCTTAATCACCAAATCAACGGCCAAGCTGAGAACCAGGCACTGTAGCTGATGCCCTAGAGGAATCTGCATCATGCTGGGAAGTCAGACACAGCAGAAAGAGACCAGGTCTCTTCCGGCTGTCCAGACAGGAGGCACTCAGATGGAGTCCTTCCAAGGGAGGAAGTTGACTTCCAGGCAGAAGAGTCCAGAGGGAAAGCGAATGATGGAATGAATTTGAGCAGAGGCAGGCTTTGGGTAATCTGAGGGGCGGCCAGTTAGAGAGAGGGGACCCCCTCACTCACTGAACGAACACCTGTCACTGGGCAAGCCCCAGAGAGACTCTTCTCAGAAGAGCCCTGGTGTCAGAGCTCAGAGCCCAAGACACAGTTGAGGACACTGAGGATCAGCCTGGTTTAGTGACTTGCCCACCGTCACAGAGCCAGGAGTGGGCAGAGCTGGGGACGAACACAGCCCTGTCTGTGGTCCCCTCAGGAAGAGACACGACAGGATCAGGTACAAAAGTCAAAGAAAGAGAGTTGTCAGTTCAAAAGACAGAGATGAACCCAGCATGAGAGGCGTCGTCATAGAGGTGACCAGCATGGGCTCACAGGGTGGGGCGACGTTGAGGTGGGCTTTAATGGATGCTAGGAGGTCTGCCTGTCTTTGATCGGAGAGGGACAAGGGCAGAGCTGCGCTTTCAGAATCTGGACCTGGCCATCGGGAGTTGAGGTGAGAGGCTGGGAACCGCGGCACACCCCACCAGAGGGCGGGACTGGAGAGGCGGGGGAGAGACGGAAGGAAGGAAGCAGGACTTGGGGCCAACAGGAAGGAAGTGAAGCAGGGGCAGGACTGCTGGCTGGAAAGGGTCCAGGGAGAGGGAGAAACCACTTCTCCTTCTCTTTCTGATGGTAGCAAGATAATGACTGCAGAGCAGTGCTGTACAGGGCAGGACTTCCCAAAAATCAGGAAGAGCCCTGCACATGTGTCCTCAACAGAGGTTGCAATCCCCAAATCATGTGGTCATCTCTGACCTCCTCTACCCACCCTGGAGCTTCATCTGCAGTGAGCTCTGGCCTCGGGCCCTCGGGGATCCCCGCAGTGCCCCTTCCTCCAGATATCAGGGCAAAGGAGAGGCACAGAAATCACGGAGATCTGAAGACAAGTGGCCAGAGACGGCAAGAAAGGTGGTGTCACGCCATGCTATGGACAGAAACCCAGGCGCAAGAGGTAAAGAATTTGTCTAGTATGGCACAGTGAGTACTTCCCAGAATCAGGAATCAGACGCGGGGCCTTCACTGCAGACCTGGCCTGTATCCATCTGGGACCCAGCGGGAGGAGGCGAACCAATACCCCGACCGTCCTCCCTTCCTGCCCACCCGCCCTACCTCCCAAACAGAAGCCAGAGGGCCCAGGAGCCCTGCATGGCATCCATCCCGTTGCACCCACACAGGACAGCCTCCCCGTCACAGAACAGGTGGAGGACGGGGGGCCTCTGGAGGGGGACAAGGAGGTCACCCAGCACCTCGCCACTCCCACAGCCAAGACTGTGGTAAAGACTTGGGCCTAAGCTGCCTCCCCTCTGCAGAACCCTGGGGCCGCAGCCCCAGGCCTGGGCTCTGCAGCAGGAGGCCACCTGGCTGTCTGTCCAGGGAAGGCCCCACACGTGCCAGCGCTCTGTCCCCACCCCCAACTGATCCAGCACCTTCACATCCCCTCCTTCCTTCCTCATTCACACCCCCCACCCTGCCCCGCCTCGACCATAGGCAAAAAAATCTCCCAATGGCCTACTTCCAATGAGGAGGCAGGCTGCTGGGCGTGGCTGGCCGTCCGGTGGAAGAGATGGGGGCCAGCGGATGCCCGGCTCAGAGCCACGTGCCCACCCCGCCCCCGCCCTGCCTGCCGGCCCCGAACACGGAGGCCTGGCCGCCGGTAAAAAGAAAGGGCTCCTATCTCTGATTCCTCAGGGCCTCCGATAAGAAATGTCATCCCTTGCTGGGTAATATTACCCGCCCGATAAGAATCTCTATCAAGCTCAAACATATGGCTGGCTACAGAACACAGCGCCCGGCAGAGCAGGATAATTTATTTGCTTAAGCTGAAAGCCCTGGGCGGCCGAGAGAACTACACTGAATACAAGAGGAAAGAGCCAAATTATAACCTCTCTGACGCGCAGTGGGGATTTTCCCCAGGGAAGGCTGGGCACCTGAGGACAACAGGGGGCCCTCCTCGCTTTGCTCCCGCAGGGTCAACACTTTCCCCTGGTCTTCCCTCAAAGGGCACTTTCGCTTAGGCCAGCTCTCACAGCTAATCCTCAAGACAACCTCAAGAGAAGCATTTTAGCCTCCTCTTACAGATCCGGATGCTGAGACTCAGCCAGGTTAAGTAACCCGGCCAAGGTCACACAGGCAGCCAGGCAAGACCTCAGACTCAGACCCCATCCATGGGGTCAGATGTGCCCAACTTAACCGACAGTGTCAGCTACTCGTCATGGTCTCAAAGGCCACGTCAGGCCTCTCCCCATCTCCGGGTCTCTACAACCTGGAATAACGAGGAAGCCTGGCAGGGCACAGAAATTCAAGGCAGAGAGGAGGGGGAGGCCCAGGTCAGTGGAGAGGCGGGAGAGACAGAACGTGGCAAGTGTGGGCGCAGTAAGGAGAGGCGGCTCACCGGGGAGAGGGCTGTTAGCCCACTCTACGCTCTTCCACGCCCTCCCTGCTTCATCCACGTCGTTAAGGCTGACAGTGCTTTCTGACGGTCAGGATCGCTCTAAGATGGCTCCACATGACTTCGTAAAGCCACTCGTTCTTTTTAACAGCTGCTCACTACACCTAGTTCATGGTCACATCATGACTTAATCAACCGATCCCCGACGGAGGGGCTTCAAAGACTGTGTCTCACAAAGACACATGGGCAGGGGGAGCACGGAGGCGTTTTCTCGGGGCAGTGAAGCCTGCACGGGGTACTACAATGGTAGACACCTGTCGCCCATCTGTCTCAGAAGGCGTAACACAGGAGCGCACCCTAACATAAACTATGGACTCCGCGAGAACGACGGGTCAGTGTAGATTTGTCCACTGTAGCAAGTGTCCCACTCTGGCGTGGGATGTGGATGGTGTGCACCTGGGGACACGGTGGATATGAGAACTCTCAGCATTTTCTACCCAATTTTTCTGAGACCCTAAAACTGCTCTGAAAAATAAAGTCCGTTTAATAATAATAAAAGCCAATCGATCACACAAGTGTGTGTCACAACTGGCTCAATTCTATTCTGTTTACTGTTGACCTTCTTTTCTCCTGAGTTCAAGTCATACATACTCGCCTGCTTCTTTACGTCCCCAGGAATCTGATTAAAAACGAGGCCTCGGATGTCAGTACATCGTCTTATCACTTGCCATTTCCAACACTATTGAGATTTAGATGATGCTTACACCGTCTGCACCTTGTGCCTGTGTTCCTCCAGGAAAACTTCCCAGAATTCCCCCAGTGCCTTATAAACTCGGTTTTTTCCTATTCTTCTTATGCAGTAAAGTCTCAACACTGCACCTCCACAGGCTGGTGACTCCCTGCATGCCCCCCTTCCTCAGACCTTGGTGGGACGCTGCTAGAAGGACCTTACTAAGCCTTGGTGAGCAACTCCTGCCATTTCCACAAAAGCACATGAGGAAACAAACATATTTCACTTCTTGTCACCAAAACCCCACTCTTCCTGCCCCTTCCTCCTCTGGACCCTGGTGGTTTCATTCCGGAATCAAACGGAACAGTAAGCAAGACACCAACCTCTCTTCATTCAGGCCATCCCCAGAGCGGGTCAGCATTCTTCTTTTCCTTCTGGGTCCTGAGCTGTTCAAGAATGCAGATAGCCCAAGGCTGGAGAGAGGCAAATCTCCACAGGAGCTCAGGACTCTGCTACAATCACAGCCAACAACCTAGGAAAACACAGTAAATATCAATTATGCAATTTGGAGCCCAAGGCACCTTGAAGAAAAGCATCCATTACAAACAGAAAGAAGATAAAGAACACTTTTCTCCCTGGCTGAAATGAAGAAGAACCGCAGGTAAGGGAGGTCGTCCTACCCGGGAGAGGCTGTCTCCACTGAAGCCCACGGCGGATGCTGAGGGTTTGCACGGACAGGAGTACAGCAGCCCCCTCTCCATCCTAAGGGATTCAAGACCCACTGGAGGGTGTTGAGAGAAAGACTGTGATCCGTGTGGTCATAGAGGGAGGGACCAAGAGCTTTGGGAACAAAGAGGAAGGAGGCACTGACTCTCGCTGCACAAGTTAGAGAAGAGGCTATTTGAGCTAGGTATTGAAGAGTAGGGGGCCACCAGGCGGAGAAGGGGGGGGCCGTCCAGATGTCTCATCATCATGTGTGACATGGAGTGTGGAAGAGTGGCCAGCGCCCAGGCGGTAAAGGACAGCCTTCATGCCACGTTGAGAGGTCTTGCTTTCCCCTACAGATGCAACGGGGAGTCACAGAGACTCCGGAGCAGCAGAATGACAGATGACCTCTGTGCCTCATCACCACCATGAAGGGTCCCTCGGCCACGTGGGACCCAATATACACGCTTCCCAGGTCATCCCGCAAAGCAACAGACACAGTGGTTAAACCAGTGGCCTGCAGAGCCAGCAATCTGTCTTCAAATCCCAGCTCTGCCGCTACCAGGTTGTGCAAGCTGCTTACCTATTCTGGTCTTCTCACCTGTGAAATGGGGGTAACAGCAGCAGAGGCCTCTCTCAGGGCTCGTGCATGAATGGGGAATTGGATAAGTCGCTACATGGAAGGTGCTCAGACCAGTGTCTGGAGCACGACAGGGGCACAACACACGACAGCTGGGGGGAGGGGCTGCTTCCAGCTTCCTTGTTCCCCGGGTTTCCTCTTTCAGCACTGTCGTTTCTCCCGAGACATGAGCTGCCCTGAATCCGAGCAAAGGTGAGCAGGCTGAAGCCCAGGTCTGCTTCAGGAGGCTGGAGCTCTTGCCTGAAAGAGAACTGGAGGACTGCGAGCTTCTCACGAGCTTCCCAGCATCCTGCAGCAGGTGCACCTGAGCCAGCGGCTCTCAACACCGCCGTACCACGAGTCGCCTGTGATGTTACAACCTCAATGCCAGGCCCCACTCCCAAGTCAGAATCTGGGGGGGAGGGGGGGTGGAGGCAGGTGCAGGGAATTCCTGCAGCAAGAATTGTAAATTCCATACGTGGGTCCAGCTTTACACCCCGTTTGAGAACAACCGATCTAAGGGCCGAACTGAGCAAGGAAGGAAAACGTGGCAGAGTTCGGGAAAGGGCTGCCGCCCTGAGTCGGGTAATCTCCAGAAGGCACCTGGCTCCCCAGGTTTCTGCTTCCTCAGCCACGGGACAATGCCTGGGCACCTTACCTCTTCCTGGGACGTCACCCTGAGCTAGCAAACTTGAAAGTGCCCTGGATCATTATGATTGTGACAGAGCTCAAAATCTTCTGGATTTTGAGTCAAAACTTCTGGAAATAGGCAAGGTGAGAGCATACCAACAAATACAACAACGAGGGGCATGCAGGGGAAAACGCTTTGGTTAGGTGCACAGAGCTGGTAACCGGTTAGGCTCTCTCGCTAACCAGCCATGTTACTAGCAATCCCATCCCTTTTGTCTTCAGTTTTGTCCACAGTAGACCAGGGATAAGAACTGATTGGCCAATCGGACAAGGTGTCTGTGAAGCCCAAGCAGGAAGATACAGGTCATACTACGAAGGGTCAGACTACTGTAGAGCATTTTTATTTCACATTTCCTAGGTCCTCCCTGTAACGTGGAAAGTTCCAGAGACAGAAATGCCCCCTTTCACAACTGCTGTAACGGAGGGTAGGGAGGAGACCAGGAGCAGCGCCGGCCACATGAAAGCTTTCTTCTCAGCAGGCTGGAATAGGACCTGTCAGGGTCCAAGTGGGGATCAGCGATAGGCCAGGAGGGCAGGGTGGGGCCGAGGGCGGCTCCAGGGAGACGTTAAGATAGGAAATGTTATCTGGGAACAATGGAACCACCATACCGTTGTCCTGGCCTGGATCTGACAAGCAGGGATAAGGCTCCAGGAAACACATCCCTCGACAACTGGCCAGAGTGGCCCCAACAGACCACCCACCCATTACAGTGGTTTTGCACCCATCCAAGCATGCACCAGCAATGGGCATACATCCACCATGGACTGAGAACTATGTTAGAAGGTGGGGATGCAGGGCACCTGGGGGCTCAGTTGGTTAAACATCTGCCTTTGGCTCAGGTCATGATCCCAGGGTCCTGGGATCGAGCCCCCATCGGACTCCCTGCTCGGCGTGGAGCCTGCTTCTCCCTCTCCCTCTCCCTGCAGCTCTGCCTGCTTGTGTTCTCTCTCCCTCTCTCTCTCTCTCTGTCAAATAAATAAAATTAAAAAAAAAAAAAAAGGTGGGGATGCCAAGATGAATAAGGCCTGGTCTTCACCCTCAGGAAGGACAAGACAAGGCAAATAAAGAAGTAACATTTAAGTACAACATTAGGAACTAAAACACAACAACAAAACAGCCGCCACTCACTGCTGGCCAACTATGCATCAGGCAGCGTGCTGTGTATGGTATATTCAACATCTCAAACCCTCGGCGCGTCCCCTCCAAGTAAGGGTACTAGCTCCGGTGTGCAAATAGGGTACCTGAGGCTCCGAGAGGCTGATTACTGGACACAGATCACACAGTAGTTAAGAGGCTGGGCTCACGTCCGGATACAGAACAATGCTGCTCTTAACACTTGGGCTCCTTCCCCACAGCTCAGTGCAACAGCCCAGAGAATCAAAAGGGAATGAGAGAGAGTATCTTCTCTGACGCACCTCTTCCAGGCACTGTTTCTGCATTTGGAGAAAGCTTAAACACCGTAAGGAGCAAACAAGAAACAGGCGCAGCACCTAGCCTATGCTTATTGCTCAAGAAATGCTTACGAATCAGAATCCAGATATAATAGCATCGGAGGGCGCAGAGCAGAGGTGCAGGTGTTTGGGACGTTGCAGACCCAGGGCTGCGGGCTGGAGCCAGCGATAAATCCCAAGGAGATCAGCTGACCCGCCCATTGCCTCAGGCTGACATTTCCACCCACGGGGAAAGGAAGGCCATGCCCTCTCTCCAGGGCTCTAGGCAACAGCAATCTTGTGACCCAGCTTCCAGTCTTGCTTGGTTCCCCCAGTTCCTTGAAAATACTTGTACTGATTTCAAGACAAAATAACTCAAAGGAGCTTCCTCCAGGACCCCCTCCTGATAACTCAAGGACCATGCACTCACACTGAGCTGTAAAGTGAAACCTATGGGCTCTATGGGGCTGCCAGTTTCACCTGCGGGATGCTGTATTTCTGAATTCGCTGTCCCCATCTAAAATCCAGGAAATTCCATTACATTACATGGTCCAAAAATTAACTAGGCAGCCCTGGTCCCATATAACACAGTAGCTAGCTGACTCCTGAGGAGGGTGGGGGGGGGCCTTATTCAGGGCATGTACCCTCCCACTGGCCACCATCTCATCCCTCAGGGACCACTGAGCCTAAACTCGCCACAGAAGAACTGCGGCTCAGAGAGGTGAGGAGACTTGCCCAAGGTCACACAGCAAGCCAGCGGCAGGATGGAAACCAGAACTCCGTATTCCTCATACAAAGACCTCGGTTTTCTCTTCTAGCTTAGCTGCCAGTCTGAACCAATCGCAGCCTTAGAAGTTACACGATCCACTGACATCGGGCTAGAACAAGGCTTCTAGGGTCAAAGTCCAGCTCAGGCAGAAGCGATACCCCCCACGACCCAAACACAGGGCATCATCATCAGCCCAGGCCCGGTCATCTGGACGACTCTTGCTCAATGTTATTCTTTGCTTCATGGTTTCCACATCCAGAGGAACAATACTTCCCTAAAAATCAATTGTCCCCAGCAACCCACCTACACAGTTCTTGGAAAATATGGGTTAAACATTTTGCTGCACAACACAGACACACACACACACACACACACACACACACACACACACACAGAACAAAAAGGGTGAGGGAAATTCATCAGCATGGTCCTGGACTCTTCATTATTCACACCAAACGTTTTTTAAGTCACCAAGTTCAAATGACCCTGTCCCTTGGGGCTGCAGAACTATTTTTGCCAACACTTGCCAGTAAGAAGGCTCCACATGTTTTAATAAATGGAATTACTCAGTATCAGGAGACACAAAATGGCTTCGAGAGGCCATGAGGTCAGGGGAACTGAAAATGTCCTGGAAGGAAGATGCCGGAATAATCCATTTCTGACACAGGAGAAGGAACAACCCGGTTCCATGCCGCCGCCCAGAACACTGGAGAGGCTGACACATTGCAACAGATCAGTCGAATAAATAGGCAGCCCCAGAGGGATCATTTCCCAAGCTTCCAGAACAAATACGGAGATAGAGGGCAGCAACTAGTCCCAGGGGATGCCGACACATAGTAAGTGCTCAGTAAATATTACACACACACACACACACAGAGTTTCTGAATTTCCTGACTTGTGCCAGATAGCCCAATGGTCTGCTTCTCTCTGCTCACACTTGCCCTCTTGGGGAATCACACCAGTCTCAAGGCTTAAACAATAGGACTCCAAAATACATATCCAGATATTATCTTTTTATTCCATGCATTAGCGTGGGTTCCTCAGAGCAACAGAAATGTAAATAAGGAATTGGCTCACCCAAGTATAGAGACTGTCAAGTCCAAAATATAGAGGCTGTCAAGACAGCCAAGCCGACTGGAGACCTAGGGAAGAGCTCATGCTGTTACTTGAGTCTGAAGGCCATCTGGAGGCAGAATTCCCATTTCCTCGGACCTTCAGTGTTTTTCTTAAGGCCGTCAGCGGACTGGATGAGACCCACCCACATTTTGGAGGGTAAGGTGTTCTACTGACGTCAGTATTAATCTCATCCAAAAAAAATACCTTCACAGTCACATCTAAACTGCTGGGATTTTTAAAGATTTTATTTATTTATTTATTTGTCAGAGAGAGAGAGAGAGAGCTGCACAAGTAGGGGGCGGGGAGGCAGAGGGAGAAGCAGGCTCCCGGCTGAGCAAGGAACCCAATGGGGAACTCAATCCCAGGACCCTGGGATCATGACCTGAGCCGAAGGCAGATGCTTACCGACTGAGCCATCCAGGCGCCCCTAAACTGCTGTTTGACCAAATGTCTGGATCCCGTGGCCTAGATGACTTGGCACATATTTTTTTAAAAGATTTATTTATCTATTTGAGAGAGAGAGAGAGAGAGAGAGCGCGCGCATGAATGGGAGGGGCAGAGGGAGAGACTCTTCAAGCAGACTCCCCTCTGAGCGTGGAGCCTGACGTGGGGCTTGATCTTAGGACCCCGAGATCATGACCTGAGCTGAAATCAAGAGTCGGACGCTTAACCGACTGAGCCAGTCAAGGCGCCCCTTGACACACAAAATTAATCCTCACATTTCTGATGCATATATCCAGCTACTTCCTGCATATCTCTCTGCAGATGTCTGAAGAACATCTCGAACATAATGAGTGGAATCCTACCTGCAAAACAAAAACATTTCCAATCCCCTCACTGATCCCCTTAGAGGAATAAATGGAAACTTCGCTCTCTACTCGCTCAAGGTAAAACCCTAGGATCATCCTTTATCTGATACTCTGTATCGAAGCCATCAGCAAATGCCACCTTCATGATACATTCCTATCTGATCGCTTCTTGTGATTTCCTCTGCTACCACCCACATGCAACTATTGTCATCCGTTCCCTGGATTTCTGCAAAAACTCCGGGTTTCTGCCAGAGCCTCCTAACTGGTCTACCTATTCCCCCCTTCGCCACCTTCGGTCGATTTTCAGCAAAGCAGCCCGAAGGAGCCAATTAAAATGCAAGTCAGATCTGCTCAGAAGCCTCCAATAGCCCCAACTCAACAGAGAAGAGCCAGCGTCTCTGCCACAACCCCCTCTGAACCATATCATCTCTGAGTTTCTTCTGCTCTTCATGGCTCGCCTGCCTTTTCCCGGGGGGGGGGGGCACCCACATGGGGCATTTCCTGAAGCCTAGCCAGCACCACCAGGCCTTATAACCCGAGCAAGGACCACGAAGGCATCAGTGCAGTCATCTGAGGACAACGTGGGGTGGGAGGGATACGGGGCGTGAACTAAAGGAGAGGAGAGGAGGGTCCAGGAGGGCATTTGTGTCTTTGAAAGACTTCCAAATGCAGCTGGTGTGGCTTGTTCTCCAAAGTGCATTCTAAAAAGAAGAATCAGGTGGCTGTCAGGTAAGGAGAGGTGGGCGGAGGGAGGAAGGAGGGAAGGAGGAGAGGGGAGAGTCTATACAGGTGCCCGGCAACCTCTGCGCGCTCACTGCCACGCAAATGCCATTTCACGCATCCCCTGCTGGAGGGATCCCAGCAACAGAGACAGAAAGAAGACACTGTATTTGGCTGTGGCCAGGAGGAAGAAAGCTGCCCAGGGGCCAAGAGGATGGGCAAACTCACAGTACCGGTGGGATGGCTTGGCAAGAGAGCTGACGCCCCCTCCCCATCCTCCCGTGCCCCTTCTGCCGCTGACAGGATCTGAGGACAAAGGTTCAAAGGCTGCAAGGTCCCTTCTGTGTTCTGAGGCCTTGGCTGCAGACTTTTGGGGAGGAAGAGAGGAATCAACATCTTTCATCCTGCGGAGCACGAGGCTGCCTTCAGATGACCTGCCCAGCTACTCGGCAGGGCGTTCTGGCAACAAGGCGAGGTTCAAGTCCCTGTGGGGCCTCCTCTCCCTGGGCCAAGTGAGACTAACCCTCATCGCTTCTCAGAAACGCCTCTCGGTGAGCAGGATGCTGTCTGCTACAGAGTGTGTTCTTCTAAGCCACGAAGGGTCTGTCCCTAGAGAGGCGACTGATGGGAACTGGGCTCTGTACGGGACGACGCTGAAGGGCACCAAGCTAGGGTTGAGCGGGAAGACAGGGCCGGCGGGAGCGTGACCTGATTACTGACGGGGTCTTGTAATTCCAGAGACCACTGCGCAGCCTCGAGCCCAGCGATGGGCTGCACCCCTGTCTTAGCACCTAGCACTGCCGGGAGTTTGACTGTTTCTCCCTCCACCTCCTGTCATCGTGCGTCCTGTTCGTGCAGTGGCCAGTGTGCTCCTTCCCACGGAACCCTCACACCCCACAAAGTACCTGCCCCGTGGCGAACGCTGAATAAACATGCACTGAATAATAATGCCACTCAGGCAAAGGAGAGGAAGACAGGCTGGAGACTCCTGGAGAAATCTGGAGCTCTAAGGAACCGTCCACAGACACCGGATCCTAAACAAGGTTTCAGACAGTGAGTGGAAGTGTATAGCAGTGATTTCTCAGTGCGGGTATTTGGGCTATTTTTCAACTGGTCAGAAATTCTGCCGGGGTCCTTTTCAATAAGGCCACAGATAGCCCCCAAAACGTCAAGTTTCGTTGCTTGATACTGGCCAGAACGGTATCAACTCAGTCTGGTGACAAGGATCAGAAACCCCAATGGGTGGATATTTTTAGGTAAGAAAGTGTGGGGTTTAGGTAAGAAGGTGGGCAAACGATTCCCTGACAAGGGAAGTTTGTTTATTTGAAACAATTCTCTAGCAAAGAGGGCGAATCAGTAAAAGGGATTTCTGGAGTTGCAAATGTGGGGGGCCTTGCTGGGCTAGACCAGTGGTTCTTAATGGAGGACGCCGTTGTCCCTCACCCCCCCTCCCCGGGAACATCTGGCAATGGCTGAGGGCATTTTTGATGGTCGCGACTAGGGACTGCTGCTTGGTGTGTACAGACTGGAAAGGAAGGGGTAGTTTCTGGCAGACTTTTTGACCAATTGAAAATCCTTGGTCTTTTACATCCTTGTATTCCAGAACCAGGCATAGGCCTGGGCCCACAGGAGGTGGCCCTACAGTATGTTCTGCACGCCTGAATCCATGCACGCTAATGTTATTATAGAATCAAAAGGGATAATGAGCAGGAAGGGACCCATCCAGGTCCCACATGAAAAATGTCATCCATCTATACACACACTGAGCAGTGGTCCTTCGGGGAACAGCACTGGTGGTTAGGAGCAAAGGAATTGCTTTTGCTTCGGGCTGTTACGGGTTGAACTATATCCCTCAAAAAGATATGCTGAAATCCTAACCCCAAGTACCTATGAATGTGATCTTACTTTGAAACAGGCTCTTTGCAGATGCAATCGAGTTGAGATAAGGTCATGGTGGAGTAGTGCCCTAAGTGCGGTAGTGTGGCCCTAAGTGCGATGACTGGTGCTCTTGTAAGGGGACAGAGGTGCAGAGACCGATACACACAGGGAAGAAGTCCAGGGTGGAGGCCACAAGCCAGGTGCCCTAAGCCGCAGGATTCCTAGCTACAGCAGAACTGGGAAGAGGTAAGGAAGGATCCTCTGCCAGAGCCTTCAGGGGGAGCACAGGGTCTCCCTAACACCTGGATTTTGGACTGACGGCCTCCACAGTATGAGGGAATAAACTTCTGTTGGGTAAGTCACCGAGTTGTGGTGCTTTGTTACGGCCACCCTGGGAAACTCACACAGGCTCTAACATCCTGAGCGGATCCTTTGGAAGACAAGAGAGGGGACAGAGTCAGCCAGGATTCCTCTACTAAAAGCTCTTCCTGTAAGGTCATGATCCCGGCCCTCATCCCCTGGCTGAACCACCTCCATCCTCCCCCGTGACCCCAAGGACCAGGTGTCCACAGACTCCAGTGCCACTTAAAAATCCAGAGTCTGGGCAGGGTGGGCAGCTGCCAAGGGCTAATGAACACACAGCCCCCGTGCAGTAAATAGCGCTGGGTGACCGATGGACCCATCGGTTAGTGAGACGGGTGAGCACGGAGGGAGCTCTCTGCGTTCCTTGGCCGTCACCTTCCCGTTTACGATCAGCAGGGATTTTCAGATGGACCCCTAAGACAATCCTAACTGCATAGTACACCCAATGGATCTGCTCGCGGGCTCTCTGTCGGGGGGCCTGAGGGCAGCTGCAGGGCCGAGCGTCATGGTGGGGAAGGCTGGGGAGCCGCCCACCCAGGCAACACTTTACAGGGTGCGCTCACATCTGTGCTCCGTGAATTACGACGACATCCGACTGCAGAAATGCAGAGGGGCGGGCACCACTCCCACACCTGCGAGCTGCAGGAACTCAGCTCTGCCAGGTTCAGAGCTTGCCCAGGGTCCCACGGTAAGTCAGGGGAGTGGGAGCTCCGAAGCCAAGGCTTCCCACTGCAGACCCACGTTCCTTCCCTCCGACAGACGGGCCCTGCGCTGTTACAACCGCATGACCACGACATGATGGAAATCACAGCAGGAAAGCAAAGCCCGCCTGTATCTGCCATCACGCTGGCATAAGAACTTGAAATTCCCGAAGCAGCCTCCCGAAGTCATCTACATGAACACGTATTTTCACGTTGTGCTCATGTGAGATTATGTGTCTTGCTGGTGTCACTCAGCGTGCTACCTCAAGGATCTCAAAATGCTCATTGGGCATTCAATCAATCAATTTTATCTCGCACCTGCTATCTGCCAGGCACCTGCGTGGGCAGTCAAGACAAGACACGGTGAGCAAAAAGGACACTGTCCCCACCAAAGTAGGGGAAATAGACCTTAATTAAACAACCAAGCAATGAAATTATTAGAAACCATGATAAGTGTATAAAAAGGCAAAGCGTCGAGCTCTAAGAGAGCCTGCAACAGGAGCTTCAAAATGATCATTTTAAGGGTCTCATAACGTTGAACCAGGTGGCTAGTCGTATTTATCTAACCAGCCTCCACTTAATCAAGTTTGGTTTCAACTTTTTATGATCACAGCTAAAGTTACTCTGAAATATCTGGAAATGAAATATCATGATGTCTATCATTTACTTGAAAATATTTGAGAAACAAAAAGATGAAGTAAATAAAGCGAAGGTTTACGACTGTGAACACAAGGCCAGGGGTGTATCTAGGTGTTCATTATAGTATTCTCTCTACTTTCCTAGATGTTTGAAATTTTCCATAATCAAAGGTAAAAAAAAAAAATCATGGTTTAATAGACATTTGCACAAAATAGGTTTTTTTCTCCCTTGGAATTATCCCCTTAGGATACAACTGAGAAATGAGGCAACGGAGTGAATAGACGCAGACACCATCAAGGCTATCTGTGCGTACTATGCTAACAAAACCCATTCCAAACATTCTACCAATTGCCACAGGCAGCCCATACGTGCACCTGCTGTCCTCTGGCCTCATTACGGCAATGGATGGCAATGTTTAAATTGTTTCCTCCTTTAATTAGTGTAAATAGGCAAGGTCCATTGTATTTTACATTTCTCCCATTTTCCAGTTATGCATCTGAACTGCCTTTTATAACATCAGTGAGCTGCTTAGAGTGCAGACAGGAGGGGTCTGAGAAACCAGGAGGACCCCAGTTGAACCCCAACTCCTCTGCCCCTTAGTCGGGTAAATGCTTTGGCAAATACTTAAGTATCCAGGTTTGGGGTTGCTTCACCTGAGAAATGGGTGAAAAGTCTGCCCAAGAGGGGGAGGTGGGGCTTAATGGGACAGCCTTATGGGGAAACCCCTGAGACAGCCTGGGGACAGAATGGGTATTCAATGAACTGCCTGGTGCCTTCTCCAGCCTGGAGCAGACTGCGTCCTTCTTCCACCTGCCAACAGAACCTCACTGCAAACCGTGATCTCATGCTCCGGTGTGAACACAGGTGCTGTGTCGTCACCTCTCGGAGAGCATCACGTGAGGCACAAGATGAAGGGCCCAGGCTTCTCGGACAGGACCAAGAATCTGGGCTGGCTGGGGGCTCCCTCTTTTTGTGGCTCTTTCGCCCAGCTGGTACTTATGCTAAAACTGCATCGAGGTCTACCCTCTGGATGGATTTGTCTTATGACCCAGATGCTTCCAGGCTGCCCACTCACTCTCCAACCCCTCCACTGACATGGCTTCAAGAATGCAAACAGTCTGTGATAACAACATAGAAACAAAGGCAAATTACTTCCGGGGGGGTTGTGGGGGGGGGGATACCCTATAGTAAAGCAAATCAAAGCAAACCCCTCCTCTCTCCCCCAAATTTAGTACGGAACCAAAGAGTATAAATTCCAGATTCACATCTGAGATCACCTCTTACTCTCTGTGTGACCACAGGCAAACCAGCCTGTCTGCTCCTCAGTGTTTCCACGTGCAAGCAGCAAGAAGGATCACTCACCTCTGAGCGGATGTGCGCGATTAGAGAAGAAAATGGTGTTACCCAGTCACAGCCCAATGGAACACAATCTGTAAAATGGGCACAAGGGTTCCAACTTCTCAGGACTGTGGCCACCACAGCCCCCCCTCCCCCGCCAAGTGCTTGGTTCTGACCTGCCTGGGCTCCACCCACTGCCGGGGGTTCCTCAATCCCAGCACCCCTGGTAATGGTGGAGCGGACTCTGCTGTGAGAAAAGGGGTCCAGGCGACCTGTTGTCAAGTGAGAATCCCAACAGGGGGTCTGCAACTGACAAACCAGAGCAGCATCAACACGGAACGTCCCAAGGAAGGAGCCCGAGCCCAGGATGCCTGGGTGGCCTGCGTGGCTCCACGCACTCGGCTCGCACATGGCAGGGACAAGACACATTTTTACTCAAGAGGAGCTTATTATATTCAAGAGTAGCTTAAAAGGAAACACTGGGGATTCCTGTGACTTGCGTTACCCCGGGAGGATCGGGGCCAGTGACCAGCCCAAGAAAACTCACGACTCCTACTGGCCCTACCAGCCCCTATCAAAAGGCCCAGCCCAGAAGCCTCTCCAGCTGTTGCCCTGCACTTGAACAGCCCGTGAGCACCTCTCCAGCACCCAGCGTCCTGCTGACTGAGGCGGCGACACAGGGCAGGGACGAGAAGCTTTGAAAAACTATGTGCCAAAAGGCCTCTCGAGCAACGAAAGGTGGAAACAGACTTGAACCAGAGCACTGGGACTCCAGGGATCTTGCTCTGACCCACTGAGCCACCGGGGGTCCTTCGTCACCACACAGGAGCAGCGTTAAACTCATCACACCATACGCCACGATCTGTCGTATTAGTTTCCCTGTTGCTACTGTATCAAATTAGCACCAACATCATGGCTAAAAAGAGCACAAAGTCATTCTCTTACAGTTCTGAAGGGCAGGAGACCAAAATAAGTTATAAGGCGCTAAAACCAAGGTGTCAGGAAAGCTGGTTCCTTCTGGAGGCTCCAAGGGAAAATATGGTCCTCACGTCTTCCACTTCTAGAGGCTGCGGGCATTCCTGGGCTCCTGGCTGCATCACTTCATTCTGTTTCCATGGTCACAGGGTCACATCTCCCTCTCCCTCCTTCTCCTAAGGCCACTTAAGATTACATTAGCTCCTCCTGGATACGCCAGGACAATCTCCACATCCCAAGATCCGTAACTTAACCGCTTCGGCCAAAGTCCCTTCTGCCCCACAAGGTGACAGTCACAGGTTCTGGACATTAGGATGTGGAGATCTTTGGGGGGCTGTGATGGAGCCAACCACATGTGTCACTCCTCCCCGCACCATGTGTCACTCCTCCTCGTATCCCCAGCACATAGCATGGTGCCCACCAGACAGTAAGTGCCCAGGAAATACAGAAGGAGAGAAAGCAAGGAAGAAAAAGGGAGGGCCCAGGGTGGGGATGCAATCCTAAAGTCTTACATCATCCCTGAGCCCCCCACAAGGGCGAGAGGGAGAGAAAGCTTAACTAGCAGGTATGCGTCTCCCGGGAACACTTATAAATTGTAAGGCATGGCACCTTAGTGGCCCGAGGATGGCCTCCCCGGTGCACAGTGTTTGTTTCCTGTCCCCATGTGTTCCCATAGCTACTGCTGCTTGCACGGCAGGCCGGCGGGCAGCACGCAGCTCCTTTCCTGCGGATTTTCTGGGAATCCAGGCAGGGCTGGAGTAGCCAGCTGGCTTACTGCTGTGTCCTGATGAAGGCACTTTCACTGCAAGAGAAAAGACACCACCGGAGACGCCTCCAGGTAACTGTACGTTCCCCACAAAAAGCTTTGCCTGCCAACCCCCAGCACTATTCCCCCCACCACCACCAAGAAATGGAAGAAATGGTTCCTTCTCAGGGAAAAGACCATCGCAGTGATAGCTACTGCTCACACCTGACCTTTGCAAACAAATCATCTGTATTCTTTTCAGCCAATCGGGCAAAAGAAATGTTTGTTTCTGTGGGGAAACAGAGGCACAAGGCAAAAGTCACCAGCTGGGAAAAGGCAGACTAAGGAATCCTGGGTCTGTTGGATTCTCAGGCTGGGCTCTTTCCGTGTGGGCACAAATCTGTCAAGCGTGAGGGTCAAACCGCGCCCCTGGAGCCACGGGCTTTGTGGGTAGATGGCGAGACAGGAGGGCTCCCCAGCGTCCAACCCAGAGCTGAGGGAGCTGGAGCCCAAGCCCTCTGCTGACCGGAGCGTATCCCACTTGCAGTCACATTTACGTAGCCATTCTGCTCACTAAGGTGACATCCACACGTGCTGGGCATGGGGGTGGGCGCCGGGGACAGGGAGGTGATGGAGTCACTGTCCTCGGAGGACTCGGCGGACACACACACACACACGGATAAACCTGACCAGGGCCGGTGGTGCTCTCAGGACCGGGACGGTGCTCGGCTGAGGCCGCGCTCCTACACAGAGGTCAGCGGCCCCAGCTGCGGGGGCGACGAGAGTCTCATGGAAAAGCAGGCTCTGCTGCGAGGTCCCGAAGGATGAAGAGGCGTTTCCCCGGATTAAGAGAATACTAGACTTTGTATAGAGGGGAGGGCGCCCCCTTTATAAACCTTGAGCTCATGGGGAAAAATAAACACCTGAGCTGATGTTTGGCACAGACCATGCACAGAGTGGAGAGAAGGCAGGGAAGAAAGAGGAGGAAGAAGAGGGAGAAGGAGGAGGGTCTCTTGTTTCTCTTTCTCCCATTTGAGGCTCTGCACTTGGCCTTTATCAGGCCAAAGGTCAAGGCAAAAAGAGGCACAGATGGCAATGCCTCTTCCTGCCAGGGAGGTGCGCCGGCAAAGTGGGTGGCTGCCCGGCCTTCCAGGCTGGCCCCCCGGCAATCACCCTCGGACACACATCTTGGGCTGGGGAAGCAAGCAAAGTGTGGCGAGGGGTCCAGGGCAGCGGGTGGAGGACAGGGCTCCTCGGGGAAGAGCCTCTGAGACAGAGGTCGAAGGCTGTACTGGCATTTTTACTCCTTGGGGCTGTGCCGTGGTAAAGGGGGACAAAGGAGGAGGAGCCACTGCTCTAATCACGCCTGAGGAATCCCTTCCTTTGAAGCCATTTTCAAAATCAGAGCCCTGACTTGCTTTGGATCCTCAAGGCCGGCGATTTAAGCGGTGAGGCCCCAGCCCGGCACTGTGGCTACTTTACGGCTGAAGGGCCTTGCCGCTCCGTGACACTGACATTTGGGAAGCCCCCTGTCCCAAGACTTGGGGTCTCAAGGGGAATCACCTACTATGTAGTCTCTAGGGTGGCCACCCAGAGGGAAGCTTGTGGGAAACCAGAGGCTCTCCTCAACCCTGGGAAGAAGAGGTCACTGTTTTTCTGTCCTACAGCATCTTTTCCTCCCTGCGTCCAGCCTCCAAGAAGCACTGTGCCTGAGAACAGGCTGCACGTTTGTCCTAAGTCGGACCTGGGCATGGGCCTGGGCCCTTCCACACACGCACCTGGGAGACGGGCCGAGGACATTCTGCTGGTGACTGAGCCACTTCTTGGCTGGGGTCATGAAGCCTCAGGAATCATAGTAGTTACCCCCCACCCCCTAAGTGAAGTGCCAGCTTTCAGAAGGACATTCCCAGGCTAGTCTGCTGGGCCCAGGAGACACACGGAATAGAGCTGAGACACCCCCAGACACTCCAATAGACCAGACGAACCAACCACAGCCGAGCCCAGACACGGGGGAAGTCCAGCCAAGATCAGCAGAGCCGTTCAGCCAACCCGGCCAGGTGCACAAGCAATAAACGCTTATTACTGGAACCAGTGAGATGCCGTTGCTTGATGCGCGGCATTACTGGGGCAGTAAATCTTAAATTCAATCTGTAGGATGACAGTAATAATATGGATCTCCCGAGGCCACCGTGGAGACTAAATGAGACAAGTGTTTGCTCTCGGTCAATGGGAGCTGTGATCCCACCACCTTCACGAGAGGGTCTGCAATCACCACCGGACCGACCGCAGAGCCTCAGTCTCCCATCCTGAGGGAGCTGGCCAATATCCAAAGAGGCGGCATGGGTGCGGGTGACCTCTCCACCCTCCCCGTGCTCTAGAACCCACATCTCCCTCCCTGCCAGGCCCTGGCACGGTGAAGCAGAGTCCCGCGGCCCTGTGCCCACCCCGGAAGTCAGGGTCGGGAGCCACGGGTCTGCCCCCACCTGCTCCTCCCCAGCTCCAGGCCTTGAAGAGGCCCCCACGTGGCTGTGTGCATCTCGGCCACCGCGTAAGGCTCAGTTTCCTCAGATCTCAAAATTACCCCCCTTCCCGGACTTGCTCTGAGGGCGGGATATGCAAATGGGTTTGAAATTCCAGCAAGAAGCAGGTCCCTACACAAAATGAGGCCGCCTCCTCTACCATCGTCACTGTCCCCTCCACCGCCACCACAACCCCCAGCATCCTGACGGCTGTCATGACCATCATCATCCACAGGGAAGCATCGTACTCAGGGGAAGAAGGAAAAAAGAGGTGGCTATAGGCATGTGCTCTACAGCCAGAGGGCCTGGTTTGAATTTCAGATTGGCTTCTTGGTAGCTGTGTGACCTTGGGGAAGTTACTCAACATCTCTGAGCTTCAGTTTTCTCATCTATAAAACAAGAATCATAGTACTGCCTACCTCACAGGGTCATTATGAAGATGGCATGAGTTAAGACACACAAAGCAATGAAAACGGTGTTTGGCACGCAGTGGATGCTCGGGACGGTTAGCTGCCACGCTCGGGGCTGCCGCGGTCACTATGGTTAGGCCACCACATAGCAGGCCCGTTAAGTGCCTTCAACTCCTTGAATCCTCACGAGGGCACGGAGAAACATAGGGGGACTTGCCTCGCTCTGAAGGCAGTGCCGTGCCCACTAGCCCAGGGACCCAGGCGATGGGCAGGCCACAGCAAGGCCCCAGAACGTGCCCCCAGCCTTCCCACACCCACACTGACAACCAGGAAACAGGCTGATAAGCTCCCTGCCAGTTCCCGGGTCGTTTTCATTTCACTTGAACTGCTTCTGCACCTTTCGTTGTCTCCAATGCACTCAGCTGGGCAGGCGCCCCGTGGCATCAAAGGCTCTGCTGGCGGCAGATACAGGGAGCCGCGGTGCCAAGGTCCCTCCCCCGCCAGCCCTCAGTGCCCCCGCCAAGCAGCCCGGGAGATTCGCAAAGAGGAGGTGCCTGGCCTTGTAACCACTGTGGGTGTTACTTAACCCTCAACTGCGAGGTCTGTTCGGAACAGCCCAGGTGTGCCAGGCAGGGGCTGATGGCCAACTTGCTCCTTGGACCAATGGCGGCAGGCAGATTGCTGGCAATGGATGGGGCCAGGGAACTTGACCTCTGCACGTGATGGAAGGGTTCAGGAAAGCTTTGTGGCAAGGGCACTGCCTGGAATCCAGCGTGGAGAGATCCCTGCATCCACAATTCAATATTCAAGTACCGAGCACCTGCTCCAGGCCGCTTCAGCTGAGGGACTCAAAGCTAATCTGACCCGGGGCGCCTGGGTGGCTCAGCCGGTGAAGCATCTGCCTTCCACTCAGGTCATGATCTCAGGGTCCTGGGATCGAGCCCCACATCGGGCTCCCTGCTCAGCGGGGAGTCTGCTTCTCCCTCTCCCTCTGTCTCTCAAATAAATAAAAAAAATCTTAAAAAAAATTTTCAAAAAAAGCTAATCTGACCTGGTCCTGGCCTCAGAAGCACAGAAGCTAGTGCGGGGGCCATGTGGGGAGACACGCTGAATGCTAGGATGAGTTGTGAGCAAGAAGGATGGGGTCAAAAGAGAAACGGACTTAACTTGGTTCATTCACTCAATGACTATTAACAGGGCACCCACATGACAGGTATTGGGGACACAACAGTGAGGCAGGCAGACACGGTCCCTGTTTTCGTGGAACGCGCCTTCTTGCTAAGTCGGCCTCTGGGAACCACAAAGACCTCCACGGACAAGTGTCTGGGTGTCAACTGTGCCCCAGGCACCTGGGTAAACTTGGCAGGTGCCCGACAGCGCAGGGAACTGGCTAGGCCTCTGGAGGCCAAGCTGGGCTCGGATACTGCTTCCCGCCCTGCCTGCTGCTCAAAGGCTCAGGAACCTCAGTGAACATCAGCAGTAATGATAACGCGTTCCAGCAACTGCTCGTCAAACGCTTCGTGTGCCAACACACAGAACTTCGTTCCTCCTCACCCGACATCCGTGAACCAGGTGTTCTATTCTCCCTTATAAAAGAGAAACTAAGGCACGAAGCGGGTAAGTCCCACGGCTAGCCTTGGCAGACTGAGGTGCTCAGCACACGTCTGTAGTCAAGGCCTTTGCTTCTACTCCCCTCCCCCCACCCCGCCCCCGTGTCCTGCCTCTGTCCTTACAGAGCTGAGAACCCAGCCAGGCTGTTCACGCTGAACGCCTCCTCTGTGGGGACCAGAGCTGGGTTTTACGACAGGACAGGCCTGGGAAAAGACTCTGGGCTGTGGGAACAGTCCAGCCAGGAGTCCTGGATGAATGTCCATGCCAGTGGAGGCAAACATCCGGGCACTGCTGTCCCTGCATGCAGGGGCCCCGGAACAGCCAGGCCCATGGAGCCAGCAAGGTGGGCCGGAGCTGCCAGGGCCCTGGCACCAGCCCCGGCCCCGGCCCCGGCCCCGGCCCCTGTGTGCTCGGGCCAGCTCCACTGGCTGGCTGTCAAGGCTTCAAAGCGGTGTGCCAAGCAAGCTGGGGGACCGGGCTGGGCTGGCTCGCCTGAAACGGAGATGGAGGAACAAAAGGAGGCCATGTGGGATAGTCTGGCAGGAGCCTGTGGCGGGACGGAGGGCGGGAAAGGGGAGGCGGTGGAGGGAGGGCTGCAGTGATCCATGATGCAAGGTGAAGTTAGCGCCGCATGGCCAGCAGGAGGTCCCAGGGTGGCACCTGTACAAAGACGAACCGAGCATGGGGGAAGCGGGCTTCGGCAGGTGGTCGGCGGCTGGGACAACCCCGGTGCCTGTTAGGGGTCCACAGGACTCAGGGAGGCGTCCATGCACTTCAGAGAACTCATTCACTCATTTCTCCACTTACCCCACGTGGACTAACACCCACTACGAGCCAGACCCTCAGGAGTGCAGAGGACCAGCCATGAGCCAGAGCGACAGGCGCCCTGTCTCAGTGAGCCTGCTCGGTGGCAGCTCCCCCAGGCCTGGCTGGGTGGGACCCCGGGGTCCCTCCGGGATGAGGACAGGGCGGAGCCTCGTCGCATGGCAGAGCACTTAGGGGCCCATGTGGGACCCACAGACACAATGTCTGGGCTCCCTTCCTGACTCCATCACCAACTGTGACCTCAGGCATGTGATTCACCCCGAGCCTCAGCACCTGGCACACAGCGTGTGTTCGGTAAGCGTCCCTGGCAGCCAAGCCCATCAGCACATTGGCAGGTGGGGGTAAGCCCATGACGTAGCACAGGACTCCTGTCCCTGGGGAAAGGCTCTTCCAACTGCATCCCGCCAGCCCCTGGGGAATCACTGCCATGTGGAGGGAGAGAGGCTGGCACATTCTAAGCGCCCGGACACCTGGATCCATTGTAACTGTTGCAAGAGAACACGGGGTGGGGGGGTGGGGGGGAGAGGAAGTGGTCGCTTAACTGGGGAGACAGTGTGCAGCTTGCCCTCGGCCACACAGGCAGGGAACTGGGATCCCACCATGTAAGAGCCCCAACTTCCAGCCCATTCCAAAGACACAGTCACGCCTGGTCCCTGCTGGAGAGGTCCTCACGTTCTCCTTGGAGATGACAGCCACACGTAAATGGAACAGCTTGTGATCAAGGGTCACAATAGGTGGCCCACAGGAGAGCTCAGGGTGATCAGGGACCAGGCGTGGCCAGACAGGACCAGAGCATCAGAGCACAGGCTGAGGAGGCAGGGGCCTGTCACAGCCCCCTTCGCTTGGTAAGTGAGGGTACTGGAGCAGAGGAAACACGGAGGTCTGTCCTTCCATACCACAGACCCCTGGTTCGGGGGGGTGTGGGGGTGTGGCGGAGAGCCAGGAAGGAGAAGGTCCTTTCGAGGGAGAAGGACCTGCAGAGCACACACAGCTCTGGGTGCTGCTCAGCACCCCCAGGGGGCGTGGCAGCTTCCTCCCCACCCCACCCCATCAGCCCTGGCACCCCTGCTCTCCGCAGGAGGCAACATTGCACGCTGAGAGGAAGGGTGCTGAGAGGAAGGGCGAGTCTCTGAAGCAGGGAGGGCTGCCTCTACCTGCTGCCTCTACTCACTGTGGAACTTGGGGGAAAAGCCTTTCACCTCTGGATGCCCCGGCCGTCTTGGGTGTCCTATGGGGGTGACTGAAACCTGCCTCAGCAGAGGGAGACAGCACACAGCAAAGCCTAGACAAGCAGCAGCTCAGGGAAATATCAGCTCCTTTCTTTCTACTCTGACCTTATTTTGAGTGCAAACTCCCTGGAGAGAAAACCCATGGCTTTTTGGATGTACCCAAATGCCAAAGAGTGACTCAGAAAGTCTGGACCTTGGGGGGAAGACCTGGCTTCCAGCCTTATTCTACCTGTATGGACTGAGAAGGGTACAAGGTCTCCTGGCCTCAGACACCTCACCTATAAGATGGGTCTGGCAATGCTCCGTCCCCGGGGCGTGGGCGACTGGGACACATGTGCTGATACAGCCAAGTCTCTGCAGATCAGAAAGCTCTCCACGTGCTGGTCACGGCAATGCCGTGTCCGAAGCAGCCTCGGAACCCGTTTCTCTCATGGTTCTGACAGGAAGGGAGGTGTCCTGAAACTCCGGGTGAATTTAAATCATTGCTAATGTCTCATCAAAGGCGGCCAGTGTGTCACCGGAGGTCCTCTCCTGGCCAGAACTCCAGAAAATACTTCTTGACGTGGCAAGAGGGCCGGGATGGCATGAGGCCGGACATTTGGAGGTGCTGGGATGCTGCCAACGGGGGCCTGGCTCCCTCCGGGGGCTGAAGGGGCCCGACACCGAGCTCCCGGGCCCCTTGCCAGTGTTCCGTGCGCGCCAGCGGAGCCTCCTGCCTGCTCCCGGGGTCACGTTAGGTGGTGGTGGGATTACTACCTGCCTGTCAGGTAGCTGAGAGAGGGGGGTACAGAGAGGCCGAGAGACAGGTCCTTGGAGAAGCTGCCAGCCCCAGCAGCTGGCCCCCGAGGCCCGGAACGCCCAGGGCCCAACGGAAAGCATCCTGCTTCCTCTCCCGACTCGCTGAGCAAACACAGGAGGATAGCAGGTGCCCGGGGCGGCTGGCCAAGCAGTGCTTCTGCCCGCCGCTCCCTCCCCCTCCAGCCCAGCCAGCGCCCTGGCCCTGGTCCCGCTCTCAGTCCCTGGGCACCCGGGCCAGGGGCTTCCGTCCGCAGCCATTCGGTGGCGTGGAAACAGCCCACACCCAGTGGCTCTGGCAATCTGTATGTCTTACTGCATACTGCCAGGAGCTGAGGTGCACACCTGGAAACTGCTGATGCCTTTGCTGGAAACCTGTATTTCACTGACGCCACTGACCCATGAGATCTCATCCAGACACACCGCAGGCCCCAGAGGGGCTGTCAGATAACCTGCTCACCGTGTGCGGCCGGGGCAAGCCAGGCCTCTGCTCTTGGGGGGGCGGACTTCCTCATGGACGCAATGACGGGCTCAGGCCGGGAGCCTGCGAAGATCCCCGCAGAGCGTGATGGGGTCGAAAAGAGGCTGTCTTTGCTGTCAGGCGGCCCTGGACATCGAGGTTTGTGCTGCTACCTTCTTCGCTGTGTGGCCCTGGGAATTCATTTGATGTCTCTGAGCTGTTTCTTCATCTTCCAAGGCGGGGAGGGCAATTCCTCCCGGCAGAGTCTTGCAGGAAGGATCAAATGAGAATGGCCAAAAAGGGGCCACGTGTGGAGCAAGTGCCCAAAATAGGGGGGGCCACTAGGCCCTCCTCACCCATGGTAAGTTCTTAAATGGGTATCTGTAGTCAATCGTTTTCCTTCTGAGAAATAGAACAGGCTCGCTTTGGGGTTTGGGACCCCTAATACTCGCTGGATCAACAGAGGCTTACTAATTCCTCATCCTCTTACATAAAACTAGGACCTGAGCTACTCCACTCCCAACACACACACGCACACATTCATACTCCCCCCCTCTCTCTCTCTGATTCACTGCCTCACTCCCTCTATGCATATGCAGCAAATGGCACTTCTGCTCCTAGCGGAATTCAAACGAATGGGGGAATGGTACTGATCGCAGCTGATCAGAGACGTGAGTAGACAGGGAGCCAGCAGCAAGCTGGAGGTTCACAGAGGGCTTTCCTAATGGTTTCTCCCTATCAGATTGTTCAAATACTCAACTAGGATCAGATGGACCGCGGAATGCAGGCAATGCTATGGCAACCCCTGCCCGAGGCAGGTTTCAAGTCACCTAATAGTTACTATTGATATTCCCATTGTATCTACCACTAAAAAATCCACTGTGTCACAACAAAAACTACGTGGCATAGACACTAAGTGTCTGTGTGTCTGGGTGGCCAGGCAGGGGGCTCTCATGATCTCCGTGGGGCTCACTCAGGGGTCTGGGAGTTGGATGGTCTCAACGAGGATTGATTAGAGCCCCTTCGCTGTGTTCTGTGTGTCTCTCCTCCTCCGCCTGGAACACGAAGGCTAGCCCCAGGGATGTTCTTCTCTTGGTGGGGACGGAGGCGCAACAGCGTAACTGGAAACCCTCTCTTTGTGGTATATCTGAACCTGC
Source organism: Ursus arctos (assembly GCF_023065955.2). Classification (NCBI taxonomy): domain Eukaryota; kingdom Metazoa; phylum Chordata; class Mammalia; order Carnivora; family Ursidae; genus Ursus; species Ursus arctos. The sequence goes on along the minus strand of NW_026623078.1, from coordinate 74,223,155 downwards.
TTGTGTTGGCCAGCATCAGAGATACAGGGCATGGGGCAAGAGCTGGGGCCGTTTGTGCCATCCGTTCGCCACCGCGTTAAAGGGAGGAGACATATAATTATGTCACTTACACAGTTACTGAGCTAACTGTCCTAGTCAGGATTTGAACTCCGGTTACTCGGGGCTGTGCTAAGCCCTGCATCACTGCCACTGGAGCACAGGCTCAGAAGAGACGCACGGACAGTTTGCAAAGCCAGGAGAGCCAACCCGATGCTGCAGTTGGGCCGTGCCAGGGGAGACGTCCGTGCATCTCAGGTACGCACGGCCCTGCTGAGGTCACAGAATACTGGCTTCGTCCAAGAACGGACTTGCAGACTGAGAATGAACACAGGTTTGGTGACCAAACTCTCTTCTTCTTCTTCCTTTTTTTTTTTTTTTTTTTAAGATTTTATTTATTTATTTGAGAGAGAGCACAAGTGGGGCCAGGGGCGGGGGGGGGGGGTGCAGGGAGAGGGAGAAACAGGCTCTCTGCTGAGCAGGGAGGCTGATGCGGGACTTGATCTCAGGACCCCAGGACCATGACCTAAGCAGAAGGCAGACGCTTAGCCGATGGAGTTACCCAGGCGCCTCCCCAAACTCTCTTCTTTACCCAATACAGAATGAGGGCAAACAGCAAGGAGTTAGTTAGAACAGCTGGAATCAACTGGCAGCCCTATTTGGGGCAAAGAGTGTGTGAATTACGCAGTCCCACAGAAAGGAACGCAATCTTCCAAGCTTCATAAACCCAGGATAAAGGTCAAGCAAAGGCTCCATGTTAGCGGTCCTCCCCCACTCCCCACCCCACAATGTTCTCCTTTTACTGGGGATAAGGAGAACACGCAACGAGCCGCGTCTGCACCGGGTCCGCAGCCCTGCTGTCTCTGCTTGAGACCAGAGAGAAAAGGCCAAACAGGGATGGGAGCTGATACCCAACGTCAGATTCAGTGGTTCTGGGCTGGGGCTCAGGAGCTGATAGTTTTCATAAACGCCCCCAGGAGACTCTGATACAGTTACTCCTCCCATCACACTTTGAACCCCTTCTTCCCAAGAGGGATGAAGGCATGTGGCTGTCAAATCACCCCATGCCCTACAGAGACCGCCTGCACCCAAGGCCCCGGGGCACTCCTGTTCTAGCGGAGTAACACAGGAGTACCTCCAACAAGCACGCACGCGCACACACACGCCGCACAAACTCATCACGCACAAGCGATGCCGAGCGCGGGGCGGGTCTGTCACTGGAGCAGGTGGCGGTGTTCACGCCTCGCACGGACAGCACTGTGTCCGCGCTCCGTGCGCACAGCGCCGCCTCGCCGCCTCTCCATAACGGGAGGCAGGGGATATTTTTATCACTTATCTCTTTCAGGTGAAAACAAGGCACAGAGAACTTCAGGGAAGTGGAAGTGTCCGAAGTCCCAGCGCTAGTAAGCTGCGGGGTCCAGATGCGGCAGCAGACACTCGGACCCCCGCGTCCATGTTCCCACCACGGGCCGCGGACACGCAGGAGCATTAATCCCGCTGGGGGTGCTGCCTGCCGCACTGCGCTCCCGTCTACCCCGTGAGTGCCGTTATAAAGCTGGGAGTCAAGTTCCTGAACGTGCCTTGTGGCCTGAGTACCTTAGAGCAAAACTGTTCCGATCCTAAGTCCTTTTTCTGACGCCTTTGAGACGGGAAACGGCTTACTCCCACTACCTCTCATGTTTCCTTGCCCACCTCCTCATGCTGGCCTCCACTACCCTTCCTGCCAAGCCGCCCATCCAAAAGGGGGTGCCTTGAGGAAGGCAGCTACCCCGGGACCTACTGTGTGCTCCCAGGCAAGGGACATGCCTTTCTTGGGCCTCCCCAGCCCTGCCAGGGCTACGCATCCTCGCCACCCCCCAACCCACTTTTGCAGACAAGGAACTGAAGGAGCCTCAGAGAGGTTAAGCAACTTGCCCATGGCCACACAGCCAGTCCAAGGGCCAGCCCTGTACTTGAACTTCAGTCTCGTCTAGTCTAGATAGAGCTTGATCTCTCACCTTCTCTAAAGTGTGATTCATGCGCCTGTGTCAAGGCCCTTGGGGACTGAACAAAACGTCAACATCCAGTCTGAAAAACGTGATGACCATCTTTCCTGGAGGGAAAGGAACTTCCTGTGTACTTATTAAAAGTAATGGCAAGGCGGGGGGCGGGGGGGGGGGGTTCGAACTGGGAATAGGAAATATGCTGCTTCCCAGCAAAGGAGCGTTCTGGAGCCAGGGAGAGGCTGTTTTTGAAGGCACATTCCAAGGAGGGGTCGGCTGCCTGCAGTCAATGCCCGGGGCTGCTCGGGAGGCCCCCGGGCTGCGTGCTGGCTCTGGCTCTCCAGAACGTTCTCTGCAGACGTGGCTTTTGAGGATGGGGACGGGCGTCCAGCCAGCAGCTGAAAGGACGCACTCTTTGGCAAACTTCCCTTGGATGGGATAAGGAAAAGTTTTGTTTCTTGTTTTTTGTTTTTTTTTTCCCCCTTCCTACTCCATGTTTCCCCAGCTTGGGGAAGAAGAGAAGAAAGAAAGAAATGAGCTTCCCTATCCTGACAAAGGAGAAGAACTCACAAATGGAAAATCTAACAGACCGAAAACGAAATTCTAAAGAAAATACCATCACTTCTAATTCGGGCCTGCTCAAGGACCTCAAGGGGCCTAGGATGACTGTCCATCTGGTGTGGAGACAGCATCTAGAAGGGGTCCACCTCGTGCAAGAAGGGTTACTAGACTGAGGATGAGGAGTCCCGGGGAAACTGCACCCAGGGGCTTCAGTGGGCTTCCATGAGCTTACAGCTTCACACCTGGTCATTTCACTTGGGACATCATTCTTGCCATGGCCACCAGCCTCACATCCCTGTGATTATTCAGTGTGAGACTGGGGAGGAGAGCCTTTAAAATGGTAAAGCCCTGCTGTACATGTGAAATGTTAAAAATCTTAACAATCAGCGAACTTCAGCAATAATGTTCACCCAGGAAAAAAGGGTTGCTCTCCCTCGGATGAGTGGAACAAAATGGTAGCTGTAGAGAGAGGCAGAAAGCTTAGGGGGCACAATGCTGCAGGCTCTAGAGCCACACTGCGTGGCTGGGAAGTTAGGCTCTACTCCTAACCAGCTGTGTGACCTTGGGTCAATCACTTTCTCTCTCTGTGCCTGCTTTTTCATCCATAAAACGTGAACACTAATAGTCCCGACTCAGAGCATTGTTGTAATTATTAAATAATCTAATCTATTATGATCCAAACACAGCCGATATGCCTTTGCTATTATAGAATTAGTGACAGTGATGCTATGTTATAAATAGTAAAATATTATTCTCCAATGTTTGGGCCATCTCCAGACTCACTATAAGCAGCTCCTGCATACATAAACGCTGTTGTGGAAAGAGTATGGTAAAAATACTTCTGAGATGGTTTATGATCTTCCAGACATCCACTTTAAAACAGTGCAAAATGAGTCCACAGAATACTCACTTAAGAGGTATTTTAATGAGCAACTGCAAACACTATGCCTAATACGGGGGGCAGGCCCTCAATGTCCTACTGTCCTTCCCCTGCATTCTGGACGTGCCATGACCGGGTGGTGAGCATGGGTGATGGGTATCGTATCTGTGGCTCTGCATGATGAACAGGGACAAAGGCCCGACTACCGCATGTACAGTCTGGTGGGGGCTGGGCCTTGTGCACCACACAGCTCCGTGCCAGGGCCTCTGCGGACCCTGTCGAGGCTGCAGGGATGCGGTGGCATGTAAGCCGGGCCCTGCGGGACTGGGACGGCCGGGGCAGGCCAGGGGCAAGAGGAGGAGGCAGGCGCACAGGGGGAGTCCTGGTGAAGCAGGCTCGGAGGCATGTGACTTCTCGGCCTAGGGGTTTGCATTTGACTCAGTGGGAAGAGGACCCCCAGGGAGGCCTGTCCCTGGGGAGTGAGTGATGCAGGTAAGGCTGCGCTCCTGAAAGCGCATCGGACAGCCGTGCGGAGGACGGGAGGGCAGAGGCAGGTCCGGAGTCGGGGAGACCCCCCCGAGGAGGTTGAGAGCAGCATCAGGGGGTCTGACATCAGGAGCTGAACTCCATGTAGTGGTGGAAAATCCGCCAAGTGGTGACACTTGGCAGCAGGAGAGCTGAACGGTTTGACAGATGGTGGAATCGCCTCACTCAGGGGAACCCAGGGGAGCGGGGCTAGGGCCTGGAGGAAGACACACACTGGGGACTTGAGGGTCTCCTAGGGAGAAGCCCACACTCTGGTAGTCAGGACAGAAGGGCCTGGAACCTGGGGGTCTGCAGGAGCTTTCTACAGCTGCAGTTACAAATCACCACCGATACCAGACGTGGCTTCAAACGGCACACATGCCCCGTCTCCGTCTCCAGGTCAGATGGGCGAGTTGGCTCGGCTGGGTTCTCTGTCCCAGCTTTTGTGGGCTAGATTCAAGATGTTGGCTCTAACTGGGAGGAGACGGAGCATGGCGGGGACCCTCTTCCAAGTTCACTCATCCATGCCCTTGGATGAATTTGGTTCTCTCTGGTTTAGGACTGAGGGCCCGTCTCCTTGCTGGCAGGCAGCAGGGGCCACCCTTCTGCCTCCTGGCCCCCAGTGCTCGCACCAGGGCCCGCACATGTGGAACCAGCAGCACACCAAACCCTCCTCTCACTGGGGGTCTCTCTGACTCCTCTTTGGGGGGAATCTCTCTAACCCCAACCAAAGGAAGTTCTCTGCATCATCCAGAATTATCTCTCCATAGAGGCCCCCTGATGGGTCACCTTCATTCCATCTGCAAAGTCCCTTCTGCCAGGTAAGGTAACAATTTCATAGGCATAGCCCCAGAGATTAGGGGGTGGGTATTTGGGGCGGGGGCCTCTTCTGCCTGGTAGAGCTTCTCTACAGGAAACCTGTAGACATCACACAATAAATAAGCACAATCATGAGGGAAGCCCTGCGTTCTAAGGAACCAGGATGAGGCACATTACCCAGCCTCGGAGAGCAGGCATGGGGAAGAGAGGGACATTAGGAAAGGCTCCCTAGAAGAAAAATGAGATTATGCAACGGAACCTGAAGATGAGCGAGAGTGAAGGCAAGTGTTACCACCAGAGGCAGTTAGCCTCCAGACTATTAGAATCACACGTTTAGGAGAGGCCAGAAGTCTCCAAGATGTGGCCAGTGTTGCAGGAGACAGCCTCCCTGAATGCTGAGAACTGCTGTTACCCTCCCATCTCCTGGTGGGACGAATCTGCTAGAACCTTCCAGAAGCAACACAGTGCACCTTCATGGAAACCCCACTATGCAAGAGAAATGAGCTAAGTGAGTCTGCATGTGCTGCTCGAGGAAGAGGTATGTGACACAGGAAATGAAAATGACATGCAGACCACTATGCGTAACGGGTTTCCAATTTCCTCCCCTCACCCCCCAAAAAAGAAAGTGATTGCTTGTGACCATGCATGGGCTTACAGAAGCCAAAGGTTAAAGAGTCAAGAATTGTGCAAACTGGATTTTAAACCTTGAGTAGCCTGAAATTGGCCATAGTGGGATTTCACCACCGAAGTCAGCAAACCTACAATTCAGGGCTTTTTTTTCCTTCCTGAGAGGCTGAACAGCACACCACTGGGTTTGCATAAATGACCAAACTGATAATGGGGATTATCTCAGGAAGAGGTAGGATGTGTTTCACAGTGGTGTTGGCCACATTTCCTTCCTTAGATTATTAATTTTTCAAAATGGTGCCATTACAGCCTTTTTCACATCTTTTCATTATTTTCCAGATATACAAAATAATGAACATAAAAACACACCCCAGCTTGCCACAAGCCCCATTTTCAGGGCTCTCCCACCATGGAGGCGGTTGCAGCATCATCCTGCTGGCACAGCGGGCTCTGAGGTTCACGGGTGGACAGGAGCCACCGCCCCACGATAACCCAGGGCTCATCACTGACAGTGCTGCTGGGAACCGGGCGGCCCACGCCGGCGAGACAGCCGGCGGGGTGGGGGGTGGGGGGGGCTCTGGGAGGCTGGGCATGCTTCCTTGGGAAAAGACCTCCATCAGCTGTGGTCTGAGCCATGGACCTCATGCCTCATCTGCTACAATCATTATGAATCATACTCGGATAGTCAGGGAGCTAGGAGAGCTTCTCGGGGGCCCGCCAGCTCTGCTTCCCCTGGCCAGCCCTTCCCCCTGTGCCGTCACAGCCAGAGAATGTGCAGGGGGGTGGGGGGTGGACGTGGGGAGCTGAACTGCAGACAGCAACACCAGCTCCTCGCCCGGCCGATGGGAGGCTTTCTCATGTGTAATGTCCTGGTAACTAACACACTCATCGTAGCCCGCGGGGCGCGGATGTGGGAAGGGGGGCTTCTGCCCAGGAGGCTGGACGGAGGCCTGGTGGAAGACTAGCTCAGGCTCCCCAAAGCAGATGCTCCCTGATTTAGCCTGAATTCACTGCTGTCACCACCTGCAGCAGACTTTTCCACCTGGAACATTTTGGCTTCTTCCCCCGGGGCATTTCTCCAGGACTCCCTCTCCCTCTGTGACCTCTGAGCACAGTGAACATGTGGACTCTCCTTCCAGGGAGTGGTGAAGACATCATCACACGGAGCAGCGAACCTGCCATCACCCGTGGTGCCAAACATGCCATCACACAGAGCAGTGAACACGCCGTGCCCCGGCGTCCTGCAGAGGGTCAGCTCAGAGCCAGACCGCCAGGGGCTTCTGGGGGCTCCTGGGGGGCTTCGGGGAGCCTAATGGTGCAGACAGAAGCCCAGTCGGACGGCTGTTCCTTTCCGTGGGAGAGCCTCTGCCCACCCCCGGCCAGGTGCCTGGCATGCAGCAGCTGATCGGGATGTGACTGTGGATCCATGGGCCACTTTAGCTAATGTTTATAGCTGTCTTTCCTTATCATATCATCGTGCCATGTCAACGATTTGCATCCTGCCCTTCCCTCCCAGAAGGTAGCCCTTCTTCTTAACCATCACTGTGACGCTTCAGTGGCGGGATCATGAATTCTCTGCACGTGCTACCGTTCCTTCAGCCACTCCCATATTCTGCGACATTAAAGCCGTTTCTGATTTTTCGCTGTTATAAATACCACTACGGCCAACATCTTTGTGCATAAAGTACAACGGGATTCTGGAAAGCAACTGAAAAAAATCTACCTATTTTTATTGTCATGTTACTCTCACACGATTGTTATACCCTCAGCTTGGTCAGGTGAGGTGTCATCCCCCACATGGAGAAATGAGAACACTCGTGATCCAGCTCCTATCTGACGGGTGACGGGCTGCGATGGCTGCCAACGAAAATGAGGGAGTTGGTGCCCAGGTTTTATCCGCTCGTGCTAAAGAGTGAAGGAGGACGCAGCTAACACATTCTTACTGTATGGTGAACTAGACGGCTGGCATTTGGGGGTCTCATGAACCCACCCACCGCCTCTCCTACCCACCACCATCACCACAGCCCTGGACTACTGAGAAGGTCTCTTGGCATGGCCCGGGAGACATCATCCACAGTGTTTGGAGAAACGGCACTCTGGGGGCTGGAAATAGGGTCAAGAGGCCATAACTCAGGCCAGGGACACTGGATTTGAGGTCCGCTAAATTTGTTTCTGACTCTCCATAATTCCTTCGACCTGTCTGAGTCTGTTTTTCCACCTATAGGCAGTGGGGTGATGACCAGAAGATCTCTGAGGCCCCCTTCTGATGTTCTCTGAGGCTCTCGAACCCAAGCAGAAGGGAGCTGCCAACCCAGGAAAGGCAGGAGCCTGGTGGCCTCACCTGGACCAGGAAGTCGGATCCTTTGTACTTCAAACCCCCAGAGCACTGGAGCTCTGCTTCTGGAGATCACCCCTGTCCAGGCCAGGGTAAGTGCTCCGTGTCACCTGTGTGGCTTGTTTGAATTATAAGTGTCCTGGGGACAGGGCATGGTCAGACTCATCTCTGTCTCCCTTATAACCCCAGCTGTGTGGTGAGTACGTAGGATTCACCCTGCATCCTTTGTAACAGCAAACAAGAAAACGAGACAGAACTTGATCTCAAAGATGCCGGCAAAGGACAAGTTAACGCAGATCATGATCCAGCTATGGAAGATGACCGTGAGCCATTACACGAATGATGGAGAGCTATCCTTACAAGCACAGAGAGATGTCCACTCCATCCTCTCCAGGGGTAAATTAATTACAGGACCACACAAATGGGATGTGTGTGGCTCCACGTGCCCACGAGGGGTATTTATGTGCTGTCTGTAGAGATCCCTGGGTCTTGGGATTTTAGGTCGACTTTTCAACTATATCCTTTGTCCTTTTCTGACTTATTTCGGGTTTTTCATAATGAATAAGCATTCCTACCTAGTCGTGTCTAAGGCAGGAAATGGCAAACTATGGCATTTGGGCCAAATGTGACCACCACCTGCATGTTTGGCCCCTGAACTAAGAATGGCTTGGAGATTTTTTTTAGTGATTGGGGAAAAAAGAAAAAATCAGAAGAATAGCATTTTGTGACACATGAGGATTATCTGAAGTTCAAATTTCAGTGTGCAAACAGCGCTTTCTTGGAACACAGCCATGAGCAGTTGCTCTGTATTTTCCATGGCAGTCTTTGCGTGACGATGGCCCAGACTGGCTGCCACACAGACCGCATGCACCGCACGGCCCTGAATATTTGCTCTCTGGCCCTTCACACAGTCAGTCTGCAGACCCGGCGTATGGCCTCGCAGGCTCTGGAAGGCTCCACAAGAACGCTGGCTGGAATGGCAGCCACGCAGGGTTCTACGGCTCACGTACAACGCACAATGCTCACTGTTCTCGGGATTCTGCATTGTGAATTTGCCTCGTTGCTAAAATTGATCCGGAACCCCCAACACGTGGCACTTTCCCGGTCATTTTCAGATATTCCTGGAGTGGCAAAAAAAAGTTTGAGTTGTCTGACTCGCATGTTCCCAGCCGAGGCTGGACGAGGTGACACTCTGCTCCTGGTCTCAGCTCTCCTACTGTAAAGAAGTTTCTCTTCTGAGGTCTACGTGGTGCCACACTTTCCTCGTTCTTGTGCTTCTTTTTTTGGTGGTTTTGCTGTTTAAAGGAGCCTCTAAGCCCAGTGCCTGGACGTTGTGTAATGTTTCTGAGCATAGAGGCTGCGATGTGCCTTCTGGAGAAAAGACGTGTGTGAGAAAAGCTGCTCTCAGACCATGAGATACAGTGCTGTTGGCCAGGAGTTCGAGGCCAATGAATCAACCATGTGTGTTAGAGAAGATGCCTTTGAACATAAACACACATAAAACAAGGTCACGTATTGATCGGTCAATGAAAATGCTGTGCACAGAGGCCCCCAGACCCTAACCCTCCATTTCCCGCTGGGGCAATGATTCAGTATTCGCTAATTCAGTGTTGGCTGCCACTTCATACAACAGAACTATGGCAACTAACGAGAATCAACTATGCGTGCTTTCACGATCCATCCCATCACCACCCTCGGTTCCCACCAAACCAGGAGTTCCTTGGGGCCAGGGACTGTGACTTGCTCCTATCTGTATCCAGGACACCACAAAAAAACCTGCCATGCCCCCCCTTCACCTACCCATGCTGAGGCCAGGAGCAGGTCAGAGCAGGAAAGGCCTTTGCTCCCCTCCAAGCTCCCCTCCACCAGGTGACAGCACAGTGTGGCCCCTGAACCCCACGCTCCTCTTCTAGAGAATGGGGATCATACCGGTACTGCCTTGGGTTGTGGAGGGACTCGGTGAGCCAGCACAGGTAAGCACTTGACTCCTGGCCCCGGCGAGCACCCGGTGAGCTGTTCTTCTTTGGGAAACTTCCAAAGAAGATGTCCCTTTTCTTTCTCAGGAAACTGTCGCTATGCTTGACCATGCTCTTCCAAAAACCCCTTTCCACATATTGAACCCCAAACCTCTTGTAGATTCTGCTGAGTTCTCAGTAGAAACAGCTAGAAAGGAAAAGCGAATAGCCACACAGCCCGTAGGAACCAACAAGAACTTGTCGATCCATCAACAGTTTTTGGCAAAGTACTGCGACAGACACAGAAAGAGTCTGACCTCTCCCTAATCTCATCCCCAAATGTCAAACGTGCCACCAATGTAGGAGTTTACAAAGGAGACTGTGAAGAAAAGTACAGAGAAAAAAATCCATTAACCTATAAGGTGAAGCTACGTTAGAAGAGAGTAGGGGGAAATGTTACGCATGATAAAGGGCAGATTTTGTAGTACACATAATACTCAGGGGTGCTCATAAACCCAAACTTACCCTTCTGCAGCACTAAAGGAAGGCATGTATGGCAGAAGTTCTCGCCAAGTTTGCCGTCCGCCTCCTAGAGCTCACGTACACCCAGGGAGGGGTCACGCAGGCAGGGACGACATTTCTCACCCACTCGCTTCTAAGGAGGGACCATGTGCCCAGCTCTCTGTGGAAGAATGCCACTTCTGGAAGAGGTGTTTAGGAAGGGGGTGTCCTTCTCGACCTTCCCTTCCCTCCCCTGCCAGCTGGGTTAGATTCCAAGGTCACTGACGGGATGGCAGACCAAGAGCATGGAACACACTGGAGTCTTCCAATCGCTGCAGAAGAAATGCCACCCACTGACCAGGAACATCCCCGGGGGGCTAGTCTGTGAGTAAGAAATAGGCATCTTTCGTAATGAGCTACTAAGACACTGAGGTTTACTTGTTATAGCATCTGGTAGCATCTAGAGTTACTCGAATGGCACAGTCCTACTTTTTTTTTTTTTTTTTTTTTGCTTTGTTGGATGAAAAACTGGGGCTCCAAGTGGTGGATTAAACTTGACAAGGGTACACTGCTGGTAAGGTGTTGATTTCCACTAGCTGCTTAGAAACGTTCTAAAGCCTATGATCTTTCTGCAAGACCCAGCTGCTGACAATGCTGAGAGCCCTCTGCGTGCTCTGAGAGTCCAGATGAAGAAGGGTTCAGGGAAAACACTCTGCGAAGCACAAAACACTCTAGAAATAACCACGCTGTTTGTCGTCAGCTTTCCTGTTCACCTTCCCTTTGCTTAGTCAGGTTCGGTCCATCCAGACTTTCACTTCCAATGGAAGCAGAGAAAGCCAATGTGGCCGCAGACACATCTCACTACTCTCCAAGGCGTCTTATGACTTTGAAACAGGCTAAAAGAGTCCATCCTTCCCACCACCACGTCCCCACCTCCCCAGCCCCAGTCTGTGCTCTGGGTTCACGTTATTGCGAGCACTGCCCATGGCCAGACACGGCCAGGCTGCTTCACAGAAGCCAAAGAAGTTACTAGAAATGAGTACTAGCTGTGACAGGGAAGCCAGATGTGCAGACAGGGGCCTTTCGAGGCCCTCACTTCCCTGCTCACAATTAGTCAGCTTCCAGCAGCGATGAGAGGCTGAGGATGTCACAAACAGGGACCCTCGCTGGCAGCTCCAGTGAGGATGGGGTGCTTGGACACCAGCACAGGGCTCCACAAGGTGCTCGGGGCTTCAAAACATCAGCCAACCTTGTGTTCAGAGCTGAGGACAATTCCCAGGGAAAAGATACTTCGTCTGTCCAGCTACTCTCCAGGCACTCGATGGGGACCTACTGTGCATCAGGCAGTGACCTAAACCAAAGTGAGACACAACTCCTCAGCCCGAAACCCCAGCTGGCTGACAGACACACACATGTTCCGACCCACACACTGTCAAGGGCCCACTGGCCCGTGAATTCCCATTCTTCAGAGCAGCCGCGATGGTCCAAACCCATGTGCACTTGTATGTCTGTCTTTCCCACAAGAAGGTGAAGGTCTTTTCATCTGTGTAACCCCAGATTTTACACAGGTTCTCAGGGTGTGTTGCTTGAACTGAACTGAACTGGGGGGGGGGGGAAGGAAGGAAGGAAGGAAGGAAGGAAGGAAGGAAGGAAGGAAGGAAGGAAGGAAGGGGCGGACAAGGGGAGAGAGGAGGGAGGGAAGGGAGGGAGGGAGGGGAAGGAAGGAGGAGGGGAGGGAAGAAAGGAGGAGGGGAGGGAAGGAGGGAGGGAAGGAGGGAAGGAAAGACGGACACTGGGAATATAAAAATGAACAAAATGCTTCTCATAAGCCCAAGGCAATGACTGTAGATTAATACTGAGGGTGGACAGTAAGTAATCACCGTGAGTCCAAGGACATCAGATGTGCAAAATAAAGAAATAATGGAGAAGTCATTAGCTCTGGCAGGAGCAGTCTCCCCGCAACGAGTGGACATGAATTAGGACCATCTGATCTGTTACACATTCCACAGCATCCCAGCCTGCCTCACCATAGCATCCCCTGCACATTATTACAACCTTTGTTCATCATCTGTCCCCTTCAAAGACAAAACTCCCCAAGGAGCAGAGACTGCCTCTCTCTTGTCTGTTCCCTAGCACCCGGAAGTGCTCAATAATCATTTGTGGAATGGATACATCCGATTAGAGACAAAACCACATTATAATCCCCTAATAGATATAGACAGAGCTGCGGGGTGCTAAGCTTACACACAGGGCAAAGTGGCTGACTGTGCCCTGAAGGAAACAGCAACATTATATACACACACAACCTGTGGCTACCAGAGTGATTACACAGCTGATCTCATGGAGCCCTAGCCATTCACCAGTCGTGGTCCCCAGAGTGAATGCACTCAAGGCCTCATGAAGAAGTTAGCATCACTATTTCACAGAGGAGGAGAGAGGTAGAGGCACAGAGACGAGAAAGGGCAGGCCCCAGGTCACAGAGCTAGCAAAGACAACAGTTGTGCGACTTCGTATGGTGTCCCACTAGAGCATGACCTCATATCAGGAGAGCCAGAGGGAAGGAGTAAAGAAGTCATTCCGGCAAAGCAGACACCAGCACCAGGCTAGGCAGACCCTGGGCAGAGAGTGGAGCCCAGCCTTCATGCCTCATCACAATCCCATGAACCCACGTACTCAGGTGTGCACCACAGTAACACTAGTTTGGTGATTCTCAACCACCGGAAGAGACTTTTAAAAACACCGAAGCCCAGATGCCTCCCAGACCAATTAAAGCCCCGCTGAGAAGGGGGGGGGGGCGTAGGAATTGGATACTGGTATTTTTTGCAATCTCCTGGGTGACTAGGGCACGCGGACAGGGCTGAGGACCTCTGGGTGAGGCGTCTGCAAACCTGCTACCTTCCCCAGGCAGGGCTCCAGCAGGAGGAACTGCTAAGAGGTTGCTGGAAATCAGGTGTGAGTACAACAAGGAATGGCTTGACTGTTGGACCACTGTCTCCCTGGACGAGTTATTTATTCACCTGCGACCATATCCTGAAACAGGGCCCCTGTCAACTCTGCCCGTGGCCAAGAATGGCGGGCTCAGCACTGCCAAGGTGGGAGGCTCCCCACAGGTGTTCAGAGAGGATGGCCACCGCCTGCAAACCTACCGCTCTGTCCTGTACGAGCCAGAGACCTTGCAAAAGTCATCCGACTTTCCGAGCGTGTTTTCTCATCTGCAAAATGAGAATAAGCATGTTGCAAAGATGAAAGGGGATACGGATGCTGAAGAATTCACTAAGATGAAAAACAAACAAAACCAGAAAAACACCACTTAAAGAGAAAGTGTTACCACTGCCAACTTGGAGGAAGTTGGGTAGAGTGGTGGGTAGAGCAGGGATCTGGGTTCAAGCCTGGCTTGGCCTTTATTATGAAGTCAAGAAACCACTCTGAGCCCATGTTCCTCTTCTGTGGTCCACAGCACAGCCACGGCTCGTGTACTCATCCCCCTCACAGCAGGCTTGTACTGGGCATCCCCCACGAGGTTGGTAGATGGGGAATCAAATGACACAATACATATGAACACGCTTTGGAAATTGTAATCTGCTCTACAAAGGAGAGGCTATTGTTCCTGCATGTAATGATTAATCACGGGCTCACGGGCTTCCGGGGTCTACAGGGACCTTACAGGATCTCATCATGGTGGGATGCTCGAATTTCCCCCACCCCATTCCCTCTCAGTCCAGTGTGACCGCTACGTGGCTCTCGCTGGCGATGAGACTGTGACGGCTGTCTGAGAGCACTCAGTCCACCCAGGTCTCCATTTCCTCTTCCTCTATTGAGATGTCTGCCTGGTCTCTCCACTTCCACATCTTAGTTCTGATCTTTGGGGCCAGGTAAGACACATCGGAGCTACTGTCACCCTTCCTGCATTTCTCATTGGAGACAACCGTCATGAACGTCCAGCTCTAACTCCCAATTCCACTCCAGTCTTCTCTGGGAAGCTGGGGCAGTGTGAGTCCCCTGTCTCGGTCAGCTCGGGCTGCCACAACAAACAAACTAGAGACTAGCTGGTTTAACCAACAGAAATTTATTTTCTCACAGTTCTGGAAGCAGAAGTCCGAGATCAAGGTGTTGACAGGCTTGGGTTCTTCCGAGGCCTCTCTCTTTGGATTCCGTGTCCTCCTACTAGCAGGGGGAGACAGAGCTCCAGCGCTCAGATATCCCTCCTTAGACGGGACACTAATCCTATCATGGGGCCCCACTCTCATGACCCCATCTAAACCTAATCACCTCCCCAAGAGCCCATTTCCAAATACCATCCCCTTGGGGGTTAGGGCCTCACCATATGAATTGGGGGGGGGGGACACAATTCAGTCCACAACACATCCCCTCAGAAGGTTCTCTTGCTAAGCAGAAGCAAACCTTCTTCAGACACTGAGTACCCACAATGCCTACAAAGCATTAGTTACATGTGTGGAGAAAACAAATAGGAATTACCTGCCCTCAAGATGCTTCAGGTCTAAAGAGGGTCTCCATCTACACGTAAGAGGTCCTTGCACCATGAGAAAGAACGGGCCATAAGCCGGGGATAGGAAGAGAGTCAAAGAGGTCACAGCAAGAAGAAAATACAGCCCTGTCCTCTGACTAGCTTGTACCAGACAAGTGGTGACTCTTGCGCTGAAATCAGGAGACTCTCGTTCATTCACACTGACTGCCTTCTCGCGCTTACCAGGATCCCTGCCACAAGCTGCCGCCGTGGCCGTGAGCAGAGCGGACAAGCCAGCAGCCTCGACAGACTGGATTCTGCGTTCTGCTACAGGCGTGTGATCCTGCCAGGTGGGAGGGGTCATGCCAGACCTCTCTGTGCCCCTCATCCCAAGCACGGTGCCGCGCCCCGCCAAATAAGCGAAAACGAAGACGTCTCCAAAGTCAGCCTTTACCATCAGAGGTAATTAACTGGTACTTGCTCAAGGAGGGCCACGTGCCTCCCTAAATGCCAGTGGCTCACTCACTGGTTATTAAGGAGAGCCAAGGGCCCCAGAGGTCCCAGAGAGCTGAGCCCTCGAAGCCACCGTGACGCTGATCTTGTGCAGACAGAGCGCGAACAGGACCGGACTGGACTCTTGAGGACGACTCACCACCAAAACCCCAGGTCTCGATGACAGGTTCAACCCTGGGAAAATGGAATTGGGTGAAGAAGCGGGGTGCTATGCCACAGGTCCTGGGGGCGGGGAGGGCTGGTGACTCCCCCCTGGCATTAATGCAAGAGTCATGGAGGAGAAAGACCTTCCACAGCTGGCAAGACCAAGGCAACAATGTGAAGGTCGCTGAGACAACTGCTGCACTCAGTAAACCGGGGCAGCCTTAAGCTACTTGAAGTGGGAACTGAGACAGGACACGGTTTACGGTATCAGCAGTGTGGACCCTTTGTGGACAGGATGTCCAAAGAAGCTTCCACTGAAGTCCAGAAAAGCAGTTGCACAAGGCACCGGCTTGAACCAAGTGTAACTTCTCCTTCTGGGTTCCTGTCAATCTCCCCCAACGTTTAGTGCGAGATTCTCGTGGTTCAGCCTTGGAAGCACTTTTGCCTTTTCAGTCGACTTTCCTGAAATCATGCCTTACTGAGCCATGGTTCTTACTCAACTCTACTTCCTGTGCCAGAATCTTATTGACAAGAAATTTAAAAGGACTGGGTGCCAAAACATGCAGCACGACACTTGTTTTTAGGTTTAGCATACTTTTATACTAAAACAGTTTATACTAATATTTACCCTAACATTAACTTAACAGAATATTAGAACATTTTATACTAAAATTTTTTATACTAAATATTTTATACTAAAATATTTTTAGTGCACAGAGAATTGGGATGCTACAGTGTGGCTTCTCCTTGGTCATTTCAAACACTGGAGACGTCTGCCTGGGCGTCTATGTTTACACTGCTCACATCCACGCACAATACATCAGGACAGGCACAACCATTGCTTTTGCCTATTTGCCAAGTGTTGGACTCTTTGAAATGTATTTCTCAAAACGTACATACACATATACGAAGTCCCCAACTTACGATGGTTTGACTTAGGAGTTTTTGACTTTACGATGGTGTGAAAGCGATATGCATACAGTAGAAAGGGTACTTGGATTTTTGCATTTGGATTTTTTCCCAGGCTAGGGACATCCGGTACGATCCTCTCTTGTGGTGCTGGGCAGCTCCCAGGCAGCCAGCGATCACAAGGGTCAACAACTGAGACACCGACACCCATTGTGTTTGTTACTTTCCGTAGAGTAGTCAGTAAATTACATGAGCTGGTCAACACTTTATCAAACAGGCTGTTCCTTAGATGATTTTGCCCAATGAGAGGCTAGCGTAAGCGTTCTGAGCATGTTTGAGGCAGGCTAAACCACGCTACGATAATCAGTAGGTAGGTTAAGTGTATTACATGCATTTTTTACTTAAGATATTTCAACTTAACAATAGTTTTATGTGGATATAACCCCATTGTAAGTTGAGAAAGAACCGTATATACACGTACACATACACACACACACACACACACACACACACATATCTATTATGAAAACGTCACAGAGCTCTGGTTAAAGTCCTAATGTCTTCAGACAAAAAAAAAAGTCTCACAGTTCAATTCATGTTTGCCCTTTGGGTGCAATGTGACAGAGGGGATCTAAAAAAAAAAAAAAAACAATTGGGGGCGCCTGGGTGGCACAGCAGTTAAGCGTCTGCCTTCAGCTCAGGGCGTGATCCCGGCGTTCTGGGATCGAGCCCCACATCAGGCTCCTCCTCTATGAGCCTGCTTCCTCCTCTCCCACTCCCCCTGCTTGTGTTCCCTCTCTCGCTGGCTGTCTCTATCTCTGTCGAATAAATAAACAAAATCTTTAAAAAAAAAAAAAAACAATCAAAGGGGACTATTAAGAATTTCTAGTATAATGGTACCTGTGTCTTACCCAGGGCTTATAGAATACGCCCTTCTATGTAGCAAATGTTTTAGAAGACTGAGATACTTTGTTATGCGACGGTGTAATGTAGCTAAAACAATTTCTGATCACAGAATTCCTGAAAATTTTGTCATTTCTTTTACCATACTTACTGGAAGATGATGATTCTTTTTGTTGAAAGACTGAACTTTTCCCCTTCTTTTCCATAGCCTTTGGTTGAAAAAAACTGTTTCTACTAATGAAGTCAGCAGACATCTAATATTTTATATGCTTTTCAGCTGTGTAATTTAATATTGGGATACTTCATTATTAGCTTACGTCATCGATAAAGTGGTGATGTGTATGAATATTAGTTCAACCATATATTTATAATGTCTGGGAAGATGCGACTATAATGCTGGGGGAGAAATAATTTGGCAGTGTTCACCTGCTTGCAAAAACCTAGTGCAAGAGCTTAACTATCGAAGTGCATGCTGAAATGAAAAGAACTCACAGAGTGGACTTAGCTTCTGGCTTCTGGACAAACCTGTAGATTTAACAACCGCCCCCCCATCCCACAGTGAGTGCCTAAACTTCAATGGGTGGCTGCAGCATAAAGCCTGGGAGTGCTCAGCATGTTGCCCAGCACAGTGTGGGCGGGATAAGGACACTTACAGAGTCTATTTTTACTTTATCATCACCATTATAATAATTACCGAGAGAACCATCCATGGAAACTCCATGCCAGAACAAGGCAAAGAACCTAGAACACAAAAGAGGGGCCAGCATTTAGGAGCTACAAGAAGTCATGGGGCAGCTCAATGAGCAGAAGGAAACGAACAGAAACCATTCTGGAGAATGAACCCAAAAGGAATAAGGGACAGGCAAGGAGCAGGGGACAGTTCTTGCAGGAGCTAATCCAGCGAACCCACCAGAGCCTGCAGGGCACACCTTTTTGCATCAGTCTCCTCATTGATAAGTTGGAACAATGCTA
Source organism: Ursus arctos (assembly GCF_023065955.2). Classification (NCBI taxonomy): domain Eukaryota; kingdom Metazoa; phylum Chordata; class Mammalia; order Carnivora; family Ursidae; genus Ursus; species Ursus arctos. The sequence goes on along the minus strand of NW_026623078.1, from coordinate 74,205,028 downwards.
CCTAGTAGTGGGGAGATATTAGTCAACCTGTAATAGCTCATAGCACACAAGTAGAGCTTCAAGAGATGTCACTTTTGTTCCTGCTTCTCCCTTCTTGAATCAAGGAGCACTGGCTCTAAAATAGGAAAACTAACCTGTACATAAACACAAATCCCAGTAAATGAAATTTTACATAAACCACAAAAGCCTAGTGGTCATTAAAAGTCCCCGGGAGGAACTGATCACGGTTCACTAATTAATCGGGTTCAGAGATACCAAGCATCACTTAACCAATATCAGTTCTCCTTAGAGGAGCAAATATGATGACTGTCACTTGGCAAAGTTCTAATTTATACCCCTCTGGGAAGACCAGAAGAATAAGCACTTCTCCCCTCAAGTTTTCAAGGATGAACAATTGCCAGCTTCCTTGGATAAAGGTAAGATGAGTCAGCTGGTTTCACCGTTAACCAGCATGGACTGCAGCCCCCCACCCCGACTCCAATACATCTCCAACCAACAGATTTGTTAAGGATCAGACAGAGGAAAGCAGAGAGCGGATTGAAAAATGGGTGAGTGTTCACTGGGTAAGACCTTCTGCGCGGCACTGCCTGCGTGCGGGAACATGCAACAGAGAGCAAGTTGGAGGGGGTCATCAGAACTAAACACACATGTGCAGAAGCACACCCACACACAACCCACGTGCTCACGACTTTTCCATTCTAGTCGTCAAACATGCTCTTTGTTTAAAAAAAAGAAAAAGTCAAAGTCAAAGCTCCCGCTTCCTCACAACTTCCAATCACATTTCCCAGAAATGTCTGTTAACAAGAAGTACAGACCCTTCTCAGAATTTCTCCCATGGATTGATAAATATGCGTGTGTCCCCTATAGTTCTGTCTTATTTTATAAAAGCGGGCTAACTCTATGCAAAAAGTACCATGACTATTCTTCAACTAATGGACTATGGACACCTTTCCATATTAGTATATGTAAATGTATCTTATTTGTATTTAATTTTTTTTAACTTTTCACTTTAAAATAACTCCACACTTCAAAAAGAGTTTACAAATACGGTGAACTCCCATAGCCTTGCAATTTCTCAGTATGATGTCTTGTGTAACCACAGTACAATTACCAAGTTTTATCAAGAAATTAACATGAACATAATACTATTGCTTAATCCAGAGACTTTATTTAGATTTTACCAACAGTGTCTTTTCCAACCCAGAATCCAATCCAGGGTCACACAGAGCATTTACCCTGGTCATGTGCCTTAGTCTCCTTCAACCTGGAATCATTCCTCAGTCTTGCTTTGTCTTTCATTTTTGGAGAGTACTGACCAGCTATTTTGTAGAAATGTCCCCTCAGTTTGGTTCTGTCTGCTATTTCCTCATTATTAATTTCAGCTATGGGCTTCTGGCAAGAATCCGCACTGAGGCAATGGCTGACGCCAGGGCTGGGGGAGGGACGGACAAGATGAGACTGGAACATATTGTGGTGCCAAAAAGTAAGGCAATGCTCAAAAAATGATGAGGAAATGTCAAAAGGACATAGAGCTCAACATGAGGGGCACCCCTGTGGCCAGATCTAGAAAAAAAACTGACCAAAAAAATAATCGTAGTTATCAATAGTAACCCATATAATATAAACACATGAATTCCTACCAATAGGAATAATTACTTTTTTTTTTTTGAGTGGAAAAGAAAGGAAAGCTCTTCCTTACATTAGAATCCCAACTGATAAATACAGACATAATGATGAGATAGACAACTGTTAAGCAAGCACCAACAGCTGAACAGTTTCAAGCAAATAATCAACGATGGGTAATAAAATTAGTCAGGTACAAGAAAGATGAGAAACCGACTATTTACGTAGTTTCAAAGTATCTCCCGACAAGATACTTACTTATAATAAATACTTACTTATAATAAAGAGAAAAATAGTAACTTTACAGTGGAGAAACCCACCAGACACCAGGTTGACCTGCATCAGGTGATCAAGGTCGATATCCTCAGGGATGGGACAAACCAACACCACGTACCTCGTGATCTGATGCACTAGGGAGGACATGGCAGCTCACTCGTCTTAGTGACTGTGGAGCTGGGCACTGTACAGCCGTGAGGCTGTCTTCCGGTTCTGCTATTTTATCAGTGCTGTCACCAGAGTATCTTTTGCAACTTGTTCCACTGTTGCTCCAGGATCGACTCATCAGAACGGCACCCACTCGACACTTTACGAGGTCCTGCCAACACCTCCTTCAACAAAGTTGGTCTGATTCATCACCACCCTGGCCCCCCAGCACTGCAGGAGAGTACCCACTTTCTCTTGCCAATGTTCATCACTACAACTTGCCAGAACACCTAATGCAGGAGTTAAGGAAACCGGCTCGGGCCGTTCCAGCACTGGGGCAAGATGCTGGGAGCAGGAGCCAGGAGAACAAGGAGCCTGGGTGCATCTGGCCATGGAGGTATTTTCTGAGGGTTAACAAGGGCAGGGCTCCAGGCCAAGCAGCACTCAACGGCAGGCATGTGTACCAAAAACACTGGGGAAAAGGGTTCTAACGTAGCTGCAGGATGCCATACTCATTTGCTACTTGGGAATGACTCAAGAGCTTGAATTTGCACCAATCCCCACTGGGCCTCAACTCTAGACTTCACGATAACAAGTCTCAAACAATACCGATGTAGTAATGTAAGTTTCCCAATCAAACCTACTAATGATAACTCCCAACCTCTGTGTTGTGTTTTATAACCCGCTTCACGTCACTTTATGGACATTTCATAACAACGGTGAGAAAAGCATTACTACCTTTACAGGTAACAAAGAGTAAACACTCAGTGAGAGGAAGTAACTCGGCCAGAGACAACAGCGAGGGGAGGAGAGAGGCAGCTGGTATCTGGAAGCCTAGGTCAGCGTTCATCTGGAGAGCAGTGGTTCTCCTGGTCTGGACTGTTATGGTGCTGAGGGCCCCCAGACATTCACTCATCTCCTCTCCGCAGCCACCTAATGACACCAGTACCATTATTAGCTTCGTTTTGCAAGAAGGAAAGACCAGGATTTCACCCAAGTCCTAGCCAGCAGTAAGGGACAGGGTGAGGACTCCCACTGTGGCTTGTAGGCCTGTGTTCCTGTGATGGTACTACCCGGGCTCTTATCCAGGACTGTAAAGACCTTGCCTCCTGCTGACTGTGCCCTGGGCAGTGGGCAGCGAGGGGAGAAGCAGAGCCTGTTCATGCTGAAGAAAGGGCGAGAAAGGGGAAGAACTGGCCCTGGGGACCAAAGCCCTCCCCTCTCCCCCACACGATCGACCCCATAAACTCTCAGTCCCGATCACCCATTGTATACAAGCCGGCTGGACTCCACAGCCCTGCTTTACAAGCTGGTCTGAAGCAAGACAAACCCGTGAATAAAAACCCAAACGATAGTTCAATACCTGACAGTGACATCAGGGATGGTGAGACAAGACACACGGCTGGACGATAAATCAAAGGGCTGAGAAAGACAGGGCTTGGGAGGCCTTAGGGAGGGCGGTGCCTACAGTGACCTCCAGAGCCAAGTATCTGCCCCGCACAGCTCCCCTGCCTCCCTGGGGCAGGGGCGAAGGAGCCATCGCTGCAGGGCAAGGCCGGTGGGGGGGGGGGGGGTGGGGGCAGAAGGGAAGACTGCCAGCAGCTACTAAGCACCTACTTAGTGACCTCACTTACCCTTCCCTAACCACCCTGAGGCAGGCATTATCCCCATGTGGATGGTGAGGAATAAGAGAGGCCTCTGGAGGGTGGCCTCCAAAGGGAGGCTCAGAGAGGGTGGTTAACTTGCCCAAGGCACCCAGGTCCTGCTGATAAAAACAAAATAAAATATGAAGTGATAAAAATGGCCAGATAAAAACCAGGTGTAGCTGGAACTCAAGTTAGGGTCTATCCACCCTACCAGGCTCCAGGTCTTCGCTATAATTCACAAAAGCCAAGGACACTGGACTGTATAATCAAATCCAGAAGCTGGGACCTGCTGTGGACTGAATTGTATCTCCCCAGAAATGCATATGTGGAAGCCCCAATCCCCAGTGTGACTGTATTTGGAGACAAGGCCTTTACGGAGGTAAGGAGGGATAAACGCGGTCATGAAGGTGGAGCCCGGATGCAAGAGGACTAGTACACATATACAGAGAGACACCGTACAGCCTGTATTCTCCCCCTCTCTCTCTCCCTCTCTCTCTCTCTCTGTGAGGAAGCAAGAAGGTGGCCCATCTGTGTGCCAGGAACCGATTCCTCACCAGAACTGCAATTAGCTGCACCTTGATCTTGGACTTCCCAGTGTCAGAACTATGAAGAAATGAATTTCCTACTGTTGAAACCAAGCTACAGTATTTTGCTATCCCTGCCCAAAGTGGCTGCGACCTGGCCAGTTTCTACATCAGACCAGTGGCCTGATTACTGTGTTGTTTGAGTATGCCCTCATCACTCGTGTTTGAGCACGAGTCATTGTCATTTATACACACAAATGCCTGTGTTATTATAAAACATACAAAAACGAAGCCATCTTCCAAGAAGGGAATAAAATAAACACAAATAGGAGCTGTAACATTTTCTTCTTATACCCTGTTTTGGGTTGAACTGTGTCCCCGGAAAGATATGCTACAGCCCTAACCCCCCAGTACCTGTGACTGTGAGCTCATTGGATCACGGGGTCTTTACAGAAGTAGTCAAGTGCAGATGAAGTTCATTCACCTTGGATTAGGGTGGACCTCATCCTTAGAAGAAAGGGGAAATCTGAATACAGCCACACCAGAGAGAAGCCCACGTGAGGCTGATGGCAGAGATAGGGAGATGCAGCACCAAGCCGACAAAGGCCAAGGACTGCCACGCGGTCCTGCCGATGCCCTGATTTCAGGCTTCTGACCCGAACAACTGAGAGAGAATATACTTCGGTTGTTTTCAGCCACCTAGCTGGTGGTCCTTGATTACAGCAGCCCCCGCAAACCAACACACAGCACGAATGAACCCACACAGCCCATTCTGGAATGTTCTGAATAAGGAAGGTGAAGGGTAAAGCACTGTAAGGAAAACGGAATGCACGTGCAAAGGCCAGTTTTTGCGTTGGTTCACCATCATCATGATCGCGCTCAGTGAGCGTCAGTGGGGAATATCACGATTTACAACCAACCGCGCTGCCCCTGAAGAAACGTACAGGTCACCATGCCCCGGGAGGACGGCGGACGCAGACCATGGTATTGGGACAAGGGGCAAATCACGGGAGGAGAGGTGTTCGGGCGTCAAGGAGAGACACTCCTCGGCGAGCGGCCACGGGGGAGCGTGAAGGGTCGCAGGAAGCGTGCCAGACGCAGCTTCTGCGGGGTCGTGGCACAGAGGAAACCCCCAAGAAGCCCCGGGCCACGTCTTCTCCCCAGGCCAGCGTCACTTCCCCGTCAGCACTGCCCTGGTCTATTTTGACAAGGCTGTTTCCACCCCGCACGGCCGCACGCCCCTGCAGACACAGAGGAGCCCAGTGCACCCTGGGGACCGGTGCTCACAGTGGAAAACCCGAAGCATCACCCCACCCCACCCCCCGGCTCAGCGGGCTGTGGAGACTGGCTGCCGGCGAGCCCCCCGGGGGTGCCCGTGGTCGTGGGTGGTGGCGGGAGGAGGCGAAGACAGCCAGCAGTGTCAGCAGCAGGCCTTCCGGGCATGGAGGGTGCAGGTGGGCGGTGGGGCGGCCCACTCTGGGCCTCGAAGTCACAAGTTTGGAAACCTGCTTCGAGCTCAGTTGAGCAAAGGAGACAGGAGTGGGAAATACAAAAATACACACTGTGCATTAATCAGGGTTCAACCTGGAAGAGGAAGCGTATCCGTTGTTTCAATAGGCAGACTTTCAGATTAAAGAGCCATTTACTGAAAAGGCCAAAGGGGGACCCTAAGGCATCCGAGAAGTAGTGGCTGTATAGAGCAGCTCACCCCCTTAGGGATGGGGCATCAGAGTGGGAGGATGAGAAGTCCTGCGGGCCCTGGGGAGTCTAGGCTGGGGGAGTCATCTCTGAGAACAGCCAGTGAAGCTGGTTCCCGGAGTGTGGGACCAAAAGGATCCCGTGCAGGCTGGGAGCCAGTATCACTCCTGAGACCAAGTGCTGACGTCAGGGGAAGAGGTGTTGCCCCCGTCAGAACGTCAGGAGTAGCAAGGTGCAAGGCCCTCCGCCCTCCCAGGCTTCCAGTCGCCCTGGAGCCATCAGATCTGGCCACAATGGGCCCGCAGTCCTTCAGGGCTACAATCAGAAGCCGTGGGCTGGCCACTTCTCCCTTGACACGGGGCATGCACAGGGGCAAGAGTCAAAAGGTTTGCAAACAACCAGTTGGGCACAGACCCCAGGCAACCCGACGGGACACTGACCTGAGCCGGGCAGCCAGGCCGGTACGTCACACCAGGTGTCCTGGCTCCTCGTCGGCCCTGTGCGCCTTCCAGTTCCCCACCAATCCCTGCTGCCTGCCCACCAGGCCCACACCACTGATTCCCACTGCCTGCTTAGCCCCCGAGACACATGAGTCTGAGACAGCTGGCAGAAAAGGGAAGCAGGGAGGTCATCCTGCACTGGATGTGAACGCCTTCAATTTCCCTCGGGTGTGCGGCAAATTCTAAGAAAGAAGGTCTTTATGTTCCTGACAAACTCGGAAACCAAAACCCTTTCTCTGGTTTGGGGGGCTGTGTGAGTCCCTGCTGAGGTGACACAGGACCTCCCTCAAGGGTCCGGTGTACTTAGGAGAGGCAGACAAGCAAGAGTTCAATTTAAAAAAGGGGGTTGGGTGCATTCTGATGTGGTAAGGCCAGGGGGCTCAGGAGTGTGAGATGAGAGGGCGTGCAGTAGGGGTGAAATGGGGAAAGCTTTCTGTAGGAGGGCAGGAAGGCCAAGAGGCCAGGAAGGGAACAGCAGCCCAGGGAGATGAGCAAAGGCCCACGTGCCTGTGACAGCACCCTGGTCTACACGCACTCTGGGCAGGACACATCTCTGAGTCTCTGTCTGCCTGTGCCCAGATCATCCTCACTTCTGTGCACGAGACCACGATGCCCACAGGGAAAAGTCCAGTGTTCTCAGCCCACGGTTCTCTGCCCACGTGGACTTTTGGACCTTGCCATTCATTGCCTCCTCCTGCCGATCAATGTGGCTGGAAAAAACAAGTCTGCTCAATCGTGTGTGAGTGCGGTAATGGATTACAGCTGGGGCATCAGTCTGAATTCACGGTTAGCTTAATATAGATCCAGATGGATACCTATGCGAATATTTATATTTATATGCGTGTGGGTATACGCGAGGTTAGTACACGCGTGTGGGTACACGCAGGTTAGTACACGCGTGTGGGTACACGCAGGTTAGTACACACGTGTGGGTATACGCGGGGTTAGTACATGTGTGTGGGTATACGCAGGGTTAGTACACGCGTGTCAGTACATGCAGGTTAGTACACGCGTGTGGGTATACGCGGGGTTAGTACACACGTGTGGGTATACGCGAGGTTAGTACACGCGTGTCGGTACATGCAGGTTAGTACATGCGTGTGGGTATACGCGAGGTTAGTACACGTGTGTGGTTGTATGTGGGTTAGTATACACACATGTATTTCATCACTGTCACTGAGGAGGCCTGGGAGCAGTGACATCCCGGGAGCCATGAGCACATCCAGCACCCACATCTTGGTTTCTAATACCATTCTCTGATAAAACAAACCAGGCCCCTTGAGGAAATGGCTGAGTCTAGGTCTGGGAAATATACAAGTAGTGCCAGAAAGTAAGGAAATGCTCAAAAACAAGCAAACCAAAACTCCCACAATAATGGGAGATATGTCAAAATAAGGGGGGGAGGTGGGGAGAGGTATGCCAAAAGGACATAGGAGCCCACAGAAAGAGCTCCCAATGGCCAAAGCTGGAAACACATGTGCAAATAAAGTCATAGCGGCTTATAATCCAAAGGATATAGTCAATATCCGAGACGCCATACTGATATATATGGACGGAGTGGGGGACGAATCTCCCATGGAGAAGAATTCCAAATACTTCGTGTAGCTAGTCCGCCACCAAGGGAGAGCATAATCTCCCTAAGTGTGGGCTGTATATTGTGACATTCGTCCAAGCACAGTGGGCAAGGTGGGGCGGGAAGAGTATATTACAGTGGAGAATTCTGACAAACGGCACCATATAGCCAGGGGGTCAAAGTGAACATCAACAGTGATTACTCAAGTATAGAGCCTTGATATGATGTGATGAAAATAGCCCTTTGCCCCTGGGGTCTTTCTTCCCAAAGCCCTAACCCCAGTCTCACTGCTGGGAAAAACATCAGACAAATCCTAATTGAGGGACGATCTACAAAATACCCGACCGGTACTCTTCAAAACTGCCAAGGTCTCAGAAACCAGGGAAGTTTGAGAAACTGTCACAGCCAAGAGAGCCTGCAGAAACACTCGACTAGATGCAATACAGTTAATACAGTACAGGGGGTGGGATCCTTGGACAGCAAAAGGGTATCAGGTAAAAACTAAGGAAATCTGAAAACAATAATAATGGTAAGTACAAACTGTGGTTAGTAATAGTCAATCGATACTGGTCATTTGTTGTCACACATGTGTCACACGCAGGTAAGATGTCTGTAGTCGGGAAAACAAAGGTGGGGTATGTGGGACCGTTCAGAAGGACTGTCACAATTTTCAGGTAAAATAGAAAACCATTCTAAAAATAAAGTTTGTTTAAACATGTGTGTGAAGGATATGCATGGGAGAGTGGAAGCATTGGGGGCACAGGTAAAAATTATGACACCTGGAAAATTTGCTTCGATTTCTGCTCCTGCGATGACTCTGACGCTGCCTTCCGTCATCGCCGGGGACAATCAGGTTCCAAGACCCATAGCAAACGGCCAATGAATGCGTCAGCTCAGCGGCCACTGGTGGGGCATCTCAGGTGTCTTCGAGGAGTCAGACCACAGCGTCATTTGGTGCTCAGAACAGCTTACTCGGCAGAGGCGGAAACCGAGGCTCAGAAGCATCAAGAGCCTTCCTCCCAGCCCAGGGTTGGCACAAGTGGCAAAGCAGAGGCCAGGGCTCAGGTCTCCCTCCTGGGTCCCTTCGGCTATGCCTCCCCCGGCGTGGCCGGTCCTGGTCCCTATTCCCTCCCATCCCAGCAGGAGCAGGGGCTGACACTCAGGGAAGAGGCAAGCTCAGCGAGGATCGCACCTAAATTGGTTTTTCTTTTATCTTTTTTTCCTCTTGTTTTTATTTTTACGAAACTTTCCCTTAATCCAACCTTTTTAAAGGTCCCTCTCCCATCTGATTTCCCACAGGCATGAAGCCAGGGTGCCTCTGGTCTGCAACAGCAGAAAAATGGCCATATGAGTCCTTGAGGTCGAACATTGTATGATGCTGGAATGGGTCAATTCCCTCGTTTTAATAAAGGTTTCATCTTTGCAGGGAAGTAAAAAACCAAAACAAAACAAAAAAACACCAAAAAAAAACCCCGCAGGCCAGCCTGCCTCCATCCCACTTATGGGTGTTTTCTTCCCAAAGGCACCCACCCCCACTAGGTCTGCCAGAGTGACAAAACAGGAGAGAGAATGGCTTGGAGCAGAAGAATGTGAATTCCCAGCAAGCTGGCCATTCCTCAGAGTGACAATGGGGACCCAGAAGGCAGCAGTGCAGGGGCTTCTGGAAGCCACCCACATCCCAGACACTGGTTTCCTCGCAGCTCTGGAGGCAAGAAGTCCGAGATCAAGGTTCTAGCCCATTCCGTGTCTGGTGAGAGCTCTCTTCCCGGCTTGCAGAGAGCCGCCTTCTTGCTGCGTCTTCGCATGGCAGAGAGAGAGAAGAGCGAGCTCTCCAGGGTCTCTTCTTATAAGGACACTATCTGAGCAGGTCAGGGTCCCGCCGTTCTGACCTCACTTAAGCTGACTTACTCCCTTCACTCAAATACAGCCACGCCAGGGGTGACAGCGTCAGCATGTGAATCTGGGGTGAGGTGGGGGGCACACAAACATTTAGTCTGTAACACCGTGCAAATACAGTTGCTTGAACACACTGTCTCCCCCAGCGCCTTTACCTACTGTTATCTCTGCAGAGCTGGGGGGCCACCCAGCTCACGACGGGGATATGGAAGAGGGTGGGAGGGAGGGCGGAAACTGCTGTGTCATGCCGGCCACCACAGCAGGTCCTGGGGACGTGGACCCTAGTGCAGCCCCATTGGCCTCTCATCCCTTCCCCCAAGGGGCACTGTTGAGAGAAAGATCCTCATCTTCAGAAGAAAAAATCTGGGCGACAGGGAAAGGAAGGGGGCAGGGAAAAATCACAGGAGAGGCAGACAGACAGACAGACAGACAGATGGAGCAGCGAGGGGCTGTGAAGAGCCAGTGCGGAGAGCCTGCAGATCGGGTGGGGGTCCAGGCATGCCCGTGTGGGGACTCTGGAGATGCAAACTGGAGAGGCACCAGCAACCCACAGGGCGGCCTCAGCAGCAGCAGCTCTCTGAGTCTCCAGGTCATTCATTGTGAGATACGGTGTCTCCGTCTGCTCAGCCTGCCGTCGCAAGCTGCCACCAGTGGGGTGGCTTAAATGACAGACATTCATCTCTCACGGTCCTGGAAGGCTGGATGTCCAAGACCTAGGAGCTGGCAGATTTCAGGTCCTGGTTTGCAAAAGACAGTCTTCTGGCTTTGTCCTCACACTGCAGAGAGCAGAGAGCAGTGACTCTCTCTCTCCCTTTTTATAGGAACATTAATCCCACGGCTGAGGGCTCCTCCCCCGTGAGCTCATCACCTCCCAGAGGCTCCGCCTCCCAAGACCACTGCACTCCGGGTTAGCGTTTCAACGCGTGAAGTCTGGGTGGCACAAACACGCAGTCCGCGACACCAGGGATCCACAGAGCCAGTCTCCATTTCCAGAATGCCTTCGGAGCAAGAAGGGGGGCTTTTCCCTCCGTTACTGCAGGTGCCCGCAGAGCGGGATGCTGCAGGCTCTCGGTCCACACTCAGGGACGGAGGGACAGGAGAAAGGATGAGGGAGAGCTTCATAAACTGAAAGTCCTTAAGCGGACAGCAGTGCTTATGCTGTTTCCCAAAGCAGACCAGGGAGCCCCTGAAAGAGGAGTACTTTCTGCCTTGTTTCCAACTTTCTAGCCCAAACTCAGTGTCCTCAAATCCAGGCAATCCAAGAAAACACTCCCCAAGCCTGTCCTGCGTGGCTGTCATGATGCCAGAAGCCGGGACGAGAGAAAGAGCAAGATCCGCAGGCTGCTCTCAAAATATTTCCAGGGCAGGGGATGGAGCTGGTATTCCAGAAAGTCGTGGGCTGCTTCTGCAGATAATAAAGCCCACTGGGGATGTAACAAGGGCCGAAGGGACAAAGTCTGGCCTTTACTCTAATAATAATTACCGTGACGATCACACATAATGATAACCGCGGTGGCTGTCCATCTGTGTGACCAGCTGCTGGACCAGTGAGCCCAAGAGTTGCAGAAACACTTTCATTTTCCTGGGGTGGTGAGGACACGGTGCCCTGCGTCCGCCTAAGCCCATGGCCGCTGAGGAAGCTCGGCGTCTGCTGGCACGGCAGACGGGATCAGAAAAAAAACAAACTTAGGCACATTTTCCTCCAGACTTACAGATCCCTCTTCTGCATTTGCCCTCACACTCTGACATTAATTGAACTCTGTCTTCACTACTAAAAATAAACTCCAGGTCAAATGCAATGAGCCAAAAACCTCAGCATGAAACCACAAGAAATAGTGTAAATAGTAAAATGGGCTAATAGCAGAGGTGTTTTGGTGAAAATACGTTTTCTGTTTCAAAGCCTAGAGTCCCGAGTGGGCTGGGAGTTCTTTCAGTGCTGTAGGCAGTGAAATGTAGGAGGCAACCACCTAGCTGTGGCCAAAGACCAGGGCTGGCTCCTGTCCACAGACAGGCAGGCAGGCAGGAGCTCCCGGATGCCCTCTCCCCCAAAGGTCAGGGCCGGGACCAGCCTGAGAATATCGGGCAGGAGCTGAGAGATGCTCCCAGGGGGAGATGGTGCCTGGAGAGGAGTCCAAAAGAGCAAGGTGAGGGTCAAAGGGAGGAAGACGAGCCTGTCTGCACGTCCAAGGAGCAGTGGGGATGGGAGAATCACCTGTCAGCAGCTAGACAGGTAAGTAAGGAAGGGGAGGAGAAGCCAGCAACAAGGGTTCCCTTTGGCTCAGCCGTTTTTCAGGCCAGCTTTGGGCTCTTCAAGACCAGCCCAAGGGGGGACTGGTCCATTTTGCAGATGAGAAACGAGAAGCCTGGGGAGTGGCGAAGGACCTGCCCAGGGTCCCCGGGGGCCTGGGAGGGGGAGCAGGGGGAGAATGCAGGGGTACTGATACCTCTGTTCCAGGCCCAGGCTCATGGACGGCGGGGATGCGGGCAGACGGGCCCCAGTGGAATGACGCTGTCCTCAGGACGGGTAGAACCACACGGATGAGCACAGCGCGGACGCCCTTCTCAGAGCCCCCAGCACAGGCCAGCCCTGCCCGATGTGTTCGGGATGGTGCACCTCTGTATCCCAGCAGCCTCCCCTGCTCCATCGGCCTCTTCCCCGCAGCTGAATTCTGCACAAATTCCTTTTCCGTCCCCCCCAGACAGATCGGTCAGGCCTCTCTTCCATTTACAGAATGCAGGCAACACTGCTCATGTTTCAGCCACAGCAGCAAGAGACGGTTCTCCCAGCTGGCAGCTCGTCCCACCCAGTGACTGGAGCCCCATCTACCCTTGCCACGCCCCCCACCAAAGGGAGCGGCTTGTACCCACCCTGATTCCAGGTGCTCCAGGGAAAAGGGGGATCACACAAGAGGCCGAGGCACTTTCACTGACCTTCTGCTTCCCAAGTCGGCTACCGGGATCAGGAGCGTGCACTGCGGAAACCAACCGCAGGGGCTGGCTGAGTGCTTGAGAGCCCGGTAGGCACACGGCCACGTCCACAGGAGGCCTGGCAGCGGCACTCAGTGTAGACGGGTTCTGACCCCAAAGCGGGAAATCAGCTCCTGACACGTAGTGGGGGACACAGGTGCAGCGCAGTGCTAAGCACAGGGCGCACAGGCTCCCCAGCTGCTAATCAGCTCGGCTCCTACCAGGTCTCGCTTACGTGCCACTTCCAAAGCCCCCAGGGGCAGCACCCTCTCTAGAAAGCCCCCTCGGCCCTCCCTGCCTGTGGGGAGTCTGGAGAACCCCCCGTGCATGTCAGTCTCCCCCACCTGGAGTGAAGGGCGGGGCCTCTCGCTCGCCACCATGTGGGTCACGGGACTGCAGGGGACACGGGAGACAAGAGATACAAATGCACTCGGACACATTTAAGGCACAAGAGAAAAGACACAGGGGCACATGAACACCGTCCTCTGTTACCCTCTCACTCCGACTTCCACACCTGTCTTCTCACGGGTCCCCACCTGAACCATGGTTCCTTGTTCCACTGTGATTTATTCTTTCCAACATCTTGTTTTTTTTTTTTTAAGAAAAAAAATTGCAACTGACCTCATTTTTTGCTCCAAGTCTTTAAGAACTTTCTTCTTTTGGTTCCCCCTCTCTCTCTCTCTCTTACTTTCTGCTGTTCATTCCTTTGTTCTTGCATTATCCACAGTAGTGTCAAGTGGGTGTCGGGTCGGGTGTCAGGATGTGGAAGACAGTCCTGTGCTCGAAACAAGGTCACGAGTGACTGGAGGCACGGGCGTGGGTGGCGGAGAGACTCAACAGGGTCTGAGGCAGGCATGCCCTAGATCACGGGCTGCAGCCCGCGGGAGGAAGTAAGGCACTCTGCTCAGGGCAGGGGGGTCTGTGCACCCTGCACAAGCCATTTCCCAGACAGGCCTGGCGGGAGCTGAACCAGAAGGACAGACCAAGGACTTGGAAACAGCCTGGTGCGTGGAAGGAGCTGTACATGGTGTAATGAGTTAAAAAAACAAAACCCCGGGGTGCCTGGGGGGCGCAGCTGGTTAAGCATCGGACTATTGGTTTCAGCTCAGGTTGTGATGTCAGGGTCATGAGATCGAGCCCCCTGTCGGGCTCCGTGCTCCGCATGGAATCTCCATGAGATTCTCTCCCTCTGCCCCTCCCACTTATGCACTCTCTCTCTCTCTGTCTCAAATAAATAAATCAATCTTTAAAAAAAAACAAAAAAGCAAAAAAAAAACAACCCTCCTGTTTTGAGCATTTCCTCCTCCATGCCAGGCAGTGTGATAAACTATCTCCTCTCTCTCATTCAATACCCACGACATCCTCTTGAGGCAAGAGCTAATATGATCCCTATCTTACAGATGAGGAACCTGAGGCTTGGAACAGCTGAGTGATCCGCCCAAGGTGAGGCAGGTGGCAAAGCCAGGAAAACCCAAGTCTGCCCGAAACCCCGGGTTTTCACCTCTTCCTTTTCCCCAGACAGCCTCCGACTTGGTGGGACTGAGCGTGTAATGCAAGGGGGCAGGAGGGAGATGGGGATTCTGTTCTACATGCTCCGAAATGTGTTTTGCTCCCAACACATCTTCTCATTGTCCCCCACTGCAGTTCCCACACGTCTCAGCAGGACAGCGGGAGTATCGCCACCTTCTGCCAGGAGGAAAGGTGCGAGCTATCCCCCTAGGAGGCAGTGGGCTCCATCCTCGGCTAGGCACAGAGGGAGAGCTCCCAAAGCACAACGCCGAGGCCACCGAATGCCGAGAACAAGGTCCCAGGTGTCAGGGTGAAGTTACGGGAAGCCAGCTTCTCAAACCAGCACAGGAAACCAGGCCAAGAAGTCAAGAACCACAACCCAACTTCTGTTGCAGGAGATCACTGATTCCAAAGGCTATTTTTTGCTCCATCAAGTTCGAGAGGAGAAATCTCTTACCTTTGTTCTCCAAATCTCCAAATGGCCCAGCTTTAGGTCAGGGAAGGACAGTCCATCTAGAGTACCAAATGGACGTCTGTTTTTCAGACTGACAGCACCGAAATCCGAGGTAAGACAGGAGTCTGTAAACAGGCAAGAAAAGGACAGAGAAGTATTAGTATCAATGCTGACACCAAACAGATTTGATGAGAGGTTCCATTCATTTGAAAAGTACAAAGTATATACTTACTAGATGTTAAAGGAGAAGCTTCAGAAGAGCATTTACTGAGCAACTATTATGTGCCAAGCCCTGTGTTAAGCCATTCAATCCTATGAGACCAGTTTTGATGGCTCCGTATTTCAGAAGTCACGTAAGAGGCCAGGCCAGAACAGAAGGCCAGGTCTTCCTAGCTCCTAAGCCCCTGCCCATCGATCTCATTTTCCATCCCCACTAAAGCTTTTTCGTTCACCTGAGTCCAGGAACTCTAGGTAGACAGAAAGGAGAAACATACCCAGTAACTTCACTCTGAGAATGTCCTGTCCCTGGATGTCCAACCCATTCCACAGACGGTGGGGATACTATAAGCCGTGGAAATGGTGTCACACTCACTAGGTTGTAAGCTTTATCTGAGCTACACACTGTCACCTGGGAACATGTGACCAGCGGACATCACGCATTACTCAGGGAGCAAAAAAATGTCACTTCGCCAGGGATTCTTTTTTTTTTTTTTTTTAAGATTTTATTTATCTATTTATTTGACAGAGATAGAGACAGCCAGCGAGAGAGGGAACACAAGCAGGGAGAGTGGGAGAGGAAGAAGCAGGCTCATAGCGGAGGAGCCTGATGTGAGGCTCGATCCCACAACGCCGGGATCACGCCCTGAGCCCAAGGCAGACGCTTAACCGCTGTACCACCCAGGCACCCCTCGCCAGGGATTCTCATCCTAACTGATCACCAAGATGGCTACATGAGGTGGCCAAAGGGGGGGGGGGAATGGGGCAAGGGGGCCGCTGCTGGTCTTACCAGCCCTGGAAGGACCTCCTAAGACAGCTTGAGCAGAGCCGAATGCTCAGCGGGTAGACGCAGACACCGACTCTTCGTCAGGGGGCAGCGTGGCATGACGGGAAGCCATACTACTGGGGACGCCTGTGTGGCTCAGTCAGTGACGCGTCTGCCTTGGGCTCAGGGCATGATCCCGGGGTTCCAGGATAGAGCCCCGAGTCGGGTTTCCTGCTCAGTGGGGAGTCTGCTTCTCCCTCTGCCTCTGCCCCTCCCCCCTGCTCGTGCACACGTGCATGTGCTCTCAAATGGATAAATAAAATCTTAAAAAAAAAAAAAAGCACATGATTACATTTACAATGGGGTGATTCTCCCCCGTTCCAGGCCTCCCTCCTGCAGCCCCTCAAAATCCCCAGCATCTTAGCCACCAGATCATCAAGGAGATGGAGCTCGGTGAACAGGGCCTCAGCATCAGCAAGACTGACAAGTTCTGAAGGGGAATTTGCCCTCAAGGGTAGGAACAGCTGGAGAAAGACCCTCGCTCCACAGCCGAGAGCAGAGGCCAGGTGGCTTGCCTTTCCCACCATTGATTCCTTTTCCCTCCTCCAGGAAAAATGTGGTCACAATTAGCTACTCTGAGGCCCTCTGGTTGTCACACGCCTGCCTTGGCCATGTTGGTATCACAGACGGACCCACAGCAGCTCTGCAAGCCTGAGAGTGCCTGTCTCCTCCCACCAGGCGCGGGTCTCGCCCCTGGGCCCTGTCCCAGTTCCCCGCAGAAGAGGCTCACTCAGGGAAGTCCCTTGACTAGCAACTCGCTCAGAAGGCTGCCCTCCTTGGCACGTCCACGGTCCGGCCGTGGGCAGCCTCCCACACTTCTCAGGCATTTTTAAAAGCACTGTTTTGCCTTACTGTCAAAAATGCATTCACCTTATTGCCTGGAAGAGGCAGCAGCCCAGCTCCCTGGTTGTTAGACCGCCTGGGTCGGCATTCCAGGTCTACAAGAGTCTGTTTAGGAGCCTGAGCAAGTTACCCTCCAAGCCTTGGTTTCTCATCTTAAAGATCTGTGCTTAGTGTTAAGTGTGAATCTCTGCAGAGCTCAGCACTGGGCCTGGCATGTTGTGGAGACTTAGAAATGCCAGCTATTAGCAATACCACTTAAGCAAGCAGTCAGGCCTTAACTTCTTAGTCTCTTCCCAATAAGGGGGAAAAGGCCTCCCCTCTTTCTATCTCAGCACGATGACTTATTCAGCGTAGGGCCTCAGCACTTGGGGCCAAGGGAACAAGCGAAGCCCACGAGAATCCGTGCAGTGGACTCCAACACTCACCTATCTCCCAGCTGTGCCACCAGCATTAGACAAGACACAGCACGCCCACAAGTGCTCTGCAAACAGTAAGGTACTAGAGCACCGTACTGAACCAAATTAACAGCGCCACTGACAAGCACCATCCCTACAGGACACTTTGCTGAGGGACAGCCTCCCGGGACCATAGTGAGCACCCACAGCGACCCCGGGAGGTCAGGTCACAGCGTAAACCTCATCCCCATTTGACAGACGTGGAGACCAAAGCTCAGAGGGGCTACGGAGGCTGCCTGACACCAAACTAGGAATATGCAGCTGAACCCCTGGTCTGCTAGCTCACTCCCTCTTCCCTGAAAGGGGGGCAGCAGTATCACACACCATCGGCTCCTGCAGAAAAAGAACCTCTTTCCAAGGCAGCCAAATTGATTAATGTTTTTAATTAATGTTTTAAACCACACACACACACACACACACACACACACACAGAGCAATGTTCCATGGAAAATGAGGAGCTAAAACTTCCAAGTTTCTCCCAGGAGCCAGTACAGCCAGGTGCTCGCTGCCTGAGCAATGCCGGGAGGAGTCCTGGGCCGGCCAGGGAGGTCAGAGTGGGAAGGTCACAGCCCTGCCTCAATGCACCGAGCCAGGCAGGCAGTGCAGTCACTTCCCACCCACAGAGACGAGCCAGGGAGAAAGGAGACTGGCCTAGCACAGGGTGACAGGACTCTCTTGGCCACACCTCAGGAATCCATCAATCCCAGCACAGGAGGGAGCTGGGTACAGAGGGAGGCCCGACAGGTAGCAGGTGCCTGGAGCCGGGGCCTGAAGGGCGAGGTGGCTGCTACTCCCAGAACCTCCTGCCTGACACTCTGTCCCAAGGACGGGACATTCACCTGCTCTGCAGTGGACGGGGATACCCTGCATCTGAACCAGGGGGCCGCAGGCTTTCTCAGGATGCTGACAATGCTTCCCTGATGTCGCCTGGGATCACTGCTGGGCCCCGATGCTGTGTTCAGATGAATAAGGGATCAGAGTGCTGTGATAGGCAGACCCAGGACCCCAAGGTCCCCAGGAGGTAAGAGGCAGACCGGGGCCCAGAGACGGGCCCTCTGCCATTGTGCTTAGCGACCCCCCCACCTTGCTCTGCCTGTGGAATTCCAAGTGTGTCCTATCCCCAAACATCCTCTACACACCCCAAGGCAAGGCCGAGTCACCTTCCTGTTTCAACGGGAAGGTGAGGGGCATGGAGTGTGAAATACAGCGCTGAATAATTCATCAGCGGCTGTGCTGGGAGCCGCATCGTCGGGGCAGCTGGCCTTGAATGCCACCTGGATGCTGCCCGGGCAGTGGGGCCAACTGGGCACGCTGACGGCAGCCAGGACCAGCCACTTTTTCGGTGGGGGCCCTGGGCCACCTGGCAGGAGAGAGAGCTGGCCGTGAAATGAGTGACTACGCGGGGATTCCTGACTTGGAAATCATCAAAACGCCGTCCGTTCACTGCACATACACCACAGAGGAGGACTATGGCACCTGCAGGAGCAGAGGAGAGGACAGCTGCCCCCAAGAAGGCCCTGAGAGCAGGCCTCGGCCTTGGGATGTGTTTGCTCCCTCTGGAAAAGGCCTAGAGGAAGGACATAAACACAGGTACATCTGTGCCTTTCCTGGAAGGTTGCCAAAGCCGGTGAAAGCCTCCAGCCTGGCTCGGCACTGGACCCCAGCAGTGATCCCAAGTGACATCACGGAAGTACCGTCAGGACCGCCCCCAATGCTATGAGATCCAGCTGGGCTGAGCGCAGCAGAGGTAACAAGCGCGCTCAGGACACAGGCTGCTGGGGTCAGAGCTAGTCCCTACCAGCTACCAGCTATGCACCCTGGGCGGCCTGCTTAACCTCTCCAATCATCATGTGTAAATCAGGGCTCCTAAACAGCAGTTACCCTTGTGGCTGGGGAAAGGACGCACGCAGGGTGTGCAGAGTGCTGAGCACGATGTCTGGCTTGGTGAGTGCTTAGCACTGGGTTATTCTCAGGGTCTACATGCTGTCACTACTCGTGTTGCTGGGCAGGCAGATCAGACAGTCTTGGATCTGAGTCCCAGCTCTGCCACTTCCTAGGAACGCGACCACGGGCCATTCACTCGACCTCCCTATACCTTAGTTTGCTCATTACCAACAAGTGGTGCGAGACCACCCAGGACGACAGAGCACGAAGCAAACAAAACCAGCAGGGCAGTGTGAACTTGCAGGAATGAGGGTCCCAGCCCAAACTGAAGGACACTCGACAAGCAAAACTGGCCTGCACTCTTCAAAATCATCACGGTCAAGAACGGCCAAGGAAATGTTCCAAGATAAAGGGAGGCTAAGGAGACATGGCCAGTAAAGGCAGTGGTGATCTGGAATCAGGGAGAAAGAGTCCCAAAGGACATCGTTGGGACAACCGATGAAACTGTGTGCGGCCTGTGTGCAGCCATGCTGAATTTCCTGAGTCTGATCGTTACATGGGGCTTATGTAAGAGACTGTCCTTGTTCTTAGGAAGCACAGGCTGAATACTTCGGGATAAAAGGGCATGTCTACAACTTACTCAGAGACGGCTCAGAAAAATTGTGTGTGTGTGTGTGAGAGAGAAGGGGTCAGGGTGATTCTGAGTGTGCACCAGTTCTTTGTATCACCCTGGCAATGTTTTCTGCCAGTCTGAAATCATGCCCAAAGAAAAGATGACCAAGGGCCCAGGCGCAGGACAGGAGAAGCGGACCTGAGAGCCGGCCTCAGCCATCCACGCAGGCCGAAGCTCAGGCCTTTCCCACAAAAACCGTGTCACCTGCCATACAAATGTTGTGATGGATTGTGCAGAAAACTACAAAGGATAAAGCCGAAATCCAATTTGTACCACCACCCCCTCCTGCCAAGAGAAAGACAAATGGACGCCTCCTCTATGACTACGCCCCAGGGCCCGGCTTGGCGGCCTACATCCGAGCCATCGAACAGTGCGAGGAGGGTGGGAGCGGGGGACTACAAGTGCAGCAGTGCCCCCCGGGGGGGGGCGGGACAGCCGAGGCTGGTGTTCACTGGGTGCCAGGCGGTCTCATAAGCGCTCTCTGCGCCCTGGTCCTCCCCAGACCTCTTGAGGCCAATGCTCTCATTATTCCCATCTCGTGCTGCCGGAAAACGAGATTGGAAGGAGGCTCCCGTGGGGTTTAATCTGGAGCGTTGGCGGAGCTGGGATTTGAGCCCAGCCCGCCTCCACAGGATTTCCACAGGCAGCAGGGAGACAGGCCCCACGGGCCAAAGAGCAGCCAGCACCGAGACCAGCCCTTCCCCTGCAGCCGAGGCCTCCTGCCTGGCAACACGGGGGTCTCAGTGCAGCGGGAAGCTGAAGGGGACGGGACCCCAGCCTCCCCCGCCCCCACCAGTGCTGCCCCAGCACTGGACCCAGTAGGTGCTCAGCACTGGCTTGCAGATACACTCACGGGCACACATCTTCTTTTATAAGCAGTCCGAGAATGCACACACGATCTCTAGGAGAAAACCCAACACAGCGGGGCCATCGGAGTCATCGGGGAGGAGACACAGGGGTCTGGGGACACGGGTAGGTATGGGTCTTCATTGAAAACCTTTTCATTCCTTCTCAGTTTTAGCTTGTGAATGACTTACTTATTCAAGAAGGGTTTGGTTTGGTTTGGTTTTTTAATACAAAGGAGGACAAAGAAATGGACCCGGTTACTGTGTGAGCTTGCCCCGAGGATGAAGCAGGAGCCATTCCCTGCCACACACCGGGAGTCCTGGGTGCGGCTGTCACTCACCACACGCCCTCCTGCTTTCAGAGGCCAGGCCCAGTCATGCTTCAAGGCCCGGGAGAAGCAGCAGCACTATGCTTGAGGGGAGCAGACCTGCTTGCCAAAGACACCAGCCCAGGGGGCCTGACACCCAGAGGGGCTGTTAAGGCGACGTGGGAAAGCCACCTAACATAACCTGGTCGCACTTGTCCAACTGCAGTGAGAGCCAGAACCCATGCGGTGCTCCTGTCCCTACGGCACCCAAGGGGTGGGTGTGACTCACACCTTCCCCCGCGTTACAGCTCAAAAGACCAGAGGCACCAAAGAGCGAGGCGGGGGGGGGGGGGGGGGGGGGGGGGGGGGGCAAGTTCTCCACAGAGGACACAGACGCCTCACTCCAGAAACGGGGCTCTTAGCCCCTCCACTTCTCAGCAGAGGGAGAGTGAGGACCCAGGGCTGTCCCCGGGAGAAAGGATCTGGAGTCAGAGACTGCGGGCTGCACTCATGGGACACACGGCATCGGGCAGCCCGGCTTCACGTGAGGACCAAAGGTGACCGGAGCTGGGAAAACGTCAAATGCGTGCACATCGTCCCCTGGAACCAGAGGGTGTGGCGGGGGGAAGAGGGCTGGGGGGAGGAGGCAGGTTTCTGCAGGGGCAGCCTTACCAGGTGGCTCCCCCTGAGCCGTGGAAGCACTCCACCTCCGCCTTTCATCTGTGGATGCACGCTTATATTCAACTTTCCCTCACACACACCCTCCCACCTCTCCTCCCACCCCAGAGGCGTCAAGTTATTAAATCAACCCCAAAGGTAAATAGTTTTCATTTCTCCAACCCCAAAAACCTCCCTTCCTGCCAGCGCACTCAGGTCTTGTCACCCAGAACATCAAAGGGATTGCTTTCGGTAAAAGCCTCTCGGATCATCAGGTGACTGCCGTGCGCAGATAAAAACAACACACCGCATGCCAGGCTGTGCCCCCCGGGGGGTGACGGGTGGGTTGGGAGGAAATGGTGACCTGCAGGGAGCCAAACTCGGACCCCTCTGCCCAAGTCCAAGTCTTCCCGGTGACCTTGCCAGTCCCTCTGCCCCGTGACCTTGCCATGTCCCTTCCCCAACTCCGGGCCTCTCACAGGGGAAGGGGGTTGAGCCGAGCAACCTTGAGGTCTCTTTCAGATCTAAAATTCACTGACTCCATCTCGTCCTCCCTGCTCAGTCTGTACTTCCTGAAGGTAGTGACGGTTCATTTACATACAGGAAAAAAAAAAAAAAACAAGACTACGTGGTTGCTTTTATACCCTGAGCTGTAGTTTTTGGTGACTCAGAGGAGAAAATACATTTTTCCACTCAACTCAAAAGAGTGGTCCCTCCATTCTCCAACTGCTCAAATGATGTAAGTCCTGGGCCAATGGGACCCCTGGGGAAGTTCCATGCTACTGGGAGCTCAAACGTCAGTGAGCTGAAGTGAAGCAGGGAATTTCCCATGGCTGACAGGTGCACTGACAGGTGGGCTGACAGGTGGGCTGGACGGAGAGTCCCCTCCCTGAATAAAACACCCCTTACCTATTCATTCTCCATCTTAGTAAGTCTACATTCCTTAGGGAGGCAAGGAAACACTGGGCTTAATGCTGGCCCCGGGCCCACCATCCAGGAAGTCACACCCCCAGCATGAAGATTACCTCTTCCAGGAAGCCAGTGTTGAACCACCACCCCAAACCCCCTGATTATAAACTCCGTAAGAGCAGCAATGGTGCCTGACGTGCAGGAGCTCCAAATATCACTGCCAAAATAGTAAATCCTTGCTGAATGAATTAATCCCATGGCTTCCATAAAGCTTACGTCACTCTATCCCCCAAAATACTAGGTGCCGGGGCGCCTGGGTGGCACAGCGGTTAAGCGTCTGCCTTCGGCTCAGGGCGTGATCCCAGCGTTATGGGATCGAGCCCCACATCAGGCTCCTCCGCTATGAGCCTGCTTCTTCCTCTCCCACTCCCCCTGCTTGTGTTCCCTCTCTCGCTGGCTGTCTCTGTCGAATAAATAAAATCTTTAAAAAATAAAACAAAAAAACAAAACAAAACAAAATACTAGGTGCCTGTTGTGTGCCATGTACTGAGGATGAAATGGTGGACAAAGGAGACATTTACCCACGCAGCCATCATCCAAAGCAGCTGCTGACGGTGCTGGCAGGCAGAAGATGACCTCCAGCTGTCGGCCCTCTTTGGAGACTGCCTTGGCTAAAGACAATGACCTTGCTCAAGGTTGTGTATCCTTCCAACAGAGCCCACATACAATGACTGGTTAACCCCTTATCTCAATTCTGGATCATTCCAAAGGGCCATTCCAGCTCTAGGGCTCCCATGGGGTTGGCTGAAGCCTTTGTTGGGACACTGGTACAGCCTGACTTCTCCCTTGGCCCAATCTTGAATTCCTCCCCCTTGGTTACATAGCTGTCGTTCCCAAAGGCATACCATAATAAACATCCGGATTACTAATCTCCAGCTCAGCATCTGCTTTCCAGGGAACCCAATCTGCATCAAGAAGATTCTTCTGCTATATCCTCAGGCCCCATGGCACTAGGACAAAGCCTCCAGGAGCAGGACAAGTGAAGAGCCCATTCAGCAGATAGGAGCTGCTTCCTCGGAGCACCCTATTGGCCAGGATGCTAAAGGCTGGGCTCAGAGCTACCGGCAGTGAATGAGCTGTATGGGAGTGAACACCTGTAGCGGGCTGTAACGTGTAGCTGCGTCCCAGATCCTTCAGGCAGAGACATTTTCTTGGTCCTTCTCTCCCCAGCACCCAGTGCAGGAAAGGAACTAGGTAAATGTCTATTGAATGGGAAGATAATGAAGGGATGGATAAATGGATGGAGGACAGACAGAGCTTGTTGAACAAGGAAGTCACACCTAGAGCAGCTAGAAACAAATGAAAGGTAACGATGACTTTGTCTAAGTTAAATTGTGTACTTCACATAAAGCATGTATCACAGTTCTCAAGAAGCATTAATGATGAAGATGACAACGAAGCCACTCATGGAGACCTCCCTGGAGGTGGGGACCTGTGATGAGCAGCCTGGAAGTGAGAGACGGGAGGAGGGCACAAGAAGTAAGAGAAACAAGACGTTAGCATTAGCAAACTGAGTTCCAATGCTGCTCGTCAGACACGGAGTGAAAAACAACACCCTCTTCAACAGGGTCTCCATGACCACCCAGCGATGGGGCGGGGGGGGGGGGGGAGCCTTCTACAACCGTAACATCCATCACTGTGAATGCGGGCTCCGACGTTCTCATCACCGGCGGAGGCAACAGACACGGAGGGGCTTGAAAACAGTACTGTGGTTTGGACACTTAATCCTACAGGAATAGGGAGCCACCAAGGTTCAGGAACAGAGGCGCCAGGTGACAGAACCAATGCCAAGATTTCTTAAATCATCCATCCCTCAGGTTGTTGGCAGTTGATTCGAACCCCCAGTCTGCCATGCTCCTGGGGCAGGTGGGGACTTGGGGTGCCCAGAGTCTGCATTCTGAGAGGGCAGCTTCAGGGCAGAATCACCACTGGAGAACCCCAGACCCCAGCTTCAGTCCCCATCAGAAGTGAACGGACCCTGGGACCATCCTCAACAGGCACCCGCCCAACCTCGTTTCTGAGGGCGATACCCGGGAAACAGACAGCCGTGCTCAGAGAAAGGGGAATAACTAGGAGGCTAGTGTCTGTGCAAGCAAGAGTCAGGGAAGAGGACAACGGGAAAGGAGAGAGTTTACCTGGGGAAATTATGAAACAAGGGACGTAACAGACGATTTGTTAGGCAGCATGGTGTATTCCAGGAAATGCAGATGCCTTTGGCCCATTACCATTCATCCCTGAGCTGGGAGCATCTGAAAGGCTAAAAACGCTGAGACCATCAAAGGTGGCAGGCAGGAGCGACAACTCGGGGAACCGACCTCAGTGCCAGCCAAGTGTCAGGTTGAAGGGGAAAGTCACAGGGAGGCAGTAAAGCTCGCGGCTGAAGCAGGCGGGCTTTGCTGCCGAACGACCTGGGCTGGAGGTGAGGCTCCACCACTTCCTTCCTGCACGACCTGGCCTCAGCAGAGCCCACCGCCCTGAGCCTCTGGGCCTTATCTGTGATCCAAACCCTGCGCGGAGCCTGCAGCACCGAAGCCCGCCTGTGCAAAGCACCAGCAGACACAGGGGGTACGTGAACGTGGACGCGGTGTTAACAGATCACAGGTCACAGGCCCATCTAGGAACCTTCCTGAGCTACCCCTTTCAAAGCACTCGACAAATCCTGAGAGGGGTTCCAGAATCTTCTGTGAGGCCCCTCCAGGGAGTTTGATGGAACTGGAGTGGGGACAGTAGGGGGACCATAGCCCAATTTAACCCAAACACATAGATTTTAGTTGCAAAAGGGGTTTGAGGGCTTTGAGGAAGCATCCTCTTGCTTTCCTAGAGAAGGAAACGAAGCTTCATGAACCAAGGGCCTCGTCTAAACTCACACAAGCAAGTTAGTGGTGGCGAGGAAATGGTGCAGCTGGAGACCCTGACCCTCAGGCAGTGAGTTCAAAGGCTGGGGTCACTGGACACATATTCCAACATCAACTGCTCAAGGGGCCCCAGTGTCTTGGCACCCCAAGAGCAAGTCCACAGCCCCTGCTCTCACAGCCTGGTGAAAAGAGCAAAAGGAGAAGCAAGTGGAGAATGAAATTTTCAGGCAGAGAGAAGAGAGATCCCCCTCCACTTCTCAAAAGAGGGATGGTCTCTCCCACATCACTCCCCAGAGCTGGACAGGGACAGGATAAGGAACAAAGGCCCAGGGGCCTCAAGGACTCAAAGGGACTCAGTCCATAAATGCTGGGAATGAGAGAGGTAAGAACTAAGGAGGAGAAACCAGTTCCTTCCTCCCAGACACTCTTGACACGTCTTGTCCAGAGTCATGCATGGTCTCCATCCGCCCACAGCGCAGACCCATCCAAATGGCTGTGTGACTTCTCCCTGGGCAGGGAGGACAGAAGAACAGGACTTCTCATAAGTGAAAATGATTTCAAGTGACCACAGGTCAACTGTCAACCCAAGAATCAGCAGGGACAAAGGAAGGGAACCCTGGCATGGAAGAACCGATCAATCCTACAGAAATCATGTATAATGGCCACTCATCTCCAGCCTCCTCGGTGCCAGGCCCTGCTGGGCTTTCCATGTGATCTCTAACTCCAAACGCCAGTCATATTGTCCCCAAGTCACAGATGGGTAAAATGAGGCTCAGAGAGCTTCCCCAAGACACAGCCAGATTTGAAGGCATACTGTGTGAAGGGTCCAGTGCTAACAGCCCTTTCTCAAGTCCTGTAGCTTTTCCTCACACACTCTTCCCATTGGAAATCCCTGTTTGAAGGGCATTGAGTCTATACGAGGTGGATTTTAGTCGACACGGAAGATGCAGACTGCACAGCATGGGAGGGGTGCCAGCCATAGTGAGGCCAACATCACAAATGCTATATAGAGGGGAGCCCTGTTTCAGATAAGGATGGGACAGATGACCACTGAGGTTTCTTTTAACCCTAAGATTCTATAAGTTCAAACTGAAATTTCTATCCCCGTGCAATCATCCCCCCTCGGTTGAATGCAGGCATTTCCACAAGTCCAAAGATGTAAGCCTCACTCTTCCTAGGGACAACAAGGCTCTTTGAAATCCATCCTGGCTTCTCCCTACTCGCCCAGCCTTCCTGGGGAGGAGGGTTTCAGCTGGAGAGCCGGGAGGGCACGACAGACAGGCAGAGAGATAAACAGGACCCCACAGGATGTGGTGAGGTGAAGCAGTGAGACAAAATCAGAGAAAGCTATCGAGAAACGCAAACAGCACCATAAAGAGCTTTAACAGGAACGAACACACAGGGACTTTTCTTCTTCTTTTTCTTCCCTTTTTTTTTTTTTTTTTTTTAAGCTAGGATGCCCAAAATAGTTGAAAGAGTTGGGTCTCAAAGCTTTCTGAAAAAAAACCATGCCTTGTTCGTAAGACACATCCAGGGGGACAAGTGTGAGGTTTGGAGTCATGAGGACGGCGAGGGCCAGTTCAGATCTCACACGGAACCCCACGATGTGAGCGAGGCGCAGGCTGCTCCGACCCTAGCCGTCACCCTCCTGAGCGAGTGCGCGCATCAGCATGAAGCACAAAGGTTCGATTTTGAAGCTCACTCGTTTTAAGTCAAGACCGCGTTGCAACTGGCTCCACTTGAAGGCATCCGCGTGGAAAGTAACGAAGTTGGCAGGAGGAACAGCCAACATCAGCATTCCCAAAGAGAGCTGGTAAACAAGCAGATGAAAAAAATTTGGCCTCATTGAGGACAAGAAAGCATAAATTTAACAAGAGACCATTTTGCATCTCTTGGATTATAATTTCTTTAAACTGATACTAAGCGGTGTTGATGAGGGTGTGGCCCAGCTGGCACGGCCACGTGTCGATGGCGGCCACGCCAACCAACCGACAACCTTATTTGAAAAGTAATTTGGCAATACGGGTCGAGAGCCATAAAACGGTGCCCTCTGACCCAAGAATCCTTCTGCTGAGAATGAGTCCCAAGGATTTTCCAGGAAGGGAAGAGTTCTGTGCACAGAGCTCTCCACCGCACCCTTAAGTCGTGGAGCAAACCACTGGGAACCTTAACTTTCAACAGCAGAGAACTGGTTCGGTTTTGAATATAATTTACTGACTGGATGAGCCATGACACGCGCTTTGAAAACGATCGTTCGCAAGGTTCTTCAACAAAATGGAGCAATGCCTATGATCTAATGTCAGATTTGACACATGACGAAACGTTCCCTACACCTACGTCCTGATGAAACTCTAAGTTAATATATGGACACACATATCACACATCTGAAAACAATCAGATTGGTGGCGGAGGCAGGGTTATTGATTTTGTCTTCTCATCCATTTCCATTTTTTTGAAGAAATTTTTTTTTATTTATTTGAGAGAGAGAGCGCGTGCGCACACAGGTATGAGCTGGGGGAGGGGCAGAGGGAGAGGGAGACAAGCAGACTCCCCGCTGAGCAGGGAGCCCAATGTGGGACTCAAAACCCAGGGCCCCGAGATCACAACCCGCGTCAAAATCAAGAGTCGGACGCTCAACCAGCTGAGCCACCCAAGTGACGATTATTTTTGATCGGCCGAACTTCAATAACGTATAGGAAAGAAATGGGTGGAACTCTGGGGCACTAGAAACAGAATTCAGGAAAGGAGAAACGATCAAATCCCAGAGGCATCTGAGGATCAAGGCAAAGAAACATGATCTCTAATCAGAGAACGGAAAATGCAGGCACCCAAGGGGTCCCCTACTAGCGGCGGGAGACTCCCAGGCCCCGCGGTGCCTCCGGCAGTATCTGACCATCTCGGCTTTATGAGATCAGCTTTCCTCCTCTCTACCACGCCCACGCTGCTCAAACAGGAACAGAGCCCGTCTCTGTACAGATTTAAATGCCCATCCTCCTAAAACAAAACTGCTGAGAGGCCTAAAAATAATTTAAATACCAAATTTCCCAAACCAAGTGTTTTTCAAAAAGGCAACTTGGACCGGTTTCTACACGAGGAGCTGAGGTCATATGGGACTTTCATTTTCTATAGTGGAGGACCCCACCGGTATTTCCTGTGTGAAAAGCAATCTCAACGGACAGCTGTCCCCACCGGTGGCCCCGGGCAGGGGCGCTCAAGTCGGGGGTCAGCCCTGGGGAGACACGGGTGACGGGACTCCAGTCCCAATGCCAACCCTACCAGCCCCGCACCGCTGTGTCTCTTCTCTCACCCTGGGACCTCAGATCTGCCTCCATCCAGTGCGGATCTTTCAGAACCCTCCTCACAGGGGTGGGGCAAGGGAGTAAGAGAGCCGAGTGCACTCTGGTGTCCACTCTGCAGGGCGCCCGGCCGCCGTGGGTGCTCACTAGCTGCTGGCTCGCTCCGTCTCTCTCGTCTCCTTGTCTGATTGATTGCTCTCCGAGGACTCCATGCACCAGGTGTGAGGACGGAGGGCACCCATGCAAATGACCAAGGGCAGCCCCACCCTGGCTGCCAGGAAGATCACCTGGGAGCCTCAGAAAGCACAGATGCTCTGGTCCCTCCCAGCACAGGGCCATCAGCTTCTCCAGGGGTGTGGCCCTGGCACGGCGGTTTCGTAAAGCTCATTCTGCAGGGCCACGGGGCCAGGGCACATCTGGTCCGAACCAGAGCAGCCAGTGAGTTCTCCTCCAGAGCCCCAAGCCCACGACAGTGTGCAGCGGGCGTCTTTCTTAATTTATTTAGGCCACGGTTCAACAGCTCCTTTTGGAACCAACGCTGTCTGAGTGACTGGCAAATGGCGAGGGGTTCTCCCACTCCCTGCCTCTGCTCAGCCCAGGGATTTCCTGCAAAGCAGTAGAGTGGGCCAGCTTGAGCGACCTGCCTCGTAGAGGCCCCTGGGAAGCACGTGACCAACTGGCAGCGACGAGCCAGGGGTGAGCGCGAGTCCCCGGGGCCACCCCTGCCCGGCCCCGGTCTTCTGCCCCTCCTGTGCAGACTTGTGTGTGTCCCCGGCACAGGGGCAGCAGACTGGGGCACTGTTTGCAGAGGCAGCCAGCCCAGCCCCTCCGGAGGGGGCAGGGGGACAGTGCGGGAGGACCCCACTTCTGTGAAGCAGGCATAACCTTCCCTGCACGCTGCTGGGGGAGATGCCACGTGCTCCATGCCAGGCCAGGAAAAGGCTCTCAAGCCCTGTGGCCGGAGCTACTGGGGTGGGAAGTGTCATTGAAGGGAGACACAGGCACTCTTTTGGGGAGAAGGTTAACCCTCAACCTGGTGGGGGGAGGGTGCAGCAACAGCAGCTACTGGCTTCCCAGGGGCAGGTGCCCCACATCTCTCTAGTAAAGCGACCGGCCCAGCCCCTCTCGGCCTGAAGTAGAGGGGGCTGTAGGGCCCTTCTTCCACACTCTGTCTGCAAGTTTCATTCCACAAGACTGTTCAAAGGCCAGGACTCTACTCTTCCTTTCGCCATTCCCCAAAACCCCGCGACAAAGGCTCCCTGGACCTCGATAGCCAGAGGCCACGTTCCTGTCACACTGACCAGTGACCAAGAACCTCCATGCACGTCACCCACAGGAACTCCAGAAATCCTCACAGTAAGCTTTTGGGGTCAATGCTATTCTTATCCCCATGAGGCACAGAGGTCCACCACCTTGCCCAAGGTCACGCAGCAGACCTGGATCTTGGAGCCTGGCAGGTTCCAGGGGATGGGCTCTCCCACACTGTCCCACAGCGCCTGGCTCAAGGGCTGCTGCTGCTTTGACTCCTCCCTTTGGTCAAAGGACATTATTGGGCTCCTGCTGTATGCCAGCCCAGCGCAGGGGGTTGGGACGCAATCAGCCCTCTCAAGAACTCCCCTAACCCGGATATTCCCAAGGCCTTCACAAGTGATCCTGGACAGATCAAGTACTTGTGAAACCCTCTCTAAGCAGGGTGGACCTCGGCTACCTCCTGCAGAGGCTGGGCACAGGGTGGGAGCAGCGGGGCACTGGCTTCAGGGTACAGACTATGGGGTTGGGGAGACCTGGGTGTGAATGCCAGCTGCAGGGACGTGCTATGTGACCTGGGGCTGGCCCTACTCCGTAGAGCAGGGATAACAGGAGCCCTCCCAGAGTTGCTCTGAGGAGTAAATAAGAAACTGTCTGAAGAGCACTCAGGGTAAGCAACTGGGAGCCTCTGGGAGCCCAAATGCCAATCTGAGGACAACATGAGCCATAGGGTGTCTGATTCAGGGGGCTGCTGGACTTCAGAGCAGGCATGAGGAGCTCAGGAGGGGTCCCCAAAAGTATCCTGGAAGGGCGGGGTCTGAGATGGATTGGTCGGTTTTATGCAGGTCAGAGATGCTGCTATGCCACAGAGAAAGGGGATGTAGCCAGAGGGTAGGGTTACTGCCTGGTTGAAACCAACTGTGGGCTGGAGTCTAATAACTAGGACAGGGAAGAACAGATTTCAGCAGAGCTAATGACAGATCCTAAGACATTATAAATGCCAGTAATAGTGAATGAATGAGGGAGATAACGCCAAATCATATCGGCAGAGGCAAATACCAAAGTGCACGTATAAACTCACAATTCGAGGCTCTAAATGGAGGCAGGGGGGTCCTCACTCAGGACAGGATGGGATTCTCTCTGCTGTGTTAGGCTCCTAGGGCCGCCGCACGTACAAATGACCAAGAACCAGGTGGCCTGAACAGCAGGAAGTTATCCTCACACAGTTCCGGATGCTGGAAGTCCAAAATGAACGCGTCACAGGGCCCTGCTCTCGCAAAAGGCCCTACCAAGAATCCTTGCTTGCCTCTCTCCTGGCTTCTGGTGGCTGGCAGTCCCTGGCATCCCTTGGCTTGAAGATGCAAGGGTCTAATCTCTCCCCCCTTCTTCTCACGGCCTTTGCCCCCTCACGTGTGCACCTCTGTGTATCCGTCCTCCGACAAAAACGCCAGTCATTGGATTTAGAGCCCTCCCTACTCCAACCTCATCTTAACTCAGTCCGTGCAGACCCTACTTCCAAACAAGGTCACGTTCACAGGTACCAAGGATTAGGACTTAAATGCACTTTTTGGGGTGCACAATTCAACCCACTACCCGCCTGCCCCCCCCCGGCCCTCACCCCCAGGAACTCTGAGCTGCTGCATTCCCATCAGTACTATGTTGGCTTCTTCCTAATGGTATTTTTGAAAGGGGGCCACTCCACCCCCCCCAACAGACCCAGAGCTCTGCACTCAAGAGGCATCCAGGTCCAGGGGATCCGGACAACAGAGGTTCCCAGACCCGTCCCTGTTAGAAGGGAAGCTGAACCCTAAGAAGCCAGGTGGGGGGTGTCACAACAAAAACGGGGCATGCACACTCCTCCGAGCGGCACGTCCCTCCACATGGTTCTGACAGATCTAGAACTTTTCCCTCGCTGCCATTGGAAAACCCTGTGCAATGTATTGTCTGATCGGCCAGGTGGTCCTTCTACAAACATTTCTCAGGCTTCACCCTACTGCCCATGATCGTTAGCCGGGCACAAACATCAACAACACAGGACAGCAAAGAGCAGGAACTGGCCTTCCCGGGTCACAGGATTCCAGGGCCTTCAAACCCCAAAGGGCCCTCCCAAGGAAGCACCCAAGCATACTGAAGGCATCAATAAACGTTAGTTGTGCTAAACTGACCAGACAGACTTTTCCAGTCCATAACTGAGGCCTGTGTGTGCTCAAATATTTTTCAGTGACCTGCTGTGTGACCTTGGGCCAGTTACAGAACCCCATGAGTGAGCTCATCTCCTTATCTAGATGTACAACCCTGAGATTAAAAGGAGTCTTGAAGTACTTGGCATACTTTTCCTTTCTGTCTTGATGGCAAAAGGACCGACCAGGTGCACTGCTCCTTCTTTAAGAAAGGTCTCAAAGCAGGCTGAGAAAATACAAGTGAACCTTCCCTGAAGCGACCTCCTTCTCCGCAGAGCCATGGGGCACGCTCTGGACCCAGCTGGACTGAACCTTGGGTCAGGGGCTGGGCAGGGGCAGGTCCAGACCCCATGGTTCTGCCCCAAACACACCCCGGATGAAGAACATTCTCCCCTTCTCGGGGTGGCCCCAATGTTGGCATCTGTCATTTACCCTCCTTCCCACCAACACTGTATTGCAATCCTACTTTGTGCCACATACTGGGGGATGGGGGATGGGGTGACAAGCCAAGGGACAAGGACCCAGCCTTCAAAGGACCAATAATCCTAGGGTCCTCTCCTGCTCCTACCCCTTCTCCAAGCCCCCAGGCCTTGATCTCCCCTTCTTCTCGATTCACCACCCAGCTCACCCCTGATCTTCCACAAGAGGCCCCCAGTCTAGTTTTCCATTCAGAGGAAGGCCCTGCCCTCCTCCTGACATCTCCTTTGTCGCAGTGGGTGAATACTCATTCCTGTATACAGCATACAGCATGCAACCTACAATCGGCCTGGGGTGACATCCCAGGAGCCTCCAGAAGCAAACACTCATTACTCGGGGAGCTGTCAGGTGACCCACCTCCAGTCTTGCCGAGCTGGGGGCAGCAGCCCAGTGGGGTCCCCCTGCTGGGGGTGAAGGGGCAGGAGGGAAAAGAGGGAGACGTTCTGACGCCCCCACCAGCAGACGCTCCTTGCTGTGAACCTGAAAGAGGCAAGGTCAGACCCAATATACATGTGGCTTGCACAAAGTCTGTCCCGCGCCCCTCTGTGGCCAGAACTTCGTTCTCCCATCTTAGCTGAACCAGAGTTCAGAGCTCAGGAAGCCCAGGAAGGGACCACAAGCAGGAATGACCCTGAGCTCCACCTGGAAAGGCTCGGAATCACCAGCCAGCCCGTAAGTAAGTAGGAGCTAGGAGCTGAGAACCAGGAAACTCTATAGAGAGCCAAAGAAGTCAGGTGCCCCCCAGAACTCCGGACCCACACCAGCCCATGGGGTAGACAAGAGCCATTCATTTAAATATAAATAAAGTGAATTTGCATTAAAATTGCTGTTTCTCAGATGCTACAGCCCCATTTCAAGTGCTCAACAGCCACATGTGGCCAGGGGCTCTCGATCAGCCAGGGGGCTCCTGTACTGGCTGGTGCCGGCTACAGGACACTTCCATCCCACACGAGGCTTCTCACTGCTCCAGAAGTTTCCTCTGGCTGCCCAAAGTGGTACAAGGCCCAGCCCCACTCTGTGCCCCCATTTACACCTGGCTTCCCAAAGGCGTAGTGGAAAATCTCTCCATAGGGAGAGAAATGGGTCATCGCTCAGAAATGAAGGACAGCGGGTTACCGTCCCAGCACTTGAGGCCTGCACGCAGCTCTGCCACTTACTGGGCGTGCAACCCCAAGCGACCAGTGTCACCTGTGAGCTCCTCAGTTGCCTTGTCCATATAACGGGAGCGCAGGTCTGCTCCCTCCCCTTCCTGCAGCTGTTCAGTACCGAGTGACTCCGAAGCCCAGGTCGGTCCAGCCCTAGAGCCTGGTAGTATCGAAAATAAACCTGCGGCTAAAGCTTGCATGCTGGGAGAGGCGATTCGTAGCCGCCTCTTCTCATTATGGAAACACCAGCTACACTGACCCACCAGAATTTAACAGGCCTCTTATTAATGAAATTTAACTTAATACAAATAAGTCAGTGACCCTCTCCGCACGCCCCCTGCAAAACTCCTTGAACTGGAATTACAATCAGTCTTATTTGTTATGAAATTCTCTTTAGCTGGTTTTCCAGCCCTAAGGGCACATCAACAACAGGGAGCCTGGTGAGGACCTCTGTCTTCAGGTACTGGGCATCCTGTGAGCTGAGAACAGGGCCAGCACATGAAAGGTATGGCCTGTAAACATTTCTGAATGGACGGGCGAACTACTGGCCTCCTGTCGGGCCCACCACGGGGCAGGAGAACAAGGCTCCTCACAGACGCCCTCCCCTCGGACCTGCCCTAGGTATGTCCTCCTCCGCACGCCCTTCCATCACCCAGGCTGTCTGTCCTGACCCCCACCCCTGTCTCACACCTGCGGTTGGCCTGTGTGGACTCTGGCTAGGTTTCCTCCTCCTTCCTCTGGCTGTGAGCCCTTGGCAGTGGGGACACATCCACTCCCCACTGGCCACCTGGCTCTTTGCGAGGGTCTCAGCAAGAAGACATAATCCCAGAACTGGAAAGAGACTTCCACTGCTCGGTCGACATACGTGCAAGGTAATTTAGGTCACCAAAGCGGGGTGCATGCCCAGGACAGACCCCCAGGCGGCCAGACCCAGACCCTGCTGGCCTCTGCTTCCAGCCCAACCCGGACTTACGGCCCAATCGGCTTCCTCCCCCAACAGAGCAGTCCCTGATGTTTCCCAAGTGCAGAAAACAGGGCCTGGCACACTGCAGCTGCGTGATATCACGTCTGTTGAATGACTATCTGTTAACCGAACCAGGAACGCAAAGGAGGCATATATAAAGTTAGTCTTCATTTTGCAAATGGTGCTCAAAAGCAGGGCTGCCTTTTGAGTGGAAACATAAAAATTATTTAAGGATACTAACTCCCTCTGGGCTTAAACTTCTGGGAAGTGCTCTGCCATGGTCGTCCTCAGAGAAGGCAGGGAAGGGTGAGTAATAGGAGCAGGCCTTGGAGGCTTCCAGCAGCAACTCTAACACAAGCAGTACTTCATTCACCCACCAGACAGCTACCAAGACTTCCTGGGTCTGGACCTGGAGGGAGACAAGACCCATCGCTGTCTGTGGGGACACACGGGGAAAGCAGGCAGTGAGCAAACCTGGTGGTGAGTGACAGAGGGGAGGCCGGGACCCAGAGAGCAGAGGAGGGTGCTGGAGTCAGCCTGATGCAGGGGCAGGAAGGCTGCATGGAGGCAATGGCAAACCCTAGAACTTGAAACACACACTGTAGATAGCTCCAGGAGGAAGAGATTGCTGGGCCAGATGAGGGCCAGATGAGAACCCGATTCCATAGGGAAAAGAGAGGAGCCACGGGCCAGGTCAGACCTCACAGGCACATCTTCTCCCAAACCCCCCACCTCCTTCCTGACATCTCACTGGGGATCTGACACCAATCACACAACCGTAGGTCTCAGTCTGCTCCTCTGTTAAAGAGGGACACCGAAATGGAGAAGAACCCTCATTAGATAGAAAAACAGCCCAAGCCTGGAATCTAGGAGACCCAGGTCCTAGCCCCTTGGAGCCCCTCTGCGCTCTTACCTACAAAATAAGGTCACAGCAAAACTAGATGAACTTGAATGTTGCAGCTGAGCTAAAGCAAACTCGGGGAGTCCATCTCAGCCATCTCAAGGTGCCGACCTCCAGATGAAGAAGGAACACACGTATCAAAAACCCATTAAACTGTTGGCGCGCCTGGATGGCCCAGTCATTGGGCGTCTGCCTTCAGCTCGGGTCACGATCCCAGGGTCCTGGGATCGAGCCCCACATCAGGCTCCCTCCTCGGTGGGAAGCCTGCTGCTCCCTCTCCCACTCCCCATGCTGTGTTCCCTCCCTCGCTGTCTCTCTCTCTGTCAAATAAATACAATTAAAAAAAAAAAAACAAACGTTAAACTGTAAAGCAGGGCAGTGAGGATAATGTGTGCAGCAACAAGCTTCTGAATGGACGAGAGGCTCCCGATGTGCCTGGCACTCTGCTCAGAGTTCGATGCCCTACGCCTCCTGGTCTCTCAACAAACCTGTAACGTGCAGACCTGCTCCGATTATACCCATTTCACAGACCAAACTACGAGGTTGTATAACGTTAGCCACTGCTGAAGCCAGGAGTCAGAGTCAGGTGGGGGTACCCCAGAGACCCACACATCACCGCCACTCGTCCTACAAGGACTGGAAGGGGAATCCTAAGGGCATGAAGGAAAGGGGAACGAACATTCTTCGCTTCTTAGTTTTGCAGAAGGATCCACGCTGTGAAATGGCTTTGAGAAGAGAAGGGTGCGCGGGGTATCAGGGGCACACGGCTCCCCCGCGCGGGCAGAGGCAGGGCTGTGGTCTTCTCTTTGGGGAGCTTCAAGGCGGCTGCCCAGAAGGAGAACCTGGACTTGCCAGTGTTACGGGTCTCACCCAGCCCTGCAGTGGGGCACAGCCCCCTTCGTGGCTCCAGCCCAGACTCACCCCTGCCCCAGCTCGAGAGCCTCTAGATCATCTCCCCACCACCCTCACACACGTGCAGGCACGCACCCCTGCATTTCCTAGCACAGTGCAAAGCACCCAGTCCATGCAGGGGCCTACAGATGCTGGCAGCATGTTGCATTCTTTCCCTCCTATAAACCCCCAAGTGGATCACACACCTTGTTGGGGCGTTTCTCTATGGGGACCCCTCTCCCACGTCAGGCCCCTGTCACCGCGCTGCCACACCGTGGCTTAAAATTCCCACAACTCTCCACCAACCTCAGCACAAAGCCACATGGTCTTTCCCAGGATCTGGTCTCGGCTTCCCTCTCCCCTCCCCTCCACCAACCCAGAGCACCCCTGCCTGCCTCTTCTCCAGGCTAACTTCTTTCTTCCCGCGTAAGTCCACGCTGTCGGATGCTGTGGGTGCTTATGGCAACCTGGCTCCCCAGCATAGCATTCAGACCCGCTACTGCGATACCTGACCGTTCCTCCAAATGTCCCCTGCCTGGAGACCGACAGCTCTCCAAGGGGAGAGGGCATCCTGCTTATTTCTGTGCTCCCAAGACGCAGTACTGCGCCCGGCCTCCAGTAGATACTCAATTAAACTCCAGCACAGTGAGGCCTGTGCCGCATTTTGCAGCGTCCCAGGAAACTGAAAGAAGATATGCATATCGGGATTAAAGAACAGAAGAAGAACAGAAAAGGATTATAGGATTATCTATGCCTCAGTTATTGTATCTGCAAAGTGGAGACAGACTCCAGAACAGGGTGGACAGGAAGGAAGTACTCAAAGCAAGCCCCACAGAGGCCTCCAGTGATAAGTGCTCTCTTTTCCTATCTTCAGCTTGCCGATTTCCCTATCAGGGTGCATCCATCCAGAAGGCTCATGGGTGACAGGCTCTGCCACAAAGATCCTATCTCCCACCAACTGAACTTCAAAAGCATCTTTATCTGCAGAACCCACCTCAAGGAAGGTCGATTCCTAGCTCCTCTTGGTAATCCTTTTATTCGAGGCCTGCCAGGCACACCCATCTAGCCTTATCAGCAACACCCCAAAGCTGTTGTCTTTCCAGGAAGGGTGTCTCCTATCTACAGACCTCCAGGAGGTGAACGGAAGTGAGGGCCACCAAGGCCCAATCCTGGTTCCCGCTGCAGGCTTGCCACTGGTTCTAGCTGGGTGACCTGGGACCGATCAGCCCATCTCTCGGGGGCTCAATTTCCCCCATTCTCCCCTCTGTATCAGGAGGCGGGAGGGGGTTCAAGGCTCCTCTGGCTTAGAAAATGCAATAATAAGAATAATTTCAGGGGCCGGGCCAGATAAGCAGAATTGATACCCTGACTCCTGTGTTAATCCCTTCGGGCAAACAAGGGGAACAGTAAGCAGAAAGAAATCAGGGATATTTCCAGTAATTCTGTTATCCGGTGTGTGCTGCAGATGACAGATTGCCATATGCAGGAAAGCTCTTCCAAGAACAGCTTCTGCATCTGGGGAAGACCAGAGCCGGGAGAGACACACCCAAACAAGTGAGCATTAGGGACTGTTAACGTGAATACCAACTCCCTGCTCCCAGGAACTGAGTTTCCACTAAAAAGAATTCTGTTGGCGCCTCTTCTGTATGTTGGTTTGGGGGCCTGGCAGAGAAGCAGGAGCGTGGACTCGTAGAGGGCTGGCTACCTCAGTCCTACTCAGCTCCTGGCATTGCACACTTGGCTTGCGCTCAGCCTCCTGGAACCTCGGACACGGAGCAGCTTCACCGAGAAGGTCTGCAACTGTCTAAAGCGGGGCCTGGCACAGAAGATGCGGGCCTCCTGCCTCCTTTCCTTAAGGAGTTTGTCATGAGCAGAGAGCGCAACTCTGAGCACGGACAACGGAGCTTCCCGCTTCTGTATCTCCAGAATCCAGCAATACTTGGAAGACAGTAGTTGCTTAATCAATGCTCAGTAAAAGCAAGATGAAGATGAAAACATAGATAGGAAGCCATCTGAGGACAGATGGATGCAAAACGCACTGAAATGCCTGAGCACTCAGGCGATGGCCCTCAGGGCCCCCGGTCCCCCCTGTCCTTTCTCCCTTAGAGCCGAGGAGGCGACCCCCAGCCCACTGCACCAGACCCTTAGCTTTGAGAGGCAGCGCAGGGCCCAGCAACACGGAAGGACCCAGGCCAACTGACGGGTTCCAACCTCCGTGCTGCCAGTTAAACAAGCTGTGTGAGCGCGAAGCACCTCCTGAGCCCTCAGTGTCCCTGTTTTGAGAGCACCTGCCTCGCAGAGAGTTAGGAGGACGCCATGAGTTAACACATGTAACGTGCTCAGAAATAGGTCCGGCACGACGGTACCCGAGCTCGGAGCTCCACGGTGATCTACTCAACGCGGCAGCACCTGGGCACCGCTCTGAGAGGCACTGAGCCGTGCAAGGTGCACATCCCCGATTCCAGATCAGAGAGGGCAAGGCACACTTGAGCTTTGGAGCTGGAATCCTAAATCCTTTGGTCAAATCCTGGCTCTCCCCCGCGGGGCCTCTGGCACATTCCTCACCTGAAAAACAGATTGCTAAACCTGATCAAACACAACAGAAAGCAGAAAGCTTTCCACCATGGGGGCCACAGGTGCTGCATAATTATTTTGATTTAAATGAATGAATTACAGCCTCTCGCGCCCTTGGATCCCATGGCCAACCAAGCACTCTGCATGCTTCTGTTAGATTCCTCACCCACGCCCTCCCCACATCTTTCCCATCCCCCTCCCCGCACCCCTTTGGGTCAGGTGCCCTCAGCTTTGCTTGCCCAGTGGGGCTTTTGGTGCCGGGGGAATTCGAAACTGCAGCCAAGCTTTGCAGAATGCAAGCACCCGCAGATCAGATAGCAGCGCCCCCCCACCCGATGGCTTTGCCTGGTGGAACAAGGAGCGACACTGGGAAGGACACCTCATACCTCACATTTCCCTTCCTGCCCGTGACCCCACCTGCCTGTGTGCAGTTCTGGGGATCACAGTGGTATGAGCTGCACAACATACGCTGCTGCCCTTGGAGCAAGATAAGCACTGGCTTAACCGCATACCAGAGCTCAGGCAATGCCGCCAGATGGCCCGGTTTGAATCCTGGCGCTGCCATGGAAGAGCTGTGTGACCTTGGGCAAATGTGTCGGCCTCTCTGTGCCTCCATTTCTTTAGCTATGGAAAGGGGAAACTAAATGGCTCTTGCCTCTGCCCTTCGTTGTGGAAGTGAGTTCATTTCCCAGCAGCGCCGGCACTCAGTGAGGGCCACCAGTGACGGCCACCAGTGACGGCCACCAGTGACGGCCACGCAGGACGCGGCTGTGTTGTCATGACTGCTGAGCGATACGCACACTCAGGCGAGGAGGAGCCCTTGTGGCCAAGGTGGCGAACGTGGAAGCAAAGGGGTGCTGTGGCGTGGTGTTCCCCGGGAGCTGGCAATCCCCAGGCCTCGGCTCCGAGGAGGGAGCTGTGGTGTCCTGCTGGGGAGAGTCAGGCAGAGCAGGAGGGGAGGGGGTGGGGAGGCAGACTCACAGGGCCTCTGTCACGGCGCTCCCGACATGACCCCATGTAAAACCAGGACAGCGTGTTGGTCTCCCTGCTTTGTAGACGAGGCTCCCAGTGGCTGAACAACTTGCCAGAAGCATTCTCTCCTGGCACAGGGCAGGGCGCTGGGAAGGAATGAGCCGGGTGACCCTTGAGAAGTCACTGCTCCTGAGTTTGGGTCCCTCTGCCTATAAAATGGAGACAGTGCCCCCCTGCCCTGCAGAAGATACGTTTAAAACCTGAGCGTGAGGAGGGGACAAATTGCCACCGCGTGCTACTCTCAGTGCCGCGGAACTCAGGAGCAGAGTGTGGATCCTACCACACCACCAGCTGTGCAACCTTGGGCCAGTTACTTGACCTCTCTGAACCTGAGCTTCCATCTATGCAAAACAGGGATAATAATAGCAAAGATCAAGGTGAGAGTGGTTGAAGAAGCTCTTAGAAAAGCACTAGAACACCATAGAAGTAAGACAAGGAAAACCCCAAGGCCAGTAATACTAGTTAACTTCTACGAGGAATAAAAAATCATAACGTTGGAGATGATGGTAATAACAGTTTCTACCACGAGAATGGGGCCGAGAAGATGACTATTCTTTAAAAAAGCCAACAAACTAACAAGAAGGAGCTGCTACCAAAAAGCGAGTTCTAGCTCAGGTTCAAAGCACACCCTGTGCTCAGCTTCAGCAGAGATGTGTCGGACTTAATGACAAAAATGAAACTGAGGGCCGTGTCTTCCCTTTGCCAGGCAAGATGGGAAAGAGGCGCAGTCCTCCCCCTGCCATAGCTCCCTGCCTGTCCCTGCACCGTCTGGAAAGACAGACCAGGCTCTGTCCAGAGCAAACACGGTGGCCTGCTGCTCCCACCCCGCCGGCCAAGAGGCAGCCTTTGATGGTGCTGGACAGGGGAGGGGCGGCCCACTCGAGGCCACAGCTCCTGCCCCATCCCCGCCAGCCTGGCTCAGCCCTGTCTTTCCTGGGGCACAAGCACTCGGGCTCACCCTGGAGCCGCTGAGTGCTGGCCCCAAGGCCAGGACTCTCCCCACTTGAGCCTGGGTCCCAGGCATCCTTCCCATGTTCCATATTAACGTACTTTCATTGCTGACTTGTGTGTCTGCGGCCCCAGAGGTGTTTGAGGACGCGGCCCCAGGCAATCTCCATCAAGACACAGTGCAGTGCGGTGTGTAAATTCACCGCTCAGGAGCCCAGGTTCGAATCCTGAGTTCCAATCCAACCCCTGCCCAAACTAACCGCCCCTTGGGCAAGTGACTAAGTTTCTTTGCACTTGGATTTTCATCTGCAAGACAGAAATAATACTGACTCGTGCACAATTCCAAAACCTCATGGGGCGCCTGGGTGGCACAGCGGTTAAAGCGTCTGCCTTCGGCTCAGGGTGTGATCCCGGCATTCCGGGTTCGAGCCCCACGTCAGGCTCCTCCTCTATGAGCCTGCTTCTTCCTCTCCCACTCCCCCTGCTTGTGTTCCCTCTCTCACTGGCTGTCTCGATCTCTGTCAAATAAATAAATAAATAAATAATCTTAAAAAAAAAAAAAAAAACTCAAAAGCTCTCAAGATCAACCATTGCTGGTAACTTTGAAGCTTGACTTGAACGAACATGAGGCTATTTATTGATTTTGTCCCACTTGGTATGACAATTACTATTTTCCCTATAGAGCTCTTAGCTGATGGCCCTGCCCCAGACGCACGGTCTATCCGTCTGCTAGGACTCCCATAACAAAATGCCGCAGACCGAGTGGCTTTAATAACAGAAATTGATTTTTTCATAGTTCCAGCGGCTGAGAGTCCCAGATCAAGGGGCTGGCAGGTTTGGTTCCTCCTGAGGTCTCTCTCCTTGCCTGCAGATGGCCACCTCCTTGCTATGTCCTCACATGGTCTTTCCTGTGAGCGTGCCTCCCTGGTGTCTGTGTGTGTCCAGGTTTCCCAAGCCGGTTGGATGCGAGCCCGCCCTGACAGCCTCACTTAACTGACAGGCCTCTTTAAAGGCCACACCTCCAAAGACAGTCCTCTTCTGAGATGCTGGGGAACTGTCTGCAGGGGTCATATGCAGGGAAGCCAGCCCAGGAACACACACAAAGTGCTGGCCCAGGCCCTGTGCACAGAGGGACGAGCTTCCCACCAGGAGGGACTC
This sequence comes from Ursus arctos, assembly GCF_023065955.2. NCBI lineage: Eukaryota > Metazoa > Chordata > Mammalia > Carnivora > Ursidae > Ursus > Ursus arctos. The sequence goes on along the minus strand of NW_026623078.1, from coordinate 74,162,870 downwards.
CGTGGGTCACAAGCAGCGCTTGCTGGGTCCCAGTCACAGAGGACGCTCACCCACACCAGCTCAGGCACACTAGATACCGGTTCATCGAAAAACGCCTCTCTCACCTCGAAGAAGGATTCCCAACGAATATTCTGAGCCCCACAAGGCAGGCAAAGCTGGTGACAGACAGCGGGGGTGGGGGGGGGCGGGGGCGGGGACCAGCTTGACCTCCAAAGGCAAGTCTTCTTTTGCTCCTTGCCAAGGAATGACAAAAGCCTAGTTTTTGTTTTCGTTTTTGCATGTGTTTGTGATCTGTTTTCTAGTAACAAACTAAGAGGTATTCCAGAGTGTTCTATTTGAAGTTTGGTGGGGGTTTTCTCCAAAGTCCTGCAGCCACGCCCCTTGGACACACTTTGGTTTTGTGTCTTCTGCAGCTGGAATTCCACTGGGAAGGAGGACGGGCGTGTCAGGCAGCTTCTGACCCTTCTATCTGGGCTCTAGTCAAAAAAGGCCAGTCATCTAGGAAATCCACATGGAAATGGGCTCACAACAGATTTTTATTTTTTTTTTAAGTATTGGAAGGGGGATGTTTCATCCTCTGAGTCAGGAGATTTGGGTTTCAGCCCCAATTCTGTAACTTTGAGCTTTTCAGCCTCAACTTCCTTGTCTCTAAAATGGGAGCAAACTGCCTGCTCAACTGATCTCACGGTGAGCGTGGAAGGAGTGTAGGCACTGCTGTTCCTGCCAGACCCAACGCTAGACCCTTCCAGAAAAGGGCTGGCTCAAACTAAATACTCAATGTTAGCTGTTATGAACTATTTTTCCATCGCTCTCTACAGCCCCCCTGATAAAGGCATTCCAAAGGTTTAATGATTTAATGATTCCTGATTTAAATGATGGAGATGGCAGAGCTGGCCTCGGGTCAGGTCCTCCGGGCGACCTCAACACCCACCTACCCAACCCCCACACAGGAGAACCAAGGGGAGGTGCTCCTGCACAGGGAGACTGTGGGGGGGTCACGCCTGGCAGATCGTAGCCGAGATTCTCTAGGACTACTCAAAAGGACAGAAATGACCCAGCTCTGGCTTTGCAGCAAAAATGAATAACACACCCTCACCATCATCTCAGGGCCAAATTACACACACACACACACACACACACACACACACACCCCCAGTTAAGGATGAGCAGAGCAGCTTCCGTTTGCTGGAGAGAATGATCTGGAAAATGCAGACATGATCACAGCAAGGCATGACCTGGTAAACACACCCAGGGAGCGGGTTCGCTGCTCTAAGCTGTGACCTTGCTGACCTTCCCAGCCTGGGCCTCAGGTGCCTCACCTGAAAACGGATGTACATGCGTCTCGCTTCCCAGGATGGCCGTAAGGTCTAAAGGAGTCAACGGATACACAAGGCTCAGGACAACAGAAGTGCCCAACATATGCCCGTGCCTTCTAGGATAGCAGGTTAGCAAAAAATTGGCAGATACTCAAGATGCAAAGGAAGCACCAAATAAAACGCATAAGGAAACAAGGGGGCTGGAAGGAGGGAATGGGCCTTGCGGCCCTGGGGACATTTTTGCTGAGTAAGCTGTAACAAGGGTGCGTGTTAATACAGCCTCAGCGCTCAGGGAGCTCAAAGGGCTTTAACAGACATGATCTCACTGGGATTTTTTTATTAGCTGCTAAGGCAGGTTAACAGGTTCCCCCATCTCTGCTGAGGCAGTGAAACTGCAGGCTCCCCCAGCCTCCCCTGAGAGGGGAGAGGCCTTTCTCAGCCTATCTGGGCAGCAAAGACCCACGATCTGGCTCTTCATCTGCAATCTGTCACAAGTCAGGCATCACAGAGAGAAATTAATTTTTTAAAAAATAACCTTTTCTAGAGCAACATTAAAGAAATTCTGTTTTTGTTTTTCTAAGGAGCAAAAAGCAGGGAGGGAAGAAGGGAGGTTGGGGGGTCAGCCCTGGGCTGACTCCTGGATGTGGTTCTCAGTCTGCAACACGGGGCAAGTAGCCTTCTCCTCCAAGGGCGATGCCGACGACGAGCATGGTGAGGACCGTGAGGTTCTGGCACCGTCGGGCACGTGATTGCCCAGGGATGGCCGCCATTGCCAATACTGCTGCCCTCCAGTACACACCTTGTCATTTCTCCTTCCAGGAGCTCCATTCCGCACTAATCTCCAGACCATTCCGATCTCCTGATGCTACTTAGATGTCCACCCCGCACCGGGAGGCTATCTTCCTTCTGGTAATTCTAAGCCCGGCATGGACTCCACCCACCGGCCCTGCCCGAGCTGCCCACTCACAGCCCTGCTCCCAAGCCCACAGCCGGGGCTCGAGCAGAAGCCTGAACACGAGCCTGGACACTTCGCTTGAGGACTGCTGAGCTCCGGCAGCACGGTGGGGTAGCAGGAGTGGGGGCCGGCTCCGAGGCAGACACTTCCCTTCTGTGGAAGCCTCAGTTCCCCCTTCACTGAACCGGGGGCTTGAATTCCCATGTGATTGCTCAATGCAATGAGATCACGTCTGTGAAATGTTTCCTTAAGTTGAAAGTGCTGAGCAGGCGGGCACTGAGTTCCACTGTCACCCCCACCTCTTCGAGGGGGGATGCTCCTCTAGGGACCGTGGAAGACAGATGGGGAGGAGGGACTGTGGACCCAGGGAGCGCACCGAGGGGCCTGGTCTCAGGGCGGCAGCCTGGGCCTTGCGGCCAGGAAGGAGGGGCCCAGGCCCTGGGAGTGAAGGTCAGTGCTGCCCGGCCCACCTCTGCCATATGTGACTCCCAGCTGTCTCCCTCACCGGCCAGCCAGTTCTTCTCCCCAAAGTCCCTGAAGCAAATTCACTGCCTGTGCTTGGTGACCACATAGCCCTTTCCCTGGTGCCCATCTGAGAAAGTGGGACGCTCCACCCGTCCGTCCCACACGGGCTCCGTGGAGTCGCGGGGAACATTCATGCTCCGAAGTCGGGGGGCCGGTCGGGCCCACCTGGAAGCCTCTGCGGATGTTCCTCGAGTTGCGGCACAGCTCTGCTGGCAAAGGCTAGATAGGCAGACCCCGCGCCTGCACGAGCCGGGGGACCCAGAAACGCCCGGGTCTGGTCTCTCCGCCCGTGAAACAGGCATCGCAGCAGTGGCACGTGCACGCAAGGGCTCACGGGAGGCTAGCCAGGTACCTGGCACCCAGCATCGCCCAAGTCAGATGAGCTACTTCCTCTTGTGCGCCTTCCCGTGGCTGAGCCGGCATCCTCTTCCATGGGAGGGAGAGGAGAAGAGCACCTGCCCCAGGTTTCCGGAGAGAAGTGAATGAGAAGATGTTTGTCAATCGTCCAGCACAGCATCTGACACTCGGTAAGTGCTCGACAAATGAGCGCTCCACGGGCCTGAAGTAGGAGGGAGAATCCACCTCCTACAGCCCGAAGCCGTGCCAGGACCCAGGGCTGTCCAAGGAGGGGCCGGCCTCGGCCTGAACAAGGAGAGTCTCTCTGGCCAGTGACTAAGGCCTGGCTGCAGGATCCAGCCGCGCGGGCAGGGCAGGGTTGGGTCCGTGCCTGGGCTGGCCCGCGTTCAGGGTGATGCGTTTTTACCGTAAGGCCTGAGTAACTCCAGAGCCGGCGCTGGCCTCCCCATCCCTGGGGCCCGACACTCCCCGGCCAGCGATGAGAGATGCTCTGTGAAAGAGGCAGAGACCCCGGGCGCTCAGAACTACAAAGGGTGACAAAGGCGGGACCGGGGAGGAGAGGATGGATTCGCAGGCACGTGTCATTTAATAAAAGCCACCCTCTGCTTAACCATCTGAGGTGCGACCGAAGCTCGGCAGGTCCGGGCGCCAGGCTGTTCTGGGACAGAAGCCAAAGTCAATTACGATCGGGGATGAGGAGTGAGGATAAACAGTGAGAGCAGGCTCGTGGGGTAACAGGGAAGGAGGTGCGGGGACCCAAAAGAGGGAGGAGAGAAGACAAGCAGACAGATACACACACACACACACACACACACACACACACACACACAGCACGCACACAGCTCATGGGACCCACACGTCATCACCTCAATGCAGACAACAGAAGTTCCAGACTCAGGGGGTCTACCTTCCACACGGCAGCCGGGCCAGGCAGCCCCGTGTAGGGTCCTTTACGTGCACGGTGTCTCCTTGCGGTAAGAGCCAGGACGACACAGTGATCCTCCAGGCTGGCTCCAGAGACCAGACACAAGAGTCCACATGCTGGCTGCCCACTGCTTTCTGAGTAGCATCAGGGAAGTTCAGTAACAGCGCTGTGCCTCACTTCCTTCATCTGTGCAATGGGAACACTGCATGCCCCTCGCCCTCCCCGAGACGGTACACACGAGCATTAAGTGTGTTCAGACACAGAAAGGGCTAAGAACGGGGCTTGACCAATAGTGAACTCGCAACGCCTGGAAGCTACTCTGTCTCACCCCGACCTAGCCTGTGAGACAGAAATCCTAACGCCCCTTCTTACAGCCGAGGCAAAGGGGGCTCAGAGAGGGAGAGCCGCTCGGGGTCACTACATCAGTCAGCTCGGGCTGCTGGACGTGTACCACTGAATGGGCAGCTTATGCAACAGAAATGTCCTTTCTCACAATTTAGAGTCTGGATGATCCCCTGTGTCGTCTTGCGGTCTTCCTTGTGTGTATGTCTGTATCCTACTCTCTTCTTCTTGTAAGGACACCAGTCACACCCTAATGATCTCATTTACCTTAATTACTTCTTTTAAGACCCTATGTCTAAAACTGTCACACTCTGAGGTACTGGGGCTTAGGACTTATGGCTTTTGGAGGGGACACAATCAGCCCAAACTGGCCATCAAACTCTCCAGGTTGGGGATGAAGAAACCAGAGTGAACAAAGAACGGAATCTGAAGGAGGCTTGTGCTTTGCCCTTCTACCAGGAATTGGGGTACAATGAGGACATCTGTCTGTGAGCTTTCTACCTTGAAAGTGCTTCTTCACTTAACAGCTGCCCGAGAGAATGAAAACGCTAGCAGGTGTCACGTCCGCCGCCATTTAAAGCACAGGTTCCTGGAAACGTCACTGAACTGTGAGAGTTTCTTTTCTCCTGTTTTCTGTCGCCAGACTCAGCATCTGGTAGGTACTCAATACACACAGGATGAGGTCCAGACTCGCCCAGAAATCTGCCCCAGGGATCAAAGCTACTAAGAGGCAGGGCTGGGCGAGACTCTACCAGACTTGCCCATTCTCCCAAATGTAAAACAGGCGGTCACAACTGTACCCACTTCAGAGGTAAGCAAACTGAGACCCACAGAGCCACAGGCTCGCTGTGCCTGCCTGGCCTGGGGCTCAGCAGGGGAGAGCAAGAAGAAAATGCAGCAGAAAGAGAGGTCAGAAAGCAGCATAGGGTTCCAGGACAAAAGAACTTTTAAAGGGCTTGTTCACAGCTGTGTTTTACCCAGACCGTCTCGATCAGCTTTTGGAGAACAGCAACTATCTCTTTACATCGACCAACTTCATTTGCCATCCCTAACCCAATTATTTTCCAATAAGGGAATAAGAACACAGACATCAAAAGCCAGACATTTGGGGTCTTGAATCCATTCAACCCAGCTGTGTGACTTCAGGTGAGCTACTGAACCTCTCTGAGCTTCTATTTCCTTGTGAAAATGAAGAAACTACCCACCTAATTGTTATAAGGTGAGAAAAGATCGTCATGTGACAGGCCTTCAACGACAGATCACCCCTTGTCATAAATAAGACACATATCATGGAAAAGTGATCAAGGGTTTAATTTTGCAAAGGCCCTATGAAAACAAAGTCTTCGTTTTAATTAATACCTATTATATAAATGAATAGAATCATTCCTAGAGCTTTTTGCTTGAAGAATACTGGGGAAAAGGGCACTCAAGAATAAGGCGACTGTGGCAGAGGGAATGGGGCATGGCCTTGGGTCAAATGCAGGCTGAAGACAGCTGGACGCACGGGGATTTGTAGGGATGCGAGCAACATGGGACCAGCCACAGACACCTTCAGATAAAAGAAAGGGACCGCTCCCAAACTCGGACCCCTGTGCATCGGCCTTGTGGACAGACTGCCACTGTGCGCTTGGCTTGCTTCTCTGGAAAAGCAGGATACTCAAATTCCCTGCCTATTTGTGCCAAGCACTTATAAGAAGGTCTGACACCCAATAAGTGCTCAATAAATGTGAGCCATCCTTCTCATTCCAAATTAATATTATTGCCATGGTCTCTTTTCTGTCCCCTCCTTGGGGATCGGCACTCTCTCCAAAACAAACCACAGTTACCAAAGCAATGAAGACTGCCACGCTTGCTGTCTGTTGAGAGACAAGGTCACCTGGAAACATCTGGGAGACGTGAACATGCTTTCTTAGCACTGAATTCTCCTTCTTACAAATCCTTAATGCTTTGCTCTCTCCCCCACTAGACTACAGGCCACCCAAGGGCAGCACGCCTCTCTGTTTTTGCTTATCATTATGTCCTTAGCAGTCAGGATAATATCTAACTAATTTAAGGTACTCCATAGCATGGGTGGGGTATCTGGTGCATAATAATTGCTTGGCAGCTTTCAGTGAATAACCATGAGCAGAAAGGCCAACCACCATAGGCTCTGTCCATATCCATGGTGGCCTCCAAATTCAAGCAAGGCGGGACTGTTCCCAGAGAGACCAGTGGCAATCTGGCCCACAGGGGTCTGCACAGACCTCCCAGCCCACGCTGCCTCCATTCAGTGCTTGGCTCATATCTAAACACCTTCATGCAGGATCAACTCATGTGAACGGTAGCTTCAGTCCTGCAGTACAGAGAAACGAATGGACGCCTGGAAAGCTCACGGGTCTCTCCCTGGGCCACGGGGCTGATACAGGGCAAGGCAGCAAGAGTCCTGGCAGCCAGCCCAGACCCCAGGACTTTCTTTCTACATCCCGTGCTGAATAACATGCTCAGTACATGCTGCTTAGTTGAAAGGCAGGGGAAAAAAATGAATGAATGCGATAAACAGGGGGATAGTTTCCCAAAGAAATCAGAACGCTCTGCAGTTAAATGGTAGAGAAAACCACTTAGTGGTGGGTCTAAAACAGACACCCCTCGCCCACCAATGTGATCTGGGCGGGGGGACCACTTCAGATAGGGATGCATGAATCTATTAATCTTCCTGGGAGTCAGGGGATGAACAGGGACCATGATGATCCAGGCTGCCTTTGCGGTCCTTCCTCCCAGGGCAGGTGAGTGCCCACAGACGGGGGGGCTCAGCCTTCTCCCCCGCAGCCATCAGGAAAACTACCAGAAACTGCGTCTCACTCATCAGATTAGCAAACTGGTGAAAATCTGAAGTATGGAACGTGGGCAACCAGGTGGGGAAAACGGGCTCCTGTGGACAGAGCGTGGGAGTGTACTTCAGCTCCGTTGTTCTGGAAAGAGATTTGGTAGCATCTGTAAAATGGAGAACGTTCGTCAGGCGGCAGCAAGGTCACCTTGGGGTGTGAACCCTAGAGGAGAGCTCACACGTGTACCCAAGAGAGCGGGAGGACGTTCCTCGAAGCACTGTTTGTAATGGGGGGGGGGGGGGGGCAGGAGAGGACGGAAGGAAGCAAGGAAAGGCATGAAGCACAGTATCTCTCAAGAGAGGAGGGAGAGCCAGCCCTTGAAAACTACTTCACAACTGCTCATTGTTCATTCTCTTCTGACCCGACTTCCCCCTGCTCTGCACTCACTCACCCACTTCATTTTATGTCTTATCAGCCTCCTGCCTTGCCCTCCAGGGGAAAGCAGAATTCACATACGAAAACAGAGTGCCAGACTCCCCGGAAAGCTTTTCAATGTCCTTTGCCCAGGAGAGGTTCTCATTACAATGGGGCCTGGACCTCAGCCATGAGCCCAGAGAGGGGAGAAGCGATTTCATTCCACTTAACCCAATTTGCCGGGCCCAGAAGGCGGCTAATGAGCCTCCTGTACCCTTGGAGTCATCGATACCACTTTCCAAATCAAGTTACCAAATTGGTCTTAAGACTGCTTCAAAGGGACCAGGCGGACTGTTCCCAATGAGGCATCCTGCTGGCCATATGGCCACAGTTCCTGCCTCGGGCATCGTCCTCAGCATCAGTGGTGGGGGGGCAGGGGAGGTGGGGGGGGACGATTTGGCGCCTTTGTCTTTGTTTTAGGGGCCCCCCTCCCCTCCAACGCCTGGTCCCCTGGGGTGGAACCGGGGCACCATAAAAAAACAGGAGACAGTGGTAGCAGAGAGATCCCAATGAAGGAGGACCCAAAGTCAGAGGAGGAAGAAGAAATTCCCACGCTCCACTGCACCCAGCGCGCTCCCCGGGAAGTTTCCCAGATCGGCCGCCCCAGAGCTGGTGAAGGGCCCCGTCCGGTGTCCAGCAGAGCACTGGACAACAGAGCCTCAAAGATCATCTCCACACAAGAGCAGCGGTGGGCAGATGCTCTCCGAGATTTCGCTGAAGCCTCCCAGTGCCCTGGGAGGTCAGGAGTCTTATCGCCCCCATTTCACAGATGAAGAAACTGAGATGGCAAAATCCAAGCACGGTCACGCGGCCAGCACGTGGCTGCCGCAGAAACCCAACCCCCCGCGGCCTCTTCAAACGCGGTCTGCGTTCAGCCCCTCAGTCACGCCGCCTTTAGAGCTGAGATCTTGATAACTTACATTCCCTTCTCTGTAATTAAACCCAAAAATAGTCCAACGAATCTTGCGCAAGGACCAGATATGCTTTCCTTAAGATGCCGTCCATTACGAATCCTAAATACGGCACCTGCTTTTTCTTGAGCGCCTATGGAATGTGAAACCTTGACCACCTTATCTTTCCTCGCATAAAAGTCCTTAAGGGCACGGGACTGTTGTTCTCTCCTACAGATGAGGAGCGAGGATGCCGAGATGTTGAGTAACAGGCAGTGTCACACAGCTAGGACACAGAAGGACGCTCATCCCGCGAGTTCGGCACGAAATTCACTTTAACACTTAACTTGGGGTTCTTTTCCCTAGACCAAGCTACCCATCAACCTTTCTGTCTTCAGGGTCTGCGGAAGAGTCTAGGTCCACTCTACCAGCCAGGGAGACAAAACACATCATCTAGACCACTGGTTCTCAGCAGTGTGATTTGGGCCCCATTCTCCCCGGGAATATGGAGCAATGTCTGAAACATTCTGGACTGCCACAAGTGGGGCGGGGCTGGGATTTGGGGGGACAGTACTACTGGCATCTAGTGGGTAGTAAACGTCCTACAACACGCAGATGGCCGTACAGTGAGCTATCCGGTCCAACGTGTCAAGAAGGCCAAGGCTGCTCCAGACCTTCCACGAGTCTTCAGCGTCTTCACGGTCTGGATGTCACACAAGGACAGCTTCTGTATTTCTCAACAACAAAATAATACTTACTAATTTGCACTGAAACTTAACTAACATGCATCATTCTTGGGGCCAACGTACCCACCAAAGCCTCACAAAGGTTCGGCCAGAACTGAGACCTGAGCTGATTCAAGGCGGGAAGTAACAACACCAGGACCTCCTGAGAAATCCACTCTCCCTGAACGCTGCTGAGAGCCTCTTGTGTGTCAGACCCTAGGCTGGATCTGGGGGTGGTGCCAACGGGCAGAAACACTCTGAAACACAGGACTTGAGTGCCTTCTCTCCAGGGAGATGTGGGTTGTCTCACAGAGCCACAAGATGGATTGGGAAGGCCATTACATTGCCTTTTATCCCAAGGACATTTCCAGGCCCTCCGGCCCAAAGCCCCCATGACAGCACTTTCTCTTCTTTTAGGACCTCCAGAGAAAGGCTGCAGACATAATGAAAAGAGAGCTGGAAAGACAGGTCATTGAGCTAGCCCAGGAGGCCCCGAGTCAGGACCAGCTCCCTGCTTTATCCCCCAAAGTCCCAAGAATAAACCAGAGGTGAAAGGTCAGCCTGTGGAACCTCACTGCTGGGCTCCTCAAGAGCCACCCCAGACCAGCAGCCAGGGTGGGAGAACCGATGCCCGGCTTCAAAGCAGGATTTGGTCCCAGTGGCCTTTCTCCATCGCAAGACAACAAAGCTGCAGGTGATCCGTCACTTTACCTGGTAAGCACCCTGGGGAAGCCAAGTCAGCATTTGAACACAGCTCACTCTGCTCTACCTCACCAGGTTCCTATTGCTAATTCTGGTCACTGGTACCTGGTGTGACCACAAGAAAGCCCTGTACCCTCCTGGGCCTCAGTTTCACTACCTGTAGAATGGGTGAGGGCTGCTGTTGGGTCAAAGGGGAGAAGGTGCCTGACATCGGTGTCCATGCACAAAGATATAAATTAGGCACCTTCCCTCCACTTGCTAAGTGGTTATACACGACCAAGAAGTGTTCTGGAGAATGGCTGTGGGGTAAGAAACAGAGAACTGAGTCTGACTCCTCTCCTGGGGTCACAGGCAGACAAACCTGGGCGGAGAGGTCAGCTCACTCGTTTGAGGCAAGTCGATCCCACCCACTACCATGAACAGGGATTATAGGAGCTGATCAGAGCGAGTATCCAGCCTACACACAGCCATGTGATAAGCACCACACACAGGGAGCAACAGAGCCGGGGACACAGAATCACACTCCAAGGAGAGCCACGAGCCTGCAGGTGTGGGGACCTGGAGCTCAGGCTGCCCGTGGGGAGTTGCGGTGTCACTGATCCCCAAACACAGGCCCACAGGGACAGCACCTTCCATGTGTGCTTCAAAGAGCAAAAGGCCCAAGAAAATCTGGAGGGACAGTCCCTGGAAGAGGGAGAGGGACTGCCATGTCCCAAAGGGGTGAAGTCCCACTGCACATCTACATTCTAGAAGAGGGGCTGGCAATGAAGGGGGGCACTTCCAGGACTGTCAAGGCTGGGGACAAGAGCCGACCACGGAGCCAGGGGCAGGGAGATAGAGAGTAAGGACAAACACACCCCCCAGATCAGCAGTCCACGGTTTTTTAAAGACAGTGACCACGAAGCGTAACAGGATGCTCACCATCAGCATTAAAATACCAAAATAATACTAATAACAACTTTAAAAAGGAATGTCCAGTAATCGGAAACTAGAACAATAGCAGACCAGCTCAATAAAGCTTGATGTTTCCACCACTGGAATTACAAAAGTGAAATTTCGCGGAGGATTCACTATAGATTAGATACAGTAAGGCTGCCGTTTCTGAACGTCAACAGTTGAATGCTGGCAATTCCAGAGGCTTCAACCTATCGTTTTAAGCACCTCACCTGTATCAGTTAACTTCCCTTAGGGCATGGTGGGCAGAATAATCCCCCGCCCCCACAAAGAGATGTCCTCATCCTAATTCCCAGAGCCTGTGACTCCGTCACCTCCCTGACAAAGGGAACTTTGCAGATACAATTCAAGCTAAGGGCCTTGAGCTGAGGATTAGTCTGGATTATCAGGGCGTGCTAATCTAATCACAGGCATCCTTGAAATGGAGAAATTTCTGCCCTGGGATCAGAGAGATGAGAAGGAAGAAGGAAACATGAAAGGCACTGGACCCACCCTTGTTGGACTTGACCATGGAGGGAGGAGACCATAAACCAAGGATGTGGGCCGCCTCTGGAGCCAGATCCAGCTCCCAGCTGACAGCCAGCAAGGAAACAGGGATCTCAGCCCTACACATGCCAGGACCTGAACTCTGACAACGACTGGCAGGAGCAGGCAAACGGACCCTCCCCTAGAGTCTGCAGAAGTGAGCGCAGCCCACGGACACCCTGATCCCAGCCCAGTGAGACCCCCGTCAGACCTCCAACCCCACGGAGCCACATGATAATAAATGGGGCTGTGTGGGCACCAAGTCTGTGGTCATTTGTCGCGGCAGCCATAGAAAAGAAGTACACTAGGTAAAAAGTATTCACAGCCACACGCCGGGTACACAGGAGAAGGCAAATCACGGTGCCCCAGGCCACAGAGCCAGCAAGGGGGCGGCCAGGACCTGGCGGCAGCAGGAGGCCTCCAGGGACCCCCGGCCCTGCCACGTTGCTCTGCAATCTCACGGAAGAACGATTTCAAATCAAGTTCCTAGAGGATTTTAAGCTGAAATTGGGAAAAAGAATAAAAACGTAAGAACATACAACTTGTCTGAGAAAAACTAAGGGGGAAGTTCTGTCCAGCCCGGGCCCACATGGTGGTAATAACAATGAGCCTGGAGAGACCAGGCCCGGGGCTCTGCAGGCACCCACCCATCTGCCATCGTGTTAAAATACTGAGATGCTCCCAGAGCAGTTCCTAATGAGCTGCTTCCCCAAGAAGATAGCTCTTGTCCCACTATCTGGGCTCATCCACTGGCCCCCCCTGAGACCTCACAAAATGCAGGGCTCAGGCCTGGCACAGCAGAAGGACCCCTGACCTTGGTAACATCTACTTTGATTGCTCAAGAAGTATCACCCGGGGGGAGACCCAGGGAAAGGTGAAAAACAGGGTTTCCGGCAGGCAGGTGACCACGGACTTACCTAAAAGAAAGGAAAGCCTGCCTTCCTCCAGGCTCTGAGGTTCTGGGCATTACATGGAAAATCCACAGACCCTTCCTAGCCTTGAGCCTGCATCTCTGTCACCTCTTACCAGCCCGTGGCCTTCAGCAAGCCACTTTATCTCTTCAACTCTCAAATGCAAACACCAAGAGGGTCGCCCACTGGCCCCTCAAAGGAGAGAACCTGTGGGTTCAGCCCCCCACTTACCAAGAACCGTCATGATGACTGGCCCGCACCATGGACACCCAGGTACCGTGGAACAAGGCTTGGTGGAGTGTGGTCAGCTAGGACTGTAAGTGCTCTGGGAACCAAAAGCTGACTTTGCAGAGCACAGCATGCCCAGGGACCCGGGGGCTTCGAGAAACCCCCACCTGGCTCAGCTCGATGCTTCCTGATGTGATCTTTCTCCAGTTCTCCAGTTGACTTAGCCCACCGGTCCACCCCACCCAGTCTCCTCTGTGCAGGATGCCTTTTGCTGGTGCACATTCCCAGCTCAGATCAGGGTGTGGGGCCATGGTGCTGGTGGGAAGGGCACGAGCCCAACCACTATAATGGGGAGCTCCACAGAGTTTGGTTAAATGAGAAGGTACGAGGGAAAAATCAGAGTAGCTGAACAGACCTGGCCCTCTCCTCCTCGATAACCACAAAGCCACCTCAGAGACAAAGATGAAGCCAGAAGACCCTCTAGTCCAGGCCCCACAACCAATCCTCACAGACCGAGAAATTAAACACCAGAAAAGAGAAGGGGCTCCCAGGACATCTCACCACCCACATCGGTCCATCCTACCCGGCCTCCGTCCCTCCACCTGTCACATGGCCATGAGGCCTGCTCTGTCCACCTCACCACAGGGAGGGACTGCTCAAGGGAGACAGGCAACAGGAACCTTCTCTGAGAGCGTAAGGTTCATTCTGCTACGTGACTACAGGGGCCCTCACAGAGCCCCCACTGCGGCCACGCACAGACTCCAGGATGAAATAACAAAGTGCAACCCAAGATAGCACCTATTTGTAAAAACAGCCTGGGATTTTCATTCATTTCCGGGAATGCTTACACCTTTTCCAATTTCACGGCTTTGAGAACAAACGGCCTTGCTGTTTTAAGGTGTCATTTTTCTTTAAATACTTTAAGGGGAGAAAAATGTATCAGAACTCCAAAGGAATCTTACAGGTAACCTATCTGCGCAATCTGTCTTGCTGGGAGTTTGCAGATTTGGAGCCACGGGATGTAAGCACAGGGTAAGGCCTTGAGTTCCTGCCACGAGCCCCCGAATTTTCTGGGGCTTCTCTTGTTCATCTTGAACAGAGTGCCATGGATACAGGGTTTACACGAATAAGCCTCATCTCTGGCCAAGAAGAAACGTGATGGGATCCGGGCTCCTCCATCCCAGAACAGGACCCCCTCAAGAGCCTGAAGCCGCATATGGTCACAGACTTCTCTTGGAAAGTGCTGAGATTTTCAGCTTCACTCACATTTGATCACTGTCCATTCCTCTTAGCCTCCGCTAAGGGCGGCACCAATTCCAGAACGGGAGGGGAATGGGGGGCAATCAGAATGCTGGACCCCACACTGGCCCCACCTCTGTGCAAAGACACACATCATTCGCTGAATGGCTCTGCTCCTTGTAAACACCTCGGGAGGTTGCCCGAGGCGGCTGCAAACCCAGGCACGTCCAGTGGCCTCAGCCTGGTGTGAAAGAGGCGAGTCTCGCCCAGGACAAGTGCCAGGAGGGGAAGAACAGAGAGAGGCTGGCATCACTGCATCCATCTCCAAACAGGTTTTGACGAGGACAGAGCACAGAAAAGGTCATGATTTGGGATGACAGGAACACCGGGGGTCCCATTCCAGCTCTGTCACTTTCTCAGTGAGTGATACTAAAAAGCATCTTAGCTTCCTGAGCTCCAGGTCTGATCAGAAGTAACAAGCCCGTGCAATGCTCGGAAAGACGGCACCGATAAGGCAGCTAGAAGCCTCTCAAGACAAGGACTCACGACCTTTCAGCTCCTTGTCCTTGCTCACGGCCTGCTCACAGAGGCCAAGTGGGTGCCCCTAACAAAGTGACTGAACCAGATAAGATTACGCCCCAGCGAATGATGCAGACTGCAAGCCCACATGGGTTGGTGACTCGGTCTGGGCTGAAAACGGGGACAGGAAGTGGGACAACAGTGGTCATTTTCCTGATATGCACATTCTTTCCTACGCAAAACTCTCCCAAGGTGTACGTAAGAACGCAGACAGAGACTCCAAGCAAAGGCAAGCTGGGTGTCTAGGAGGAAAATGCTACTCTGGGGGATAGGGGGTCTGCAGAGGGGGAGCCGTGCCAGGTCGCCAAGAAGGGTATGTCCCCAGGCCAGGCTGGGGAGCAGAGGCCTGCTCAGGCTTTGGGCAGGGGGAGGCCCCCCTCGAAGGTGCCCACAAGCCCCCCACTCACATGGAAGCAGGAGAGGGAGCAGTCTGGCCCTGGACGCGGCAGGCACTCAGCAGTGCTCACCGCCCCCTGCGGCCTTGGAGGAGGGACACTCACAGGGGCAGGGAGGCACGTCCCCAAGGCCAGAGCCTACAGGCCTGGCCCGTGCCAAAGGACGGAAGGAGGTGCAGATCTGACAGCCCGCCAGGCTCAGAGCACAGCCAGAACCGGGGCAGCCATAGGAAGTGAGCGGCCACACCCAACACGGCCTCCTCCTTTCCAAGAAAGACCATCAAAGCAAAACAAAGGTGGCTGACAGGGTGGGGAGCTCCTCTTCACAAACAGCCACCCAGGGCTTCAGTCCGGCTCCGAGAAAAGCACTGTCTGCCCCACGCTCATCCCAAGGGCACTGCTCGCTCGGACCCCTCCACCATCACCTCGCCATCTGGCCACCCCTGCCAAGAGTCTCCCCTCCCGAGCCCACAGCTCCCACCAACACCTTTCAGAACCATTCGGCTTCCAGGGAGTCACCAGCTCTCGTCAAATCCACCTGAACCAGGACGATCACAATAACCCGAGGCTGTCGGAGGGCGTGCCGCATGCAGGACCCTGTTCTCTGTCCCCTAGGAAGATCTGACTGTGCCACACGTTCACAATGAGCCTGAGGCGTGAGTACTCTTACTATCTCATTTCACAGGTAAGAAAACCAGGGTTCAGCAACCTTCAGTCACTGCCCCTGGGTTTAAATGTGACTCTGACATGACTGCATTTACCCCGGGCCAGGCCCCTTTCTCTCTGCAGCTTCACTTCCTCCTCTGAACAAGGGATGTTAACAACACCTGTCCTTCCAGGGGCTGTCACAGTGTGGGTGAATGAAAGCCCCCACCCGGGCCCCGCACACAGTACGTACTAGAAATGGCAGCTGCTCCAGGGGCACAGAGAGGAGACATACACCCATGCACACAGACTGACCTAACTTCTCTAAAAAAAGCAGCAAAGTACCCTTCAGAAACAAACAGCAATCGAGAAACACCCTAGGACAGCAGCCAAGCACACAGATGATGCTGTTTACCTCCTTCCTAAGGGAAGGGGGGTGTAAGAAAGAAGAGAAAACCTAAGAGGGCCTGGATAAGCAAAGACCGGAATGTGACCTCTGCCCCAGCTCCGGGTTCTCCGGTAAACCACGACAAGCAAGCATCAAGAGCGTAGCTCCATCACCTTCCCACCACCTCCGCGCGGCTCTGCCTCCCAGGACAAAGTCGTACTGCTGCTGAAAGCTACTGAGGAAACCTGTAAACAACCACTGCAGGCATAAGGGGAGCTGTGCTGAAGGACCGGAGTAGTGGTCTGGAATCATCCAGAGCTCAGAGCTCTCTGGGGAGGACGCAGCACAGAGTGAAGGGTTCAAGGAGCCCAAACTCCCTGTGGGCACCACCCCACACCACCCCCAGCCTGCTGGCTTGAGGGAGATGAAGACGGGGCTGTCTCGTGCACTGCCCTTTGCCGGACAAGTACCTGTGGCAAAGGAGGAAGCCGAGAAATTGCTGTCAAATGATTGAATGCGCAGGATCGTGCCCCACAAAAGAATTTCATGCGGTCACCGCCACTCAGTGAAATGCCCAACGAGAGACTCTGCCCCTCTGAGCCACGTTCAGCAGACAGCCAACACTGGGGCGAAGGAGGCCTGCCATGACGCCAGGGCGGGGGGCGGGGGGGGTGCCACACCCCGCAGCTGGAGCGCAGTCTCCTGACTCTGAATGTCGACTTAACAGGCAGCACGCAGCTCCAGGAACACCCACGGCTAAGGGACAGTTTGCTCTGGGCATCACATGCCCATCTCACCTGACCCTCTAGTCTTACGAGACCCAGGTGACAACCATTCACGTTTCATGGACGAAGAACGCAGGTCTTGAGAAATTAAGCAAACACGGCTAGGGTCACTCATCCAGAAAGCGGCGCCCAGCTCCGTCAATCTCCCATGCCCAGGCTCTTCAGCACGGTCAGGCCCAGAGAATGCAGGAAGCAAATCAAAACAGAACCCCTTCAGTCTCGGGGTGGCCACACACAGAGCAAATGTCTCTAGGGTCTGTCCCCGCCAAGCCCAGGACGACCTCTCCCTGCCCCACCAGCCCTCACCTGCCTCCCTGTCTCCAACCCACACGCAGGCACACAGGTCTCTGCTCCCGCTCCTCCAAGGGAACCACACTCACGGGGTCAGTGCCTGTCTCCATGGGAAAGCGGGGAGCAGGGCTGAGTCTTCTCCCCAAACCCAGCACACGAAGGCACTTCATGACTATCAGTGACACTGAGTTGCACAATGAATCCATTCCTATCTATAAAACAGAGATAAAAATATCAACCTCCAGGGTTGTTGGGAGGATAAGACAACCCATGAAAAGAATTTCTAACTAGGGCTCATGTTCTTATAAATATATCCCTAATTCCTAAACTTTTACAGCTGGTAAGCAGAAAAAGAAAAATCAAATATGCCGGTCACTTAGCACGATACCCCACGTGCACTGGGGGTACACAGATGTGTGTGGACGTGCATATGGACGTGTGCTTGTATTCATGCACTTATCAAGACAGAAATGTGGGTATGTGGTGGTTTTTTAATTGACAGTGGAGAAGCGGCCTCGAGTGCCACTAGCAAGGCTGTAGCCTGGGACTCATCAGGTAAACTGCCCCCCCCAAAAGCTAACCTGCACAGAGTTAACTGGAGTCCAGTGATGAGCCCACAGAAGGCTGGGACTCAGCCATTTCTGGGGGGAGTATGATAAAGCTGGTGCTTGGAGAGGAGTAAACAGGGCTGGTTTCCAGTGTTTGTGTTCCAAGTCTTGCAGACGGGACAGAAAGAAAACTCATGCATTTCAAAATTCTGCATGCCATACACTGTTCGTGCTCACTTAGGGAAACCCACCTCAGACTTGCTTTTATCATCCCTTCATCCCTTCGTCCACCCCTCTGCCAGGAGAGGGGCAGAAAGGAAGGAGCTAAAACTTACAGAGGAGAGGCAACTCGGTCCACACCTGCCAGGACGAGCAGAAGCATGGCCTGATGGCCTGAGCTCCCCACCTGCACCCCACCTGTATCCCAGGGGCTCCCCACACCTGTGGCTGGGACCTCTTCTTGCTGCAAGAGCTGGGTTTTCAGCAGGTGGGCTGCAGGCACACACCATTCCCGGCTGGGACGCGGGCCCTGCTCCAAATGTCCCTTCCCATCCACAGCCAAAGGCCAGGCCCTGGGTGGTGGTGTTCCTGGGAACCTGGAGATCGTTCAGCAGAGGAAGCCCAGGGATGTGGCAGGAGGAGGAAACGGGGCAGAGCGACCTGCCAAGTTTTCCAGAGGAAATGAGTAACCCGTTCGTTGTTAGGCAGTTACACAGCGCCAAGCGAGGAAGTGGCATTGTCTGGGGACCGGCCACGGGCCTTACATAACAAGCACCCCCTCACACTCTGGCCATGGCCGTATTTGGGGATTGGCAAAAACATCTGATGAGCACCTCTACCCTGTGTAAACACTGGCTTTATTAGGGTGGTAGAGAGAGGTCTGGCTCGCAGGCCTGCTTGGCTCGGGACTGACAGTGAATCTGACTCAGCGTCTCTGGGGCCCCCCTTCGGCGGCGCGTACCCGCTGGGTGGCCGGGCGGCTCGGTGGTTAATCCGGGCTCGGGGAGGGGGCCAGGTTGCCAGTCCCCACGCCCCCCCCCCCCGCCCCCTGATCCCCAACAGCATGAAGTGAAAACGGACAAAGACCTCTCCCCGGAGGCAGCCAGCAGAGGAGAGAGGCATGGAAATGAGAAACGCTAAGTTCTTGCTGGGGTCGTAGGGAGCTGCCAGCAGAGTTTAACAAAAATCTTCACGTTCACATCAAGTCAAGTGACAGTCATGGGTCACAGTGCCATCAGCAAGGCAGAGAGACAATGCCACCAAGGAGTGAGCTCTCCGCAGTCTGCAAATCCATCCGCTGCTCCCCACGTAGGCACGGAGCGCGGGTACAAGGGCGGGAAGAAACCCGCGATGTCCCCAAACTGGGACCTGCAGGTGACCTAATAGAGCCCCTGCGCTCCCGGTGTCCCTCCCCATTCAGAACCACCTCCCAAGAAAGAAATTATCACACACACCCGTACACGCGCTCACACACGCACAGATGCACAGCCTTTGTCTTGAAAGCCGGGAAAACAGGCACAGAGAGGTGAAGCTCTCTGGCTAATGTCAAACCTTGGGTCGGAATTTAAACCCCAGGTCTGTTTTCCTCTCCACAAAAGGGATCTCTCCCCTTCCGTTGGTTAGTTGAATTTTGATTTATTTTTTAATTTTTTTAAAGCGTGCTCTCCACCCGGTGTAGGGCTCAAACTCACGACCCTGTGATGGAGAGCCACGTGCTCTACTGACCGAGCCAACCAGGCACCCCTGTTATTTTTTTAAATAATCACGAACTTAGAGTTGGGAGCACAGTGCAAATTCTTTTTCCTTACACTCGTGGGAGCAAGTGGCCGGCCGAGGCCCCAGCGCCCCGCAATACTCGGGTGGGTACTTCCTAAAGCCAGGACCTTCTCCTCAGAACCACAGCCCACCAGCACGACCAGGACGGTGACGCCGACACGCGTGACCATCACATCCTCTGCCCGTGCAAACCAGCGGAGGGTCCACAATCAAGCCCTGCCCCGAACTGTCCCATCTCCTCACCTCCTCCAATCTGGAACAGGTCCCTCTGTCTTTCCTTCACTCTCATGACTTTGACACCTCTCAAGGTTATAGGGCAATTATGTTGAAGCATGTCCCACAGTTTGGGTTTGTGTGATATTTTCTCATGACTGGATTCACAGGATGCAACTTCATTAGCTTTTTTTTTTTTTTTTTTTTTTTTTTTTGCATAATTGCAAAGCCAGAGCTGGAGGAAAGACTTCCTGGACAAAAGTAAGTCATCTAAGTCAAGTGTGATGACAACCTTCACCCAGGCTTTTTTCATCAAGCGAGGGAAGGCAGTGGAGGGTAGTTCTGACTCAGAGGAGGCAGCCGTCTGCAGTCTGGGGGGGGGGACTCGGTTTCTACACGGCCGAAGAGATGCTGGCATCATCCTCTCGTGCCAGTTTTGCTTACAAATAAAAATAAAAAAAGAAAGAAAAAGAAAAGAGAAAAAAGGGAGGGAAAAAAAGACAAACCTCAGAGTTCAGTTTAAAAAGACCTTTCATGCAGTGCCAGGCCTCTCCCTTTCCCACCCCCTGCCTCTGTTGCAAAGTACAATACATATGTTTATCTTGCTTCTAAGAAGGGGTATATTAAAATACTTGAGGATTTTCCCCTCCTAACCCTGGCATGCTGGCTCCTACTGGCTGCGCGGCCACATATAATGAAGTGAAAAGCAGCAGTCAATTATGGCTTTCGCAAACACAGGGATCTTTCCTGAGGTTGGAAGTCACATCACTTGAAAGGCCGACTTTCTTCAAACTTCCAGGAACTGAGTGGCCCAGAGCCCGTCTATTTAAAGGTCAGCCCAGCCCTGCTGTATTTGGAGGACTGCCGCGGGCACAAGCTTATTCTGGGCCCCTGTCCGCGGCCACCGCAGCGGGCCAGGCTGTGAGTAGCACTGTGTCCCTTCAAAGGGAGGGGACGGGTGCCAGAGGCAGAGGCAGGGCCAGAGAGGGAAGAGGCAGTGATCCGTCGCCTCCCCGCTGCCCCATCCCCTTCTGAGGGACGGCGGTGGGTGCCGGACTTCACAGAGTCAACGCCTTCAAGGCTGAACCTCGGCAGCAACAGCCACAACTCAGGATCGAGCCTGGTCCCAATTTTCCGGGATGTGATGGTCCTTAGGTTCCCCCTTTTAGCTCCGCTCTGTGGGCCCGAGCTCTGGCAGGGGCACATGGCCCTTACACCCCCTTATAAGGTGATCAGAGGGGCGACAGCCTAGTGCACCCACCGACCACACAGAAAACCTTGTAAAAGTAGCCCTTAGCTTGCTGTTCCCCCACACCACGCCGCATTTCTCGAACTCCCGAGCTTGTTCGGTACTTGATTACTCTTCCAACTCCTGGCCAATCCGGAGCTGCCCGGTTATCAGGAAACCGTCGCTGACAGTGTCCCTAAAATGTGCCCCGAGTCCGACTGGGGAGCAGCTGGCTCAGCTTCCCAGCCCAAGCCACCCCTCTGGGGAAGGGACGGGGCTGGAATCCCAGTTTCCACCCGTCTGACTCCAGAACACACGCACCCTCCACACGCCCACCACGTTCCCCAAGGCAGGGATGTCACGAGGAAGAGAAGCCCTACAGGTCCCACACTCTCTGCAAGGAGTGCCATGCTGGCAAGTACCGACCCCCGACGGTGCTTCGGGGCAGGCGGCATCTGTGGGGTTGCCTTCGCGGCCTCAGAGAGGAAATAAAGAGAAACCTAGGAAGAAGGCACAATGTGAGCAAAAGCAATGCGACCTGGAAAGGGCCTGGATGGTGACAGCTGGCTGACAAGGCTGAAGACCCAAGGAGGTGCAGGAGGAGTCCAGGAGTCCTTCGGGACTTCTTTGCATCCCGTGAACCAAGGGCTGACTCGATACCCATCACTGTACCAGGTCACCCACTCACGGGATCTGAATCCTCACCGCAGTGGTGGGGAAGAGAGATTACCAGCCCAGTTTGCAAATGAGAAAGTGCGAAGCCTGGAGAAGGAACACTACTGATCACCTGGTTTCTGGGTGGCCGGGCCTGCCCTTGACCTAGGGCTGTCTGGAACCAAGGCTAGTGTGCCTCCCATGTGCCTTCCCAAGCCTTTTTCTGCTGAGGTCACTGCTGACTCAGGAAAGGATGCTGAAAGGGAATGGGATGGGGGGTGGGGGGAGAGGAAGTAGGGAGGGAGGGAGGGGAGGCAGGAGGGACAGTGCCAGGACTGTGATTCAGTGCAGACCTTTCCTAGTGTCTGATTAGCTTGAAAAGACTTTGAAACCAAATCCAACAAAACAAAACACTCAGTGGGCCAAGCCGGGAAGGAAGCTCAGGCAGAGAATCTCCAAGACTCAACGTCATCAGAGGGGACCCAGGAAGGGACACTGCTACCAGATAGGGTCTTAGGGTACACTCCCTGGAAACAGGTCCTAAGATGGGAATTTTTTTTTTTTAAGATTTTATTATTTATTTATTTATTTATTTGACAGAGAGGGGGCAGGGGGAGCACACAAGCAGAGGGAGTGGCAGGCAGAGCGAGGAGAGGGAGAAGCAGGCTCCCTGCTAAGCAAGAAGCCCTACTTCTTGGGACTCGATCCCGGGACCCTGGGATCATGACCTGAGCTGAAGGGAGACACTTCAATAACTGAGCTACCCAGGCACCCCCTGAGATGGGAATTCTTGTTTGCCTATTTACTGGAGAATAAGCACAGGAGAAAGGGAGTGGGGGTGCAGGCCAGCCTGAGGAAGGAGGGTTCAGCAAGGATGTGGTCTCAGCTGGACGCCAGCCTCGCCTGAGCCCACGGGAGTTCTGGTGCATGAACGGCACCACAAAGTTCACCCCACCTGGAAGCACAGGGGGCTGGCCTGCTGTACCTCTGAGTCAGCAGGGGCTGGGAGGGGGCTGGGGGGTGAGCGACATCTTGGATGAGGCAGCAAATCTCCGGAGAACAGGAGCACTGTGAACTTCAGCAGCTGGGAGGTGAGTGTGCCGTCCCATGAAGGGGACCGGGGACAGAACACCAACAGCACCCACTAAATTAGTCATCACTGGATGACCAGGAGATGACCAGCCATGATAAGAGTGTCCATTTTTTTAACGTTTCCTGCCTAAGCCAGACACCGGGCCTGCGCTGAGTCAGCCACTCAGATGAGCACCAAAGCAGCTGGGACAACAAGGGACGAGGGACGCCGAGAAGCCCAGCACAGGTGTCTGCAGGGACATGGGAGAGCAGGAAGGGCACATCATCCCAAAGTGCGTCTCTTCCCTGCTTCTCTCTCCTAAAGACAGACACCATGTGATGTCACATGAAATGGGCCAGAGACACAAACCCAGTCTCCCGTTCTCCTGAAAAAACCCAGCAGGACGGCCGAGGAGAAGTGTGTAGATCTTTTCAAGAGATTATACCATGAGATACTGTCGGTCAGAATTACCAGAAAAGCCTCCTACAGTGTCTGGCATACACTCAGTGCTAAATAAAAGCTGAATGGCCTACCAGCCGAGCACATTTCAACCTCCACCACATGCTTAATGTTAGCCTCCTAGACCTTCCCCAGAAGAGTGGGGACTCATTTCTGAATGAGTCTGCTGCCTCTACAGGTCCATCAACAGATGACTGGATACACAAAATGACACAGAGTGACATATTATTCGGCCATTAAAAAAGAATTAAGCATTGATACGTGCAAGAAGTTTCATGGACGAAACTGGGAAAGAGTACGCCAAGTGAAATACGCTAGTACAAAAGACCCATATGTAAAATGAGGACACGTACGTGAAACGGACAAACAGGCAAATCCACAAAGCAGAAAGTAGACCAGTGGCTGCCCTGGGCTGGGGGGTGGGGAGCAACGGGGTGACTGCTCACGGATACAGGGTTTCTTTTTGGGGTAATAAAAATGTTCTAAAATAGATGGTGGGATGTTCGCACAACTCCACCAACATATTAAAACCACTGAACTGTACATTTTAAGTGGGTGACTTGTAGTGTATGTGAATTATATCTCAATAAGGCTGTCACATGGAGCCATGCCAGTAACACCACCAATGCTGATCCCAGCCACTGTGCAGACATGTTAGCTGTGGCTTCCAGAACAGTCTGTGCTAGGTCTGAACTCCATGAACACAAAGACATGTGTCCCCAAACACACCCCCCAACAGAGGGAAGACCCTACCAGCTGAGAGCCAAAAGGCTTTCAGAATAGCTGCTGGACCCCCCCCACCCCCCAAACCCTGACCCTCGCAATCCAACACCACGAGAGAAGGGCCACGCAGCGGACAGCCTGGAGCTCTTATTTTGTCTCCCGCCCCGAGCAGTTCCTAAACAGTGGGAGTTAAATATTTATAAAGAAGTCACTGTTTAATGTTCCATCTGTACTTGTGAAGCCTGACGCAGGGAAATGCTGAAGTGACAGCTGATTATACAACCCAGGGGAAGCCCGCGCACTGGGGCGCCTGACAGTCCCCAGGACTCCAGCCTCGCCTTCCCTGCCTGTTGTTTCCAGCAGAGCTGCCTTCCTCCTTCTCGGGGAGCCCTCCACTGCTACCCTCCTCCTCCTCCCTCCCGCCCGCCAAACCAGAGGAAATAGCCCTTTTGGCCAAAAGCTGCAGGTCTCATGGTTACTGACGAGTTGCTCTGAGCAGTTCCTGAGTGAGCGGGGTGCTATGGAGGAGAGGTCTTCCTGCAGAGAAGCAGCGCACACAACGGGGGACCTCCAAACCAGGATGGCAAGAGGCGCGCCCATGGACCAGGATCGCCTTCTGAAGACCCCCCTCCCCCAACTGTCCTCCCAGCAGGTCAGTGCCAGGAACCAGTCTGAACATGACATCGAGGGTCAACACCGGGACCCAACTCCCAGACCTCACAGCCCAGCTTCAACCTTCTTTGCCTCAGTTTCCCCAGCTGTAAAAGCCACCTGGAAGGCCCTGCTGATTCACAGAGTCGCTTCTGACCATGAGATAAGATGGAACTTAAAGGCATCCAGCACATGTAGCCATTCTTATCATGATATGAAGGTGACCTCCACCACCTGCTTCCCCTTCCTGGCTCCATCCTCACTCGGCTGTGACCTTGGGCTATTCTGGTGGCTTGTCCCTGCCCTCCACAGTGGCCTAATCAGCAAATGGGAATGAATGAGGCAGGGTGGGAAATGGTCTTTGTAAACTATAAAATATTGCTTCCGCCACACGTTAAGGGCCATCAGTGCTGCTGGTAAACCGCAGGGAGCGGAAAGGAATGCTCAGGCTTCCCCTGTCGCTCCCGTGACTCCTTCTGGGGCCTGGGCACGTCTGGGAGTGGCTAATGCGCTGGGGCTCTAATGCCTGCTGCACCAGGGAACAGCTCCACCAGAACCTGCCTTCCCCATTCACCCTCGGAATTCCCACCCACCCTATTTCCCCAGGTCCCACGGTAAGGGTAGAGGGGAAGCCTTGCCCCAGCCTGCTGGCCCCCTCCCCCTGCCTACTGTACAGGAGGCTCTGAGCCAGGGGCACCCAGATCAACAGGCAAGGCTCCTTTCTGCAGGGACTCTCCCGTGCTCCGAGAGCCAGACACAGAAAGGACTTGGATGAGCACAGGTGCAGAGGGAATCAGGGGGCACAGGGGGATACAGGCCAGGTGGGGAAGAGGGAGGAACGGGGGCAAGACCTGAGCACAAGGAGCCGCGTGGAGAACAGGACCCAGAGAAAAGCTGCTTGACTTGAAGCCACTTAAAATCAGGTCCAGATATTTACAGTAAGTGGGGCAGGTGCATGTCGTGGGGAGGGAGGCACTTTCTCTTGAAAAGACTAACTGCCAGCACCAGGTCTGGATCCTCAGCTCCCCCATTTGGCCGTGACCTTGGGCCACTCCACCCGCTCGCTCACTCGTACCAGCCCCCTTTGGGGGGACTTTACAAGAAACAGAGAAATATAACTATCAAAACTTTTACATTCAGAACTTAATGATTTAGCATTTATATATTACAAATCTACAATGCATTAATTACCAATAATTTTAAATACGAATGAGGTCTGTCTTCGACTTCAATTCCAAGTTATCATTTTAAAACTTCGCTCTAAGTGTTGGTCACAGAAAGAATGAATCCAATGCCAAGGCTTTTCTTACCACATACTCTGGCACAAAACAGAAACTCCCTTCACTCCTCATCATTAAAAGGATCGTTTTACAAAAGACCTTTCCGGACTTCCTCAATCTTCCCAAGGCCTCTTCTTTTTTTTTTCTTTTCCTTTTTTTTTTTTTTTTTTTTTAGTTCTTTTATTTCTAAATCACTTTCTTTTGGTTTTCATGGAATCTTTTTCTTTCTCTCATCCACGTTAACTGGTCTGACAGCACCAGAGCCCCCAGGCCTCCTGGATAGCAGTACTCAGGACCCCTGCCCGCTTTGCTCTCCCTAGGCTGTAGTAAGTACCCCCTCTCTTTACCCTCTAGTTCCCTTTGTAGTTGCTTCCCCTGACAGTGAGGCCCCGGCGGGCAGGGTCCGTGTCCATTTTGCTGGCTGCTAGCTGTATTACCCTTAGAGTATCAGGCACTGCACCAGTACCTGGCACATAGAAGATGCTAGACCAGTGTGTGTGATTCAAGGAGTCTCCCCACAATACCTGTGCCTGCCTTCAGGAGACCCTGCGGTCTGGGCAAAATGTGCAATTTCTGTCCACCCACGTGACCTGCCTTAGAGAGCAAAAGCCCTGGTACCCAACTCCCCCACGGTCACGGCACTGAAAAAGGGGACAACCATGAACAGGACAGATACATAGCACAGCCGCATGAGTATCCACCAATCGAAAGGCAGGGTCTTTCTTTGGGACACCGACTGGAGATGCAATTGTCTTTCTTGCAAAATACACCCTCACTGCGTAAAATCTCCGATTTCTGACTTCCGCTGCTTTAAAATGGTGCAAAAGTTAGTCATCTGCAAAGCACATGGAGGACGGACTCCTTATAGTTTCATTACATCTTTTTGTCCCCCCCCTATCTTTTTACAGCTGTTTTGCCCCTAAGTGATTCAGTAACAACTTTTTAAGCAAATCAATGCTATCCGTTCTTTCCAAAGTACTAAACTTAGTTTTCATGCAACAACTCTCTTTATACTCAATTTTCATCAGGTTATTAGTTACCAACACAACTAACTTTTGGCCAGCCCGGGAATCAAAGAGTGGGAAAAGGCTTCTGGCACACCAACACCGACAGCGAACATTTAACGGGTGGCTGCCACATGCCAGAAAACACTGCTCTAAGCATTTACATGTATTAACTCACTTAATGCTCATAAACACCCTAGAAGATAGGTACTCTTCGTCCAGTTTTACCAATGAAGCCTACAGGCACAGAGAGGTTACTTAACCTGCCCAAGGTCACACAGCTAGTCAGGAGCAGGACAAATGTCTCAATCTGGAAGAGCGGATGCACGGGTAGCCCACCAGCCCCGGGGCCTTCAGGGAACTTGGGGCCTCATGCAGTCTGCTGCAGGAAGAATGGGCGGCATCCCTCCCAGCGAGGGAGCCAAAGACAGGTCACTGAAGAGTTTCTGCTATTCTTGCCCTGGACTGACAGATGTTCACAATGTCTGGCCATCAGCAAACGACTGATTATTGTCAGATGTGGGTGGGCTGGACGCTAGCAATGAGTTTATTAGTGCGTATTTTCGTGTTATGATGACTTCTGCCTCCCTGGGCAATCTGTCTGTAGGAACACAGATACGGAGGACCCCTCAACTTCCGTGTGGCTGCGGCAGGAACCGTTAGTCAGGGGAGGGCAAGAAAGGAGGTAGGGTCAGAGCCAAGCAGAGTTCAGGGCAGATGCATGGGGCCAAGGGGTTTAGAGGCAGCACCGTCCATACACGCTGCTTCGTGTCCACCCACCAGCCTGCTGCTTCTCCCAGCAGACGGCAGGGCATGCAGAACCCCTCACCTGCCGGTGTTACCTGGTCGTGCAAGGGCAAGGAGGCCTGACCATGGGATGGGGGGCTTACAGGTGAAGCCTTTCCTTCCACCCTCTGACCTGCCTAGAGACACCTATGAGACTCACACTGCTGGGCTTGACGGACCCACCCACACCTTAAACAGGTAAGGCCCAGAGGATCTGAAGGCCCTGAGCAGAAGCCACACTGGTCTGCCAGGTAGACAGGTAAGGTGTCTGACCTGGCCTCTCGGTAACATGTCTCTTCCCCTGCCCTGTGCCACAGTGCCCCTGAGCAGCGACTGCTGGGGGGAGGGGGCCACAGCCCCCCTCTCAATTTCACAAGAGAGACAGGTACTCAGTCTCCAAAGGCCCCCTCCTGAAACCCAGACACACTGACAGTGTCACTTATTAAATACCTCTGCAGACTACAGGATCAAGAAAAGGAGACGGCTTTGCTACCTGAATGCCTTCTGTGGGGCGGAAGAGGTCACCTCGCTATTTCTTGAGATAAAAAGCGTCAAAGAGGAGCTCAGGGAACATTCAGCTTCTCGGTGCTGAAAGGTGCCACACTAGAAAGTACAAGCTCTACAACAGCCCAGGTGCTACCCGAAGTGTGGTGGCAGGTGACTTTAAAATACAAGCACACGGGGCACCGGGGTGGCACAGTCGGTTAGGCGTTCGCCTCTTGGTTTCGGCTCAGGTCGTGATCTCAGGGTAGTGAGATCAAGCCCCATGTCCGGCTCCACGCTGAGCACACAGAGTCTGCTTGGGACTCTCTCTCCTTCTCCCTCTGTCCCCGCCATACATTCTCTCTCCATCTCAAATAAATAGATCTTTAAAAAAATATATTAGCACACAAAAAAATGCCACCTTAGATTTTACTGCTCCCCTGGTTATACGGGAGGCTGGTCATCACATCCCCGATCTCCAAGCACAGTCACATCGTGGGGCTGTACATTATTCCTGTAACTTCGTCCTCAAACAGTGCTCAAGACCTGGGGGCACAGGCTCGGGGAGATAAGTGGCATAACCACTGCCAACGTGCTGGGTAAGTGCTTAACCCAAGGAGATGACAACTCAAAAGGGACACGGCATCTGCCTTCATCAACTTGGAAGCTGTCATCGGTTAGAAGGGTCTGTTTCATCGGGAAGGTCCCTGGGATCAGAACCCAGGGAGTTGGGCGAAAGAGCCCACACCTTAGGAGAACGAAGTACATTAGAACCGTCAATGCCACCTTTCAGTGGTAGTAAGTTCCCCATCAGTGGAGGTATTTAAGGGCACACTGGACAGACACTGGAGAATCAACTTATCCCATGCGTGGTCGGCCTGGACTGCAGCAGGGATTCCACGAGTGAATCAAGTCTTACGCATCTGCTTGCTGTGTCCTGCGTGCATGCAGCCAAGTCTACACACTTCGCATGTTTCAGGTTCAAGTTATCTAACCTGTGTTCTTCCCCCCAGCCCCCGAAAAGCTAGACGACCAGTATGGGTGGCATAGGCAAAGTCTCCTTTCTCCATCGAGCCATCACCCAACCATTTACAGAAGACCTACTACGTGCCCGGTGCTGTGTGGGGAATGTGGATGAATAATGCAAGTCTCTAGTTCCTTCTTCTAGCGCCTACAGCACAATGCATCAAGTTCACTGATGACGGCAGAAACCAGTGCCCATTCCTGGGCCTGGCGGACTCCAGACGGGGCATCAGAGCCATTGTGGAGGCCACAAGAGTTAGTGGTACGATCATGCCCACTGACAAAAGGAGGCCAGAGAGGATAAATGGCTCCCTACGTCCACCCAGTGAGTAGAGAGCTACCTTCAAATTCAGCCAGCCCTGTCCAACTGCAAAGGGCACTGTCTTTCCATGATGTTGCCAGGAGCAAGGAGACACACTCCGGTACCAATGGGAAGCCCCCTCTGCCAGGAAAGTCAGAACTTGCCTCTGCCATCTCCACTCCTCCACCCATAGCCTTGAAGGTCATTCCACCCATTGCTTTATATTTTACCACTGGCCCAATCCAATTCCGGTAGCACGGGCCGCCCCGGATGCAGGCCAGAGCCGAGCCACGCTCTGAGAGCAGAGATGAAAGGCAGCGCTGTAGTGCGCATGAGGTCCCAGCACCAAATGTCAACTGCTTTCATCAGGAAAACCCCAAATTACCCGCTCTTACACACGGTCTTTCATCTCCGACAGGGCAAGCAGAGGCTGCTTATTAGAAAAGCTGCCTTGTCCACAATCGCCCTGACGGGGGCTGGACATCCAAGGCACAGGCCAGCGTCGCCCCCCCCTTGGAATCGCGGAGCTGGCTCGCGGAGGGGCGTCGGGGCTGTCGGAAACACGGGCCCCACTCCGCCCGTGGCCGCAGGCCGCTGACTAACCGAACAGAGAGGAGTTCTGTCCCGGCCAGCCGCCACCGCTGCAGGGGGAGGGCAGTGCCAACAGACGGCCGTCCCCAGAGCCGGCTGCAGGAGCGCCGTGCCCGCCGAGCCGCTGCTCCGCGCCTCCCACACACAGCCTGCGGCCCCAGGAAGCGGAGGCTGGGGACCGCAAACATAAATGTACAGCAGGACTGGCCAGCCCTCTATTTCTTCCTTCTCTCTTTTTCTCTCTCTTCTCCAGCAAAGCCAGCAATTGAGAGCTCCACATCACAGATTCCTGTGGCCACAAGGGGCCTCTTGAGGTCATCAACACCGTTCTCCCACATCAAGACAAGCTGTCCTGAAGCTGTCGTGAAGGCAGGCCCCAGTCCTCAGTAGAGGGATCTTAGAGGGAGGCTGCTGGCCTGCCTTGCTGCTTTGAGCGTGGTCTGCACCCCTCGGAATCATAGCACTCGTTACATCTGATTTTCCTATTTGATTCCTGTATCTAAGTCCCACTCGTGACTGTGAGCGCTTAAGACTTCCCTGTATCCTGAGGACTTAGCATATTGCCTGGTCCGGAGGGGCTACCTAGTAGATGCGGGGTATGCGTGCGTGGGTGGGTGGATGGGTTAATGGACAGGTGTGCTAACAGACAGGTGGGTCAATGGATGGGTGGGTGGGTGAGTGGGTGGGTCATGGATGGGTGGGTGGGAGGGTAGAGGGGTGAGTGGGTGTGTCAACAGATGGGTGGGCCGATGGATGGGTGGATCAGTGGATAGGTGGATGAAAGTTCAGGCAGGAAAGAGAAAGACAGAAGATGGTTGCAATTAGGGGCTATCAAGCACACCTGCTGTAGACTTCCAGAATCTTCAAATTTGGGGGCCAAAAGAAACTTGAGGGATCCTCCAAGTGTCACTCCCCCCTCGTTTTGCAGATATAAAAACAGAGACTCCCAGCATAGGTTGCCGCGTCCAGGGTCACAGGACTGAGAGTGAGCAAATCCACAGTTAACACCTACAGCTTTGGGCCACCTCAGTCGGAAAGAATAAATGGCAATCAACGGGCTGTCAGAACCAGAACGATGCTCACACCCCTGACTCGTACACAGGGAGGCACTGCCTCTTACCTCCAACCGGTAAAGCTTCAGCTACATGCTCCCAAAACAGTGACAGAATCGAGGTGAAGGGGACACAGGGAAGAAGTGATGCGGGTCTTCCACCTCGATAAGACCAGCTTCTGGCGACAGCCCAACAGCTTCCCACCAGGAACGCCAGTCCTCCCACCTGTGCCCTACATCACACGCCTCTACGGGGTGAGGGGGAAACAAAGGGCATCCGCATCTTCCTCCACGATGTCTTCCTGCAATAATTCTCACTATGAAAGAACAAGCAGCCAAAATCCTAAACCAGAATGAAACGGTCCATCTCCAGCTTGGTTATGGGGAAGAGAGACAAGTCAGCCCACAACTGTTTCCTGACTGCCTCCTGGGCGCTTGGTCCCGGGGCACAGCACACACAGAGGAGAACAAGGAGTCTGAATCCTGGACCAAGCCCACAATTCAGGTCACGGACCACCTCCTGCTCCTTCAGGCTCCTGCTTGGGCAGCAAATCGATGCTGAGCACCAGCCACATGCCCTTCGGCTAGATTCTGGAGTTTGGGGCTGTTCTCTGCTGAGTATGCAGGGACACTGACCTTGACTCAAGGAGTGATCCTACCCATTCATGTCCATATGGTGCTTTTCCATCCTTAAAGCCCAGACACAGATACAGTCGGTCCTCACAACCACCTCAGGGAAGACGCGTGCGTGTTCTCCTGCTCTCCTGCGACACATGGAGGGAAACTGAGGTGCTGCGGGTTTTAGAGACTCATCCATGATCACACAGCAGGACCGTGACTCAAACCTTCATCTTCCGTTTTCTTTCAGCTACAGATCTTTGTCACCTTGGGAAGGAGGTGAGCAGTGTGTGCTGGAAAAAGATCCCTGTAGGTGGGCAGCCAGAGTGGACCGGGTTTCAGAGGACTTGGGCATAAGGAAGGTTAAGGGGCAGGTGTCTCCCTAAGGACACAAAGCTGAGCTGCCTGGAGTCGAGGCAATGCACCCACGGGCTGAGCACAGTTCTGACGTGAGCTCGCTCGGAGGCAAAGCAAAGCCAAACAAAAGCCTTTTGTGTTGCCCAGGAAGAAAGTACAGAGAGGGGATCAGGTCGGACTCAGACAAGCCCATGGTCTACATCTCTCACGCCTCTCTCAATGGTGAGCCCTGAGCCTCTACGTTCCCACCTGCAAAATCAAGTAACAGAGCCCATTCCATCTCTGTCGAATTCACCGGGGTCAAGAGTCAGACGTAAAGCGCATAAAGCACGTGCCCCACGTTTCCTCTTTTCACCCCCGGGGGGTTTGCCCTGAGACCAGGTGTCTTCGTTTTACTTGAGGTGAGAGTCACAAAAAATAAAAGTTACCATTTGAATACACACAATTCAGTGGCATTTAGTACATCGGCGACGCCACGTAACCACCTCTGTTGACTTCCAGAACATTTCCATCACCCCAAAGTAACACCTCATCCCCATGAAGCAGTTGCGCCCCATTGCCTCCCACCCCCATCAACTGCCAATCTGCATTCTGTCTTGATTCTGGATATTTCCTAAAAATGGAAGCATACAATATGTGACCTTTCGCGCCGGCTTTTTTCAATGCTTTTGAGGTTTATCCACACTGTGGCATGTATCGATATTTCCTTCCTCTGTACACACACACACATAAAGGAGTACGTGTCCCCGGGTGCAGTCGCCAGCTCACACGGCAATTCTACAGCTAACTTTGTGAGGAGCCCCCAGGCTGTTCTCCAAGTGGCCGTCACCCTGTTACACCCCCACCAGCAGTGCACAAGGGCTGCGACCTCTCGACACCCTGGCCAGCAGCTGTTACCTTCTGCTCTTTTGAAAGTATGATTACAGCCATCCTAGCAGGTATAAAGGGCTCAAGGCTGTGATTTATACCTTTCCCTAAGGACTAATGAAGTTAGGTATCTTTTAATATGCCGGCCATTTGCATACTTCCTCTGGAGAAAGGTATACTGAGGTCTGTTGCTCATTTTTGAACTGGGTTGTCTTTTTGTCGTCAAGGGCTCAGCTGTGTGGGGGCAAGGTGGTGGCAGATGCCCTGTTGCCTCAAGACGAACGACCTGGTGGTGATACAGACCCCGGGGGCAAGGCCCAGCCCATCACTTGGAGAGGCCGCAGGCTCCAGAGAACATCCTGTCCCGGGATGAGCATCCAAGGAGAGCAAAGACACGGCTAAACTGGGCTGGGAAGTGGGACCTGTGAGCAAGTCGGAGGGGGGCTGAGAGAGGGAAACCCTCGAGATGACTCCACACCTTCCACTGGCCTGGAGCGGCTGAACAGGCCATTTGGGGAATCAGTGGCCAGCTGGCTTCCATTTCCACAGCAGAGAGAGGGGAGGAAGTGTGCACGGCAGGTGAGCCGAAGGAAGTGCTTCCAGCTTTGTGAGGCCCCTGAACCTGGCCAAATCTGCCAGCACCTGGCACAGAACACAGACCACCCGGGGGGAGGGGCGGAGCAGTCTACTCCACCCACGCGGCGAGCAGTGCCCCGATGGGGCCTCACACTTAACGGCTGCCGTCCCTCATTGAAACACCATCTACACCCAAGAGGTGGAACTGGCCGCAGTCACACATGGCCCAGCATGAACCTTGACGCCCCAGGGCTTCCCAGCGCCAAAGGGCACACTCCAGGTCAAGCTCGGTGCATGAATTTTCTCATCACTGAGCTACAGAGGGAATCCTGGTTTGAGCAGACGTGAAGAGGAAGCCATGCCTGAGCCTGGGGGGTAAAGCGCGCTCTCCAAACCTGAGGAAAGCTCGCGCACTCCGGGGACAGCTGCACAGAAAGGCCAGCTGGACAGGGTGATGTGAGCTGAGTCGGCAGAAGTCAGCAAGAAAGGGAGAAGATGTAAGACTGACCCTATATTCGGAGTCAGTGGACCTGATTTCAAGCCTAATGCCACAGTTTAGAACCTGTAGAATTCTGGAAAATTCCTTAACCACTCACAAGCCTTTCTTTCTCATCCATCACAATGGGAATCATCAAACTTCTCCACTAGGACGGTGGTGAGATAACCAGGTGGTGGGGGAAGTCAGCCCCGGCTTCATGGAGCCATCACCCAGCAGAGTGCCCAACGGCGTGAGCTCGGCAGCCTCCCCCTATTCAAATCCCCGCCTGGCCACTTACTCGCTGAGGGATCTCTGGCAGATGACTTAACTCCTTCGAGTCTTAGTTTGTTCATCTTTAAATTTGGGAGTGGTGATAACAGTACAGGCAATTGTATGGGTTACATGAGTTAACACATGTAAACCACTCGAGATGCCCAGGAAGTACCCCCAAAATTTAGCGAGCTATTACCATTAGACAACCTTCAGGAAAGCAAACAGTCTTTCCCCCTCAATCGTCTGTGTGGTGAGTACAGATATCTGCACTGAGCTGAACGCCGGCTCCAAAGGCTCCCGCTGCAGGGACACAGAATTTTTTAAAAGGGGGATCTGTTCACTCTTGAGGAAGTGAAGAGACAGCCGAAAGGCTCACCAACTAGGGGCATTCAGCCAGGTCTCCTCCAAAAGCCAGTCCTGCCCCTGCCCCCAGCCCCAGCCCCCAACTGCCCGCACTGAGCCGCGCCCGTTCTTTATCCATCATGAGACAAGCACCACCCAGAAACCTGCGGTGAGGTTCAGTTAAAACAGTTTATGGAAAGGAAAGCTGCTCCTTCTGTCTTCGCTTAAGATAAGCAAAGTCAGAGACTGGAAAGGAGCCTGGGCTTCACCTGCAATACTGACTCCTGGTCACAACAGAGACACTCTCAATGTCGCTGAGCATGGCAGAGCGGAACCAGCATGCTCTCAGACATAGCTGGTGTTCAGCTCTAGTTCTGTGGCTATGTCTTCGGGCAAGCTCCTGACCCCCCTGGGCCTCAGTTTCCTCATCTGTATATCAGGGAATCCATAGGGGTTGTAGTGAGGCTAAGACATAAGGAGCCCCAGAGGGCGACTGGCACACAGTCTCTTCCCAGATTCCAGCCCCACACTTCCGTGATCGCTCTCTAGAACTCCCACTCCGGGGCTAGCCCCTACAGAACCTCAGCAAGGGCAGCAAGTTAAGTGCTGGGAGTGGGGGACCAGCGGCCCCCAGGCTTTGTTGCGTGGGTCAGAGAAACCACGCTCGGGAACACTCCTGGCTGCAGCTTTCCTGGTGAGAGCTCCCAACACAGACGTGCCTGGGTCTACTCAAATGACACCAGCCAAGAAAGCACTGTCCAGAACAAAGGAATGTGGCTGTCAGCAAAAGGGAAAAGTTTCCAAGAGGAGCTGCACAGATGCTGGAAACAAAAGGAGAGGTCACCTACTTCTGGGGTTCCTGCCTGTTCAGCCTCCCCTACGCCACCAATGGTTCCAAGCAAGAGGAAGAGGAGATGGGTGTCCAGGGCTCAGCCTACCCCAGACTCTGAGCGCAAGCCCTTGGGAGTGACGATCTGTGGGAGGCTGAAGGAAAGTCTGCACCCCTATCCCTTCCCAGAACCCTCAATGGTTAACAGCACAGGCTCTGGAGCTAGAATACCAGAGCAGCCACTTTTGGCTGTGTGACCTCAGACATTATACTCAACCTCTCTGATCCTCTGTTTTTCTTGTTTGTAAAATGGGACTAATGACAGCACTGCATCTCCTTGGATGACTTCAGGAATTAAGTTATGTAACAGACGGCCAGGGCTTAACCACTAGATGAATGTCAGCTATGATTACTAGCTACTAACCTAATTGTTACCGTCAGCAAGGCATTTAATTTCACTGATCCAACCAGTGCGGGTTTTGCAGTTGTCCATCTGATAGAGATTTCCCAGCAAATGAAGACAGTTCAGAAAAGAGGGAGGCGTTCGCATTCTCTGCCAGATTCCTACAAGGTGGACCACTTCAGCTCCGGACTGCACACCTGCCCCACAGAATACAGGCTCTTATCCCCAGTTTGCAGATGCGGACACCAAAGCTCTGTGGCCCCGGAAACAGAACGCGAGTCAATTCTTTCAGGAACAAAAACAAGCTTCAAAAGCATCCCCTCCTGGTGCACACGTTCATCACCAACCCCCCCAAGTTCGCACACATCTGCTCCCAACCCCCACCATCCCAAGCCTCCTCTCCTGAGTCGAGGGTGGAGCCTGCCTAATTAGGCACCCTGCCAACTGTTCTCCTGCCCTAAGGTGGCAGAGCTGACCTAAGGGCAGGGGTGAGGATGACACGGTGCGCCTGGGCCCTCCCCTGCACCCCAGCCCTCACAGGCACAGCCTCTCCCCCGGCCTCATCAGAACTACCTCCCACCCGAGCGCTGCAGACAGACGCCCAATCTCGGCCACCGTGACCCCTGCAGCACCTCCAGGGCTGACATACAAACAGTCCTCCAAGAACAAGAACATGAGTGCCCTGCTTCTGTCTGGTTCCAAAAGCCTTAGGCCCAGTATTTTCCTCACGACCCTCCACTCCTGGAGGCTGGTCACTGTCTGCCAGAGGGGAGTCCTGGTTCCCTCTCCCGTCCCAGTGTGCCTGCAGGGGCTGCCCACGGTCCAGCTTTCCAACACACAGGCCTCCATGTCCCAGGACCCCCACATCCTGCACGGCACCACCATGCCCACTAAGGACTGCACTGACCTCCCCTCCAGCAGGGCCGCAGCAATTCTTAAAGCTGCCTCCTGTCCACTTAGCTTTTAAATGAAAAAGAGCTGCCCGCAGGTCTCTCTCCAGAGAGCTTCCCACACATGCTAAATATTATGCATGTACTAGCTCACTAAAATAATCCCTAGATGTGAACACTAGCTTTACTCCCCTTCTGCAGCTAGGGGAACTGAGGCTCAGAGAAGTGCCTGGTCTAGGGTTACATGCTCATAAGTAACAAAGCCATGATTCAAACTCAGGCCTTCTCGCTCTGAGACACATCACTTGAAACACTGTATTAGACTGTTTTCCTGCTGTTTTACCCACTTTAGGGAGGGGCAGGTATGTCTTTCTAGTACCTACCCTGAGAACACAGCAGACTTCCACATATACTCACTGATTATCTGAATGAGATATAGCAGCTGACCTATAAAGGGGGAAAGTGGCCTGTGTGACCCCATCCCCTTTAATTCAGAGAAGTCTCAACTCTCTCGAGAGTTCATCTAGCTACAAACACGGGCTGGCCCCACAGTAAGGGCGCTGAAATACAACGTGAGCCCAAACCTGGTCCTCCCACTACACAAGCTTCCAGGCTCATGGGAGAGACAGACTCATAGGGCGGGAGCACGCTGGAGCAAACAGCAGGCAAGCACCTGTGAGCAAGGGGGATAGGGCAACCAGGCCTGCAGGGCAGCCAGACGAGGCCAGGTCTAAAGCCAAGGTCAGTGGGGACTGAGAGAGGCAGAAAGCACCCCATCAGAACATCTGTCCCCTCTCCCCACTAGTGATGGGCGTGCTTCACCTCCTTGTGACAGTAGCCACACTGCCACACGCCCGGGTCCAGACACCATGGGTGACTCTTCCATCCAGGGAAGCACGCCAGGAAGCTGACCATCCCGAGTGATCCAATCTCAAGGTCACAGATGATGGGAGTGTTGAATCAGAGGTCCCCCCGGGGGTTGAGAACCGGGTGTGGGGCCCCGAAGATGAAAGGAACACCAGTGCGTGCATGAGTCCCTGGGCCCGACACTGTGAACACCAACCATCCCTGGAACATGAGGCCCGGGACACTTGGAGACGACCTCGCGTGAAGACCCAAGCTGGGTTATGCTTCCTGGAGTCGTACCACATGTCGCCTCCACAAATGACCCAGAAAAAGGAAGAAAAAAGGCAAATTCCAGAAAGATGAGGCAGCCACAAAATGAAGATAGAGAACAGCATGAATGACGCGTGATGGAATTTCCTCCTGAGTCACTGGAAGGCACAGGAACCCAACTCCGGGTTGAGGGAGGCCACGCATGCCACGTGAATCGGCCCCTTGTTCTCTGGTTGGGGAGAAAGTCAATCCAGGAGAAGCTGGGTGTGGAATGTGCACACTCCTGTCCTGTTCTTCCTTTCCCTCAGCCCCTGCCCCTTCCCCACCCCGGCCCCCCCCCCCCGCCCCCTCCCTCCTCGCCACCGCCACAAATCTCTGGCTGGGAAGACCCCACATCCACCATCCCTAGAGGGGTAACTAAGAAAACGGGGTCCTTTAAAATGCTGAGGACTTCATAGAAAAATATAAAGATTTCACATTTCTCTTTCTG
Organism: Ursus arctos; assembly: GCF_023065955.2. NCBI lineage: Eukaryota > Metazoa > Chordata > Mammalia > Carnivora > Ursidae > Ursus > Ursus arctos. The sequence goes on along the minus strand of NW_026623078.1, from coordinate 74,124,833 downwards.
CAGCCCGGGCTTACTGACCCAAATCTGGTCATTTGAGCCTAACAAGTCCATCCACAGTGCGGTCTGGATTGTCTGTAGTAGGATTTTTCCTGCCCACCAGCCCTGCCTGCCCCACCCCCCTTCTCCCTGATGGCCACCAGGCCCATGTCCACCCGGCAAACCAATAGAGCTGGGGTGTAACTTCCTGTCATCACCACCACCACCCCAAAGCGGGGTGACTTCTGGAGTCCCTTTAGGAGAAATGGATTGTAAATACAGCAGGCTAGTGCCCATTCCATCAGGTGCAAAGATCCAGCCTCCCATAGGGCCCCCTCCGTCCATCTGGGACCAGAGTCCTGGCATCTCACATGATAGGTTGTGACGTTTCTGGGGTAGGGAGCGGGCAGCCTGGGGAATGTGGTCAGGAGCCCCAGGGAAGCTTGGAATCCCAGCTTCAGCCTCACTAGCTGGGTGCCCGAACCCATCTGAGCCTCTGTTTTCACACCAGTGAGGTGAAAGTCACACAGCCTTTACCTCTTGGGGTTGCTGGAAGGCTGATTTAAATCTTGGCACATAAAAGCCATTCAATAAAGGGTAACTAATATACAAGCACCGTGCCACCAATGCCTACACATCCACACCCCCTAGGACCCTACGCCCAAGACCTTACCACCGCACAAAATGGATGGGAATAAGACTCAAACCTTAGACCACAGAAGCATCAGGAGAACCCTCGCTTCTCCGGGCAGCAAAACAGTTCCCCCTTTTACCTGCTGATGCCCCTCTCATCCCAACACCTGGGAACCAGGACATCAGAAGTGTCCCTGAGCCCTGTCTCACCCGGTCATCACACCAAAGGGGTACAGCCTGCCCCACCCAAACCTGAATTCCCCCTTTTACCTCTGTTGTTTTCTAAACATTGTACAACCTCAGGAAGATGCGAAACGGCCAGTGCTTTCTGAATCCAAAATGCAATGTCAACTGGGAACCTCAAAGCCATCGGGAGGCGTTTATTTTGGTGTAAGCAGAGAGCTGATGAAACTCCAGGAAGGGCTTCATTCAGCCTGCAGGCAGCAGTCAGCCAGTGTTCTCCTGTCCTGCTCTGGCTCTCAAGACTTTTTGCAAGAACTCCATAACACAAGGTCCATCCACGAAGGGAGGGCCGTGGCACTGCTGCTTCTATGCCCTGATTCTGGCCCTGCCCTCCATGCCAACCTCGTTTCCTTCCAGAATTCACTCCATTCAACAAGTAGTGAGTTGGTGTTGATACCAGGCACTGCCAACCGGACACAGGGCTGCAGCGGCAAGCAACACTCAAAGAGCTCCCCGGCTCACAGCGAGACCCCTGGCAAGCAGAGGGTCCCAACTGGATGGCAGCAAGGCTACCCCTGACAAGGCAGAAAGTGTGCGTCCCCGGGCAGCATGTCCCTGGGGACACTCACACATGCACCTGGAGATGTGTGCAAGGAAGCTGCCCCCAGCACCATTCACAGTAGCAAAAACCTGGAAAGGACCCAAAATCCAGCAGGAGCAGCGGGAAGGAACAAACAGCAGCAGCAGCAGCATCCGCACAGAACAGAGCGAAAAGAGCAAACTCTAGTCACCCCGTAGCTACACGATGCCACCGGCGTCTGTAAATTCCTGAACCGGGGCTAGAAGGTCTCCAAATAGATCTGTAAGAAAAGCGTGAGCCGTGACCGACTGCAGCCCACGTTCAGGAGAGTGGCACTTCTGAGAAGGGAAGGAACGGGGACGGGAGAAGAGAGTCCACAGGCTTCCACTGTATCTCTAACTTGTTCGTATTTCTTCATAAGCAATGAGCCAAAGCACACGCGCCACCTCATTTAAGCCCACTTAATCCTGGGGTAGGAAGGAGGGGAGTCTGTTAAAAGACCCTCTGCGGCTTCTTGTTTTGTGTCTCAGCTCTGGACATCATGCAAAGAAACCACCCCCAAACTGAGCAGATGCTAGACCTGGCAAGTCAGTCCGAAGGATGCAGGAAGCAGGAGAGCAGAGCGGGCGGCACTCACAGGGTGCCCCGCCCTGTATTGCAGCACGGTTTCCGGGGGACGCAGGGCTGCCCGCATCCCACACTCACCTCTCATGCTACCTGGCCTTAACCTTGAGGAATGTGCTTGAACCCAGCCCCGGTGCTACCTCCAGACTCCACTGCCAAGACATCAGGCTCCGCCATCGCACTGTCCAACAACAGCCACGCTGGCCGGCTCTCAGGCACTTTCCCGGAGGTGACTCTTGGTCCTTTCAGCAAGCACATGAGGGACAGGAGGCATGGACCACCACCTCATCGAAAGATAAGGAGCTGGAGCCTCAGAGAAGTCCCTGGAACCGCCTGGGCTACTCGACAGCTGGAAAAAAGGCACCTAACTCGCAAGCCTGACTTAAGTTCGGTGTTTACTATATGTCAGGGTCAGAGGCCTGAACCTGCCTTCAGCTCAGGTCATGGTCCCAGGGTCCTGAGACGCATAACTGGCCAGACTTCCCATCTCAGGTCACGTAATGTTCACAAGAACCAGCTCCATGTAGGAGGAAACTAAGGTCCAGAAAGACCAAGCGTCCCACCCAAGGTCACACGGCCAGGAAGCCCCAGGACATACGTCCTAACGTTCCCCAACAACCTCCCTAGAGCATTTCTCCATCAGGAAAGTTCTTTTTACTATGAGAATCATCAGGTTCTCTGAAAATGCAACACAGTTTCCAGGGCCCCTGGGTGAGCAGAAAGCTGGGAGCTTGTCCTGGCTAATGTTTATTTGCTTATGTCTCCTGCTAAACCCTGTCCCTACTTCTGAGTGACTCAGAGAGCTCACCAGAGCAGCTGCTCTGGTTGGGGCCAGATAAGCCTCCATGGGGGAGGGAAGGGTCAGGGCAGTTCCTGCTAATCAGGTAGAGCCGACCCCCTCTCCCCAGAACCCCCACCCCCTGGGGAGTCCTAGATGGCAGCAGATAGGGCAGACAGATAGATGAGAGGGAAAGACCCCCTCCCCCAGCCACTGTCCTGCAAAACCAGCTATCAGCACAGCCGGCAATTTGGTCAGACAAAGAAAGGGGACAAAACCTCCCCAGCCCCCAGCAGCAGAGGAAATAACCCACTTCCCAGAGAGCAGCCAGCGGGGACTGGAGCAGCGCCTGGTAGGTCGGCCACGGCCACCCTGAGCCCCGGGGCTGCAGACAGAGACCGTGCTCACCACAGCTGCCCGGACGAGCCCCAGCCAATGGGGCCCATCAACGACAGCAATTTCCCTGCCCGGCTCTGGGCTCCAAAGCCTTTCCCCTGAAGTTTCCATTAGCCGGAAATGGAGAATGCATCTGGAAACTGTATCAGTCAACAAGAGCCTGCCCTCTTTATCCTATCCCACCCGTCCTGACTGAATACACCTCTTAGGTCCTAAAGTCAGAATAATGGGAAAAGGTTTCTTTTTTTTTTTTTAAAGGCACCCAACTCGGGGTGCCTAGGTGGCTCAGGCAGTTAAGCGTCTGCCTTCAGCTCAGGTCATGATCCCAGGGTCCTGAGATCGAGTCCTGCATCGGGCTCCTTGCTGGGCAGGGAGCCTGCTTCTCCCCCTGCCTGCCGTTCCCCCTGTTTGTGCTATCTCCCTCTGTCAAATAAATAAATAAAATCTCTTTTAAAAATAAATAAAATAAATAAAAAATAAACAAAGGCACCTGGGTCTTCTTCCAAATTTCTCACACAGCCTCTTAGTCCCTCCCACCTTTATAGCCGAGAATGATCTCCCCAACTTTTTCAAATATGCTGTCCTTCTCCCATCACGCATGGCCTGCTTTGCCCACTCTGGTAGCTCCCAATGCCCTTCTCAGGTTAACTAGGCACCAGAGAGAAGAGACTCAAAGTCACCCCTGGCCCAGACTCCCAGGGGCCAAGGCCACAGTCCTGCCCCACTGCGTGAGAGCTGTTTTATGCAGCTGCTGTAATCCTTTGATTGCCTCCAAACTCGCTCAGGGATAACAGGGGGTTGGAGAAAGGGTGGGAGGTCAAGCAGAGACCCTTCTGGAATCCGCTCCCTTCATTAACTTCGGAATTCCTCAGGCCAGTGTTTTCTCAAGCCTTCTTACCCTGAACACTCACCCAGGAGAAGGGGGCTGAAATCCCCACATCCACAGGCTCCAGCTTGAAAAGCCAGGACTCGGTTTTCCGAGTCCTGGGATAAGGGAGAGGTGAGGCCAGCAGCCAGCAGGCCCTCACGGGGAGGAACGAACATTTAGAGAGTAAATACTAGCTGATCACAATAAGGTAAGAGGTAGGGATTCAGCAGTGTCATGGGCCCCACTCTGCAGATAAAGAAAGTGAGGTTCAGAGGGCTTTAGGAACTAGAGGTCACACAGCTGTGGAACGGCAAAGCTTCAAAACCCGGTTGTGTTTTGCTCTAAAGACCACATTCTTCCAGTAATTGCAGGTATCACTCTAAGAGGGCAAGGATGTCATCTGACACTCCCACCCCCACCGAGAGGCCAAGGCAGGCTGCTGAAATTAGCATTAAGGCCTGTGTGTAATTCAGGAACTGGGCACTGCATCCCACACCGAAAACACTCTGAGCTGACCTCCCTGCACCATTGCTGAGATGACCCCTTGCTAATGCAGTAACCCCTGCCAAAATGCATGTGCCCTGAGGTTCCATTATGGGTCAACAGCAGAGGCCGAGACACAGTACGGCCTCGATAAACGTTTGCCGAAGACATGGTAAAAGAACCAGCAATGTCAAGGTCTTCTGTATTTTCCATATAATCCCAATGAAAGCACTGTCCGTACACCGTTTAACAAGCTTCATATAAAGACCACATCTTGGGGAGTCGGGCTGGCTCAGTCGGTACAGCACGAAGCTCTTGGTCTCCAGGTTCTAAGCCCAACACGCTGGGTGTAGAGAGTACTTAAAAATAAAATCTTAAAAAAAAAAAAAAAAAGACTATATCTTGTAACAAATTTTTCTGTGTTTACAATCCAGAAGTTGTTCTTTTTCAATGACAAACAGGTTTGCCTCATTTAGACCAAGGGGCAAACTACAGCCTATGGGCCTACGGCCAGTTCTTATAAATAAAGTTTTATTGGAACACAGCCATGCCTGTTCATTTACCTACTGGCTATGCCTGCTTTCCGGACACAAAGGCAGAACTGACTAGTGGTGACAGAACTGTGTGTCCCACAAAGCCAAAAATGTTTACTACCTAGCCCTACACAGAAAAGTCTGCCAACCCCTGACGTACGTAGACAAATACAACCCACCCAGCGTGTCGTGCTAACTAGGAAGTCAGAGCCAAATTTAATGTTACATTTTAGTAACTCATTCATCTTCGATGCTCCTTATTTCTATATGCCTACAGGTTTTGATCTTCTAATTCCATTTCTGCATTTTATTTAAAAATAGCTGGTATTCCCTAAGAGCTTATTATATGTCAGGTACTGAATTAAGCCCTTCAGTATGTTCCCTTATGTAATTCTCACAATGAACCCATGGGGTAGGTAATATTATCCCCTATTTACCGAGCAGGGACGAGTGAAAAAAAATGAGTGAATGAGTCACCAATTGACTTCACAGGTGGAATATTTACTATTTCATAATTCAACCTCAGACAGTAATAGAGGAGGTGATTGGAAAACTTTGAGTGCTCAATAAATATAATGAGTTGCCCGTGCCGCGATCAGGGGCCGCCTTCAATTTGAGCAGAATTATGGGATTATAAAGAGCTATCGTTCCGCGATTCTTTTTGTTTTCCCTCTAGCTTCGGACTGAGTTGTGTAGTCCCTTCGTCGCGCACCTTCTGGATTTAGGGACAAACACGGTGAACTGCGGCACAGACACGAAGCAGAGTGCAGACACGCTCAGGTCAGGGGCAGAGAGGCACTGACTCCAGGGATGTGGCCAGAGCCCTGCAGCCGAAGGAGCACAACTACAGAGAGGACTGCACTCCAGATCTGGCCCTCCTCAAGAGGGCTGTCTGTGTTTACTTGCTGCTACCTCAAGATTTTTGCAAAATTCGCATTTTTTTAACTCAAATATGTAAGCCCTACGCCGTGATAACTGCAAAATACCAGGCCTCCTGTGTCGATTGTGATCTTTTTCTAATTTAAGAGAGGTAAATATAAAACATTTTTTTTTTTTAAGTCCGCCTGCCCCTCAATAACCTCAAAGCATCTTGCACACTTCGCCACACACTCTGAGAACCACTGGCCAGCAGGTGAAGGCAGGTTGAAGGTGACAGACAGGAGCCCCGGACCAGCTTCTCTGCTCTCTCCAGAGGTAAGTGATGAGTTGGGAAGCTTCCTGGATCTCTCTGAGCCTCAGTTTCTTCATATAGAAAAGGGGCACCATACCCACCTCGCCGGATCGGAAGGTTAACCAGACATTAATAAACACCAGCCATGAAGCAATCTCATGGCTGTTCACTGAGAAGCCTGGGCTCCAGACTCAGCCTGGAGAATGAGTCAAAGTCCCTCCCTCAGCTGAGCCTGTGTAGACTCCACGGGACCTGGGCACCCGTGTTGGGGAACAAATCCAGGGCAATAAGGCATCTCTAGGAACACTGGCTTGGGGTATCTGTGTCGGTGGGAGGGCAGCACTGCACCCCCAGCCCCGGGATGTGCTGTCAATCACCACAGGGGCCCAGCGAAAATAAGCAAATACATAAATAGAGGGTCAGGCCTGCTCTAGCAGCAGTCTGGGTAACAGAGCTCAAAGAGCAACGGGCTCCTCCCAGCAGCTAAAGATGGACTTGTGAGATAAGGAGATGAGGCCAAGCTCATGTGCTCTACGCAGAAATGCAAACTGCCCACGCAGCCGCAAAGGGGGACCTGGTGGGGCCACCGCGGACGCAGGAAATAGCACCAGTGGCACCAGCGGCACCACCAGGCCCAGCACCAGGACAGGCACCAAGCCCAGCACCAGGACAGGCACCAGCAGCACCGCCCACCAGCTAACTGCTAAGTCCAGGGGCCCCGGGTCTAGTCTGCCCAGCAACAACCCAGTCTACACCTGGCATCCCACAGCAAGTGTTGGCGTGCTGTTTCACCCGCAAGTGTCCAGACTTAGTAAACGGTTTCCCTACCAGTAATGGGTATGAAGGCCCAGAGAAGAGAGGTAACCTGCCCAGGATCACACCGTGCTCCCGGCAGGGAAGCCCGGTGGCTTTGGCTTCCTAGAGAAAGGTTCAGTTCCTGCCCTGTGCTCTGGGGAGACCTATTCTGCCTTTCTGTGCTCCAGTTATGTCGAGAGGAAAACATCAGACCAACCGTTTACCCAGGTCTGTTCTGGGCTTGGAATGGAACGGTATCTGCCACACACCCTGCACAGAGTGGCTTAAGAAATGGTGTTCATTTCTCCGTCCACGTCCACGGGGCACAACCCTGCAGGTGTGGGTCAGGGACTCGGCAGCCAGCGAGGAGGGGCCCAGCAGGGTCTCACTCCTCCCCAGCACCATTCTGCGTCTTCTGATGCAGAGCCCACTCTAGTCCCCCTGGGAGACGCAGGAGATAACCCAGACCACCACGATGGGCTTGTTCTGGGGAGCAACTGATAAAAAGAGAAGCGGGGCTCTGGGTCATGTGATAAGTGGGGGTTCAGCAGCCACAGCGAGAGGGTAGGGATGAAGAGCAAGAAGAGGTGCAAGAGGCCTGGGGGCAGTGCTGCACCTTGGTCCTCCCAACTCACTCTTCTAGCTGAGGCTCTCAGGCCCCCAGGACCGTCCTGCTCACCGGTGCAAGCCCAGCCACGCCTCCCCATCCTCACGGTGCTCCCAGACCCCCAGCAGCCCCCTCCTCGGACAATCCCCCCCCGCCCTGCTTGGCCGTGGTACGGTGAGCATCGCACCCATCACAGGGGGCACCCAAGGGCACAGGAGGGGCTGAACCACAGTCCCAGCCCCACCTCGTCCTGCCTGCTCCACACAGGAGGGAGTTCTTACTGAAGTCTGTCTCTCCCAGGGACAAAGAGGGCACCCGGTTCTGCGGAGCCCGAGAGCATTCCTCAGCAGGCAGTGCTGCACCCAAACACACACGCATGTGCACACACACGCACACACCCTCTTAAGACCTCGAAGGAAAAGTCTTTACCCTGCAGCCGAATGGGCGTGATTCAGCATAAAACACCAGGCAGCTCCTGGGTTCCTCCTCAGTGTTCTCTTGGATAAGGAACCTCGGGCGAATTACGTGGCCCCACGAAACCTCCCAGTTCTCGGCTGTACAGTGGGCACACCACTGCCCCCCAGCAGGACCGCTGGCTGATGAAGTTATACAGATGTTCAAAAAGAGAGTGCTTCCCAGGGCGCCTGGGTGGCACAGCGGTTAAGCGTCTGCCTTCGGCTCAGGGCGTGATCCTGGCGTTCTGGGATCGAGCCCCACATCAGGCTCCTCCGCTGGGAGCCTGCTTCTTCCTCTCCCACTCCCCCTGCTTGTGTTCCCTCTCGCTGGCTGTCTCTATCTCTGTCAAATAAATAAATAAAATCTTTAAAAAAAAAAAAAAAGAGAGAGAGCGTTTCCCTTCTGTCTGTCCTTTTCAGGAACACTGAAATAAAACCACTGAGAGTCACCTTGCCATCTGATCAAGTGAGATACGATAAATGCCTACAGGGCAAGACAAACTGTTTCCTGACCTCAGAGGGACGGCTCTCCAGGGTGGGGGAGAAAGACATGAGATCAAGCCACACATCACAACACACCTGGGCACTCTGATTGAGAACAGTGGGGAGTGACCAGAGGGACATTATTTCCACTAGGAGATCAGGGAAAGCCTCGCTGAGAAGTGCCACTGGCCATGAGTGGAACCAGGAACTCGATCAGAATCAAACCCCAGGCCCCACCTCACTGTGGTCTTGGTACCCACGTGCCAGCTGGTCCCAGGTGACCTGCACTGGGACACTGGAGGTTTGAGCTGCCATTCTCCCACGGGGAGCCCAACGCTAAGGCAACACCCCTCTGAGCCACCAACGTCATAGCTGCCAAGTCAGGACCAGGGCGGTGGGGGTCAGGGCGGCCAGTCCTTCTGCATGCCAAATGCGGAACCGCCATTGGCCTTTGTGGCCAGGTTCAAGTATGGCTGCTCCCTCCCTCACGCGGACACAAGGCTCCTTTCCCCTGCCTGCTACTGCCTTGCCACTCGGCTTTCCCACGGGCTCCAGGGACTGTGATCTTTGATCAGCTGTCCACGCCAACCAGCAGTACCCAGTGTGAAGTCCAGCACGGCCCACCTGGCTTCTGGTTCCAGGCCCACACAATACCCACCCTCCCCAGAAGCCTTCCCCCGACCCACAGTGACCCTACCATGTGCGGAGGGTCTGCTGTGTGCCAAGCACGAGCATCTAGGTTGTGACCCTAGACATCAACCCCGCCAAGGATGATGACACATCACCTCTACTGAAGACAGAAATGGAAAGGCATCCAGCAGTCACTCGGCCTGAGTCACACAGCAGGTATGGATCAGAGATCCCAACCCAGGCCCTCTGGCTCCACGGGCCGCCTGAGAACGCTCAACAATGTGTTTCTCGCTCTAAGCACAGACCCATGCATACTTTCCCTATTTACTCTCAATGTCTTAATTCATTCACAATCACGCCTTGATGCCCTTTCTGCAGCAGGAGACACTATGCTCTGTCTTCAAACCCACTCCACGACGAAGAGACCCTGGACTTCAAGGCACTTGCGCTCCGGTGCCCGGAGACTGGCCCACGAGCCAGGCAGTGAGGGAAGGGGGATGGGCATGATGATGCACGTCAGCCCAGGGAACCGGGCTGGCTCCTGGGAAGCTCCTTTCAATTTCCATCTGTCTCCCCCAGGCACCCAGCCCCCGAGCAGACACACGGAGGGAGGTCAGTAGATGCCATCTCCCCTGGAGAACCGGAGCGGACACCGTGACGTCTCTCCCCCCAGCCAGGCCAGCGTCACCGAAAGCCCAGGTGAGCCAACAGAACACGCAGGAGCAGTGTGCACGAGGAGGAGACGGGCCTTACGTTTCACAAGGTGCCCTCGGTGAGGCTGGCAGCCACCCAACCAATCACTCGTGCGGAGATAAAGGCAGAGAACTCAGCCGTCACAGGAAGCCACGGTCCTCTGTCCCCCACGGGCATTCAGGCTGCAGGGATCCGCCAGGTACGCAGCCAGGGCCTTCCTTAAAACCGCCGTTAGCATCCAAACGTGCGCCGCGTGCACGTGACTGCAGAGAACGCTTCCTCCACCGCCATTCCCCAGGCAGCTGAGAATCACTGTAAATCCATAAGGTTCCGGAAATCCTTGAACACAGCTCCAGGCAACTGACCAGGCACAGCCATCATAAGGGGCAACTTTTTCATTCCTCTCTGGTCAAAAGGTCAGGCCTGGGGATGGGAAGAAGAAAAATCAATCTCGTTACAATCATGGACCCGGAACAGCAGTTGCGTTATTCTTCCTTCCTTATATTTGACCCTAATATACCTAGAGGGGAACTCACTAAAAATAATGCCCGGTGGCTCTGATACCCAAACAGAGGTGAGGCAGGAAATCGGGGGGTCTTCAGGGGAGTGTCACTTCACACAGGCACCAAAGACCTCTCAGATCCAGAACTTTCTACTGCTTGGGGCTCCCCACAACTACCCTGAGATATATGTCCATTATAAAGATGAGGAGAAAAGGATCAAGAAGGGGTAGGCGGCTAGCTTAGGGAGTCAGTAGTTAAGCCAGGCCTGGCGCACAGCCCTGAGCTCCTCTGCAGGGCTAAGACGTCCTGGCAGTGAGCTGAGAGGTTTGGGGTCAGCTGGTAGGAAGTAGTTCTTTGTTTTGTTTCTTTTTAAAGACAACCACAAAGCTCTGGCATCACTCCAGGCCTCGTCCTGCACAGTGAGCGTCTTCGGGGCAGGGCCTGGGGCCTTCTTCTTGTATTCATGTATGCAGCAGTCAGCGAGCACCTGCTGGGTACCCAGGGCTTTTCTAGCTATGCAGGAATACTTCTGCCTCCCCAGCACAGCGTACTTCAATTCTTCTCAAGATAACTGAAGAAACACATGGGTGCGTGATGCAGAGGGCCTGAGGCTCAACAGTTACCACCCACCCGAAGATAAGAACAACTGCCCAGGGGCGCCTGGGTGGCACAGCAGTTAAGCGCCTGCCTTCGGCTCAGGGCGTGATCCCGGCTTTATGGGATCGAGCCCCACGTCGAGCTCCTCCGATAGGAGCCTGCTTCTTCCTCTCCCACTCCCCCTGCTTGTGTTCCCTCTCTCGCTGACTGTCTCTATCTCTTTCGAATAAATAAATAAAATCTTTAAAAAAAAAAAAAAAAGAACAACTGCCCAGTAGGGACGGCCTATCACTCACCCTGATGAAAGCTCTGGCCCACCACCAGATACAATCCCCCAACCACCCTGGGACTCCTGCCTCTATTTCCCAGATAAGGAAACACAGGCACAGACGGCTGCCTCGCTCCAAACCGGTAAGAGTGGAGCCTGAATCCGTGGCCGGTGTGTCTCCCAATTCTGTGGGGTGAGTGACGGTGCCTACCCGGAGCGACTGGAGCTAAAACTTACTACCAGGCATTTCACGGGCATAACAATCCTCATTGAATCCTGTAACAACCTTATAGGTTATAGACTATTCTTACCCAATTTGAGCAATGAGAAACCAGAGAACCAGAGGCCCAGAAAGGTTAAGCCAATTGCCCAAGGTCACACAGCTGGAAAAAATCACACATCAGAGATTTGAAATCAGGCAACCTGGCTCCAAAGCCCATGAGCTTGACGATTACAGCAACGGTCATCAAGAGGCACTGTTCTGTTCCTGCAGTAATTTCAAATCCTTAGTGGCACAGAACAACACAGATTCATTCTTACATTGTGGAGGTCAGAAGTCTAACAGGGGTCTCATCAAGGTAAAATCAAGGGGGTTGGCAGAGCTGTTTCTTCTCAGAGAAATCGGTTTCCTTGCCTTTCCTACCTTGCAGAGGTGGCTCCCTGATGCCTCAGCTTATGGCTGCCTGCCTCCATCTTCAAATACAGCAACAAGGCATCTCTCTGACCCTGCTTCCGCCGGTATACCTCCTTCTCTGACTCTTCAGCCCCCATCCTCCACTTTCAAGGACCCTGTGATTACACTGGGCCCACACCGATGACCCAAGATAACCCTCCATCTCACGGTCCTGAGCTTTAATCTTAACTACAACATCCCTCTTGACATGGAAGGCGACATGTTCACAGGGTCCCGGGGACCAGGGCACGGACATCTCTTGGGGGGCCATTATTCGTAGCAACCGCGCCAACATCCGTCCTCTGTTCTGTGCATTCTTCAGTGGCCAGGGAGTCGCAGGGTGAGCTCCCTTTGTCCCATTTAAACCCACCTGACATAGCTTTTAGACCCAAGGGAAAGGTGGGTTCAAAAGGAAGTTTAAGAACCTAAATATCAGCCCCTAAGAGAGAAATAGAGCATAGTGGTTAAAATATCAACGTTTGCAGTCAAACGAAGAAATTCACTCAGGGAAAATGGTTTTAACCCTTAGTTTTCTCATCTGTAAAATGGGGGTGAATCACACCTACCTACTTCTTAGACCGAGGACGATGGCAGGAAGTAATCACCATAAAGTGTCTGTGGCTGGGCATATATTAAGAGCTCAATTAGCCACTGGTTCATGCTGCAAAGGGATGGGGCCTCCGAGAGTCAAGTACAGCCTCTCCCGGGGTTCCTCACCGGCACTGGGAGCCGCGGTCCAGGGCAGCAGCCAGGAGCGGCAGGGCACCAGAATGTCAGCCCAGAGTCCTGCGGGCCGAGAGGGGCTGCTTCCAGCAGGAGGGGGCAGTGACTTGCGGAACCAGCCCCAGTCACTGGCAGGGGGAGAGGAGGAGGGACACGGTCTGTTAAATATTGGCAGCCCCACCACGGGCTTCCCCCGCAGGAACTCGGGGTGCTACCCTGCATAGCCTGTCCTGGCATCCCGCAGTAACACTTCCCTCTCGGGGAGCATTTTCACTTCCTCTGCTACGTGATTCCTTCCTAGGCTTTTCCTAACAGACTGGCCAAAATAAAAAAAGACAGTCAATACCCAGGACTGGCTTCTTAGGTGGCACTGGACTTGTCACACAAGCTGGGGACAGACGACGGGAAGAAACACCAGCGACCACGTTGGGAAACGGGCATCAGCCACTAAAACTGAATAGATACACACCGAGTTCCACACCTATGTGTAAGCGTGCAGAAAAGTGCACCTGTTCACCGAAAGTTAGGTCTTGGGATGCTCGTGGCAGCACTATTCACAACAACCCAACCCCGCAAACTAGTCAAATGCCCATCAGCAGAAGGGCCTTTAAAAACACGGGCAGGGGCGCCTGGGTGGCTCAGTCAGTTGAGCGTCGACTCTTGGTTTTGGCTCAGGTCGTGATCTTGGGTCCTGGGACTAAAGCCTCGTGTCGGGCTCCCCGCTCAGCAGGGAGTCTGCTTGTCTCCCTCTCCTCTCTGCTCGCTCTCTCTCAAATAAATAAAAATTCTTTGTTTAAAAGACTTTACTGATTTATTTGAGAGAGAGAACAAGAGAGAAAGAGAGAGAGGGAGCACGAACAGGTGGAGGGTCGAAGAAGCAGGCTCCACGCTGCACAGGGAGCCTGACACCGGGCTCAATCCCAGGACCCTGAGATCATGACCTGACCGAAGGCAGACGCCTAACCCACTGAGCCACCCAGGCGCCCCAATAAAAAAAACCTTTTTTAAAAAAATAAAAAGTAAACACATAAGCAGGTTAAACAAATCTGTGCTGTGAGAAGTCAGGACAAGGCGATCCTGAGTGAGGTGGAAGGGACAGCTGGGGACCAGAAGGTGTCAGGTGCGGCTCCTGATACGCTCGTGACCTTCCATTCACACAGGTGCTGGCTACACAGCCACGTGCCGTCTGTGAACACTTACCAAGCTGCCCACATACTTAGCATATACGGCTTTTCTAGTGCATGTCCCACCCTCAATGAAAAGTTAGCTGACGTTTTTTTCATCTGTCCTGTGAAACGCTGCTGGCATGCTGCAGACTCGGGAACAACCCTCAAGGCCTGGGAATCGGCACCTGCCAGCTTTCCCTTCCCCTCCGTACTTTCACAGCCCACTGCCTTCCAGCTGACCCTGCCCCCAGAGGGCAGGGAGGGGAACGGTCTGCAAATAAACGTGTTCTGGCCTGGTGGCGCGGAATCCCGCTTGGAATTGCCCTACAGGAAAATACAGCCCCGGGCCCCATTCTCTAGGCTGAGTCTCTCTCTCCTCTGCCTCCCGGGCTGTCTGGCCCGAACAGGTCATTTCCTTCTTGACCCTCCCTAGTTCCACCAGCTGGCCCCCTGCAGTGGGCATTTTGAAGAAAAACAGAAACAGGCCACCACTATTTCCTACCCAACACTTGAGATAGCACGATTGTACACCAGCAACCCTTAAATACGGGATGCACGGAGGGATGCTCTGGTAACCTGAAGATTCCAGGTGTCCTAGGTTGGCCCAGAGCAGTGAATGGGGTCCAGGGCATGGATTGCACAAAGCTGGGTCTGCTAGCGTCTGGCACCCACCCGTGAGAGCAGCACGGTCTGCAGTGGAAGCCAGAGGGAGCGTCTCCCAGGTGTGCCTGGCTGCGTGCTGCCCCTTCTCTGCTGCTCGGTGTCCCGGACTCCGTGGGTGTGGGCACGCACGCGCATGCACGTGGTCCCCCTCTCTCTCTCTCTCTCTCTCTCTCTCTCCTCCCCCTGCTCTTGCAACAGCCATCAGTCCCAATTTCCATTTCACTGCGAGTGAGCGTGCGTCAGCGGACGGTGACCACAGCACCCGTGGACACCAGCTGCGGGGCACCACATGGGCTATCAGGGAAGACAGAGCAGTCCCCGGGTGTGAGGGTCCGGCGGGCCAGCTCTCACACTCTGAGTGTGCCCCCCTGCCCCCCGCTTTCTCAGGTTTGGGAGGCAGGATTTCGTCCACGCTGATGGCACAGAAGACGTGTCTACTCCATCTTTTCCTGATGAGGGGAGAGGCAGCAGTTCCTCTGGCCGGATTCACACGATTTCTCTGGGATACCCCGAGAGCTGGGCCTGCCTCACCTGGGAAGAACATCGAAGAGATCTGCTCCCAGAGAAAGCGGCAGCTGTCCTCCCACGGACAGACTCTATTTCTGCTTCATTTCAGTTTCTCCCCAACGTGTGCTGGGAAGACACGGATCAGCTGCTTTGGAATTCCCGAGCCTTCCAGCACACACTCCCCCTTGCACTCACCCGATTCATCAATCAGGGGACAGGGGTGGGGATGAGGTGGGGCTTGTGGGTAAAATAACCCGGATGTGAATCGCGATGCCAGGGTCAGTCACAGGCTGTGGGCACACGCCTTAACCTCTCTGCACGTGTTTCCTTCCCTAGTTAATAAAAATAGGGATGGAAATGCACGTCCCCTGGTTCACGCGTGGATGAGAGACGGTCTGTCCGCAGCGGGCTCACAACTCCCATGAGCAGCAGCTTCCATTCCCATGAGTACCGCTGCCATTCCCACCAGTCCGGCTGCCATTCCCACCAGTACCGCTGCCATTCCCACCAGTCCGGCTGCCATTCCCACCAGTACCGCTGCCATTCCCACCAGTCCGGCTGCCATTCCCACCAGTACCGCTGCCATTCCCACCAGTCCGGCTGCCATTCCCACCAGTACCGCTGTCATTCCCACCAGTACCGCTGCCATTCCCAACAGTCCGGCGTGAGCAACGCAAAGGGAGCCCGGTCCCGTTCACTTATGTGAGTAAGAGTCTGACGAGCCTCTGCTCCGGGCCAGATGCTGTGGGCTTACCCAGGAGGGGCAAGGGAGCCCACACGGCACAAGCCCTTCTATGGCCAGGTACCCTCACCTGCACTGCAGAAGGCAGCCCTGCTCACAGCGCGGACGGACACTGGTTGGAGCCCGTCTTTAGAAAAACCGGTGTTCGGGTGCAGCCAGGCTCTAGAAGTCCTGGCACAGCCCCTGGGAACGCAACACGTGCTCAGTAAGTATTGGCTGGAATAATGCTGGGAGCTGGAAATCATGTCCATCGAGAAAGACAGGATCCGTGTCGTCAGGGAGCATCCAGGCTGTACCAAGAGATCCAGGGAAGTGGACATGCAGACAATGCATGTCCAAAGTTGAGCACACTGGGCGATGTCCAGGCTGTGACGGTGGTGTGGCGGGAGCCAGGGCGGGGGAGGAGAGGCTGGACCATACTGACTGTGAGAGGCCGCCGCACGTCAGAGCCTGAGAAACCCTGGAAAAATTTGGTTTGATTCCCTCACTGAGCAGCTGAGAAGTAAGGTCCCAAGAGGCAAAAGGATTTGTCCAGGGTCACCTAGCTAGGAGCTGTGGGATGCATAATGAAAAGCAAATCTCAAGTGAGAAAGTGAGCGGGACACACAGCGTCTGGGAGAGGAGAGGCTCCTTAACTTGGTAGGTGCAGGGTGCCGTCAGCAGAAGGCAGCATGACCAGAGCAAACGTAGCAGGGCAGGTAAGAACCACATCTCCTGAGTGCTTGTGCCCCTGGCCACAGTTAAGTCATGCCAGCTCAACAACGCTGTGACGTATGAGCCCACTTTCAAATGAGGATGAGTGTCAGAGATCAGGCTGAGATATGAGCCCACGCACTCTGCTTCCAGAGCCTTTTTGTTTAACCACTATGCTGTCCTGTTGCAGAAGGGTTATGTAGTGGGAAAGACTGGGGGTGACAGGATAAGAAGCTTCCAGAAGACAGAGATGGGGGAGCAGGAATTAGACGCTGGAATGGTCAACAAGCAGAGACTCCCCCAGTCATCAACAACACCCTCAACGAACAGAGACTCCCACGGCCAGCATCTGACCAGAAAGACCCCAAGCAGGTGACCTGTCAGTAGATGCCAGTTCTTGCTCTTTTTCCGGCAGGAAGGGCCTCGAATTGCCCATGACACACACCTCTCCGGGTGGCTCCTCGTCAGAGTGGTCAAGTGTCCAGCTGTGGCCTGGAGCCACGAAACCATCCCCACCAGCCTCAGGGCTGCCATGCCAGGAATGGGGAAGCAGTCTCCCCCAAAATCAACTGACCCCTGACCTCTCCCCACCTGCAGGTGAGAGGACACACACTCCAGGAGAAACCTATGAGCGGCGCCGGGAGGACATGGCATTTCTCACAAACTGTCCTATAGACCCACGAGGACGGAGGCCCCGAACAGGTTCAGGGACATGAACTGTCCTAATCACAGGTCCCCGGGTTCCCTCACAATGACCTTCTGTGTCCTTAGCTAAAACAGACCAGAGAGGAGTAACAGCAGCAAGTTTAAAAGAAAGAGAGGCAGACAGAGGGCAGGGAAGGGGAGGCTATGCCCAGTGACAAACAGCGCTCTACGGACAGACCCAACGCTCACCGTGCCACTGTGACACTTGTCACCGTGCCGCTGTGACACTTGGAGCTTCGCTTCCTGAAGCCCCACCCATATCTGCCAAATGGGTCCTGCCTGCCTCACAGAGTCGGGGGTGGGGGGTCAGAGTCGGCCTGGGTGAAGCCCTTTCACATAGTAGGTCCTCAACGCAAGAAAGCTTCCGCCTACTCAGCTCCCCTCCACCTCCCTCCACAGCTTGAAGGTGATTCAGAGACTGAAATGGGCTGAGAAAAATCAGGAACGCTTCCCTTCTACAAATGACAAATCTTTAAGGTTTGGGAGTATTTTTTTTTTACTTCCATTTGTTTGCCTTTGCCCACAAAATCCCTCCTGGAAAGGTCAGCAAAGACCCAAACGTCCATCAGATCCCCATGAACAAAGGGGGCAAAGTACCCTGGAACAGAGCCACCAAACAATGACTCAAGGAGGCATTTCTTCACAGAACAGCAGCACCTGCCCTTGGAGACTCGGAGTACAAATGTCCTAAGGTGGCCATGTTTTCCAAGAACGGAACTCTGAAGGAGACTCAAGTTCTCACGTTCCAGGGCCCTGCCTGCAAAGAGCTTCACATCTCATTAAAGAAACGGGTCGATGAGAAACCATCCATTGAAGGACTATACCAACAAACGGTAGTCCACGTGCCCTGGAACCTCAGGGACCTCCACACAGGACTGCCACTGTTTCCATGACGATCACGTGGGCCCTGAGAGGTATGTCAGTTGGGAAGAAGGAAAAAGATGCTCAGGGTAGGAGCAGGGCTAATGTTCACGATACGGAGGAAATGAGAAACAGCATTTACTAATCACCAATCACAGAAGAGATCCCTCGTAATGCCCCCATTTAATCCCCATTAACAATCACAATCCAAGGGACAGGACTCCTATCCCAAAATGACAGAAACAGCAGCGTGGGGAGAGCAGGCCCCTTGCCCGATGTCACATAGCTAGCAAGGGGCAGAACGGAACCCAACGCCATGGGCTGCACACGTCCCTCGGGTCCGCCCCTGCCCCAAGCCCCCCCCCCCCTTTAGCATCTGGATCCCATTCTGGGGCCATACGCTCGATTCCTCAACACAGAGCTTCCCACCAGGCGACCGTGCTGTCCCTGCCCTTTCCCACACCCCACAGCTCACACATCCCATAATCACCACCTTTGTTCCAACTCCTCTTTAAAACCTGGATTAGCTGGGCTTCCGGGGAGGTCACGCTGTGACTCTGGAATGCACTTCTGACTTTCACGGAAACCGGTCTTACTTCAAGCCACACAGGCACATGTCACTAAGTAAACCGGGGCCATCTACCTTGCCCCCAGGACGCGATGAAACCCCAAGTGGAGGGAGTGGGGCAGGAGGAAGAGACCACAGAACGGGAGTCCAACAGCCTGGGAGCGAAGCACCGGGAGTCCACGCTGTGGGGCTGTCCCTTATGCGTGCCAGGCGGGAAAGGAGCTGTGTCCGTCTGCCCATCTGCCCACCTGCCAGCGAGCACCATGGGGAAGCCTGGTGGCTCCCACTGTCGTCCCCTCCGCCCCCCCACTCAGAAGGTGCACCCCGCCATGTCCCATCTCACCAGCATTAGGGGGTGAGGAGCCGCAGAGTGTGTCCGGGCAACACGCACACTATCTAGGGAAAGACAGCAGAAGGAGGGAGGGAGGGGAGAAAAGGGAACCAATGCAAACAATAAGCAGCAGAAATGAAAATTCACCCAAAAACGTGTCAGCATAGTGGTCCAGAAAAGAAGCCTGACAGGGAACTCAAGTGTCCAGAACTCCGTGGGACCTGGGTGGCATTCCAGCATTCATGGTGCTGTGTGTGTGTGTGTGTGTGTGTGTGTGGGAGAGAGAGAGAGAGAGAGAGAAACAGAATCACTCACACCTACTGAGTGCCTTGAGGGCAGCAAGCACACAAAAGGCTTCTGCGCGCAGTGGGCCTCACACCTGAGTGACCCTCAGTCACCTGGGGGCTCATTCCACAGACCGCCGAGGTCCGCGCACAGCAAGGCTGGTCAGTAGGCCTGGGCTGGGGTCGGCTCCACAGGTCCCCCAGGTGGTAGGGACGCAGGCGTGCTGCAGAACTCCCCGGAGAAAGCCCGCTCCAGGAGTGAGCCTGCAGCCTGAGAAGAGTGTGGGCACCTGCTGCTGGTGGGAGGCGGGGGCCGGGGCCTGCCCTCACTGGCACCCTCGGTGCCGGCCCGTGCAGGGCTCCCGACACCCAGGGTCTCGCGCTGTCCCCACCCACCCTTGGAAGTCGTCCCGGGCTGTATTTGGCGGATGAGCCGCTAGGGCCCACCAGGGTGACTTGTCCGAGGTCACCGAACCAGGACCGGCAGAATCTGGAACTTCCTTTTGTCTAAGAGAAGAAGAAAACAGAAAAGGAATACATGCACTCTAAATTCTGAGAATATACGGAGGTTTAGAGGACAGGAAGTTAGGAGAGGAGACAAGAAAAGGAACAGAGTCCTGAGCGCTCGTTACTTGCCACACATGGCCGTACCTCTTAGGATCCTTCAGACGGGCTCCAGGGAGCATGCAGCCTCGGTGGACAGCCTGGCTGCCGCCAACGTCACACCGGAGGAGGAACAGATTCGGGTGCCAGAGGAGGGGACCACAAGTGACCTTCCACGGTCATGTGGCCGACTGACCAAAGACGTGACCGGAACCCGGTCCCCTGACTTCCCGGTCACCACAGGGCACTCGGCAGGCTCAGCACAGCTCAGGGCTCCTGCTCCCTCTCCTGCGAGCGCACAGGCACCCGGAGGGGCCCAGCCAAAGAGACGGCGCACGGGGAGAGCAACGCAGGGCCTGGGTACTCCCCAGGAGCAGAGGACCTTCCTTTCAGGAGGAACGGTCTCACCGGACACATCTAATCACGTCACTCCCCTGTCTCGGACCCCATCCCTAGTCAGGCCCGAGGTGAGGCCCACAGCTACTGGTATGGAGCGCCCTGTAGGTCTGAGGCAGCATGACCCTCGACGGCTCAGTGCCCCTACCGCTAGGCACCAGTCCCACCCCGGCATACGGGTGACAGAATCACAGTACCAACAACACAGAGGTAATCACACCAACGGGGACGAAGCCCCCACAGTCCGAGCTCTTAAGCTTTCAGCCTCAGCTACAGCCACCTCTGCACTCTGGCCACACTGGACATGCCACCTGCTGACCCTCCTCTGGGCCTCTGCTCCCGCTGTCCCTCCCATCTTGGTGAACTTCTACTCAACCTGCAAAGCCCTTTCCCTCCTCTGTGCAGCCTTCCCAATTTTCTCATTATCCCTCTGTGCCTCACCTCTGAGCCCACTGCTGCCCCTCCCCCAGGGCTCCCACAGCACAGTGACACACACCATATGGATTTTAAGTTCCAAACCTGTCATCTCCTCCGGCCCGATGGCTCTGCCTAGTAACCCAATAATCAGCCCTGGGATGTTCTACAAGCATCAGGCCTTACTCTCTCCGTATCCCTGGCCCCACACCGAACTCCCAACACTTGTATGTAGCCCCAAGCTTCCTCCATTACAATGTGCCAGGAGCGGCCTGAGGACAGCGACTCTGTCGTCCTTCAAGTCTGTATTTCCCAGAACCTAACACAGCAGGTGCATGGCAGCAGGCAGATGCTCAACGAATGTTCACACTGGATATTCACTGGCCACAATGATGGAGACTGTTTCTAAAGGAGGAAGGGCAAAAAGATTCCAAAAGAAAAGTGGACAGTGCCGAACCACCGATTCCCAGAGGGAGTGGAGCAGAGAGATGCCTGGAAGATTCCAGAAGGGAAATAGCCCCTTTGGAAACCGAGGCTCCGTTTGCATTCTGCCTCCATCATTCACAGTGTACCCCAGGAGGCTTACTTAGCATTTCGATGGTCTGCCTTCCTCCTCAGAAATTAACAACTGTCCTTACTTCACAGGACTGCTGGGGGGATAAAATGAGATAATCCATGCAAAGTACACAGCGGTCCCTCACACACAGAAAGCACTCAATAAATATTAGCTAATATTACTACCACCCCCACCCACTCACCCCCCCGCGGGTCAATACGTGAACATTAACCACTGTCATGTCTTAGCAGCCAAGAATGCAGCGGAATGATAAACATATTCCCTATGCTTCCAGAAATTAAAAGGGGTCTCCTTTCTATTCATTTTCCAAATTAGTTAAGGATGAGAAAGTGTCATCCTTCAGTTAGCTCAGAGAGCCAAGCACACTCAAGTCGTGCAGGTAAATAAGTGGAAGGGGAAACACGGTATGTGTCGTGGGCATTTGAGAGTCTGCAAGGAGGAGCGTGTATTCTGTCTGAACTTGCCTGCCTAGGACACACCCAAGGCCAGAGGCGGGCCTAGGTCTTGGGACACGCAGACACTCCTGGCTGGATGCCTGCAGCTCCATGTCCTTGCCTAACCTGGGCAGGAGAGACGGAGCTAGCCAAACCCAGCAAGCGAAGAGAGCAAGAGCTGGGGCGGAGACAGGAGCTCGGTCGTGCAGCCAGCAACAGAACGGAGAATGCACAGGGCTTTTCTAGACACTCTGCTCTCCCGCATCTGGATTCCTAGAAGATCAGAAGCAAAGGGGTGGAAATGGGGACGAAGAATATAAAGGAACTCACATCCGACCAGTGATAGCCCTGGAGGTAATTTTACCGAACATCTCTGCAAACTCTCCTGATGGCACTCAGGGGTGGCAGGACTTTTCCCTCATGTGAAACCTTTAGAAACTGGAAGAGTCAAGCGAGGATTCCAAGCCAGGGTTTTCTGACTTCCATTAACATTCACCGCCAAAGGACAGTGATGACATTCTATGAAAAGGTCACTTCCTACTTTTAAATTTCTGTAGTGGTTGAGGTTATTTTTCAATAAGCATATATTTTTAATACAATTAGGAAAAAATACAGATGTTTTGCTTGGTCTTGCTTTTGAATCACCACCTGGCACTAGAATTTGTGGCTGTTCTCCGGGTGCCAGAACAGCTCCTGGCTGTAGGTCCAAAAGCACTAAAGAGCTATATCCTAAACTTTTCTTTGCGTGAAAGATATCCTGCCCACACTGAGGGGCAGTCCCACACTGCACCCGATTCTAACCGACTCCTGACTAGGGAGAGATAAAGGTCGGGGACCCTGAGCACCAGGAGTCCCGCACATCTGGCTGCAAACCCCCACCTATGGTGTGAAGCAGCAGGCAGCTTGGGCACCGCTCACTGGAATCTACTCGTTCCCCCCCCCCAACTTGAGCCAGGGCTGGGAGGGGACAAAGGCACAGGGACAAGGGAGCATGCACATTCTTCCCCAGCTCTGGGAAAGGGTCATGGAACCAAAATAACCTCTCTGACACTCAATTTCCTAAGCTGTGAAACAGGGTTATTGTGCAGATGGCAAGGCTAAAATTCAATGCTTCCTCAAAACTCTTCTACCCCCATGATCTGCATGAGCAAACACAGAGGTGGTGTGACACTGGGGGTGGGTGGGTGGGGTTCCTGTTCCTCCTTCATGTCGATTTCATTATACAAGTTTTCATATCGCTGCTCCCCCCCCCCCCCCACGAGTAAACTCCACATTCATCCTGAGGTCTGCCATCCCTGGGAACATTCTTGGGCATCCAAGCCACAGAAGGTGGTCTGGCGCTAACACGAGGCTACAACGTAGATGTGTGCCATCTGCTACGGAGCGTCAACTTCCAACACACCCCTCCTGGGGAGCTCTGGCCCAGCCCCCACCCTGCAATAACCATTCCTCTGCAGGTCATATGCCCGCTTGTCTCCCTGCCCTTTCTTCCTTGTGGAGGGGATAGACAGAGCATAGTTATTCAACCCGCCTACACGGGGAGGTAGAGAGAGTCTAAGAGGACAGGAAAGGATTCAGCTTCACCTTGTGGGGTTCCCGCCCTTCCCTGCCACTGGACGGAGGAGGAAGTCCGGGAGGGGGGAGATGTGATGTGGCTATTACAGGGTTAACAGGAAATAGGCATATGCAGCAATACTACTTATGTCTTCGGCAAACAATAAATTTCCAACATTCTGGGGCAGCCACCATGTGCTGGGGCTCTGCACGCATTACCATGTTTAATCCCCACCACCACCCAAGACAGGTTCACCCGTTACAAGTAAGGACACCACCGAGGTCCAGGGTCTTCAAGCTGCTTTTTCAAGGTCACAGAGCTAGCAAGAGGAAGAGAAGGTTCCTCTGGCTGAAGAGGATGTTTACTTGGGCCAGGGCATGCAGAATGGGAGTCCCAGTTTCACAGCATACATCATCTTCCTTCACCCAGCACTGTTTACGAAGCGTCTACTCTTACAAAAAGGGAGTGGGCTCCTTCTCCCATCCACCTTCTGCCCTCCAAGGGAGGCTGGCTCTGTGCAGGTGACTGTCTCAGGAATCCTACTTTGCCTGGCCCTTGCCCCTGGAGGCTCCTCGCCATGCCTGGCCTTCCTTGGCTCGCAGGTGAGCCCTGCAGTCTCTGCCCCCTCGTCACAAGACCTCTTCCCCGGCTCTCCAGAGCATTTCCCTCTGTGCTCTTGTCTCTCCTCTTCTAAGCACACCACGCATCGGACTGAGGGTGCGCCCTCATCCACTATGACCTCATTGGAACTAACTGCATCTGCAAACACCCTATGTCCCAACAAAGCCACATTCTGAGGACCCAGCAGACCAGATCTGGAGAGAGAAAGGGATATTATTCAACCCAGGATGGCTGTCCACTGTGGCTTTCTATTACCAAGCAAAATCTGACAAACACCCTCAAACTTCAGGCTACGGAGTTGCAGGGAACGGTACATACAAACAGAGCCTCGAGCTCTCGGGGAAAACGGGAAGAAGAAAATCCTGATGGAAAACGGCTGGCATGGTCTAGCATGTTTGCTCCTCTGACTTTCGGTGTTAGTCAAACACTACAAAGCTTAACACTAAGTAACAAAACTTAAATAATTAATACGTGATAGCATTAGCATCAGTCTGTTGTTTGATAGTAAAGAATAATGTCAGCTTCACGACTTACTAATGATAGCTTAAATAACTCATTGTTAATATGCAATATGCAAACTGTTGGCACCTTCACTGGACCCCATCCTGACCCTGGCCTCCAGAGCTCTGGTCACAGGCATCTGCCACCAACACTGCCCTAAGCTGCTTATTACCAACCTCAGTGCACCAGAAGCAACTCCCTAACCACTCCCTCCTCACTGAGGACACAGAGTACCTGTGGGTGTGTGTCTAGGAGAATTTTAAGTCCTTCTCAAAGCCTAGTAAGCTTCGCAAAAGTAAAGAGACGGCACTGAAAATGAGAAATGTGTGTCAAGGGGACCAGGGTGCGGAAGTACACATGTAGGGCCATTAAAAATATGTTACTAATTCACATGATGGGAAATTAGTTAAACAAACTTTGACGCTTTGTTACAATGAAATGGTCTATATGTAACCACTAACTATGCCCCACATTCTGGAAATACTCAGGGCGTTTCTTTCTGGATGGCGCAACCAACATTTTTCATTTTCTCCTTTTGGGAGCAGAGAAGGCCCCAGACCTTCCGGCCACGCCACCGGATCCTCACCTTACAACCTGCGCCCTGTGCCCTGGGCACCCAACCTCTGCCTTAGCACCGCTTCACCGGACCACGATGGGGTTAAACTACAGGAGTAACTGTTTGCAAAGAACTTAGAACAGCTGCCTAGTTCATAAGAAGTGTGCTGTAATTTTTTGTGACACAAATTTATTTTGTGTAATAAGAAAAAAATGAATTATTGAGAAAGTCGAGGAAAAACGACTAGCGGATGAGGACAGAAGGGATCACAGCTGCCCGGCTCTAATGCCCCCACGGCTAAGTGGTTCCCTTGTCTTATATGTTCCCTTCATGATGGTTTCGGGAGGGGGGGCCTCACAGCCTCCATGAAGGTGCAGTTTGGATTCACCAGGGGAAGCAGACGGTAATTTTATTAGAGGGTGGGTGACCTAGGGCCTCTGGCACATTTACACTAAAAAAGATTCCCCAGAAGGGGTGACTTCTACTGGGTCCCATCTCACCACTCCACCCCCACCAAGCCCCAGGCCCCCAGCACATCTCCATGAAAAAATGAGACTGCACAGCCTCCAGGGCAGGCCTCCAGATTCATTTTCCACCTGGAGCCAAGGCCAGCCGGAAGGGCATTACCATCCCAATGGCTCCGCTTTGTCAGAGAAGGAAGGAGAGCCTCACGGAAATGCAGGAAAAGCCGGGCTGGTTCAGCAGAGCCCTTCCAGAAGGGAGCATCCTCCAGGAGCACTAGGAGGCAGGCATTTGTAACATCCCTCATTGTTATTCCAGCCTGAACCCCAGGATAGTGCAGAGGAATGTGCACCTCAAGATCAGAGCCCATGCTCCCCACGAAATTCCTCACCTCTCACCCCTCTCACTGGAGGAGGGGGTGCCTGGGGGTGTTCCAGGTAGAGGAGCGGATGGTCGGGTTTGCACATAAAAGGGCTGGCAGGCTGCAGAGTCTCGGTCCCCCACCTCCTTCACCTTCCCCAGCAAGGGAGGCCCTCCCCCTGCATCTTCCCTGACAACTGGACCCTGGCTGAAGCCAAACACAAGCCCAGGCAGCATCCTCGGCCATTCCTCACAGTTTGGGGGACGGGGCCTGAGGAGGCTCAGGCAGCTGGGGAGCAGGACGAGCAGGGCATCGAGCCCAGCCGAGCCAGGCCGTGCGCAGAAGTTACACAGGAGAGCCCGGTCATTTGGCGAGCAGCCCACATTCTGCCCAGGTTGTCGTCAGACCCAGCTGATGACGACGGGAGCTGTCCGAGCTTGGGTTTAAGGAGACATGTCATGCTACACAATGAGCCCAAATCTTACACACACACACACACACACACAAACATCACAAACCCTTACAGACAGTGTACCTTCCGCTAAAATGGCCCAGACTTCTAAAAGATAAACCTCAAGGCTCCACCATGCACCTTGAACAGTGTGAAACACCTGGACAGGTCCCCCAACAGGAGGCAAGGTGCTGAACCTCTTGGGGCCTGAGTCTCTTCACTGGCGACAGTACAGGGGACAGTCTGTATAGAATGTAACAATGCCGGTGGCCTCCATAAACGCCCGTGTTCACTAGCAGATAAGCAAGCCTCCAACACAAGCTAAGATCTCTGGGAGGGCTTCCGACACTGCTCCCCCACCCTCTCAGCAACAGCAGCCTCCTGGCCCCATGCTCTCATCGGCCCATGTTTGTGCCCTCATCGGCCCACGTTCGCCCAGACCCTGGAGCACTCTCCCAGCCCACCCTCTCTATTAGACCAGCCTCCTCCTCCCCCAGGCTGCTGCCTACTTCATGCCCCTGTTCACCTCCAGGCTCCTGCAGGCTCCCACCAGGTGGAGGGGGGACGGGGTGGGGGGGTAACCAGTGGGCCTCAGGTTGGGACCGGGGTCACCTCTATCCAGCCCCGCTGGCTGATATCTTATCCCTGGGGCAGGAGCACAAAAGAGGATGGGGGGCGGGGGTGCACGTTCCCTGCACAGGCAGCTTTGGAGGGCCTTATCAGCAGACCGTGGACATATGTCAAGGAAAGATTGAGAAGGTGCCGGGCTCTGAGCTGGGCACAGCATTGGCTTCCAAGCAAGCTGAAGAAATACCAAACTCCAACAGACCAGAAATCAAAACTTAAGACAGCAGGGTAGGAGGGGTAGGGGACCCAAAACACCCAACACACCTTTAGGCCACCCTTCTCGGGCTGCCCTGAGCCAATGGAGCAGAGCTACATTCCTTTCTGGAGGCTGGGGGGAGGGGGGATTCCTGATTCCCAGCCTTCCCAACTTCTAGAGTCTGCTAAGACTATTCCCTGGCTCCATCTTGAGAACCTGCAGTGTTCAATTCTTACATCACTCTGACCTCTTCTGCCTTCCTCTTCCACTCTTAAGGCCCCTTGTGATGACATCAGACTCATCAGAAAATCCAGGATAATCTAATTCAAGGTGAGCCTTAATTCCATCTACAACCTGAATACCCCTTGACCACGTAACACGGGTCCAAGGATTAGGATGCAAACATCGGGGCGGGGGGGCATCATTCCGCCGGCCACACCCATATTTGTGCCAGGGCCCAGGCTGCTGCTCAGTACCTATAAGGCCCCCAGATAACCACCTACCACTCCACCCCCTGAAAAACCCTGCCTGGACCTGATCCCAGAGGCTCCTGGATGGTTTCAACCACCCACCCATCCCAGGGATCGTACGCCAGTCCGTGGTGCAGCGACCCTCCCTCCTGCCCCCTTGACAGGTGAGGAAGCTGCAGCCAGAGACCTGCGGGGGCTCCACGGCTCCAAGTAGTGCACCTGGGACGGGACGATGGGTCTTCCAGCCAGCTTGCTGTCCAACCCCCCACTGGACCCCAAGGACTCAGAATGGTTCCGGGCTTGTGCGTTTAGCTCCCTGGCAGGTCCCTGCCCACACAGGGGCAGCTCTGCCCCCCTCGTGTGGCGCTCCAGTGAGCAGGAGGACCTCCAACTTGACTTCTCACTGAATCCGCTCAGAATTTCCCAGTATTAGAAATTTTCTGCCAAATTCAGTACGTGTCAGTTATGAAAACGGGGCGAGGGAGATCGAAAGGAAACCAACCTCCCCTGGGCACTTGTTAAGTGCTAGGGACTTTTCCCACTTTTCCCACAGCAGACCGGGTCCCCACAGATGGCTGGCGTGCCCAAAGTCACAGAAGAGGGAGTGGGCAGCACCCAATTCCAACAGGCGGGCTCTCTCCCCTCCGCCGCGAGGCCTCCCCTACCCCTGCCCACCCAGGAACCAAGCATTCCAACCCACACCCCAACTGCGGCTTCCGTTGCCTTGGAGTGAGGCAACCAGACTTCCCAGATGGTTTCATGCCCCGGCTTGTGACAAATGAAGCTTCTTTCTCTTTCCACAGCAGGCCTGGGGGACACCAGGTGGAGTGCAAGGCATGGGTGCCACCAAGCAGAGGGCGCAGCTGGCTGTCACTTGGCATTCACCTGGAAACCAGTCCCAACCTCTCCCCTAGATCTCACTCTCCTCACTGAGCCAGAATAATCTGGAGTGACCAATGCCAGTGAGGCAAGGGGACAAGGCCTGTCATGCCAGCCAACCTTTGCTCTGCTCACCCAGACACCAGAGCAAAGCCCTGACTGTAGGTGCAAAGCCTCCCAGAGAAACCAGCTCAACTCAGCCACGCCCAAACCACTCCAAGCTGGGTGGCCTTAGGCAAGTCACTTCACAACTCTGGGCGTTCATTTCCAAGGACTGCATTAGGGACGAAGGTAACACCTCCGATGCGTGGTCCCTGCCCTCAAGAAGATTCCCGTCCATTGAGAAGCACTGAGAAGCAGACATTAAACAAATGTTTACAGAGACACCCACTAAGATAAAAATTGCTGCAGACGCTGTGATAGAGAAATACGCCCAGCCCCCACCGGTCGTTAACCTGGGGGTTCCAGGTGGAGGTCCTGAAGAGCCGAGATTTACACTGACCCCTGGAAGTTAGCAGGATTTATCATTTGCTTAAGACGAAAAAAAAGGAAGATAGAAGAGAGAAGCTCCTTTGGCAAATACCACTTCAGTGGGAACTTTTAAAATCGGCAACCGCCCAGATTAGTGAGCCGGTCCTGCATTCACTTGCAAAACATGACTTGCGACCACAATCGGATGCAGATTTGTAAAGAAATGCGCCCCATGGAAATGGAGGCGCCCCTTCCTGGAACAGTCTGCCTAACAAAGAGTCTAGCGGGGCTCCCCATTCCCCTATCTGCAAAATTCACCAGTTATTCAAAACAGATCTTACAAATCAATGAGAAAAAACTGCTAACACCCTGAAGGAAATGACCAATTGACAAAACACAAAGAGGTAATACACAGGAAAAGCTGGTCAATCACACCGGAGGTCAAAGCAAAGCAACAAGAACATCGTGGGGTTCTTTGTTTTGTTTGGGGGCATCTGCCTATCACAGGCCTTCACCCTTCGCTCCCGCTGTGCGGTGTGTTGCAGTCATCTCGATGTTCAAATCTGAGCACACGGTCTCGGTAGCCCTTCGAGTGGTGACTCGTGAAATTTTCCTCCAAAAAAACCTGACAGGATAGGTGAAGACTCCATAAGACGCCTCATACTTTGTGGGGCCCGGGGGGGGGGGGGACAGGGAGCCCTGCCAAGGAAACAACCAGAGATGCATGAAAAGGTGTGTGTGTTGTAACAGGCAAAAGCAGAGGGAAACCTGAGTGCCCGGTAGCGCTGACTTGGCTAATGATCATGACGTCAGTAATGTCCCTGCAGCCCACACACACACGCTCTGCACTGTCACTGGGGGAGGAACCTCGACAGACTGTCCTCACCTCTCCCCCACAGAGAAAGCTCAACTCCGCCAGAAAGGACGCACAACGTACCCAGTATCTCTTGTACGGGTACACAATCACCTATGGGAAAGCTGCTCAACACAAGTTTTTACAACTTTGAACGGCATGGGGCAACGGTCATGACAGAATGTTAGGTGACCCAAGTCAAGACGTGAAACCATATGGAAGCAGGAAGCAAGGTGCTAGGAGTGGCTACTTCCCAGCCTCAAGAGTACAGGTGATCTGCCTCTTCTGCTTTATTCTTTTTTCCTGCTTTTATTTTCTGCCTGTATTTACACATAAGCATGCATAGTGGGGGGCAGGGGGGGAGTCCGGTTGCCTGTTTAGTTTCCCCTCGGTTCTGTGGCAGGGGCCTGATGTGATGGTGGATCTGAAGGCTCCCATTGGCCCCAAGAAAGGATTCACCCTCCAAAAGTCGATTCAAACAATTCCCCAGTGAAACCTGCCCAAGGCCGCCCAGGCTGAACCCTCTCTCCCCTCCACGGTCCAGTGTTCTCCAGTTAGTGCTTCCCTTAGCGCCTACTATATGGTGTGTGCTGAAAGGACTGCATTATACGCTCAGCTTCTCCCCAGAATATGAACTATTTCAGAGCAGGGACCTTGTGGGCTCTTCTCCGTCGGGGCATCTCCAGAGCCAGGTCCAGTGCCGGTGCACAGGAGGTAGTCAGTGGCTGTTCTGTGGTGGAAGGGTAGCTGGCTGGAAGGGTGGCTCAGGGGCAGGGTGGCTGGGTAAAAGGGTGGTTCGTGGAGGGAAACGTAGAAGGATGGCTGGAAGGAAAAAGGCACGGAAGGGTAAAAGGGAGCACGGAAGTACGGACGGAGGAGGAAGGAATCGCTAGGTGAAATCAGAGAGCAGAGGTGCCCCACCAACAAGACAGCAGCAGACCAAAGAGAAGGAAGGCCGCGGCCATGTCCACAGTGACGTTCACATCTTGATGTTGCCGTGTGTAGGGCGCTCTGCCAGAAGCTTCCCTGCCCTTCGGAAGGTCACGCGGCAGGAGGGAGAGAAACAGCCAGATGGCAAAGGGCTACACGCCACAGGACAGCGAGAGCTCCTGAGCTGGTACCTTGCTCTCAACTCCTCCCCTCTACAAGACCACCTGTCAGCAGGCAACCCTCGTGCTGAGGCTCCCCACGGTGCTTCTCGAGCTCCCACGCTCCCGGGAATCCTTTCCCTAAGCGTGCCAACCTAGGATTCCCAGTCCTCTCCCTGCCTTCGAAGGTACCTTTGGGGAGCGCCCGTTCCCGGTCCCATACCGCACCCCAGCGCCCACACCTGGGAACCCGTGCGGCCAGGAGGATCCCGACTTCCTGCAGCACCACCATCCACCCCCAAAACCTGCTCCTCTGCTCGGCACCCGGCAACCGGTTCCCTCCACACAGCTGCCCGGTCGTTCCGGTAACAGGTCACCTGCCCAGATCCGCACACACCATTCCCCACAGTCCCCGGGGCACTGCTGTTCTCGGCACTGCTGGCAGCAGCGAGCCAGTCACGGGGCCTGCGTGAAACAAGGCGTTCCCGGGGCTGTATGTCACCAGCCGGCATGTACAGCGGCATTATTCCCGGGGCTCGCCACACCCAGGGAACGCGGGTGGAAGGAGAGGCGAGATGACACATTGAAGGAGAGAAGAGAACGGGATCCCCCCTCAGGACTTGTGACTCAGCTTCTGTACTTGTAGGGACAAAGCAACAGATCACTGCAGAGGGCTTCCCAGGTACCAGGCACTGCATAAATGAAGAGTCTCACTGAACCACCTTGGCCGAGTTGTTATCACACCCATTTTACAGATAAGGAAACTGAGGCAACGGCAGGTTAGATAAATACCCTGCCCAAGATCAACCCCAGATGACCATGTGGCCCAGACCTGACTTTGCACTGCCTCACGTCTGCGCAGCCTCGTCCACTCAGTGGGAAAACACAGGGCGGGAGGGTCACATGAAATTAAATATGGGACAGGACCCATAAGCACTTCTTAGCAAGAGCTGGGTGGATTATTGGAGGGCTATGAAATTCTGTCCACGGCACAGTTAGGAGCACAAGGCCTGGGGCTCCACACTCCAGGCCTAACTGCTGACCGGCCTTGCCCCTACTAGCTGCATGGCCTTGGACACATAACTGTGCATCCCAAGCCTTAATTTCTTCATTCGGCCGATACGGATAATGACAGTAGACCTCCCCATTATTAGGTTCTTGTTAAGAATTAAATAGGTTAAGGGGCACCTGGGTGGCAGGTCATGATCTCCAGGTCCTGCGATCGAGCTCCACATGGGGCTCCCAGCTCAGGAGGGAGTCTGCTTCTCCCTGTCCCTGTCCTCCTCCCCACCCGTGCTTGCTCTCTCTCTCTCTCAAATGAATAAATAATCTTTAAAAAAAAGAATTACATGGGTTAATATAAAAAGGCACTTTAGCACAAGCCTGGCAAGTAGAAAACCCCAACCGATGGCTTCTGTAGGACACCTGCCGTGTTTTCAAGTCATTCTGACATGCCAGGACCTGCACATTCCCATTTTCCACCGAAGCCCTCCCCATCCTCTTCCTCGTCCTCGTCCTCTGGTCTGTGTCTGGAGTGGAGAGCAGATATAAGAAATCCCTCCATGAAGAGAGGCCTTGACTCCCATCTTTCTAGAAACACACAGTCTGTTTTCCTCTACTACTTTCGACAGAGGGGTAGGCATAAGAAATATTTCACACCTCTTTTCTAAAGGAAAAATAACAGGATGAGCAAGATTATAAATGACAACCGTCACGTGGCTTCCATGGGAGGGCCTGGGGAAGGGCAGGATCATGGGGACTGGAAAGAGCCCATCGCAAGAGGCGGCTGGTTCAGCTCCAGCCAGGGTGGCCGTGTGCCACTGAGACCCCCCCCTCCGCCCCCCACCCAACCCAAGTAAGGCCAGAAATCTCACTCTCTACACGATGCAGATGGAGTGTATCCTTTGGGATTTCAAACCCAAACCCTATCTGTGTAGCCCATTTGGCCCTAAGCTACATTTAGGGCTGAGGCCCTACAACTCTAAGCCTCCCAGCATAGCACACAGAGGGTAGGAAGACATTACCTGCAGAGTCAGGCAGGGGCTGACCTGAAAGGGGTTCTCCAGCTTAACCTGGGAGGCTCACTACAAATGCAGATTCCAATCCCCTGAGCCCCAAGCAGAAATCCCTGCCCCTGCCCCCCCCCCCCAGGTGGAGGTTATGCTTCAGAAACACTGGTCTAGGGCAACTCCCTCCCCCTCTGTAGGAAATACCGGAGACCAGTAGAAATGAAGTGACCCCCCCCACACACACACACACCAAAGTCACCCACTAAAGGAGGGTACATCTAAAGAATCTTCCAGAAGCTTCTCTTAGGCCCAAGATCCTTCCCCAGCACCCTAGAGCCTCAATACAGATTTCCCCTCTGGGTCATAGAGCCACCCATTTCTTCACACCATGCCCCATCCTCACCCCCAGCTTCCAGGTGGAACCCTCAGGGGCCCTCTCACTGTGAAGGCCTCCAGCTGCTTTCTCAGTCCTGTGGAGGAGGTCCACGCCCCCAGTCTGCCCTCAGGCTCAATCCACAGTGACGCAGGACTTCTAATGACACTTTTGTTTCCTTTTAATAGTGGGCTTCCCGTAAGGTTGACAGCTGCCTTCCTTAGGGAAGACCCCAGCAGCCAAGAGGCAAAGACCCAAAGACAAAGGGTGGGGGGGGACGACACGGACACGGACGGACACAAGCTCAGTGAGGGGAGTCTCATAGTGAACTGAGATCTGGGCTCAAATCCCTACACACCACTTTGTAGATCTGTGACTCTGAGCCAGTGTCTCCTACTAAACCCTCAGCCTCTTCCACCATGAAACAGGTGTAAGGACAGGGTCCAACGTCTCTGGGTCAAGAGCAGAAGTGACAGCAGACAGCATAGGGTCAACAAATATATGGTATTATTGTACCTACTCCCAGAGTTAACGGGGTGGGTTTTCAAGGTCACTGCACGATGCCCACAAAATACACAAGACACAGGAGACTCGTGTGCACCTCCCCTGGCCTGTCAGGACGTGAGACCTGCCCCCCTCCCCAGTCTTGCTGGTTCCCTCCCGCCCCAGCTTGCTCTGTCTGCCCACACTGCTTTCCCTTTCCCGTAACTCAGCTGCTGACTTGAGTCAACCTCTTGGATTCTGGATCTCAAAGGGGCACAGCTGATTTGGGCGGGGCCTATAAAGGGATTGGGATGCCAGAGACCTTGACGGTGGCCGAAGACACAGAGGGCCGATGAGGCCCAGGAGGGTCCCACAAAGGACCTGCTGTTGAGGACAGGGCTGCCCCTATGACTCAGAGGCCGCACTGCAGGGCAATGACTCAGCACCCCAGTGCAGAGTTGGGCCGGCCCGGTGCCCCGGATCTGTCTCCAAAGCAGGGGTCCCATGCCAGCCCAGCGGGATGCAAGTCAGCCCAGAGGAATGCCGCCTCCCACCCGCCTGTGCCCACTGCTGCCGACTCACGAGGCTGGCATCCCGGGGCAGCACGTGATCGACCTGTCCAAATGCCAGAGTAAACAGGCGGGAACAGGAGCCCAGCTTCCCGGCCGCGGGGTGAGGTCATGCCTGCACAGGGTGACCAGGATGGAGGAGGGTGGGCAGCCGCGGGGCAGGAAATGGCCGGGATGCCAGCATACCGGCACACTGGCTTCTGGGGCTGGGGACAGAGGAGGCTGGAAGAGAAGTGACAGGCTTGCGGGACAATGAAAGGCAGAGCCCTCTGAGAGCCAGGGAGCCCCGGCGGGGTAGCTTATTCTAGACAGCATTTGGAGGCTGAAAGGGCATTGGGCCTCCTCCCTCCCTAGACCCCTCTCTTCCTCCTCCTCCCCTGTAATCTCTCCCTCCTATCTTCCCGCACTTCTAGAGAGTTCAGGCACAACTGCTTCCCAGCACTTGAGGTGACAGTGCGCCTACGGAAAGCCTCTGCGTCTGCATCTGCCAGCAGTCAGCGCCCTTAGGTAAACCCGAGCCTCTCCCGGCAAAACTCCACCTCCACCACCTCCCCTCTCAAAGATCCTGTCACTCACCGGCCACCTCTTCCAGGAAGCCCTCCAGAATCCTCGAGGGCAGCTCTTCACTTTCCCCTGCCTGGCCTCCTTCTGGGCACTGACTCACCTACTCATGCTTTCACTGTTGCTCCAGGTTTCTATGGCTATTGGTCCTGCAAGAGGTTCTATCCTGCCTCCTCGCCTGGAGCCTAGGTTCTGGAGGACCTGCGGTCCATCTGCCACATCCACGGCTAGGCTCTGGCCGAAAGAAGATGCTGTGCACGGGAGGTGCTTAATAACCTCATGCCACCCCCTCTTCCGATTCTGAAGTCTAGACAGCATGAGAGAGAAGCCCTTGTGCTCTCCCAGCTACCCGAATCCGCCGAAGTCACACCGGGTCACTGTCTCCTAAGCACCTCCACCAGGCAGCTAGACACCGCACTAGACACTGTGGAAGCAGAAAGGACCCAGACCCAGGGCCCTACCCTCAGGAGGCCCCAGAGCCACAGGCGAGCAGTCAGGTTCCCTCCATGTGGCAAGAACTGTGAGCAGGGCTGGCCGCAGGCTGCTATGGGGATGCGGAGGGAGAAGGGTGCAGGGCAGGCTTCATTAATAGGAACAAGAGTCCGACAACATGAGCTCACATTTATGGGGCCCTTCGTCTGTGCCAAGGGCTTTACCTCCCTTTATCCTCAGGCACTATACTGTCTGCTTTACATACGTTCATTCATTTAAGACCCCAACCCTTTGGGGAGAGACCCTGTTCCATCAGAGATGAGAAAGCTGAGGCCCAGAGAGGTTGATGTCATACTGAGGATCACACAGCCCCATTCACCCCGAGGCAGGCTAGCACCGGAGTCCAGGCACTAACCACGCCCCCTCACTGCCTCCTGCTCCAAAGCCTCCAGGCAGGGGAAAATATGCTGAGCAGAACTCAGATGACCCATCCAAGTGCCCAAGTGCCACTCCGACGTCCCGCTGGGCTCGCAGCCCCTTGTGACAGACACGGCGTCAGCGCCACGTGGTTCCACGACACCTCCCGGGAGCCTAGTTACTGTTCCAGCTGCAGTCACTGCTGCTTCACTCGGGACTCAACACAAAGTCCACACAATTCATCGCAGCAACTCCTGCCGCTGCGACTCAGCCCTAAGAAGTCTAACACCACAAACCGAGGCAGCTTCCCCAGGGCCTCCGAGCCTGGGGACGGCTACCCAAAACCGCAGGAGTCGGCCACCAGGCAGCCGGGCTCCGGGTCTTCCTGGTGAAGTGCCGGCTGAGCTCGAAGCAGCAGGAGATCTCGATGAGGCTTCGCCTAAGTGACGTCACCGACCTCCGTGCAGGAGCAGGGACCGTGGGCACAGCCTGAGCGATCCAGGCCAGAGGAGTGAGAGGTTCCTCCCGTGAAGTCCGTCCACTGAGGAACGGGGGGCAGCAGCGCACAAAGGGCTCACGGGACCCCTCACCTGTGACTCCTGATCCAAATTCACCCTCCCAAAAGGCTGAAACTAAGTAACTCCTGCCACTCAGGGTGAGACCCTCACCCCACTCCCCGGCCTGCGTCCCTCCACTGGAGGCGAAAGTGCCGCATTCGGGGAATCTCTCCGCTCCGGAGTAGAGCCTCATGGACGGAACGCCAGTCACGCGCCTGGGCCAGGTATCTTCATTCTGACCAGAAGCCGGCAACGTGCTCACTGTCACTTCCAGTGGGCCGAGGAGGACCACGAGGCGGTCCTCAGACGTTAAGTAACCAGGTCGCACAGCTCGGGATGAAGTTGGGATTAACAACTCCGGATTACCCAAAAACATGGCCCTCTCTCTTCCCACAAAACCACAGTGAGTCCCAAAGAAAGAGAACAAAGCACCAGGAAAGGGTACTCATGCCCAAATGTATCTACTAGACCACCACTTAACAGAAGGGGCTACTATTAAAAATAAGTCAGGGGCTCCCGGGTGGCTCAGTCGGTTGGGTGTCTGACTCTTGGTTTCGGCTCAAGCTGTGATCTTGGGGTCTTGAGATCGAGCCCCATGTCAGGCTCTGCACTCAGGCAGGAGTCTGCCGGATATTCTCTCTCTCCTTCTGCCCCCCCCCCTGCTCTCGCTCTCTCTCTCTCTCTCTCTCAAATAAATAAAATCTTTAAAAACTAAGTCAATAAATTATTCACAACCTCCTACCCCCCCCCAATAAAAGTTCTGTATTTAAAATTAAGGAGAGATTCTCTACCCACCTACCTCAGTTTTGGGGTTTGGTTTTGTTCCTTCTGCAGTCTTGTTTCAAAATAAAATGTTTCGAAACTTTTCTGTAACAGCATTTTCTTAATTTACGACAAAGGGACTCTGGCCCACCACTGAGTCTGCGCAAGAGACTAAAGGACAAAATTCATATATCAGTCTCACACTCCTCAGTTCCACGTGCTGACAGCTGACACTCCTTCTATGTTCTGAAAGCTGCATGCACTCCACAAAGATCAGGCACGGGGTCCATTCTTACCATCCTCAAAGCCAGCTCTGCCCCGGTCCACCGGCTTGCAGCTGTGTGTTACGAGCCACGTCACAGTGCTTGGTCATCTATATAAACATCAGCTGTTTTTATTACCAGAGATCTCTTTTTTCTTTTCCTTTTTTTAGGATTTTATCTTGAAGTCATCCTACACCTAATGTGGGCCTCGAACTTACAACCCCGAGATCGAGAGTCGCATGCTCTACTAAGCCAGCCCAGGCGCCCTTAAGTATCTTTTTAGTGTCCCTGAACCAGGAACAAAACATCATCAACAGAAACACAAAGTTGTGCCCCAACTTGGGTTCCAAGTCCAGCGTCAAGCACTGTATCAGGGAAACCGGAGATTAAAAATCTTTTACAAAGTAAAGGCTCCTTCTCAATGCCAAAGAGCCACTCCCCCGTTACCTATTTTGTAAACTGGGTATCTGACCATCGGGTTGCCTACAAGGGAGGCTCACTTTTGCCTAACTGCCCTTTAAAGAAGTTTCCGGTCCCCAAGAGCCTGCACACAGCCCTGCAAGCCCCCAGCCACACTCCAACATGCACACACACAGGCACACGTAGTCTTACTCCTTATTTTCAGCGTCCCTGTTTCCTCTTCCACCCCTTTTACCTTGCCAGCCAGCCAGGAGTGTGACAACAGATAATTCTTGGGGACGATGACCACGGTGCCCTGGGACAGGGCCCTGGAGGTTTCCTCAGGATCCTACCTTTATCGGATTGAGAACCAGTCTTTCCACCTCCTGGGAACACCTTGTTCTGAAAGGTGGCCAGGCTGCAGGCTCTGCCTTAGCCTCAGAGACTCAAAGGATTCGAGCCCAGAAGGAGCCCAGATTTTCCACCCCTGGCTTCTCCGGGCTCCATCCCCAAACGAGCCTGAGCCCACCACAGAGATCCTGAGAAGGTCTAAGAAAAGGGACAGAAAGCAGCCTGGTGCAGCACTGCATGCCCCCGCCCCCCCAGCCAGGCTAAACCCCATCAGGGTCCCCCACCCAACCCCCATCTCAGCGGTTACCTGCTGCCTGCTCTCCAGCCGCCCCCCTTCCCTTGTGCTTGACAACCTCATAAACGATCACACATGCTTCCTGCTGAGCCAGGGAAGCTCCCAGCAGCCAGCCAGCCAATCAGGACTGGCCCAGGGAATGAGACCACTTGCCATCCCTTTCCCGGCAACTCAGAATCTGCGGGGGGGCCCCTGGCATCTGACCTCCAGCTGTGTCTCCAACCCCAGAGCCTCCAACCGCACATCCACACACTGAGCGAGACTTCGCTCCACTCCTGGTGCCCAGCAACACCCCAGAGGCCCTCCCCACGCTGGCGTGGCACCCCCCTGCATGCCGGCCGTGCCACGTGTGGGTTCCCACCATGTACCAGCTGCGGGCACCTGGGCACATCTGTAACCTCTCTGACCCTTAGGCCTCTCGTGTGTAAGACAGAAACAACTCATAGGCTACTGAAAGAATCAAATGAGGCCATGAATTTTTTTCCGCTTCCTTTTAATTTTTTTTTATGACGTAATCTCTATGCCCAATGAGGGGACTGAACTCATGACCCTGAGATCACTAGTCACATGCTCTAGCAACTGAGCCAGCCAATTACTTACTTTTATTTTCTTTAAAGACATTAGGGGCGCCTGGGTGGTTCAGTAGGTTAAGCCTCTGCCTTTGGCTCAGGTCATGATTCCAGGGGCTTGGGATTGAGCCCCACGTCAGGGTCCCTGCTCAGCGGAGAGTCTGTTTCTCCCTCTCCCTCTGCCCCTCCCCCTGCTTGTGTGTTCTGCCTCTCTCTCTCTCTCTCTTTCTCTGTCAAATAAATAAATAAAATCTTTTTAAAAATTTTTTATTTATTCATTTGAGAGAGAGAGCACAAGCAGGCAGGGGGGCGGGGGAGGGTGCACAGAGGGAGAAGCAGACTCCCCGCTGAGCAGGGAGCCCGACGACTCGTGGACACATGGGGCTCGATCCCAGGACCCTGAGACCATGACCTGAGCTGAAGGCAGACGCATAACCGACTGAGCCACCCAGGCGCTCCCCCACCACTTACTTTTAAACAAACGAATTTCTAGAACAGTTTACGATTTTACAGAAAAATTGTGAGTCTAGTACAGAGTTCCCATATGCTCTGCCCCCATTTCCCCTGCTATTACCATTTTATATGATGATTTCTTACCAAATAATGAACCAATATTGACACATTGTTAGGAGCTGAAGTCTATACATGAGAGGCTCTTCTTGGCTGTGGCAGTTCCTCAGATTTCCCTTGTTTTTTGGTGACCTTGCCAGTTTTGAGGAGTAGCGATCAAAGTATTTGGTAAGTCCCCCCACTGGGATTTGTAGAAGCCGAGTTGATGCTAATGATGTGATAAGAAATGGCACCCTGCCACGGTGGTTTTCTGCCCCAAAACCGATAATCCCAGCCTAACCACGAGAAGGTCACGGATTTTTAAATTAAATGTGTGATAGATTAATACATTCGACATGGTTCAAAATTCAAATAACACCCCAAGATACACGGCCAAAAGTCCCCCTCATGCCCCTCACCCCTCTGGCCTGTCTCTCCCCCACACACCCAGGCTGCCAGCCACCTGTGTTGGTTTCTGGATCCTTTCAGCAGCTGGGCACATACACATTCTTTCATCCCTCCCACATAGGTACACTTCTTCCACAAAAGGTGGCAAGCTGTACTTACTATTCTGTACTTTGCTTTTTTGCAACGACGTGCCCCAAGATCTGTCCATGTTGTGCACAAAGCCACTCTTTACCCTTCCCACCTCCAGGCCACGGTGCGATCGGCCGTCATTTACTGCAACAGCTTCCGGCTACAGACATCTGAGTCGCTCTATCTTCTGCTACTATAAAACTGTTACAGGAGAATGAGGACTCCTGAGCATGGTTCCTTCTACACCAACCCCTGCAGGTGTATCTCTAGGGGAAACACGGTAGTCCTCCTTATCCACGGCCTCGCCTCCCAGGGTTTCAGTGACCTGAGGCCCAGTTTCAGTTACTGCGGTCCAGACGCAGATGATCCTCTTTTGGACCAACCATCACAAAGTCAACAGTAGCCCAAAACAATGTCAGACCGCCGGCATCGTTCCCCTCATCTCAACACATAGGCATCTTATCATCTCACATCATCACAAGAAGGAGGAGTACCAGGCAATGAGATGTTCTGAGAGAGACTCTATTCACTTAGCTTTTATTACAAGATATTACTGTAACTGTTCCATTTTATTACCAGTTACTGTTGTTAATCTCCTACTGTGCCTAATTTATAAATCAAATTTGATCATAGGTAAGTATGTATAGGAAAAACGGTCTACATGGGTTTAGCACTAAGGTTTTAGGCATCCACGGGGGGTCTTAGAACGTGTCCCCAGCGGATAAGGGGGGACCACTGTATGGCAACGCGAGATCACTGGGTCAAAGGGCTTCCTGGACGGAAAAGGCCAGCACACCCTCCCAAAGGGCTATAAACATTTGTATTCTCTTCAGCAATGTGTGTTTCTTTGTGGCTCTGTCAACAACAGAGTAAGTACATCGGTGCCTTGTGTGTTATATGATTTTAAGAGGGGAAAGTGGCCTTTTTGATAGACATTTCCCTTTTTATGGCTGGGTAGATCATCTTCTGTTTAAGTGCCATTCGAAACTCCTTTTCCAGGAACTATCTTCACCCTGAGAAGCTATGTGCCTCACACATACCAGCCGTCCCCTTAGCCATAGGCCAGCACCTGGGGGTGCTACCTGGACACACACCACCTGGGCTCCAGCCACGACAAGGGAGCCAGAGGAGGCAAGCAAGACACGCGCCAGAGTAGGAAGCAGGACTCGGCTGTGGCTAAGGCCTTGAGGGAAGATGGGACTGGACCAAGACCTCCGAGTATTACACGTTGCTTGCAGAGGTGCGCAGGAAGGACAGGACCCCACCAGGAAGAAGCCTCCCGCCACAGGAGACTCCAGGAGACCTGAAGAACCTGCAGGGTCTGCTTAGAGGGCGGGTGGGACCAAAGGCAGCGTGGACGCCAACCCAGCCACACAAGTGGCTCTTACAGTGTGAGCAGAGGGGAACGTCCCAGCCTCATTTTCCTTCTTCACATTCTGCTGACCTCTCAAGACCAGTTATTCTGTTTTTACACCATTTAGTTCAGCAGCTTAAAGCCGCGATCCCCTCAAGAACCCTAACGAAGCACACGTCCC
Source organism: Ursus arctos (assembly GCF_023065955.2). NCBI lineage: Eukaryota > Metazoa > Chordata > Mammalia > Carnivora > Ursidae > Ursus > Ursus arctos. The sequence continues at coordinate 74,083,485 of NW_026623078.1, read as the reverse complement.
AGGCCTGAGTGGGGTCCGGGGTGTGCTCTTGGAAAAGGCTTCTCACTGGCATCTCTGACAAAGGACCACCCGCGGGCCCCAAGGAGCCAGGACAGCCCTGCCTGGACCCCTGGGGGGAACAGGGCTTTCAGAAACGCATGTTGGGTAGGGAGGAGAAGTTTCAATAAACACGAGTGACCTTTCCTCGAGTTCTGTTCAAGAGAGAAAACCATGGGTGCCAGAGAAACACCCACTTTGGAAATCTCTCTCACATGCATAAACCTGCACCAGGCCTTGAGGCTGTGGATGGGGCAACGAACGTTCTGTTCTGCAAACATCTCAGGTCACCTAAGAATTCTCCCCAAGACCAGAGATACCCTGGGCGGCTCATCTGCATATCTGATGAATTATTCATGTTCCTGCCAGCTTCTGCAGTGCACTGGGTCGGATCACCTGCATAACCTCAGCCCGTGGGCAGGGTGGCAGTGTGGAGTCAGCTACACACACACACACACACACACACACACACACGCACGCACACACACGCACGCTTAGGGTCAAGGGCTGGTGCTCTTACATTTCTAGACTCCAATAAGATCTCCGTCCATCCATTCCTTTCCCCGCCGCGTGCACCTGGCTCAGGCTATCGAGGGCTTCCAAACCTCCTCCTCCCCTTCCCTGCCTATCCCTGCTCCCCTCCAACCCAGACAGCGCAGCAAAGACACGATCTTAGTATTTGGGGGGAATACCCTGGGGGTCCTTCTTCTCCCTGATGACCCGAAACCACTCTTCACTCGGGCTATGAGGGCATCAGCAAGCCAGCCTAACATGGCCTCTCCATGCTTAGACTCCACCAGCCCTCACGCCGACCATCAGCTCTAAGGAAAGGAACCGTATCTGGACCCACAACGAAGTACCCCCCTCACAACACACAATGTCTCCCCCGCTCTCGTCATCCCTACGAAGGGCTCAATTCCAAGTCCATCTTCTTTGAGAACCCTTTCCCACACAGAGTACCTGATAGGTTCCAGGCACTGTGGCGGGCACTGAGGTTCGTCCCAAAGAAGTTCAGTCTAGTGGGTGAGACGGACATGCTGATGCTAGCGGATGAGAAGGGCTCTGTTCACGGTTAATACAGGCAGCTGCGGCAGCCTCTCCTAAATCTGGAAGTCAGGGAGGACTTCCTGGGGGAAGTGGTACCTGAGCTGTGTCTTTAAGAACCGAAGAGGATTACAGGTTGCTCGAGGGTTGCGTGGTTCACAGAAACACGGGAGGAGGAGAGCTCTGTTACGAAGGCTTCGTGGGCAAGGGAAAGGGGAGAAACGGGCCATGTGCACAGTATGAGCACCCAAAAGTACGCTTGAGGAATGGTGGCCTCAGCTCTCCCGGGGGCTTCACACTTACTATTTCAGACCCTTCAGGAGGCTGCATCAGGACCGCCTTCCCCAGGCAGCTTTCCCATTCACAAGGGCACCAAATTCAGCGAACTAATGCAAATAGAGCCTTTTAATAATGTAGACGTGCATCAGTAATTCAGAAGCCAGGAGGCTCCCCAAAGGAACCGTGAGGCATATCGAGAGCCCCCTGCCCGGGATTTAGCAGCTTCAGAAGGCAGATTAGCCCTTTGAGGCCATGCTTGGGAAAGAAAGGGCCTTCTCTCAAGGACTCTGTACCAAGTACCATGCAAGCACATCTAGGAAGCCCAGGAAAGGGGTTCCAACCTCTTATTAAAAAGCAAGGGCCACTCACAGAGGGTTTGATTTATAAACACCTGGCCCCTGACAAACCCCTTCCAAATTCACCACCCGGTCTGTCCTCATAGCCTGAAGGGTGGGCAGGGTCCCATTTGTTGCTTCTGTAGGACAGGAAGCTGAGGCTCTCACCTTTAGGGGAGAGGGAGAGGGCACTTGCTGGGGCCTATCACAGAAGGTTTCAGAGAAAGGATTCTGACCTGGTCTTATAGTCCCAGGACACCTGCTCTCTGCCATGTGAATTCGAGGAACTGGGCAGACTACTGAATGCCACCTTGTCCAACTTCTCCTGGCACCCAGGGAAGGACTGAGGGGTTCCATGACTTTCTAGTGACCAAGCTGGATCAAGATGTCGGTGTTCTAAGATTGATTAATAGCTTGGGGACAAACCAGGTCTTTTCTGAGGCAAAGAGACAGCTCGTGCACACCAGTGACTGCAAGCCCAGCCTGGCCCCCTCTGGAAGGAGAGAACAGATGACCTTCAAGGGGGGCTGGAGCTGGGCATGGGAGCAGCCCTCTGTGCCTGGAAGACATGGCCTTTTCATAGAGTCCAGAATTGGGGCGCCTAGGTGGCTTGGTCCACTGAGCGTCTGCCTTTGGCTCAGGTTATGATCCCAGGGTCCTGGGATCAAGCCCTGCATCGGGCTCCCTGCTCAGTGGGGAGCCTGCTTCTCCCTCTCCCTCTGCTGCTCCCCCTGCTTGTGTGCTCTCTCTCTCTCTGCTGCTCCCCCTGCTAATGTGTGCGCGCTCTCTAATAAATAAGTAAAATCTTAAAAAAAAAAAAAAAAGGAATCCAGAATTCCTGCCCCACAGGGGGGCATTAACAAATGCAGTGCAGAGTCCCATTAAAGGGCAAAACAGTATTTCAGTCTTTGTCTTAAACACCTAGAATGGATAGGGGCCCCTGGGTGGCTCAGTCAGTTAAGCATCCAACTCTTGATCTCGGCTCAGGTCTTGATCTCAGGGTTGTGAGTTCGAGCCCTGTGTTGGGCTCCAAGCTTGGCATGGCGCCTACTTAAAAAAATAAATAAATAAACCAAAATGGGTAAAAGGTAATAAGAAAGGCGTAAAATTTCAAGGATCTAAACATAAACCACTCCCACAAAAGTTTAAAGGGCATACAACTTAAAAAATAATAAATAAAAATAAAATAATAATAAAACAAAAATGAAAAATGTAATAATAAATAATAAGCCATTTAAAATAAAATAAAAATGCATTTACTTTCCTTTGCAAATAAAAATACAGTTGTACATGTCTTCGGTCAGATGACAGGGTATGAAATTGTTGTGTAGTGATACAGGGCGTGGAGCCAAAACCTGGACCCAACATAGATCCCACGTCAGACATCTGAACGCCTATCAAATGGGGTCAGTGGTATCTGCCTCCCTTTCCTCCTGGTCAATGAGACATGGAGGAAGAGCTAATTCTGACTTGGAAGGGAATTTACGGAGCACGTACTATGTGCCAGGAACCTTGCCTCACTCCTAATAGCCCTTTGAAATGTATTGTCCCCATTTTACAGGGATGCAGACTAAGTCTCAAACACTTTGACCCAAACCATCCATTTCCAGGACAAGCTTTGGGGAAGGATTCCAGGCCGCCAAGGGTTTCTGGTCTGCTTAGTCACAGGGGTAGACTGGGGCAGACTTGGAAGCTGTTGGAGCCCTGGGCCTCTCTCCTCACTCACAATCTCACTAGAGATAGACCCGGGACCCACGGGTGTGCCCTCCCGCCCCTGGGCATCCTGCGAGAACCGGCTCAGCCGGGGGGGGGGGGGGGGGTGCTCAGTGCACTGTGGCCTGAGATGGCAGGCGACGCCTCCTGCCTTGTCTGGGCCGCACCAGCCTCCTGCTACAGCAGCCTCTCCAGGGAACTCCAGCACACCAGAAAGCCTCCATGTGCCCTGCTCTGCAAAGCCCAGCTATGAGAAAGTCCCCGCGGCCAGGGCTGTCCCACCAAGGTGTGGCCGGGGCAGTGCGCACGACCTCTGCCCCTTCAGAGCCCGTCTCCCAGCATTCCACACTATTTTAAGGCCTTCTGAGAACCAAACAGGATTCAGGGCTCGCCGGGGACCGTCTGTAAAAGTTTTCCACTGGAACAAAGATTACAACGCTGTGACTCAAAGCGTGACTTTACAATGGGATCTGATTATCAAGAGTTCCAGAATATCCTCTTTTGAGACTCACTGCTCCTTTCTCTTTCCTGTCGTTTACGGGCTGGCAGGCACACAGCACGTAGACCAGGCAAATGCCTCATTCAGGGGAGGAGGGGGGGGGGGACCTATTCCTCCCAGGGGTTGGTTCTGGGGTCCCAGCACTCATCCTAAGGGGCCCCTGTCCACACACACTGTAGAGAGAAACGTTATCCTGATGACAGTATCCATGATACTAAACACTTGTGCTCCAACCCTCCACTGGCTTCCCACTTCCCTCCAAATATAGCCCGAAGGCCTCATGGTGGTGTGGACTCCTTGCCTCCCCGGCCTCGCTTCCTATCCTTCCCTCATCTGCTCACTCCTCTCCAGCCATGGAACCTCCTCCCTCCCTGGGCTATCCTCCTGTTGTCCTCTCCCCCGACGCCAGTCCAGGGTCTGCCCTTCTCCACCCAGCTCTGCGCCCAACAAGTGGACGCCTATGGGCTCCATCAATGCACTTGACCATCAGTTGAGTTCAGTCAACGGGCGGCACCAGGAGGAGGTCAGAGGATGGAAGAAGGAAAAGTTCAGGGTGGGAATTATGGGACTCCCTCCACGCAGCAGGGGCTGGAACACTTCACACCTGTGTTCTGCCAAGGGGTCCTGCCTCCCTGGCTCTGGAAATACTAGTCTCTCCCTGCCTTCCCAGGGCTGCACGGGCATGATGCCTCCCACACCTCTGTCTGCGGCCCCTTCATCAAACCCTCCTCAGCTGAGCCACTGGGACCGTGACCTGCCCAACCACCTCGTGACTGATCTGGGTGTTTCCAGTGCTCTCTGCCTGCCCTCTTCCCCCAGCTGCTTCCCCAGTTCATCTGCATTCATGTCTCCAACAGGCCCTCTCTCTCGGCTGTATCTTTCTACGGGCACAAATAACTCCCTAACATACTCTAACTCCTTCCCCTCTAGATCTGAGCTCCATGCAGAGCGGGAACTTTGTCTCGTTGGCTCTTACACTCCCAGTGCCGACAGCAGGGCCACAGGAGTGTTTAACACTTGCCGAATGAATCTGTTCACAGAATTTATAAGGCAAAGCTCATTGGCTATGACCATCAGAGGATCGACCGGCATTGACAGAGTGCCTACCGCACGCCAGGCTCTGCTCTGGGCGCTGGGGACCTAGATGCTAGCAAACACGACACACCAGTCCCCACTCAGAGCGTCTTCCACTTCCGGCCTGCTCAGGCAGACCCTGCCTTTGCACAACCCAGGAGCCTGAACGTCCTTGTGGATTAGCTAGCTGTCTGCAAATACTCCAGCCTGCCTAACTGTCAAGTCCCTCCTGGGGTCTGAATGCACAAAACTGCTCCCCCAGACCATCGGCACCGGCCAGCAGAATCCGGATGTCTGCCAACCTCAGCAGGACAGGCAGGGAGCCTGGGTGGCCATCGGATTTGAAGTGGGTGCTTAGACTCTTTTGTGTCTTGTGCCGGCTTCGAATGACGCCCAGAGCCAACAGGATGGTTGGAATCAGGCATGATGATCGGCTTCAAATCCCTGCTAAGCTGCTCACCGGCTGCACGACCTCTGGGCAAGGTACTTTCTACCTCTGAGGACTCAGTTTCCTCACCCATAAAACGGGGAGAACCATCTTTAATTTTCCCAGGGTTACCATGAAAATCCGATACCCTGCCTGCGGAAGGCCTGGCACGAAGCAAAAAGACGCAGAGGAAGAAAACGGAAGCTGTCATTATGTCTCTGAAGGGTAAATGCTGGGGTGAGTTTCCAATGCATTATTTGTCATGGCATGCATATGCGGGGTGGGGTGGGGAATCAAGTTGCAAGCTAGAAAAACATTAAATATATTTAGTCACTCCCAAGGCCCTATTTCTGTAATCTTTTGGGCAGATAGTTCATGAGTTTGAGAATCCGGCCTTTTAAGGGAAAGATGACTTGTCTCTACTGGGAGGTGTCACCCAACTCTGTCCAGAGGGGGCATGACGACGGAGGGGATCTGGGTAGGACATGAAGGTGACGGAGTGGTGCGTGCACGTGCGTGTGGTTCTAAGTAAATGCCATCACTTCAGGAAGTTAAACATCCGTCCCAACCGTGGTCCCACTATAAAAACATGCAAGGAGCACCTCACTTGACTGTGATTTCTGAGAGTGGAAACGGGCTGTGGCAAGCCGAGGTCACAGCTGGCCTCAAGCTTCCAGGGTAAGTTCTGACTCACGCTATGCGCCCGTCCATCACGGGGCCGCTGGGGGCTGTGCTCGGTCCGGTCCTCCTCGTCCTGGGGCCAGGATGCCAGAGCAGCCGCCACCCGCAACCCTCTGCCTGCCCCACGCATGGCTCTTAGAGCTGCCACCTGCAAGCGACACACTTCTGCTCACATTTCATTCGGAGCCGTGGTCTGGCCCCGCCTCAAGGAGGAGGTGAGCAGGTATTGAACAGAGATGCTGCTTGTGATCCCTTTTTATTTTCTTTCTAACCCCCTCACCCAGCACAGTGTCTGACAAACCATCAAGACACTCAGAAATATTCCTTAAATAAATGAACAAACCCTTCTTTGCGCTTGACCTTCAGAGCCTGCGTATAATACCTACAAGGAAAGCAGGCCCGTCCTTGGTCTAGGAACCAAGCGGTAAAGCCCCTGGCAGGTCCCGGAGCCCTACTGCCTGGGTTCAAATCCCGGCTCCGCCTTTTATTACCTGGGTGACCTTGGGCCAAGTTGGTCAACCTCTCTGTGCCTCAGCTTCTTCATCTGCAAAGTGGGAATAGTGCTAATAGCATCTGAAGCATTGAACGGTTATGAAGATGAAGTCAGTTAATTGGCAGAAAGAGCCCAGGATAGTGCCTGGTAGGTCATGAGTGCTCATTAACAGAAGCTGTTATTATTACTATGATCGGAGTCAGACCTTGTTTTTGGCCCCCTGTGGTGTGACCTGCGTCACTTGCTTTAATTCCTCCACACTCTTCCAAATGACACATCTTCAAGCTACATGTGCCCCACACTTGCTGAATACAGGCCACAGAGCTGGCATCTGTCCACCGCCTCCCAAGACAACTGCTTTGCCCAGGACCACCCTTACTCTCCATGCAAACCGTGACAATATATGTAATTGTATATGTGTCGTACGCACATACATATTTTTTAAATTCACAAACAGCCGCACCCCTTTCGAATTACATCTGATATCCACAACTCTACCCAAAATAGCAAATTAAGTCAAGGAAGCAGTACGTGGCCCCGTCACATCTGGCAGCCCCGAGGTTACAAATGCCGGGGCAGTTCGAATCCTGGCTGTCGGCAAGCAGGCCCCCTCGCCCAGGCGTTCCTCATGTGTAAGGAAGGGATACCCATCCCCCTGCCTCTGTAGACTCAGTCAGTAACAGCCTGACAAAAGTTAAAGGAACAATGATTCTGCCCACACAAGGGAGGGGCTCCATCAATATGAGCTCTCTTTTCCTCTTTCATAAAACACAACTGACACAGAAAACCTAAGGGCATTATAGTGAAATAACATGCATTAAAGTTATCCACAGCCTCCTAATAAATACTCAGAAGAACTTTTCGAAAGTCTGTTTTCCAAGAGCAATGGTTCACAAAGCCATGTGAAGTTTCTAAGCGTCCCCTTAACTTCTGGTACTCAAAATAATATAGGCTTCAATGACAGAAGGTCAGTGGCAGCAGCTGAGGTCCACCCGAACCTTTTTCTACTCTTCCAAGGCTGAGGTGTTTCTTGAAGCCCACAGTCCTTCGCCAGCAAGGCTTGGGCCCCCGGTCACTTCTGTCCCACCTGGTGGCCCCAACCAGACACCAAACGCCCATCTTCACAGTCTGCTCATCCATGGCCCTCCTGTGGGCACCAGATGGCCGCCCTGGAGAGGGGAGCATTGGTCAGCTGTGAAACGGAACAAGACCCCAAAGAGCTCTGGTCAAATAACTCACCTCAGGAGGCCTGGCTTCTGGCCCACGGACTGGAGTCCAGATTCTCTGGCGTGAGACAGGCCCGTGAAGACTCATCGTAATTAGAACCACCCACGACCCCCGCCCATCCAGTTGGAGGACTTTGTGAAAGGGAGCAAGTGAGAGGACCTCCCCAGCACAGCCTCCCTCAACGTAGTACAGGAGTTCAGCATGCAGATCTGGGGCCTGGGTTCGAATCCAGCCTCCCCTGCTCATTGTCTGTGGTCTCCCAACCTCTCTGGGTTAAGAGGTCACCTCCTCTGTAAGATGGAGACTTAATGAGCATAGAGCAAGAGCTCCATAAGCTATTATGTTCAGCAAGTACCACTGCTGCCGTCATATCCAGCCTCTGGGACTATGGAGCTCTGGTCAGCTCCGACATGGACACAATGAAGTCACTTCGAAGTTCCAGCTGCATAGTCCAGCCTTGCTCTGGCCCTCGGCCGTCTGCAGCCAAGCCCTCATTCACTTTTCATTCATTCAAGAGTATTTATTAGTCACCCACAAAGTGTCAGACAACACAGAGAACAAGGAGGACAAAGTCGCAGCTCCCATTCTCTAGTGGAGGAGTCATACCAAAACCAAGACGTGAGGGAGGGGGTGGGGGGATGGGGGGGCTGGGTGATGGACATCGGAGGGTATGTGCTGTGGTGAGTGCCGGGTGTTGTGTAAGACTGATGAATCACAGACCTGTACCCCTGAAACAAATAATATATCATATGTTAATTTAAAAAGAACTATGATACAAACAAAAATGATAAATGTATTTATTTCTATTTTTTTTTAAGTGAAATACATCAAAAAAAAATTTTTCCAGGCTGTGATTGATGCCACAACAGAAATCAGCAGCACTCAGCAACCGAGAATAATGGAGGTTGGGGAAGAGGCCTATTAGAAGGGGTGGTCTGAGATGGTGACCAAAGTTGGGATGAGCAGGAGCCAGCCTTTCGAAGAGCTGGGGGAGGAATGTTCCAGAAGGAGGGATCAGCAAGCCCACAAAGGTCCTGTGGCACAGAGAGGGGTGAAAGGGAACCAACAAAGGCCAGGGTACTGGGTGGGAGGGCACCCAGAAGAGGCTGGAAGGCAGGCGGGGCCTCGTAGGAATCGGGAGGTGGACTATGGAGCCTGGGGAGGGCTTCCACAGGCCACGTGGCCGGGCTCTGCCGGTTCCTGGGGAAGGGGCCACAGTGGATGCAGGGGCCCAGGGAGGCAGATGCTGCGTACGGGCGGTGAAAGGTAAGGGTGGCATGGACGGGGGCGGTGGCATCAGAAGCAAGAGGGGACTTTGGAGGCAGAGTGGACTAGACTATGGTCCTCAGAATGAGACAGACTTCCTCCAGCATGGGTGCCTCCGTGAGCTTGTTAGAGACCCAATTTTCAGGCCTTACCCTCATCCCTCGGGTGTGGGGCCCAGCCATCTGTAGTTCGGCAAGCCGCCAGGCGGTTCTGAAGGCTGCCGCCGTGGGAGAAGCACTGGGCTAGATGACTGATGAGATCAGCGGACACACGGGTGTGTTCCCCCAGGGACTGTCTCGGTATCCCTCCAGGGCAGGTAGACCCTAACCCTTGCTGCCCTGTGGGATCCTGAGATCCACAGGTGGTTTCTAGAAAATACCCTGTCCATGGCATCGCTGTCCAGTTGCCCCAGCTGGGGCCAGGCCAGGCCACGCTAGGGGGGGGGAGGGTGCCTAGGCCAAGCCCCAGAAGGGCACTGGCATTTCCCGGTCAATGGGGCTGGATCAGGGAGCAAGATGGGGAGAGGCTCACACTCCCCTGGGGCCACTGTCACCGCACTGCATTCCAGTTTCAGGACAAGAATGCAGGCAATGCCTCTGAGTCCTGGGGCAGGATTGTCCTAAAGTAGAGAGGATTATGGAATGCCTGCTTATTGACCAAAACTGCCCTATGGAATCTGACCCAAATCCCTCAACCACCCTTGCAGTACCGGCTGGAGTATCCCTGGGGCTCAGCAGGGCCCCGGGGATTAAGTTACCAGTAGGTAACAGAGCCAGGACTCTGCACAGAGGCCATAAAAACAATTCAGTTCACAGGCCTTGGGATCAGGCTTGCTCTCACAGACTCTACAGCATTCTCCCTTCTCCTCATTCCTCTCAACCCAAGTGACACCCGTCAACCAAGGTGACACTGCAAGACAGAGACCAAAGCCCAAAGTGACAAGAGGACACACAAGGGATCAGAATCTAGAACATACCCTCTTCTGTCCACTTGCATGGCCACCACCCGCCCAAGGCCACCGGCACTCTCGCGTGGAATAAAGCAACGTGGCCTCCCAGCTCCACGACCACCCCCACCCCACAAAGCCAGCTGCTTGATCCTGTCCTGCCACCTCTCCACCCACCAGTCCGGCCACCCTCCCTCACTCAGCTTCTGCCATCTGGCCATCCTTCTGTTCCTCAAATAACCAGGCTTGCTCCCATCTTATTTGAGAAATATCTATCCATACCTCTGCTAAGTGACAATCATTAAAAATATCGCATGCTGCCATCCGCCTGGGATGTTATCTGCAATACCATGCCAGGCGTGTCTCCTGGGTTGACCGACATCTCCCCAAGATTCATGTGTCCCCAGAACCCGAGAACAGGATCTTATTATTTGGAAACTGGGTCTTCGCAGAGTAACTCGTGAAGACGAGGTCAGCCTGGGCTGGGGTCGGCCCACCCCCCTCCGGTGCCTGGTGTCCTTATAAAGGGAGGCGCGTACACGGAGACCCACGGACAGCAGACTGCGGGACGATGAAAGCAGGAGCAAAGCAGGAGCTGGAACGGCGGCACCACGCGGCAAGGAATGCCAAGCACCTCCAGCACCCGCCAGACGAGACACCGGAAAGGCGCAAGGAAAGCTCCCTCCGCAGAGCCTGTCGAGAGCGCAGGGCCCTAGCGGCACCCTGATTTTGGACTTCTAGCCTCCGAAACCATGACAGAATCAACATCTGCTGTCGTCAACCACCTCGTTTGTGGTCACTGGTTACAGCAGCTCGAGGAGACCGACGCGGCACCGCACAAGTACTCTCTCTAGTCTGTGCCCTGTCCCTGCCCAGGTAGGACTCTGGTCCCCACTCTACAGGTGGGACAGTGATAACCCTTGCTGGAGTTCACATGGCCGGTAAACGGCAGAGCTGAGAGCCCAACTTAGACTCCAGAAAACAGGTTCTTCACACCAGGCTGGGCAGCCATCCTCTTTTGGCAACGCGGGGCCAACCAAAAAAAAAAAAGGGAGCCTTGGAAGCAACACCTCAAGTCCTGCTCCTTTAAAGCCCTTGGCAGCTGTTATATCAGCAAGAGTTTCTGGGAAGCCCTGCTTCGCAGGGAGAGAGCAACTGCCTCTGACCTGCTTCTAAGAACGAACTCGAAGGCGGGTGGAGGCTTACCTCCACGGCTATAACATAAATTTTTGTTGCGGGGACCACCCCATCTCCTCTCTATACATTTAAAAGGTTTCATTATACGCAATAATTATTTTTTTGCTCATCACAGAGTCCTTTGTAGTCCCTGACCTGAATCATTATTATTGTACTTGGCTCAGATGCTAACAAGCTTACCTTCTGAACAGGCATTCTGGGCAAAAGATCCAAAAATCTTTAACTGGTTGAGGCGCAGAACTTGGAAAGGCATCTGGCGTGTAATTATTTTTAACAGGAAAAAATAGCCCATCTTGTCAGCTTTCCATTTCGAGCAAAGACAAATTGGCCACAAGCACATACATAAAAGGGTGAGTTTGCTAGAACATACATCATCCTTTCGCTAATTCACTGAGCTTAACCAAGATGAATGCAGTCATTCACTCTCTACGGATGGACTGTCCTTAATGTCCCCCTCTGCCCACGCTGAAAGGGAAACTTGGCCTACGCTGGTTCCCAAAACCAATGCACAGAGGTTTCCCGCAAGTTTTCTAAAGCTTCAATGAAAACAGGGCTTGTTTGCTTTATCATTTAAATTTCAAAATACGTCGCTGGCCAAGGAGAAATACAAACACCGCAGGGCTTGTGCTGTCATGCTGAAGAGAGGAGAAGCCACCGGCTCCATCATCCCGGCCGAGAATCCAAGCCCCACACTTTGGGGCTGCTGTTGCCACTTCTTTTTATTATTATTGTTATGCTTGTTGTTGTTGTCGTTACCCATAATAACATCTCACCTGCCCAGAACCTTATGGTCTCTCCCTCAGGAATGGCACAGCTGCTCTGGACCTCAGTTTCCCCCATCTGTGTAACAAGGAACCAGACACAGTGAGCACCTTCGGCCTGAGGTCTCCTTTGCGGATAAAGAGGGGAGGAAGCTGGCTCGGTTCTGCTGAAATGTGCCCGGGTGTTAACGGCCAGAAAGCCCTGGCCCTTCTTACCAGCCGTCTGTCTAATGGAGCACATATCCAAGCAGCGAGAAGATACGCCACCCCTTCCGCAGCCCCCGGCCGTGGGATCAATATGGCTGTTTTCATTCTGAATGGGTAAACCAAAATGGGCCCGTAAACACTTCTAGGTGTCCTAAATTGGTCACTGGGTAGAAAAAAAAAAATCGCTCACCCCTGAACAGAGACTTCCAGAGAAAAAGGGCTAACTCGGGGCTAACAGCCCAGCTCCGCAGTGGTGACAATGGCCCTGGGGGAAACGAGGGGGCTTCAGGACAGGATGAAGATCAAAGGTGTTTGGGAGGGAAGGAGATAGGGGTTTCAGGCCTTCTGCTCCTGCCTCCCTGCCCCCCCACACCCCACACCCCCCATTCTCCCCATCCCCACCCAACCCCCCCCCCCCCCGGGGCTGCAGAGCAAGTGGCCCTTCAAGACTCAACTCAAATGACCCCAAGACGCAGGGTCTGGGGCAGGCAGGAAATCCACCCTTCATACCAGAAAAAAAGGGGAAAAGACATTTCTCCAGAGAGCTGCCAACTCCATGCATGGGGCCTGGGGGAGCAGCTCGAGCCTGCCCTACGAGCAAAGCGGCCCTGAAATTCTTGGAACAAGGCTTGGTTCAAAGGAGGATAGGGAACCGGCTGCACAGATTCTCCCTTCTGCGCTGGGAGGTGTCTGGGCCGGAACGGGGCTGGGTGGGAGGAGGCCAAGGCCTCCAGCCTCAGACCTGCTCGGCCAGGCCCAGGGCTCCCCCACACAGACCACCCCAGAGGGTGGCACACAGGGGTGGTCAGCTGCAGGGGGACCAGAGGTGGGTGTCTAAGACTCAGGGCTTGGCTTGGCAGACGCTGGAAGGCAGGAAGGCAGGCCAGCATGGGGGTGGCAGACGGTCTGCGGGACGAGAAGAAAAGCCCTCCAGTCTGGGATTCGGGTACCTGGGGTCAGATGGACAGCTATGAAACAAACAGATTTCTGAATACTCCTAGAGCATCTAATGAATGCATCAGGAAGCAAGCAGGATGGCATTCAAAGATCCTTTACTACCTGGTGGATTTTTAAGAACTTGCTTCTTATTGACTGAAGAACGAATACGTGCACAGGGTGAAGCTTTCCAATAGAGTGAGAAGAGTCTCAGAATCAACGCTGAGCTTCCCTGCAGCCCCCAGAACGCCCCATCGGCCTCTGCAGCAGCCACTAATCCCATCTTCTTTTCGAGTCCTTCCAGATCTAGTCTGTACACACATGCTCGCGTGTGTGTGTGCTTCCTTTTACACGCAAATGGGAACAGTGAGAAAATTCCAAAAGAACGACTCACCATCTGGAGCCTGATTTTGTCATCTGTCAAATGACAAGCTCGGATGGGCCTCTTCTGACTCTGAAGAGTCCAAAGGATGTACCTACCTGCCAAAAGCCAGAGCCTGAGAAGCTATCCTGCACGCTGGTTTGACTCGGCTCGGGGGACCTGTCCGCGTCTGCTGGAGCGTTCTAGTGCTAACGGATGACCTTTCCAGAGCACTCCCCGGGACCAGGCTCTGGGCCAAGCAAGTCACGGGCACCTACTTGTCCAACTTTCCCAAACACCCTAGGAAGTGAGGCCTGGTATTAGTATTCCCATTTTATAGGAAAGGAAACCAAGGTCCAAGAAGCAAGGCAAGCTGCCCAAGGCCACGTAGCTGATAAGTGGCAGGTAACTAGGGTGCAAATGCATTCCTCTCATGGTCATTTTGGGCAACACAATGAAACAGGGAAGACCTACACGCCCTATGACACAGATATCTATCCCTGGTGTGGTATTTCAGTAAAACTCCAAATCATCATGGGAAACAGTGACAAACACAGAAGAACTATCCCCCTCCCCTCAACGAGACCTACGTCGACCTGGCCTCACAACCCCAACTTCACATGAACGCAACTCCATGCAGGGCAAATGTGTGATATCAGCTTGTGGCTCCAATCTGGCCAAACCAAATGCAAAAGACACTTAACAATATGCATCAAGGGCCTTAAAAAAGTCTAGAACCTTTTTTTTTTTTAAGATTTTTATTTATTTGATAGAGAGAGAGACAGCAAGAGAGGAAACACAAGCAGGGGGAGCAGGAGAGAGAGAAGCAGGCTTCCCGCTGAGCAGGGAGCCCGACGCGGGGCTCGATTCCAGAACCCTGGGATCATGACCTGAGCCGAAGGCAGACGCTTAACAACTGAGCCACCCAGGCGCCCAAGTCTAGAGCCACTGACTTGGTCATTCTACATCCAGAAATCTATCTGAAGGAAATCTGAGATGGAAACAGGTTTACTTGCACACGCGAGCATGTGTGCACACACACTCATCTCGGCACAGGTAATGAGAGACAAATACCAGAAAAATATTCGTAATACTCAAGATTACAGATAAAATTGGGAAAATGACAAACTACCATTATGATGGGATATGACAACATTATGTTGCATTAAAAGTCATACTTTAAAAGCCTGCTTTTTAACTCCACGTGCAAATACTTCTATTACAGTGAGAGAAAAATCCAATGAGACTGTTGACATTACGTGATCTCAAATTTAAAAGAAATAAGCAAAGAAAAGAGAAAGTCAATGCAGAGAAATACATTAACACTATTTTCTTCTTTATGCTTTTAACGTTTCCCAAGTCTTCCACGGAGTTAATAAAAATAAGCATTATTTGGAAGAAATGATGACCCATGTTCCTGGATCAGATGAGCAACAGGTGTCATCTGAGAGCAAAAGGAATTCAGTTCGTTTTCAGATTATGCTTCCAACAAGCTACGTGAAGCTGCGAAATAAGGGAGTGGATTTAGAAAGATTGACAGAGTGATCCAGTAAAAAGTGGCTCAGTTTCCAAAGGACCATGGAGAGCAGAGAAGGGAAGCCCTAGGAACAGTCTACACCACAGCAGATCCACTGCAGATCAGGGGCCGGCGGCGGGGGGGGGGGGGGGGGGGGGGGGGTCCCCAGGTGAGTGAACTGAGAAATAGGGTGGGAGGGCCTTGATGGAGCTGAGAGGTCAAAGAGCAGCTCCTCTCAGGATAAAAAGCCACAAAGTTCGAAAAGGGAAGAGGCGACTAGAAATCCAGGACACACAGAGCCGTCCGGAAAGGTCACGTCATCAGCATCCACAGCTCGGATGTGCAGGGAAGACCATTTAGAGGCATAACCGTATACACACAGTTCACCAGTGTTTCAACTTTCAGCATTAATCCTGCCGATAAAGCACAGAAGTCTTAATTATGGACGTGGGAGAGAATATGAACGTTACCTGCCTTGCCAACATGAAAACAGAGATGCCAGAAAAGGGGAGGTGGACGAGGGAAGGGCGGGCATGCTGGTATGTCAAGCTCAAGCAAGTGTTCAGTCACAGGATACCAGGGAGGCCCAGGAAAGCACGTCTAAGTGGGGCGTGGGGAGGGGAAGGGGCGGTGGAGACAGGCAACTAAGCCTATTATTTAGAGATACTGACCCACCCCGCCCCCATTCACTTAGGAACAGGACTAAGGGCAGGCAAGAAGAGGACAGGGAGACGGCGGATTCAGGCTCTTTCCCACAACAGCCTTTCCCCGTTCGATTTTAAATATGTGCATGCATTATTTTGATTAAAAACCCAATTCTTAGGGCGCCTGAGTGGCTCAGCTGGTGAAGCGTCTGCCTTTGGCTCAGGTCATGGTCCCAGGGTTCTAAGCACTTTATAGGCATTACTTTTCTTTTAAACCTTCCAACAACCCTATGAAAGTAGGTACTATTACAATGTTCATTTTACAGATAGAACAACTGTAGTTCAGAGAGGTCAAAGAGCTTAACCAATATCACAAAAGAATTATTGGGAGAGCCAGGATTCATATCCAGGAAGCGTGATCAGGACCTGGCAGGTCTGTCAGATATGGTCGTGTGGCTCGTACCGTACACAACTCAAGCATACTGTTCTAGTCTCAGGGTAGCTCGGCACTGCCCAGCAAAACTACGATGCCAGACACAGACATGATTTAAAATTTTCTAGCAGCCGCATTAAAAATAATAAAAAGAAACCAGTGAAATTAATTCTCATAATGTATTTTGTTTAAATTAACATCTACATCTTACCATTTCAACATATCAATACGAACACCTATTGAAGATATTTTAGTCTCTTTTTTATACTAAGACTTAGAAATCCAGTAGACAGTTTATACACTTACAGCACATTTCAACCCAGACTTTGTCCACCTTTCATGCACTCAGCAGCCCCATACCGGCTACCACAGCGGACAGCACGGATCCTGCTATGGCTTGAGCAAGCCCAACCTCTCTGGGCCTCCATCTCCCGCTCCCCACCCCCAAAGGTCAGGACAGCCTTTGTATCTGTCTTCTTTCATTGTCAGATACAGTACAACAACCTTTGATCGTAAGAGCTAACATCTGCACGGACTCTGCTGGCTTCTACCCGACGGTGCTTCCTGTCGTTCTTTCAAAGTGCCCCCAGCTGAAAGCTTCAGAAACCAAGGGTCAGAGAGGTCACCTGCTCGGCCCAGAGTCACACAGCCAGTGTGAACCACAGCTCAGGCCTCCTGCCTGCAAATCCAGGTCACTTGTCTTCACTTACAACTTGCTACATGCTTCACCCAGGCCAGGCGAGCAAATGGGTGCCTCTTTCCCTGGAGGGAAATTTGACACCTCCCCTTGGAGGGTCAGAGGCAAGTCACTGAAATGTTTGCATCAACTTTTAAAGAGATCCAATCATGCACCCTTCTCTGCTTCCTGGGCAAAGGAACATATGGAAGTTTAAACCTCTCAACAGCTGGGAGATGTCCTTAAAAAGCATCATTTATTACTCCCACAATGAAAGCCACACTGTCAATTTGGGGGGGAAAGGGGAGCAACTTGGCAGCTGTCAGTTTCTTGCCTGGGAGGGAGATGTGGGCCCTGAGCCCCAGGAGCTCCCAGAACAAATGGAAGGAGGCTGCCGCTAATCCACTCTCACGGATTAAGTGCCAGCATGAGTCAGGTCTGAGGGCGGGTGGGTGACTGGACGAGAACCTGCATTGACTGTCTGCGCTGGGATTCATCCCCCAAACATGCTGAACTGGGAGCACAGGGCAAAATCCAACGGAGCAACCACACCACAAACATCTCTTAAAAAGGCAAAGAGTTCTAAGCCCCAAATGCTCGGCCCTACCCTTAGGACCATCCTCCATCCACTGACATTCCAGAAGGAGGAAAGAATGTGAATGATCTTCGGAGCTGCCAGATGGGAGAGATGATCTGTGGTACAAGGGACAAAGGGACATTTGTGGTCAGATCCCACCCCCCTGCCACTTCAGCTTGGGGGGCCTCCCCTGGACTGCTCTGTGCTCCTGAGGGCTGGGCAGTGGGTGCCATTAATAAACGTCTCCCAAGCGCCCCTAAATTCTCCCGCACTGCACATCTCAACCAGCGACCTGGAACGCTAGAGGCAGAGATAACCTCAAGGCAGGAAAGCAGACCAGTTAAGACACAAAGATCCTAAAATTAGGCTGCCTGGCTTCAAATCTTAGCTCTGGCCCTGCTACTTATTCGCAGTTACCTTGAAAAGTCACTTACTTCTCTGCCTCCGTTTCCCGTTGGTAAAATGGGGAAATGAAGATTGACCACATAGACTTTTGTAAGGACCACACATACAGGTTAGATACAAAGGCAGAGCGCTCAGAACGGAGGCTGGTATACAGTCAGAGCTATTTACAAGCACGCTAGCATGAGTCCACAGTGGAGGAAATCAAGGCCCAAAGGAGGGTAGCAATTAAAGTCACTTTGCAGAGACAGGGCTTAAGCATGGATCCCAAGACTCCAAATCTAGGAACTGAAAAAATGAAACAACACTTATAAATGTTTTTCAAAATGGGAAGCACTGAACACCCTCGGTCATTCATCACATGTTCACAGTCTACCTATTGTGCAAGACACCCCGTTCCAGTGTATCTGGGGCTCATGGGCTGGCGGGATAATAATCACCAGCACTTATTGAGCACCTACTACACGCTGGCTCTGGGGAAAGCTCTTCATGCACGGAATGTCTTCCAATCTATTCACTTTCCAGTTTCACGGATGAGGCAACACACGCAAGAGGGTAACTTCCGCCCGGAGATCTGAGGCTTCCCAACGCAGAGGCAGGTCCCAAATCTACACTGTGCGAACAGGAAGTCCTCACTCTTATCCACTATGCTCTGCATGCTTTTCCACGTTCCTAACGCATGGGTACAATTATCTAATGGCTTTTGGTGTCTCTGCCACAAAGTAACAGAACAATTCAAAATGCCAGGCAGAGCCCCAGGTAGTTAAAAGCCCAGGCTCTGGGCTCCGACCCAATAAATGAATGAATAAATCTTGCTGATGAACCGGGTCCTTCTCCTGGAAGAGGGATCTGCCTGCCCTCCTCCCCTAATTTGGGCCTGAAGGCTGGAATGTGAGGCGGGGAGAAGCACAGAAATTATAGGGCTATTTATTCTTCAGGGAGGTGTCCAGGGTGGGGTGGGGCCTCTAGGAAGCCCATTCTATTAGACTACAATCAGTGTATCTGTTTCTGGAAGGCTTATCCTGGCTAGGGTATGTAAGCCCCCGGCAATCAGAAACAACAGTGCCATGGGAGCAGGCGCCCCGCATTCCTACATTCTAAGCAGAAAGGCAATAGGAAGTCTGGACAGGAAGAGGGGATATCCCACCTGGGCAGGTCAAGATCAAAGGGCAGAGCGCAATGGTCCAGCAGGACCGTGGACCTGCCTGGAATCTTGGGCCCAGGATGAAGGAAAAGTACACTGAACAAGGGCTGTTTCCGGAACGCCAATCTCACCGCTGCGCTGTGTGACCTTGTCTGAGTCACTGGCCCTCTCCTGGGTAGCAGTTTCTATCTCAGCATCAGTCTGGGGTAGGTATATAAGTGATCTTTAAACACCAAGCAGGACCAACGCCAGCAGGAGGGAGCACTTGCTCAGCGTTTATCATCACTCTGGCCCCGAGTTAATCCTGCACCACCTTATTTCAGCCTCCAGACTTTTAGCCTCGGTTCACAGTGGAGGACACGGAGGCAGGGAAAGGTTCAGGCCACTGCATGATGAACTAAGTAACAGAAGGAGACAAAGGCAGGTGGGAAGTGGTGGCCATCCAATGCCAGAAACTGAGCTCTTAACCACCACGCCAAGAACATTTCCTTTTAGATGATCAATGAAGGTGAACTCCTTGGCCAAAGAAGTCCCTTCCAACTCTGAGAGTGTAGGATCCCGGGACAGTCCCAAAGCAGCACAGGGTCCCAACACCCTAGACACAAACGCTGCCCTGTGGGACCTGTGTGAGCAGGCAGACAAGACCGCGCCGAGCAGCGCTGTTTGTGTGGGGGAAAAAACCAAACAACACAACTGCCGACAATTCGCACGCTCTCGGAGAACGAATCAATACACCGTGGTGTGTTCACACAGTGGAAGAGCTGCCCAGTGAGAAACAGACCACGGCCACGTGCACCACACAGACTTATCGCTGACGTGCTGAGGGGCAAAGGAAGCTGCAGAGAGCACGGAATTTCTGTAAAGCTCAAAAGGAAGGACAGAAAATAGTACAGTATTTAGGCATACTCATGGACACAGTGAAAACAATTTTTAAGCAAAGATATAATAAACTCCAAAATCCAGGATCGCGGTTGTCTCTGGAGGACAGCACTGAGGGAGAGAGGTGGGAGAGACCAGAAAGAAGACGCACATGGCGTCAGTGCTCATCGGTCACATTCTGCCTCCTGGGCAAGGTGCAGGGGCCACAGGTGTCCGGGTACTACCATGCCTCGCGACTGGCCAACAAATGGCATCCATTTCTTCTGGGGACATCAACAGGGGATGACGGGCTGAGTGCTGAAACTACGTGAAATCTGCTCCCCAACTGTCACCAAAAGTGTCTGCCACCAAAAGCATTTGCTGGTCATTTCTCCCACAAGAAAACCCAACTCCTGGACGGGCCTTCGATATGTCGGAATCTCCTGGGTGGGCACGCTGTGACCCCTGCGCTAGGCCGTTGACTGCCACACGTCAGCGAGTACCTGCCCTCACCCAGTCTTCGCTGGGTACCAGGAAGCTGGGTGCTCGCCTGCACTCTGGGAAGTGCGGTAAGAAAAGCCACCTGCTAGAACTCTGAGGGCAGGACCAAGATCAGGCACGTGAGAGCTGAATGGAGACACCCAACGCGGTGAACACTGGCCACTGGAGTCCAAAGATGAAGACTCAGGGCAGCTCTGTGAAGGCACAAGACATGCACCTGATACGTGGGCTGGAGGGCCGTGGCTGAGCTTCGTACAGTTTCTGCGCCTCATGCCCAAACCACAGGCAACAAGAGAAAAAAACAGCTACGTTGGACTTCATCAAAATTAAAACCACTTGTGCATCCAAGCAAGAACGCTTTCAAGGGAGTGAGGAGACAACCCACAGAATGGGAGAAAACATCTGCAAACCGTATACCTGAGAAGGGATGAATACCCAGAATATAAAAAGAACTCCTACAACTCACAGCAACAATAGACATTTCTGCTAAGATCTAGAAGGGGTCAATAAGCACATGAGAAGATGCTCGAAAACACTAGTCACTTAGCGAAATGCAAATTGAACCCACCGTAAGATATCATCTCATACTTTCTAGGATGGCTACTACTTGTACATAGCCATGTATATGTGCATTTATATATACAAATAAAATAAGCGTTGGATACAGAGCAGCTATGGAAAACAGTACGGCAGTCTGCCCCCTAAATGAAACAGAGGATCGCCACAAGACCTAGCAATACCTACATCCATTATGCTCACAGAAGCATAATTCACAATAGCCAAACGGTGGAAGCAACCCAAACGTCCATCGACAGACGAACAGATGAACAAAACGTGGTACGCACATACAAGAGAGAATCCTTCAGCCCTGAGAGAGGAGGGCATTCTGACCCGTGCTCCAACAGGGATGAACACTGAGGACATTGTGCGAAGTGAGATAAGCCAGTCACTGAAGGACAAACGCTGTGTGATTCCACTGATAGGAGGCACCAGGACTAGTCACACTGGCAGAGACAGCGTGTAGAACAGTGACTGCCAGGGGCTGGGGGGAGGAGGAATGGCGAGCTGGTGCTTCACGGGGACAGAGTTTCAGTTTGGGAAGATGAGGAAGCTCTGGAGATTCAGGGCTGCACAACAATGTGCTTCAGGCCACGGAACCGGACACTTGGAAAGGGCGACAAAGGTACATTTCGTTAGGTGTATTTTACCTCCATAAAAAATGTAAATAGAAAAACTACGGGGCGCCTGGGTGGCACAGCAGTTAAGCGTCTGCCTTCAGCTCAGGGCGTGATCCTGGCGTGATGGGATCGGGCCCCACATCAGACTCTTCTGCTATGAGCCTGCTTCTTCCTCTCCCACTACCCCTGCTTGTGTTCCCTCTCTCGCTGACTGTCTCTATCTGTGTCGAATAAATAAATAAAATCTAAAAAAAAAAAAAAAAAAAAGAAAAAAGAAAAACTAAAAACCTACAGATAAACTATGCCTCCATCCCCCCACGTGTGTCAGTGAGGATGGTGACCGGCGCTGTGACCTCAAAGAGCTTGCTACAAACATTAAGTCCATGCCGGCAGGTAGAGCAAAGCACATCCTGCAACAGGAACTCAACGAATAGGAGTAAGTGCCCAGCACAGAGCGAGAGCTGTTCTTGAAGCCTCAATCCAGCCCCTCAAAAAAAGGGAAGAAACAGAGACAGGAGACATGCACAGCTCACTCACTGTGACCCCCACACCCGCTGACACAATCGGGCAGGCTCCAGCATTCCAGACAGGTGCCAAGGTGGCCCAGATGTCCTCACCTGCACAGCCCCCAATCCCCAATCAAACACCAGAAACTCTTTTCTTGGGAACCATGCGGAAGGGGGTAGGGAGTGGGTATGGAGGCCTTAACAGCAAGAGAGCTTCCTCTCAACTACCAGGTCTACTTTCCACCAGGAAACCCAGCAATCCAGGACAGCAGACGGTGCAAAATTCACTTCCTGTCTGCAGGGCTCACAGTCCTGCTGTCCGATCCCGCTCCCGTTCACGCTGGGTTGCAGGAGCCAGAGGTGAGCTATGCAGGGGACCTGGATCCACTTCCTTTCTGCCTCCCCCCTCCACCCCCTAGATGTGCCAGCTGGAGGGCAGGTCCCCAAACATCTCTGGGAGAGCCTGTGAGTTCCCAGGGCCTCAGATGTGGTGCCTGGGAGGTGAGAGGCGCGCCCTAAATCTGTTCATGTGAACTCAGTTTCCTCCTGGGTCACCTTCTACAGAGGAAGAAACTCAGCCCAGAGATGTGAAGGTCACGCAGCTACTTTGCGGCAAGCTGAGGTTCAAGCCAGACAGTCTGGCATTAGGATCTGGGGAGACAGACGCAGACATGAGGCCAGGGACATAAAGGAAAGATCCGCTGGATGTTGTCACTTCTGCCCATGCCGCCCGAAGCAGAACTGGGTACAGGGAGACACTTGCAAGGGTCACCAGGAGAGCGAATGCAGGTGGCACCCTTATGTTCTTGCTCAGAAATCAGAGGGAGACAGTGAAGGAGGAGAAGGCTCAGCCAGACACCTGAGTGTTTCCTCTCCACTGGCACTTCATTAATGTGCCCATCGCGCCCCCTCCCTCACTGCCACCAAGTCCTATTTATAATTAAAACAGGTTTATGACACGGGAAAAACACCCAAAGCCCTTTGCCCTCCATCCACACCACCTGGGACAGCTACACCCCAATTCTTCCCTTTGCTTGCCCAATCTCTGTCCAGAGATTGTCTCATCAGAACCAGAGACCTGGGGTCCCGATATCTAAAATAAGCAGCTGAAGTCAAAACGGTCCTGCCCTTTTGGAATACTGAAGAAGCGGGGGGATCGGAACACAGGGATGGGAACAAAGAGAAACTTCACTGAGGGAAGAGAATTTGTTTTTATATTTCCTGGGGATCTGGAATTAATGGATGGGTTCCAAACGCAGTCTCCACACTCTGACCTGGGTTCCCATCCACCTTTTCAGAGTTGTGTGAACGTGGGCAGGTCAGCGAACTCCTCTGAGCCTCCACTTGTCCCATCTGGAAAACGGGGCTGATGATGGTTGCTCTCACGATACCTGGGGTGAGGCGAGTGAAGTACTTAGCACCGTGCCACACAGTGGGCTCAGCTGTTGTCAGTAACATAACTCGGATGACACAGATTCTCACCATCAGCCAGAGGAAGGAATTCGAGTTCCCACTCAGAGATAAGAAACACAGACGCCCAGCCCCTCTGTCACAGGCAAACCCATCTCCACCTACTCCGCTCCACCCCACCAACCCCGTCCATTAACCCCCACCACCGACCTCGACGCCTTCCCAACCAACCAGACCTCAGCCACCCTATCCCCGGAGACCCGCCTAAGTCAGCGGCTCCCCGAAGCCTTCCCTGTGTTCAGCTGCCTGGCCTACTGGGCTCCAGCGCCACCCCGTGCATCATGAGATCCACTATCCCAGCATGGTGTTGTCGACAGGCGCAAAATCGCATGTGCCTATCCCCGCACTGGACTCACTCACCGGGGAGGGTCTCAGAGAGACCCCCGAGCTCTTCTCAATCGCAGAGCTGCGAGCCCAGCATGGTGCCTGCACGTGAGACACACGGTAAATGCTGGTGACTGTATGCAGCTGTTCACGTGCAATTTACACACAGAATTAGTTCACTCTTACAACTACATGAATCGATGTGGGACAAGTTCTGCACACTGGTGCACAGGCTGGGTTCAGGAGCTGTAGGATGGCGTTTTCCTACAGCGATGGGTAATACTAAATACCATGGGGCTGCACCGTAATGCTGCTTCGTCATGACCGCGCTTTCGCGCTCACGCTGTCGCCATCTCTCAAAGCCGGGACTAGATCTTCTATACTGCGAAATCTGTAGTTCTTCTGTCCTCCCCTGGAGCCACGAGTCGTTCCAGGCACAGGAAGGTCCTGTAGTTCCTAACCATGTCCTTAATGAATTGTTCCTGCACGGCGCTCACACAGATAAGACGGGAAAAGCTGTACAAAGTGGGGTGGGGCTTCTCTCCCCACGACAGCGGCTTGTTTGTTTCTTTCGGCAACTTTGCTGTGACCGCTCACAGTAGTGAAGAGGGATCTGAAAATCACGCGTGTTCCCCTGCTGGAAGTCAGCAGTGACGAAGCCGCTGGGAGGGCAAAAGCCCAGGAGCTGCCGGGAAACCATCATCATCATCATCATCATCACTGCCCGGTAACTGCCCACCAGTACCACGCGTCCCAATCCAGCAGGACACAAAAGGACTGGCTTCCTTAAAAAAAAAAAAAAAAAAAAGCCAACCTGTGTCGAGGCAGAGAGGGAACAGGAAAAGGAAAGCAGCAGTCTAGAATCTAAGAAGCAATTACTTTTCCAGGCACACGCAGCCCATCACGAAAGCACGTAAGGGTCTGAAGAAACAATTCAGAACACCACGGGCACGGTGTTCTATGGGATCAGGAACGTTACTACCTTATCTTCGGGGAGGCGCTGGCCCAGTTGCAGCATCTGGTCGATAAGGATTGAAGCAAAGAGCACCCACCACGGTCCTGCACGCCCGGCCCCTGCTAGGCCCGGGGGGGGGGGGGGCACAGCAAAGCATGGCATGTCTGCTCATGCAATGGGAGAGCCACCGCAGTGGGTGCAAGCCTCTGTGCACATCTGCCCCACGTGTGTGTTTATTTTGGAGACAGAAAGGACTTCTGCCTAGAGAGCGGAGCTGGAAGGCTTCCATGTGGGACCGAAGAGGTAGCCAGCGGCCTTCCGAACAAGCGGAGGCACCTGGACTTCATCCCACAGTGATAAGGAGCTGTGGAAGGTTTTGAACAGGGGCAGGGATGAGATCAGAGTGACATTTCAGAGAGATGGGTCCACACGTGGTGTCCCGGACGTGGAGTCTCGGAAGAACGTTCTAGCTAACGCAGCCCAGAGTGCCCTCTTACTGGATGATTGGCTTTTCCCATTTTTCAAAAGGTAATAGAAAAAGCCAAAGGTCCTGTGTGGCACGTCCCCTGTAATTTACGGGAAAGCAGCTGGAGCAGACAGAGGCCCCTTCCAGCATTCCTTCTGACGGGGTTTACTCCACAGTCCCACTTAAGTCATGATTCATCCAACCTTGGGATCGCGTCAGCCCATCTTCCCACTTAAAGACAAAGAGATCTCCTATCCTGACAGAGCATCGCCTCTTATAAAACAGAGGTGTGCATCTGGTCCATAAAAAACCCATGAGCCAAAGGCCAGAGTGTCCTGGCCAGGTCTGTACTCAGAGGACGCCGCCACTGGGGACCTGGGGGCCTCACCCGCAGGCTGTGCTTCCCGTGGCCACCGCCTCCCCTGCCCCTTCACAGGCCCACCTTCCCCCGAAAGCACCTGGGAGGAGGAGCTTGGAGGCTGCCCCCTGGCCTGAGTCTCCTCTGTCCTTCCAGAGCCAAAGGCACTATCCTTTCCCTATCATCTCGCTGGACATTCCACACATGTTTTCTCAATCAGCAAGGCATTCCCTGCATAGTTATTTGTTTAAAAGGAAAAGCAAAGGGTTTTTTAAACAAGCAAGGGGTGACGCAGGAAAGGGGAAATCACTCTTTCCGTTACTATAGTGCATGGAAAGTGTCCTGGCAGACAGGACTCCCAGACGGTACAATAAGGTTTTCGCATTTTATACCTGAAGGATTCCTGACATCCTTGACCCTGGTTATGCAACCATCTGGCCTCTGGTCCAGCGCTGAGACCTGACATCGCGGCGCCAGGACGGCTCCCCAGGAGCTCCCACCTTCTGCAGCCTGCCCTACCTGTCTGGGTGCTTCCTCCAGCCCTGCTCCTGGCCAGAGTGCTTTTCAGAGGGCAGACTAGATTCTGAAACTCCCAGACCGAAAGCTTGTAATGCCTTCCCATTTTTAGCCCGAGTACCTGCTGCGAAATAGGCCTGCGGTCAGCAGCCACCCAACGGCCCAGAGAACGTGAACAGTGGGGCTGGGCAAGAACCCAGCCCTCACTCGCCCCGAACTACAAGCTAAGTGCTGTCCGCCCCGTGGACGCCTTGGGCATAGGTCAGAAGCATGGCTTGTCTGGCCAAAGGCAGCTGGTAGATACGGGGCTTGAATGATACTGAAGGTCAGGAATGACAGGATTCCTCAAAAGGCCTGGCGTCTGCAGACCAATTTCTAACAGTCACGTCTCACCCAGACAGAAGCAGCCAGCAGGGGAAATGGGACGGGTATCAGTCCCTTTCCCCACTTCCTCTCCTAACTAACTCCTGCTTATGCTTTATGTCTCAGCTTAGCGGTCACCTCCTCCAGGAAGCATTTTGCATGTCTGTATTATTCTTTCGGAAAGCATTCAAAGTCAAGTCGAAGTAGCCGTTTGAGCCCCAACCCCTCCTTCCTCCTAAGATGACAACAGTGACTTTGATCTAAGTCCTTCTGGCCCATTCTTTAGACACTCACATCCATCTCTAAGTATCCTCAAGGAACACAGAGTATGAGCTGCGAGTTCGCAGGCTGACGAAGGAGTGGGGGCCGCACACGTTTTCGATTTTACCGCATGCTGCCCGCTGGTCTCTCAGGAGACCTCATGCTCACGAGCTGAGTTCGGGGGATCCTGGGCCACACAGCCTTGCCAAGACTTGAGTCAGACTTCCCATTTTGGGCACATTTTAAAACAGGAAAATTGTACCCCCTGGACACAACTCAAATGCCCCTCCGCTGAAGGATGTGTCCTGAACTAGCGGCATATCCGTGGAACAGAAAGCCATCTAAACCACCAAACCACTGATACCTGCAGCGGAATCCCCCAGGCATCAGGCTACGTGGGAAAAACCAGACTCGGGGGGCTACACACTGTGTAATTCCGTTTAGACAAAAAGGCAAAGCTGTAAGGTCAGAGAACCAATTATTGGTTGTCCTCGGCTGGGGGTGGGGGAGCAGCCTGACTCCAAAGGGACAGGGGGGATGTCTGGGGGTGAGGGAAACAGTCTGTATCCCGACAGTGATGACGACACGACAGTGCACACAGCTGTTGTGTGTTTATGAAAACGCCTCGTGCTGTGCCCCAGAACAGAGGAAACCCGCTGGACAGACATCAGATCTCGATCAGACTTCACACCTGACTTTATCAGTGAGATTCAGAAGCTCCCTGCATGTACTCTCGACTCTGCTTTCTTCCGCTGAGAGCTGCTTGTGGGTCTCTTTTACCTACTTTGCGAGAAGGTTGTTGGGCTCTTTGTTATTGGGTCTCTTTTACCTACTTTGCGAGAAGGTTGTTGGGCTCTTTGTACATCCTCATAAGTACAGCTTTTTTGTGCTTAGACGTGCTTTCTTCTTTAATAGCTAGTCCCATTTGTCAGCTTTTTCCTTTTCACGTGGGCTTTGCTCCTTCTCTGGTGAACTTCTCCTGGGTCTTCATGTCTCGCTGGAATGCGGCATGTCAGGATTGACCCTTTCATCCCACAGAAACCACGTTCTTGCATGCCTCTATTCATAATCTTTCACATTCCTTACAATAATGGGGTATTTTAGTACACTGGCTTCTTTCTGTTTCTCCCCCACTATTCCAGAAGCTCCCTGAGAACTGGAACCATAGCTGTTTATCACTACCAAATACCCAAGGCCTAGAACAACGCTCAGCACAGAAGAGGCATTCCACAAACATCTGCTGAATAAATGAAAGTCAAGAAAAACCTAATACGAGTGCCCATGATGTACAGAAACGTGCGTCTAGCATGTAATAGACACTGTACGTAAAAGACATATCAGCGTGTCATTGTATCACTGGCAGCAACAAACATCACACCTCTCGCCAGAAAACAGCAAACGTGGCTTCAGGGCCAATCTCATGAGCCACAAGAGTTACCTAATCTTTTTAAAATATCGAGACGCTATGATGTCATAATCCTAAGACTGGGGACTTACAAGAACAAAAAAACAAAAACAACAACAATAACAACAAAAATACAAAAGAAAACAAAATCAAAAAACCCCAAAAAGCTTTAACTAAAATACAGAAAACTTGATCTATATAAAAAACATTCTATTACGGAGCTGAGCATCCAAATGAGAAGAATGATTAAGTGGAGCAATGAGACAGTCACTGAACAGAAATGTTATCTACACAATAAAAACGGGCAGAGTACACAAGAATATCCCGGAACGCCCACTACCTAACTAGGACAAGTCAGGATGTGACCATATACACCAGAATGACAACCGCAGCAATAAAGACAAAACAGGGACTGCATTTAACTCAAGAAATTATATTTAACTTTCATAGACTTTTTCCCAGATTTTCAAAGATAAGCTCCCATTTGTTTCATGTGAGGAAAGCTAAATTTCCCATCACAGTTCTGTCCACCAAGGGCCTGGACTCTCCAGCTCAGGTCCCTCCTTCCTGAAACCCACCCTCTACGTGCAACTGTCATCTCTCTAAATATAAAATCTGGAAAACGACTTCTTGGTTGCGATTCTGGGAAAGCACCCCCAGAGTTGGCAGGGCCCATTCAAATCCACTTCTGCCTGGTCATTAAGGCTCCTGAGAGTCCCCGCAGCCTCCTGCCATCTCCTCCTGACACACGGGAGCCTCCCCTCTTAGTTCCCTGTCTTCCAGGCCCTTGTGCAGACCAGAGACCCCTCATCCCTCTTCCCTCCAGGGTGGGGACTGCAGGACTCAGTGGCCACACACCTGGCTGCCTCCATTTTTTACGTCTCCCCCCTCACCCCTGGCAGGTATCATCGGGGGTCTGCCTCTCTCCTCCACTGGGAGCTCCTTCAAGACGGGGCGGTTTCTTACTCACAGCGGAATCCCCTGAGTCGGCACTCACTCGCCCACTCACTCACTCATTCCATGCCCCAGATGCCTACCACGTCCCAGGCACCGTTCCAGAGCGGCCCTGTTGGACAGAAACAGAACGCAAGCCACGTGTACTTCGAGATTTTCTAGTAACCATGGTTTTAAAAAGTTAAAAGAAACAGGTGAAATTAATTTTAATAATGTACTTAAGCCAATATATCCAAAATATCATTTCAATATACAATCGACACTAAAGAATTCATTAATGAGGTACTTTACATTCTCCTTCTGTACTCAGTCTTTGAAAGCCATGTGTATTTTACACCTCCACTCAGACTAGCCTCTCCCAAGTGCTCGGTGGCCACCTAAGGCGGGTGGCGACCACACGGGACAGCAGTTGCAGACACTTGGACTACAGCACTAACAGCCCAGCAGCCCATGACCGGGAGCCATGCCCACGACCACCAGCCTGGCCCAAGAGCCTGCGATGCTCGCCTGCCCCTAGAGCCCCGGCTTCTGACCCTGATTTAGCCCCTTCTCAGCACAGCAGCCAGACCGACCGTTTCCAAACCTAAGTCACATCCAATCAGTTTTCTATCTAAAAACCCGTCAACAGCTCCCCATTTTACAGAGTAAAAGACAAGTCACTCGGTAAGGCGACAGCGACTGACGAGACTTGTGGTGCTCATTTCACTACATGAAGCCAACCCCAGGTACACCCGAAACTAACAGAACGTTATACGTCAATTACATCTCAATTCAGGAAAAAAAAAGACAATGTCTCCGGAAAGGCCTGAAGACTGTAAAGTACCCACTGCGTGCTGCCCGGGCAGCCCCTTCCACCTCTGTCCTGTCCGCCTTGCTCACGCCACCGCTCCGGCTCATTCTCCGAGCCGCTCCTCCCTCTCACAGGCTCACCCCTGCTCTCAGCCTCTGTCCTGGCTCTCCCCCCGCAGGGCCCGTAACAGCCTCCTCTAGACTAACCTCCTCCATCTCCCTCAAGCCTGCTCCAACGTGGGCTTCTCGATGGAGCGTGCCCCGACCAGCCAACTTAACCCGGCAGCCCACCCCAGCCCTTCAGACCCTCACTGGCTCTACCGGCTCCCTTAGAACGCATTACCCTCGAAAACACTATGAATGGGGCGCCTGGGTGGCTCAGATGGTGAAGTGGTGAAGTGTCTGCCTTCGGCTCAGGTCAGGATCCTGGGGTCCTGGGATCGAGTCCTGCATCGGACTCCCTGCTCAGCAGGGAGTCTGCTTTATTTATTTGAGAGAGAAATCAAGAGGGAGAGCAAGAGAGAGACAGAGAGAGAGAGCACACAAGCAGGGGGAGCAGCAGAGGGAGGGGGAGAAGCAGGCTCCCTGCTAAGCAGGGAGCCGGACAACATGGGGCTTGATCCCAGGACCCTGGGATCACGACCTGAGCCGCCGAAGGCAGACGCATCACCAACTGAGCCACCCAGGCGCCCTCAACATACGAATTTTGGAAGGACACAAACATTCAGTCCATAACAAGTATCATGGAGAAAAATAAATCTCAGGAGGGGAAATAGGAGAATATAAATATAGCAACTACCACTTATATAATAAGTACCACATGCCAGACCTTGTGCTAGGCACCTTACGCCCAGCGGCACAGGGGGGCCAGAGCCACTCTGCACCGGGGGGGTGCACCTTCTGCCTCCACCTGTTCCACCTCTCCCTCTGAGGACCACCCTGCCCCACTGTGCGGTTTGGACTGGAAAGGACATGACAGGAGGGCAGGGATTTTTGTCTCTTTCCTTCCCTACTGGATCTCCAGCAGCTCCAACAGGGCCTGGCACACAGCAACTGCTCAGCGAAAGAATGAATGGATCAATCAGTCTGGAGTACAGTTACCCGGACAAGGGAGCCCTAAAGAACAATCAGTAACAACTGCTCTTCTGTCTTCTTCCAGAGCTGACTTCCTCTGGGCTAAGTGCTCTGCACCATCCCTGCGAGAGAAAAGCCATTCTCCCTGCATCGCAGCTGAGAGGTTAAGTAACCTGCAAAGCCAAGCTGAGGCCTGAGGGGCAGCCCCCATCCCTGTCCTTTCAGAGACCTGCTTCTGCCGCGTCCCTGATCACTTATCTCTTTCCTCCTTACAACAGTCGGCCTTTCTCTCAGATGCTTGCAAAGACCTCTAGTGAAGTCACTGCAATCTCACCGTAACTGTGTCACCAGAATGCTACCTTTATATTAAAATGTATTCAGAAACCGCTACTCCAAGCAGCCACAGGAAGTAATAAAAACCCAATAATTGTAGCAGTAATATTAGCTAACTTTTACGGAGGGTTTACTAGGAGCCGAGGCCCTCTGCCGAATGTCCCCTACTTCCTCCTCACAGCAACTTGTGAAGTTTTATCATCCCCATTTTATAGATGACAAAACTGAGGCTTACAGAGGTGAAGTAACTTGCCCCAAAAATAACCCTGATCTGCACTACCTCTTACAGGTCCCCAGATGCCTCCAGCAGCTGGCTGGTTTCCTTCTCTTTCTTCAGTGTCCGTTCCCGCGGGGCAAACCCTCCACTTCCCACCACCTTGGGCTGTTTCATCTCTGACTGTAGGCTGGGGGCTGCTTGATTCCTTGAAAACAGAGCAGTCCTGGACAGTCACCTGACTCAACTGAGTACCAGGGCCGTGTTGGCCACCAGACGGTGAAGATGACCACCGGCCCCTCCTCACCCCACCCTGCCCTGCTCTCAAGCAGCTCCTGGTCAACAAGGGAAAGGGAGACAGGGAAACAAGTAATCCTGGGGCCCAGATTACCCACCAGACGCCACCACAGCAACAGCCCCTACCTTCACCCCCCAAAAAAGAGGAAGAGAAAACAAAGGAAAGTCAAGCCAGAATTCTGCCAAGTAAAAATGACTGAGACCATTTTGGCGTCGTGAATGTAAGTCTGGTGTTTTACGGGCCACGGTGTTACTGTTTGTACGGACACAACTAAGAGAGGGGCCACGGCAATCTTTGTACGGGGATGTTCGGGAGCTGCAGGAGTTGCACACACTCAGGACAGAGGCAGGGACTGAGAACAGTTGCGGGGAAGACTGGCTAAAAGGGCCCTATCTCCCGTCCGCTGTGGATGGTGAGAGTAATTAAATGCTGGACACAAAGTCAGGCAGGGTGCCTAGATGTGGCACTTCACAAATACTCAGAGTCTACACCGTGTCTGAGCCTCCTGCCCGGAGCCCCAGGGACTTTGGTCCCCAGACTCAGGGGCCAGAGCTCTCCAGGCACTAAAGGCCTGTCTGAGACTCCCTGGCCCACTAGGAGCAGCCGGCTCCCCCAGGGCGGAAAAGGCAGGCTTGGAAGAGGCAGGCTTCGCACCACATGTGAGGGTTTTGATCCTGCCTGAGTCCTCCTGCTCCAGGCCAACAAGCATCCTTTGCTGATATTTAATCTCCCTGCCCTCTTACTTCTGGGAGCAGGCCCTGGGCCAGCTCCTGATGGCTGTGCTGCTCTCCAGCTGTGTGACCTGAGGGGCTATTTTCAACTACTCCGAGCTGTGGGTTCTTCACCTGCAAAATACTAGTAATAATAATAATCCTATTTCATATGGTTATTGGGAGATTAAGTGAGGTAATATATTTAAAGCATTTAGAACTGACACTGGCCCATGATAAAAACCTCATCATGGCCACACATTTTATTATAATTGCCTGGTGAAGTTCTAACGGGCGTACAATGCAAAGAACATGCTTGGCATAATACACAATTTCCTGTTATTATGGGAACTACTATGATTATTATTATTTAATATTATTACTACTGTTATTAGTTCCTTAGATTATTTGGAAAAACAGAAGAGACCGAGGAGGCACCTATCAAAGGACCATCTAGGCAGCATTCTCCAGTAAGGCCTAGAATTTCTGAGGTTTACTAGGGAGACTGTAGAACTGACCATCAATGGGGTTCATCAATGTTGCTCTGTTCCCACCTTGGATCTGGGTCTCCCTACAGATGTGGGATACAGAACAAGGGAGTCCTGGTCTCTTAAAGAGATCACAAACCAGCATCAGGAGAGAAGGAAAAAAACAAACACAAGGAGAAGGATGTGTCTACAGCCAACTGTGAAAGGGAATGCAAATAAAAAGCCGGAGCATCCAGGAGGCCATCTGACATCAAACAGGCAGAGTCAAGTACAGCCTTTAGCAGGCCCACGGCCACGTTGCCAGACAATATGGACCGGCAACTATCCAAGGTCCTCGGTTTCCTCAGGAAAGGGCTGATTTGCCATTGGCCTGGCCAAATTCAGGGACACGAACACAAAGAAGAAAGTAGGGGTGTCTTATCATCCAGGAGACTGACTCTTGAGCTGAGCTGTCTCAGAAATGTGTCCACCTCAGGCACTCAGAAGGCCCCAAACCCAGGCAGCCTGCCTGCCTAACATTCAAGAAAAAAAAAAAAAAAAAAGGCTGAAGCACATGGGATTCACACTGGATGTGGACAGGGAGAATTCATCTGGATTCTAGACCAGCAATCACAGAGACCAGTGGGGGTCAGAGAGCTCAGAACTGAGAAAAAGAACTCCCTCCTTCCAGGCCAAAAAAGCTCCAGTCACGGAAAGAAAGAGCACACCAGACAGCATGGGGTGTGGGGGAGGGGAGAGGGAGGAAGAGAGAGGAAAATCCGAAAAAGCATTTCGTCTACTGGTTTTGTCTACTTTTCAAGAGACGCCTGGTTTATGCAGTATTCTGCGCTCAGAACAACATTAACCGTAACAGTAACAATAAACAGCACCCTTCACCAGGCAGAACATAATGTCACCACACAATAAATCCCCTCTGGGAGTTCAATAGGTACAGCATTATGGTCGCCCCTGGACGCACCCAGCCTTTCCATCACCAGACCCACACAAGGAAGGCCAGTCGGGCCCCTTGCCAACGGCTTAGACCACGAGGAGTCCTCACCTCTAAGATGTAACTCCCCTCAAGTCCTGGAGACCGGGCCACGAGGCTTTGCCCAGCCAGCGATTCTGTTTGTCCTGCTGCTGCTTCCAGGAAGGTTTTTCTCCTAATAAATCTTTCAGGAAGTTCCACTCAGGGTTCAGAGGATCCATACAAGCACCTTTTCCACTGGTTAGAGTTTTAGAAAGATTTGCTGTGACCACAGGACTGTGTCAAATGAACAAGCCTCAACTTGTCAACGCCAGTATGCAAAATAGGTCTGCAAGATCCTATGAGTAACAGCAGAGCAGATAGAGTCCCTCGTCCTCCAGGCCCCCGCCCACCCACCACACACAAACACACGTTTTTCTCCAGGCTTTGCTTCCTCCCGCAGCGAAACAGCTCCAGGAGGCAGGGCTCACAGAGGTGAAGGAGCCAGAGGGGGTTGCCAGCCTCTCCTTGGAAAATGTAAGACCAGAAAAGAAAACCAAAACTTCACCCTCTACTCCCTAAAAACCCTCACAAGTGATTTCCCCTCTTCTCTCTTCTTCTAAAAGGGCCTGAAGGCAGGGGCTCCAGGGAACAGAAGAATATTCCATGCTTACAGAGTATCAGGAAAATTCACAGTGTATCCGGGCACCGGACACATGCAGCCTCATGGCTGCCCTTCCTGAAAGTCAATACCCACCCCCAACACTGGCAAAAAAAATAAGAGCACGTTAGTCTAGGGAGGGTAAACACAATTAAACCAACAAGCCATCCGAAAACAATGACCATGAGAAGGGTGTGGGGGCACCCAGCTAATCTGTAAATGCGATGCAAAAGCAGAGAAAGTTTCCAAAAACAGTTGCTGGGTTTTTGAAAATCCTCTGGTGGGGGAGGATAATGGTCAAAGGATGGAGGCAGCATCATATGGTTCACAGACCTCTAGCTTCTCAAAAGGGTCCTCCAAACCACATCTGCGACCCCAAATCGGTACTGATTGGAGGAGGTCTATTTTTAGGTGTTGGGTAACAATGTACCTTCCATCAAGTGCACAAACCCGGAATTATCTCATGCATGTATGGCCCATTTGATGTCTCCCCCCCTCCCGTCCCCCCACCAACGCCCAAACTCACCGCCACTCTCGAGTCTGGTGATGAGGAAAGTGCACGGTTAACAAGCACACGTCGGACCCGAAAGCCCCTTTCCTCTGTCCAACTACTCTTTGCGCATCCCGACCCGCAAGGCCGAGGCTTGCGAGTTCCCAGAAACGCAGAGGGCAAGATTCTAACTTACTGGAAGGTGGATCCCGCTGTGTCTCGGCAGGTCGCCGGGGCTGCCAACATCCTCTCCGCGTGGAAATCCGCTCGGGGGACCCAGGGGGTGCCGGGGCCGGTCCCTGCGCGCGGCCCCTCGCTGCCCGTCCGGGGCCAGGCCGCCCCGAGCCCGCCCGGCCCGCGGGCCCATGTGCTCGGCGGCCGCACGCGCTCTGCCCGCTGGAGCGCGGGGCTGGCGGGCGGCCCGTGACGTCACGGCGGCTCGCGCTCGGGCCGCGGGGGAGGGGGAAGCGCGCGCCGCCCGGCCGGCCGCGTGCGTCCTAAGTCCCCGCGCGCCCCGCGCTCGCCAACCCCGGCTCCTCGCTGCCCGGCGCGCCCCTCCGCCCGCCGCCTGGGCAGCGCGGAACGCCGAGCGGCGAAGGGCTGCGCGAGGAGGCGGGGCCGGCCTGGAGCGCTTCGGCCGCCCAGGGCCCAGAAGACGCCGGGTCGGGGGGAGGGGAGCGGAGCGCTTGGCACCGGGAGAGGGGGGGAGGGGAGCGCTTGGCACCGGGCGGGGGTCCCGGCTGCACTGGCGCCGGGGCCGGAGCGTACCGGGGCGACCCTGCGGGGATGCCCGCACTCTGGAGCGCCGCGATTTCCGAACTCCCTCTCCCAGCCCTCCTACCCATCCCGGTGTCGTGGAAGCAGGGAGTCTTCCCACTTGCCGGATGGGGAAGGCGAGGTCTGGGAAATAGAAGGACCAAGACGCTCTGAGATGGGAGCGAAGACCCCTGACTTAGCTCCATCCCTAACGATCCGAGCGCCTCCGTGGGTACCACCCAGCATCCGCGGGCCTGGTGAGAAGGGCGCACGCACCTTCTCACCTTCTTCGACATCTTTGTCGGTCCCCAAGGGCTGAGGTTGGCAAACCCGTGTAGAGAGCCGCTGTCTGCACCGCTCCCTCCACCATAAAGTATGACAGTCCCCCTCTTGAATGCCCAGTAGTCCCTCCGAAGTAACTCCAGAGCGCCCGCCTCCTTGCTTTCTCCCCGTCATCCCTGGACTGGGCCGACGCAAGGAGCCGTCTCCGTTCAGTTGAGCATTTATTGAGCACCTACCGGGAGGCGATGCCCTGCGAGGCGACGGAGAGTGTCTCAAAGACGAGTTGGGCACAGACCGGTGAAAAGATGGACACGCAAGTGGATGACTTCGGTGTTATGGAAGCAAAGGCTTCCTCCTCTGTCTCCCCCACCGAATGCCTACACCCTCCATCTTTTCTACCCACCCACTCCTCCCTCCCTCTTGTGTCATATTCAATTTCTCCTATTCGCATAGCTTCTTCCCGACTTGAATCCGTGAATCGCTCTCCCCTCTTGAAAAAGAAGAAAATCTTCAGTTGATGCTCGCATCCTGTCTGCTACATATACTCGTTTATAATCACGGAGCAGTTGTTTGGGGCCTGGCTCCTTTGGGAGCTGGACCCGTGTCTGGGCTGCGGTAGTCAAACTTCTGCACCCCATCCATTGGCCTGTAGGAGCTATGGGACCTTAGCACTTTGGTTATTTAAATGTTCTCCCAGCAACCAAGGTCATCACCTGGGGGAAGCCGGTGTCTGCTTGCTGGATGCCCCCAGGCTACGGGAGGCCCAGCTTCTAATGGCAACCTCATCTCCCTTCCCGGGGTCGTGACCCTAGCTACCAGATCCTTCTTGTTAGCTGCCTGCCCTGGGGCCTCTCCAGGCTGAAAAGACACCTTGCCCTAGGACTCATTCAACCTTAACCTTGACCTTGACTCTGCGTGCCCTCTCTGGATCCCTAATGCACTCATCTTAGATTCACAATTTTCCTTTTTGAAAATTCTTCTTTATCTCAGGGGTCCTACCTTGAAAAATTAACTCTTTTTTAAAATTTTTTATTTAATTCAATTTAATTAACATATCCTGTATTATTAGTTTCAGAGGTGGAATTTAGTGATTCATCAATTGCAGACAAGACCCACAAAATTAACTATCTTTTACATTTTGGTATATTTGCTCCCAATTGTTTTTTTTTTTAATCATTTGTTTTTGCAAAAGTAATACAAAACATGTGCGCTGTAAAAAAAATTAAAATTGATGCAGGAAAATACAGAAAATAAAAGGAAACCAAAATTTTATCAGGTAGAAATAACTTTCATGAACATTAGCTAAATCCCAGACATTTATCTTTTGTGTGTGTGTGAGAGAGAGAGAGAGAGAGAGAGAGAGTACATGTCCATGGATAAAAGCAGGGTTGACAGAAGAATAGATAAACAAACAAACAAAAAAAATCTATTGTAAAATAGTAACACCTTAAAGTTGCTGTTTTCAAATTTAAGGTATTTGACTTTCTCTTAATAGAAGAAAGGGAAACTGACAGGAAGCTGAAAGAATTATTGGTACATTTTAAATACTTCTTCACCCCATGGGAGATGTTGTTTCCTAAATAATTCTACAAAGTTTCAGAAAAGCGATGGTGAAAAATGAGAAGAGTGGATCCAGGTCTCTCCATTTTATAGAGCAGGCAACTCCTTCCAGGCGGTCAGTGGACACACTTCCTCCCACCTCCCTGACTTCACCTCCTATATCTGGGTTACTGATATCCCATTGCCACCCTCCACTCTGTTACTGTGATTCCCATGCTTGGTTAGTCTTGGGTCTATAATTAAATAATTTCATGCTCACTCCAGTCCTTGGCTTTTCCACATCCGCTTCCTTGTCTACAAAATTATCCGCTCATTCATCACACATTATGGACCCCCTAGTGTGTGCCTGGCACACAGTAGTCCCCAAAACTGTACTGCAAAGTCCCTGCTCTCAAATGACTTAGGTTCCAGTAAGAAGAGGTGGACAAAGAAGCCAATAAGCAAGATAGTTCCAGCAGTGATAAATGCTATTGAGACAGAAAATCTAGGGGAAAGGTCAGAGGCAAGGGGAGGAGGGGAATTGAGTCTAGATGCTAATCTGACCAAGAAGCCAGCTGTGCGGACTGGAGAGCGTGCTTCTGGCCTGGGGAAGAGCAAGAGCAAAGGCCTGGAGCCACAGGAAAACAGGATCATCAATCATTCCACAAAGGCTGTCGAGTCAGACAGGCAAACAGTGGCAATCATCCTTTTCTATTGGGTCGGGAGTCAAGTGTCTTCAGCCTGACCCTTCTCTCCCCAGCACCCACTCAGTAAATACAGGGAGAGCCGGAGAGTGAACGCATGCGCGGCCATCCTGGATCTTGTGATAGGAGAAGAGGGGAAAGTGCCAGGTGCAGCCGAAGCACAGAGGGGGGCATCTACTGGGCACAGGCTGAGAAGGCTCCCCCAGGGAGGTGGAGACTGGGGTGAAACGTGAAAAACAGATTAGAGTTTGCCAGTCAAGAAGAGGAGGAGAACGGGGGTATTTGAGCAAAGGGAGAGACAAGTACACTTGAGGGTTTGACAAACTATAAGCGATTGGCTATGGCTAGAGAATGAAATCACTGTTGGAGGGGGGCGCCTGGGTGGCTCAGTTGGTTGAGTGCCCAACTCTTGATTTTGGCTCAGGTCATGATCTCAGAGTCCTGAGATCCAGCCCTGCAAGTGCATAGCCTGCTTAAGATTTTTTCTCTCCCTCTCTCCTTCTCCCCCCATCCCCCTTCTCTCTCTCTCTCTCTAAAAAAAAAACTAAACAACAACAAAAAAAAAAAAAACTGTTGGAAAAGTGTGAAAAGGTAGTGAGGACAGAGAAGGGTAGACCAGATTCTGAGGGGCCTTGAGCTCCATTTTATTTAGCCTTTGTCCTTAAGAAAAGGGGAAGCCCCTGAGGACCTTTGACCAGGGCTGAGACAGCAACTGTCTTGCTGGGTGGAAAGACCGATGGCACTGGCTGTCATGCAGACAGCGGATTTCAGGGGGGACCTAACAAGAAGCAAGGAGTCCACTTAAGAGGTGGCAGCAGAAATCCTGCTGAGAATAAGATAAAATCCTGGATTGGAGCAGTGGCCTTGGGAATGGAGAGAAAGGGATAAATGCAAAAACCATATGGGAAGATAAACCCATTAGATGAAGCAGTCTGGGGGGAAGGGAGAGGGAAGGAGGAATCACGGGGGAGGCCAAGGTTTCTGCGTTCAGCATGGAGGGGTTGATGGTCCGTTGATTCATATGGGGCCTACACGGAGAGGATGCGGACGTGAGTGGGGAATTGGCATGCCCTTGATTGTGGACTGGTTGGCTTAAACAAACCTTCAGGCCTTCCAAGTGAAGTCCAGGAGGCAGGGGTCTCTAGGCGTCCCATATTCATGGAAGGAGCCTTGGCAGGAGATGCACATTTGGCAGTCACCAGCATACAGAATACCGGCTGGTGCACCGGACAGGAATGAGCTCGCCCAGGCAGGAAGTGTGTTTTAAGGGCCAGGGATCAAACGCTGAGGAATGAGTATTTATGGGATAGAAGGAAGCAGAGGCTGCTTCTATTCAGAAGGTTCTCTGTAAGTCTAAGATTTGAGGTTTAGTCCTCCATTTTCTGCCTGACCTCACAAGCCCTCACAGTGGTTGGGACAGACCCACCCCTTTGCTGAGGCGCCAGGACACTGAGTTCTCTTCTCCATGTCTACCCAGCGATTAGGGTCTATGGGTTCACCCACCCATCCTTCCTGTTCATAGTCTTTGCTCTGGAATAGGCTTTTCTCCCTCCCTTCTGGATTCTACAACTGAACTGGTCCCTCTGACTTCACATCTCTGTGCACTGACAGGCTCTGAGTAGTGTCTCCACATTTGCCTTATGAAGACCAGGTTTCTCTTTCCCTGCCCCAGCCACCTACTATCTAACTGTCCCATTTCCTTAACTTTTTCTTTTCTCCGAGGATATCCATCTTTAGAGCTCAGCTGTGCTGTGTGTTTTGTGGCTTAGGCCCTGTCTTGCCTCTTCCACGAGGCAGTTCACAGAATATGCCAGGCTGTATCTTCTTCTTGGAGGACTCACGCTTACATTGGCACCGGCCCTGACTGGCAACCCCCAGTAGTTAGCAAAGAGGCCTCAGCTCCCCCCTTCAGATTCTGAACAGCCCTCAGGCGGAGACTTTGTTAGAACCCTAGTCATCAAGTCAGACCAGCAAGCTGAGACCCAGAAAGCTCATCGTCGTGCCTACGCTCAGACAACCATTGAGTGGCAGAGCCGGGATTGGACACGGAGTGGGCTTACCTGGGTCTCCTACAGCTCACCTGCCCCCAGGTGAAACAAAGCCAGGACTGGCTATGTTTTAGGCAGCAGAGACAAAGCATGTAGACTCTCAACGAATGAACACTTCCAGAACCACACTGATCATCCCTACATGGGGCTCTAGAAAGAATGTGCAATTTGAGGTCAGACAGACCTTGGTTTGAACCCAGTAGCTTCCAGGTGACTCTGGAAGACTTATTTAATCAAAGTCTCAGATTTTTAAAAAGACAAATTTTTAAAAAAGATTTTATTTATGTATTTGAGAGAGAGAGAGCACATGCCAGAGCTGGGGAAGGAGCAGAGGGGGAGGGAGAGGGACGAGCAGACTCTGCACTGAGCGAGGAGCCCAACATGGGCATTGATCCCAGGACCTTGAGATCATGATCTGAGCCAAAAGCAAGAGTTGGACGTTTAAGTGACTAAGCCACCCAGATGCCCCCAAACTTATTTTTTAAATTGCGGTACAATAGACATGACATAAAATTTACTGTTTTAACCATTTTTTAATTGTGCAGTTCAGTGGCATTAAGCACATTCACATTGTGGTGAAACCATCAGCATCCCCCAAACTCTTGCTCTTGAAAGACTGGAACTCTGTAGCCATCAAACGCTAAGTCCCCATTCCCTGCTCCCTCCAACCCTGGCAACCCCCGGTCTACTTTCTCTCTGAATTTGACGACTCTAAGTGTCTCATATAAGTGAAGTCATATAATGCTGCTATGACGTGGGTGTATAAATATCTCTTTAAGATCCTGCTTTCAACTCTCTGGGTATCTATCCAAAAGTTCTGGATCCTATGGCAGTTCTGGTTTGTTTTTTGGTGTTTTTTTTTTAAAGATTTTTTTTATTTATTTGACAGAGAGAGAGACAGCCAGCGAGAGAGGGAACACAAGCAGGGGGAGTGGGAGAGGAAGAAGCAGGCTCCCAGCGGAGGAGCCTGATGTGGGGCTCGATCCCATAACGCCGGGATCACGCCCTGAGCCGAAGGCAGACGCTTAACCACTGTGCCACCCAGGCGCCCCGGCAGTTCTGGTTTTAATTGTTTTTTTTTTTTTAAGGAAACACCATTCTGTTCAGATGTTTTAAGTAAACTTTTATTTTGGAATAATACTAGATTTTCAGGAAAGTTATGAAATAGTACAGAGAGTTCTTGTATAACCCTCACCCACACCCTATTATTATTAACATTATACATTATCATGGTACATTTGTGAAAACTAAGGAAACAACATCCGTGACCTTCCTATTAACTAAACTCCAGATTTTATGTGAATTTCAACAGTTTTTCCTTTAATATGCTTTTCCAATTCAAGTATCCCATCTATAATACCACGCTACATTTGCTCTTTCGTCTCCTGCCGTCTATGACAGTTTCTTAGATGTTTCTTGTTATTCATGACCTTGGCAGTGTTGATGATTATTGGTCCAGAATTTCATTTTGGTTTATCTGATGTTTTCCTAATGATAAACAAAGTCTCAGTTTTTCATCAGTAAAATGGGGACTCACATACTATTCTACACGTTATGTGTCATGAAAAGAACTATCACAGTTGAAGACTCGGTCACACCAGCATTGATCTCTGCATCTGCTGCTGTAATAAATCCAGACACTTCTTTAGAATCTTACGAACTTTGATCAAAATAGCCCACTAACCTGCATTTGAATTCAGTAGTTTAAAACCTTTCCTATCAGAAAAATGTAAATCGATACTGCAACGAGATACCACCTCACACCCATTAGGATGGCTATCATCAAAAAGACAAGAGATAACAAATGCTGGCGAAGATGTGGAGGAAAGAGACCATTTGTGCATTGATGGCAGGAATGTACATTGGTTCTCTGGAAAACAGTATGAGGTTTCTCGGAAAATTAAAAATAGAACCACTATATGATTCAGTAATTCCACTTTGAGGTGTTTATCCAAAGGAAATGAAAACAGGATATTGAAGAGATATCTGCATCCTTGTGTTCATTACAGCATTATTCATAATGGCTAAGATGTGGAAACAACCTAAGGGTCTATCAGTGGATGAATGGATAAAGAAGATGTCTCTCACACACACACACACACACACACACACACACACACACACACACACACTGGAATATTATTCAGCCATGAGAAATGAGAAATCCTGACATCTGCAACAATAATGGATGAACTATGAGGGCAATTACTCCAAGTGAGATAAGTCACACAGAGAAAAAGAAATATTGTATAATATCGCTTACAAGAAGCATCTGAAAGAGCTGAGCTCACAGAAACTCAGAGTAGAGTGGGGGTTACCAGGAGCTGGGAGTGGGAGAAAAATGTTGGTCAAAGGGTACAAACTACAATTAGAAGATGAATAAGTTCTGAGGATCTTAGGCACAGCTTTGTGATTGTAATTAACAATACAGTATCACATACTTGAAAGTTGCTAAGAGACTATATCTTGAACTTAATCTTACCACAAAAAAGAAATGATAATTATCGGACCTGATGGAGGTGTTAGCCAACACTAGGGTGGTAACCGTATTGCAATATACAAGCGTATCAAATCAACACATTGTACACCTTACACTTACACAATGTTTTATGTAAATTATATCTCAATTTAAAATATACAATGGGAGGGGCGCCTGGGTGGTTCAGTCAATTAAGCATCTGCCTTCAGCTCAGGTCATGACCCCGGGGTCCTGGGATGGAGCCCCGAGTCGGGCTCCCTGCTCTGTAGGGAGTCTGTTTCTCCCTCTCCCTCTGCCTGCTTGGGCTCTCTCTCAAGTAAATAAATAAAATCTTTTAAAAAAATAAAAAATAAAAATAAATGCACAATGGGAAAAAATTTCCTCTTTCCTAAACTTCACTGAAGGATTTGTTTATATAGGAATTGAATCCTTCAGAAGACTCTTTGGCTGTATTTTGAGATAATAGCTAATCAATGAAAGTGAGGAGGAAATGAGGGCTTTTATTTTCCTTCTGGAGAGTAGTGTGGTTAGGAGTTGGTTGAGAATAAGAGCTCTGGAGTCATGAGCCTGAGTTTACATCTATTAGCTGCGTGACATCGGGCAAATCCCTTCAGGTCTCAGTGCTTCAATTTCCTCATCTGTAAAATGGGTCTGATAAGGGTGCCTACATCACAGAATGGTTGAAAATGAAATGAAACAATTCACAGATACCACCATGCCTGGCACTTTGTAGGTCCCTAAAACATTAGCGCTTGTTATCTCAACACAGGTCATCACATCAGGCTCATTGAATATCTTTATAGTGTTTGGATTTTTTCCTGGTTAGTAATGCACAAGTGATTATTATTATAAAACATTTGAAAGCACTGAAAAATGTGAAGAACATCAAAGTTGTCCGTGATCTCACTACCTGAGATACCTATTAACATTTTGACTTATATTATTCCAATCTTTCTTAAATACGTGCCAAATTTGAGCATACTAATATAAATTTGTTTCATTTCTTCAAAATTCAGCATATCCTTTATGCTTCTTTGTAACCTGCTTAAACTCATCTTCTGATCATCTCCCTACAGTATTCAATATTTTGGATTAAATACGCTTTTAAATCCTTGCTTCATAATGGACTGGGTGCCTATACCAGCATAACAGGTATCTCGGCTTCCCTCTCCCTGACCGGCGAGACTGCCAGCCAACCATTCTTCATTATGTAGAGAACGAATGTTGAAATCCTGAAACACGAGTCCTGGTGGGACCCTCTAGTCCGTTCCACCTGTTCCATGTACTGAGGGGGACCTGTGAGGTCAGCGAGAATGAGGGTTTTGGAAACTCC
The DNA here is from genome assembly GCF_023065955.2 of Ursus arctos. NCBI lineage: Eukaryota > Metazoa > Chordata > Mammalia > Carnivora > Ursidae > Ursus > Ursus arctos. Next base: position 74,039,352 of record NW_026623078.1, on the reverse strand, counting down.
GTCCACTGGGAAATTGTTCTTCAGAAAGGTTTTACCTCTGAACTTGCACCCCTCCTCCCTGGCACTACCAACCAAGGCATCCTCTTTTCTTGGGGGAGAAACATTCCAGTTTAATGAAAAATAAAAAAATACACAGAAAGAAAGAAATTGAAAGAAAGAAGGAAAGAAAGAGTTGTGTCACATTTTCATTCTTATTGTATGTTGGATCGCTACCAAGAATGAATACTCACATATGTTTACCAGCTCATTGCACGTGAGCACATTTCTCTCAGAACCACTGCCCTTTTTTTGCTGAGGTATTCTTTTACTTTTTGGGATTTGTTTTCAAAATTAAGTTCTTTTGCTCCCACCTCCTTCTTTCTTTCCTTGTTTCTTTTCCTTCCTTCCTTCCTTCCTTCCTTCCTTCCTTCCTTCCTTCCTTCCCTCTTTCCTTCCTTCTTTCCTTCCTTCCTTCCCTTTAAAAGGAGTTCACTATTAAAAAAAATCAACAAATATATCACCCAACAGAAATACCCATGGTTATCTCTGGGATACATAGTCTTCTTAGGCACACACACACACACACACACACACACACACACACACCTGCGTTTTCTTTCAGGAAAACAGAATCAAAGGACAACTTATTTGCATTCTATTTCCGTCACTTAATAACATATCACAATTGGCTTTCCACAATAGTACAAGCATTTCAGCAACATTATTTTTTAATAATCCTGTAGCATTCCATTGAAAGTTTGTATCCTATTTTACTTAACTGGTACCTTATTGCTGGAAATTCATCTCACTTGCAAATTTTCATTATTAAACACAGTAATGCTACAAACATCCTTGTGACTAAATCTTTGCATGTGTCCTTAATGATTTCCTTAGAGTAAACTCTTAGAAGCGATTTGTGGGATATTAACACTTCATTTGCCGCAAGGAATTCTCCATGATCTCTTATTTGCCTTTTCTTTTTGTTAATAATAGGTTGTTTTATAGTCTTTCATTTCAGTAAGCTCGTATCTACTAGTCCTTGAATTTGTGATGCACTCCTATTGTTTTTATGCTGAGAAAGTCATTACTTATCTCGTGCTCAGAACTGGAGGGTGTGTTTGAGTTGATGTCTCAATATGTGTTCCAGCTCTTCGGCTCTTCCCGTCTGAGCCTGTCATTCTGTTTCCCTTCCTGGTGATCAATTCAGGAATGGATTGGCTGATTCATTCCAGACAATAGCATGTGAAAGGCGAGCATTGAGTAACTGCAGGGAACAGGGAACCTGAAGCAAGAGATGGAAGAAGATACCATTTCTCTTCTTAGGTTAAAAAGAAAAAAGAATGCATTTCTTTGTTGTTTGAGACAGTGGTTACCCGCCCCGAGGTGCTTTCAGCTGCAGGTAACAGAAAATCCACAAACAGTGGTTTAAACAAATCAGGGTTTATATTTCCCACTAACCCATAGTCTGGAGGCTACTGGATGTTGGCGCAGGGGCTCACGTGTGGCTCTCAGGTGGCTGTGGCAGCCTTAGGCATCACATGTGTGGCTCGAGCAGAGGAACGTGAAATGAGCAGCATCAGCCGTGTCTGGCCCTTTTACCAGAAAAAGCAAATGTCTTCCCAGCTGCTGTTGTTCGACCTCTAGTCTCATTGGCTGGACCGGTCACATGGCTTCTGCGAAGGGCGAGTGAAGTTGTGAAAGCAAGCATTGGGTTTTTCCAACCTCGGGAGCCAAGGCAGCCTAGTAGGAAGGAATCAGGAATTGGGTTGCGTTAACCAACTAGCAGTGTTTGCCTCGGCCAGCTTGAGTCGAGGTTTCTGTTGTTTGGAAAGCATCTTCAATAGAAGACCTGATTTTTTTTCTCCTTCCAGTTGTTTTAACAGTTTCCCTTTGGACTCCCAAACTCCTTCATGCATCTGAAATTTCACTTTATTAGATTCTAGAATTCAGAAACTTTCCTTGCAGGAGAGAACAGGAAGCACACTAGTACCTTGGAATACGAAAACATACATAGACACGGCGAAGCTTGCAGGATAGTCTGGACCACTGCTGTCCAGAAGTCTGTGCCGAAAAAACTGTCCCTGCTCTCACCCATCAGGTCAGAAGGACTCAGGGAGTTCTGCTGCTGAATTTTGTCCTGGACGGGGTGATTTAGCTTCCCAGGTCAGAGTGCACAGGCTCCTGAGTCTTTTAAGGTCCAACCTCTCACACACAAGTTAGCAAGTTCCAAGTATAGGGAAATTTCTGTTTTAAAGCTGTAGCCCTCTACCCATGGACCAAGTCAGATGCCTCCCACATAGGGGAGGGTTTTCAAAGAAGACACTGGGGTCTGAGACACTGGAAATGACTGGAAGAAGAAAATCAGCTACCATTTATCAGGCACCTGATCACAATCAGCTACAGTGTATATGTATTTACTTTATGTGTATGTTTCATTTAAAAACAAAACCCTCAATGCAAGATACAGTGAAGCAAAAAGCATGGGCTTTGTGCCAGAGAGAGCTGAGTTGGAATCTGCAATGAACTCTCACCAGTTATGTGAGTTGGGGTAAGTCTGAGGCTCAGTTTCCTCATTTGAACAATGAAAATATCAACTTCACAGCATGTTTGTGGGAATATGATAAATAAATATGATAAATAAATATGTTAAATAAAATATGATAAATAAATTCTGCGAGGAAGGCTCTGTCCACCTCACGTAATGTAGCTGCCCAGCCTGGATATAGCAATTTAAATTGTGTTTAAAGATTTTATTTATTTATTTGAGAGAGAGAGCACCAGTGGGCGAGACGGGGATGCGGGGCTCGATGTGGGGCTCGATGCAGGGCTCCATCCCAGGATCCTAGGATCACGACCCAAGCTAAGGCAGCCGCTTCCCTGACTGAGCCACCCAGGCGCCCCAGCAATTTAATTTTCTTAATAGCCCTTAATATTCTTAATTCGGATATTTTCTTGATAGTGCCACTTGATGTTTTCCTATTTGTTTGTTCATGTCTATTGGCTATCCTCATTCCCCCTCGCTGGAATGTGAACTCCGAGGGGAGACCTGGGCTGTCTTGCTCATCTCCGTATTCCCAGAATGTAGCACAGCAGGTGCTCAATAAAACTTGCTGAATATTTGTAGATCACGTCCAGAGCGTAGGGTAGTTTCTCACACATAGTAAGTGTTTAGTAAATGCTCATTCCCTTTTATTCTTCTTCCAATGCCCTAGGCAGTGGGGCTGTTTTTGGAATGAGCCCCATACTCAGCATCAAAGGCAGGGTTCCACGTTCGTTCAACGTTGATGGCATATAACTGTGTGACTTTAGTAAAATGACTTGCCCTCTCTGTTCTGTTTCCCCATCTGTAAAATGAGAGGGTCCAAGGAGGTGACCCCTTCAGCTGTCTCAGTTGGCAGCTTTGTGATCCTAAATGAGTTGCCGTCTCTCTAATGAGGAAGACCACGCATTCTATCTTTCTCTTCCCGACACAGGAGAGAGGACACCTCATAGAAAGATCTGCTTCCACGGAACCTGGCCTCGATGAAGGACAGCCAATGACCAGACTGTCATGGCTGACAGAGACCTCGGAAATTTTCCAACCCACCCCCTGTTTGTGCGTGGACTCTGAGAAGTGACACTGACCTGCCCAAGGTCATGCCACTAGTTGCAGGAGCAGGCAGGAGTAGGACCAGATTTCTTTCTTTTTTTTTTTTTAAGATTTTATTTATTTATTCGACAGAGATAGAGACAGCCAGCGAGAGAGGGAACACAAGCAGGGGGAGTGGGAGAGGAAGAAGCAGGCTCACAGCGGAGGAGCCTGATGTGGGGCTCAATCCCATAACACCAGGATCACGCCCTGAGCCGAAGGCAGACGCTCAACCGCTGTGCCACCCAGGCGCCCCAGGACCAGATTTCTTAACTCCCAATGTCTCTTTTTTCTACTGTCTATGTCTCCAGAATACTTCATCTTTCTGGCTGTGCCCCTGCCTTGTATCTGTCCACTGGCTCTCCACCCACTTCAACGCACAGGTATCACTTCTCTGGGGAGAAATTTGCGGTACTCCAATGCATACAGTCAAAGGCAGTTAGATGAATGGTCTCATGTGAACTCTTACTGCTTGATTCAAGATTAAATATTAACCAATCCCTTCTTGGTACACGTTGTCACTTTCCATCAAGCTTACTTGGCTGTCTGTTCAGCCCTGATTCTTGGGGTCACTATCTTCCTGCCTTTCTTGGCTCTTTCACACTTGGTCCATCCCTACATCTAGACATATGGTCTGTCAGGCCCAAAGATTCCACAGAAATAGAGTCTTTTCTTTACACTGGCCTAGGTCTTTGTACTTGGGTCTCAGGTCAAAAAGGGTTACCTGGCACCCATGTCTTTCCAAACTTGCTGAGCACAAGAGATCAATGCTGTGTGGTCACGACGCTGAATTTGGTGCCAAAATGATCTGGTCTCATTCCACTTCTATCACTCTCCAGGCTCATGATCAAAAATAAGTTATTGACCATGCAAATCTTCAGCTTTATTTATTTATTTATTTATTTATTTATTTATTTATTTATAGCAAAGGGAATGATCACATCTATTTCACAGAGTTATACAGCGGCCTGAATGAGGCTTCACAGGTGTAGTTTGTGGTACAGTGATTGGCACATCATAAACTCTTACTAAACATTTGTTAAGCTTTATCAGTACTCACACCCTCCCCCTGTACCTAGCTGTATTAGTATTTCTTGGGTGTCATTTGCAAATTAATGGAACAAACTCAAGTGAGGGAATAACAAAGATTCACTCCTCGACCAGACTCTAGCCAGGTTCCTCAGGGTCCCCTCCTCCACTTGCCCATAACCTTGGCTTATAAAGACTTGAGCAAACACTAAGAGGGTTTCTCACAGGTCAAGGATGCTTCCCTAGGATGACCCTAGCTCTGCTTACGGAGCCTGCCTGAGAAAATTCAAGGCTGCCAAGAGAATGAACTATTTCAGCCTGAAGAGAGGGCCCCTGTCTCCCAGCCTCTGCGGGAGGGAGAAGCCGAACTTCAGTAAGTACCAGTTACAAAACCCAGAGGGGTTTCACATCACCAATGTCCTCCCATTTTTTGACATTTTTCCTCTTCCAGATTCTGCTTGAGCCCCTGCCCCCCTCCTTCCTACTCCCTCATTCTCCCTTTAAAATGTGTAAATTGAGCTACCCTATGATCCAGCAATTGCACTACTGGGTATTTACCCCAAAGATACAGACGTAGTGAAGAGAAGGGCCATATGCACCCCAATGTTCATAGCAGCATCTTCCACAATAGCTAAATCGTGGAAGGAGCTGAGATGCCCTTCAACAGATGACTGGATTAAGAAGTTGTGGTCCATATATACAATGGAATATTACTCAGCTATCAGAAAGAACGATTTTACAACATTTGCTACAACATGGACGGGACTGGAGGAGATAATGCTAAGTGAAATAAGTCAAGCAGAGAAAGACAATTATCATATGGTTTCACTCATTTATGGAACATAAGAAGTAGGAAGATCGGTAGGAGAAGAAGGGGAAGAAGAAAGAGGGAGTAATCAGAAGGGGGAATGAAGCATGAGAGACTATGGACTCTGGGAAACAAACTGAGGGCTTCGGGGGGGGGGGGAATGGGATAGGCTGGTGATGGGTAGTAAGGAGGGCACGTATTGCATGGTGCACTGGGTGTTATACACAAGTAATGAATCATGGAACTTTACATCATAAAAAATAAATAAATAATAAAATAAAATAATAAAATAAAATAAAATAAAATAAAATGTGTGCACAAGTCTGAATGAAGTTTGGCTCTTCCTCTACTGCCAGCAGCTACTGGATAAAATCTGTGTCACTGTAACTAGTGCCCGGCTGGGGCTCATCTTTGGCTGTAACAGTCCAAGGCAGCCACTCACACGGTCATTCAGGACTCGATGCTGACAGCAGCTCTGAATCTTTAATATCAGCTTCCATGTGATCCTGGGGGTCACCATTCCAATCAGCCTAAAGGGGAAAGGAGGATGGGGGAATGAGCTTTGGCTGGACCTGGAAATGGCTTGCTTCCCCTCCATCCACATTCATTTTGCCAGAGCTCGGGGACATATCATGTGTCCAGAGAAAGAGGAAAGGGGCTTGGTGTGCGATTGCTGGTCTCGGGTCCACATTCCAATCAACTCCATCCTACCCCTACCTGACTCTTCTTCTGCCTTTGTAAAGTATTTTCCAACAGTTTCAATGTTGTAGCTTCAATATCTTGATGGAGTTCACCGCAAATTCACTGTTTTGTTTTTGGCAAGTGCGAAGGAGAGAAACCAGTTCTTGAGTGTGAATCCCGTGTCAGGGAATTAGTCAGCTTTGGCTGCAGGAACAAATGTCCCCTAGATATCACAGCTGACGATTTCTTTTCTTGCTGTTGTGCCATTTAACTGTGGCTGTGCCCACCTGGGTTCGGGGTATCTGCTCGTTCCTGGATCTGAGCTCACAGACAAGCCCAAATAGAGGACACGTTGCTCTCACAGCAAAGTATGAGAGGAGTGAAGTCATTTCCCAACTTTGTTCATGTGTTTAAGATTCTGCTAGATTTGACATACATCGCGCTCCCCCACAGTCCGTCGGTCAAATTAACACGGCGAAGCCCAAAGTCAATGGGCACAAAAGTCTATTCCACCTATAGAGAAGGGGGCAGGGCAAGAAGGGCGAGAAAGTGACTAATGGTGAGCAAACACTACACTCTATTAATCTCTCATAGCCAGAAGCTCTGCACCCAAGATATAATAAATATTATTTCACAATCCCATTTTGTATTTGAGAAAACCGGCCTCAGAAACATTCCTATTTGTCCAAGTTCTCAACAGATGATAAGGAACAGTCAAAACTCAACTTGAAGACTGTTTTGCTCCAAAACACATGTTCTTTTCCTTGCACCTCTCCTTATAGAGTCAGATCCCAAGGGACTTAGTTTCTTTGTGAGATTGTTTCTTTTCCCAGAAACTGGAGTAAAAATATGTCTGAGGGTCATTATAGTCTTCTTTTTTTTAAGACTTTATTTATTTATTTGACAGAGAGAGAGGCAGCGAGAGAGGGAACACAAGTAGGGGGAGTGGGAGAGGGAGAAGCAAGCTTCCCGTTGAGCAGGGAGCCCGATGCGGGGCTCGATCCCAGAACGCTGGGACCATGACCTGAGCCGAAGGCAGACGCTCAACCACTGAGCCACCCAGGCGCCCCTGAGGGTCATTATATTCTTGTTCCCATTTCTCTACCTTCCCCGTGTGTGTCTACAGTTCTCCGGTCCTTAACGAATGTGCCAAGATGCCACCACGCGCTTAAGGTAAACACCTCCTCTGTGAAGCCGGGCCAGACCATCAAAGCCAGGCTTCGGTCCTCTGGGTTGTCTTGTGTCTCAGACGGACTTCCAGTCTAGCAATTACCACGTCACATTAGGTTTGTCTAGTGAATTTTCTGTCTGTCTCCATTTATAGCAACAATAGTTCTTCAGTACTTTTTAAAAATCTGTTTGGGGGGGGGTGGTCATGCGTCCCTCTGAGCAAATAATGAAGACCTACAAGTCCTCCCCTTTGGAAAAATGCACCTGTGCACATATGCAGCGACAGGTGCTCACAATCTCATGGGTCTGTGGATTCTCAGTGAACCATATCTGCCTTGGGCTGTGGGCTGCAGGAGCACAGGGACCACGTCTGTGCACTTTTGTATCCCTGATACCTCGCACAGAGTTTAGAACCCCAAACAGGTCCTTAGTACATGTTACTATGTGGTTGAATAAAGGGATGGGTGCAGTAAGGTTGAAATGATAGCAGAACTTACCTGGAGCTTATGATGTGCCAGACACTGTTCTAAGTGATGTCCGTGGGTCACCAGGATGAAGTCTCACCACTTATAAGGTAAACACTATGATTATTCTCATTTTATGGAAGAGGAAATTCAGGCACCAAAAACGTCAGTGGTTCATTCAGGATCACTTAGCTGGTTCTGGCGTCCATAGATGTAACCACCAGATTATACGGAAAACGAAGCAAAACATTTTAGAACATTTTAATTGTTTTTCTTTTTAAACTTAGATTCAGCGGATATCTTTGAAGGGCCTTCTAGGTGCCAAGCCTTATGCCAGGTGTTTCCAGCTCCAACTAGAGTCTGATGTCCCCTTTCCTCTGGGGTCCTAGGTAATCCAAGCCAGATGGAAGATCTTGGGAGCTTTTGTCCCTCTGTGAGGTCCAGATTGAGCAATTCTTGGTCTAGAACCAGAAGCCCAGCTTCTCTTAAACAGAAGCATTTCCTTATAAATGGCCAAGATTAATGGGGTTGGTTTATCATCTTTTTTAATGAATTGACATTAGCTGTACATATCCTAGGCTGGTTGGACAGGCCCATCACGGTACGGAGTGTTTGATGTCTTGATCAGCTAGGTTTATCTGGAGCAAACAGAACCATGTGCCTGTCTGTCATTGGTCAAACACAAAGAAGTGATTGCTTTTAAATTATCATCACAGAATTTCCTGGCTACTGGGAAAATTACATATGATAAAGACAGCAGTTGTGGTTAGAAAGTGCCAGGAAAGAGGGCACCTGGATCCTGCTCTGACCATGTCATTGGCATAGATGCTTGCCACCTCCAGGCCTCAGTTTCTTAACAGTGAAATGGGAGAACCGCACAAGGTGATCACCGATGTTTTAAAAGTTTTTATAGGCTGGGAGTCTGTGGATTCCTTTGGCACCAAGCTTCAGCAATGTGTCCAAAGCTGCAAAGAAAGAGGTGAGAAATTGACTTTTCTTTCTTTCTTTGAATTCATTCAGCAACTCTGCATGGAGCGTGGCTCTCAGTTCTTTGGTCTTAGCAGTGAAGAGAACAGGCACACATGCCTGCCTGCGTGGCGCTTCCGTTCTGTACAGGGGGCAGACCCCAAAGAAGGTGAATGAGTACATTAGAAAGTGATGAGTACCAGAGAGGAAAACAAAGCAGAGTAGAGAATATAAGTTAAATCGTGCCCCTCCTCTACCCCATTCCCATGTTGAAGTCCTGATCTCTAGCACCTTAAAATGTGACGTTATTTAGAAATAGAGTAATTGCGGGGGCGCTTGGGTGACTCCGTCGGTGAAACGTCTGCCTTTGTCTCAGGTCATGATCCCAGGGTCCTGGGTTCGAGGCCGCAACAGGCTCCCTGCTCAGCGGGGAGTCTGCTTCTCCCTGTGCCCCTCCCCGTGCTTGTGCTCTCTCTCCCTCTCTCGGTCAAATAAATAAATCAAATCTTAAAAAAAAAAGAAAAGAAAAGGAAATAGAGTAATTGCAGGTGTAATTAGTTAAGTTAAGATGAACTCATGGTGGAGTCAGATAGGCCCTAATCCAACATGACTGGCGTTCTTATAAAAAGGGGCCGTTTGGCCACACACACACACAGGCAGAGGAGGCCATGTGGACACAAAGACAGAGATTGAGGTGTTGTATCCGTAAGTCAGGAAACGTGAAGGATTACCGGTGATACCAGAAGCTAAGAAGACAAAGGCATGGGATGCATTACCTTTTAAAGCCTTGTAGAGAGCACGGCCCCACCAACATCTTGATCTCAGACTTCTAGCCTCCAGAGCTGTGAGACAATAAATTATGGAGTTCTGTTACAGCAGCCCCAGCAAACTGACACAGAAGGCTGGCACATTTAAATAGGATGATAGAAGAAGACCTCACAGAGGACGTAACATTATTGAAAGTCTTAAAAATGATGAGGGAGCAAGTCATGGGACTCTCTGGGGTAGGAATGTTTCAGGCAGAAGGAAGAGCAAGTGCAAAGGCCCTGAGACAAGAGCTTGCCTAGCATGTGTGCAGAAGAGCAAAGATGCTGGTGTGAGTGGTAGAGACGACCAAGGGACCGAAGAGCCAGGAGCTGAAATCAGGGAAGTAAGGGAGCAGCACATTGTGTAGGGCCCAGCCAATGGTAAGGAAGATGCAAGACAATATTTTGTAAGACGCAAACCATGACGTGGTGAGTGAGGAGTAATATACTATGACCCAGCTTTTAAACGGGTGCCTCTGGTTGCTGTACGGACGGGTACCAGAGGTCCAAGGCAGAACCCATCCTGCAGGCACCTTAACTCAGACCAGAGAGGGCGCAGATAGAGGTGGTAAGAATTCCCCAGATTAGGGACCGAAAACACACACACGCACACACGCACGCCGAATGGTCTTGGAGAGCCATCCGTGTGAGGCCGTCTAGCTCTGTGCCATCCTCCCCCTCCTGGGCCCTTTCCCAATGCAAATAAAGCCAGTCTTCTGCTTTAGGTGGGACTACACAAGACTGATATTTGTAAGGTTAAAAATACAAGCCATTTCAGGTGGTTCGGCCCCAGACCTTCTCCAAGAGTTAGCCACCATTCCAGAGAAAAAGAGAATGGTCAATTGCCGCAGGTGGAATTCTTAACATCCCAGTGGAATGTGAGTTTAAAATGCAAGGTAAGTTTTAGGAAAATAAAGAAAGTTCTATTGCTTGCACAGTGGGTGGGTATCAGACTGAAACTGACACCTGCATCGCGGGGGGGTCTTACCCTGCATCACTCAGCATCTTGCGTGGCTGCTGCACTTCGGCTTCTGATTACCAGCCTAAGAGTTAGAGCCAGTGAGCACAGCCACCACTGGGAGAACCGATGTCCCAGGATACAGGACTGCTGGCAGTCATTACTGACTCAGAGTATTTTCACTTTCGTGGGCAGATCCGGGGTCGTACTTGCTCTTTGTACTGTTGCATGGTATTCTGCGTCATCTGGGATATCACAACTTTCTTGGCCACTGCTTAGGGATGAGTAGGAAGGTGGCTGCCTTTTTTCCCACAATAGTACGCGACGTGGCAATGAACATCTTTGTGCACTTGGGTGAGTGTTTCTTTAGGAAACTTTTCAATTATTTTCCTTTCTTTTCACCTTTATACTCATTTATTTTCCCCATGATTTTAATTAAGAAAATGTTTTAATATACAGAAAAATGAGAAAGAATAGTGTAGATCATATCGAGTTATCAGTTATTAACATTTGATGTATTTGCCTACTTTTGATGGCTGACCCATTTCACCACCCCTAACTGTTTCAACATGCATCTCCAAACAAGGATATTTTCTTAACCACAATACCATATTCACACCTAAATAATTAAATAATAATTGCATATTCAGGTTTTCCCAATTGTCCCTAAAATATCTTTTACAACTCCGTGTGTGTGTGTGTGTGTGTGTATGTGTGTGTGTGTGTGTAACAGATCCAATCAAGGACAAGGTAATGAGTCTCTTCATCTGTAACAATCATCCTCACCTCTTTTCTTTCATGACTTTGACTTTTTGAAGGGATCAGGCCAGTTATTTCATAGAATACCGTATATTCTAGATTTGCCTTTATTCGCAAGGGGTTTTCTTTCTCTAGCAAAAGCCCTGCTAGTCTACAAAGCCTAGTTCAAACGGCCTGAATTTAGTCTTTGTAAGTCAACTCAGCACCTATCAAAATGATAATTTTTCTCCCACAGGTAACTGGGAGACCTGAATTCTAGGCCAGTGGTTCTCCACTAGGGGCAATTTTACCCTGTAGGAGACATTTGGCAATGCCTTGAGGAAGAGGATTCTACCGGCATTCGGTGAATGGAGGCCAAGGATGCTTCTAAATTTACCACATTGAACAGGACAGCCTCTTACAACAAAGAATTGTTTGGTTCAAAATGTCACTAGTGCTGAGGTTAAGAAACCCTTCTCTAATCCATCCATGACTCTGACATCAACTTGCTCTTGGACCTTGGGCAAGTGCCATCCTGTCCCTGGGCCCCTTTTGATGGTTCTTTCTAGCCCCACCTAACCCAGTTAGAGAGAGGCAAGTTCTACTCTACTACTGGCGTCTCTGCAGCTGAGACTGAATGGCTCAGGAACATTCCATGCCAAAGCCTCCTGTTTGACTGACAGTAGGTCAGGTTCACATCCTCTCTTATCGCTAACATCCTCTTTCACACATTGCAGACAAACTATTTTGGGGCCAAGCCATACAGGACAGTTTGGAAAGACCCAACCACAAGGCAAATGGGCTGCGGCTAAACAATGCCACACAGTGTTGCTTGTTTCTATTGAGTCTTATGATTGACCAAATAAGTGGATTATGAACTTATAAAAGAGAAGAACAATGGGGAAAGCAAAAATATCAGGACAGACACCCACTTCATTTGTTCTTGTGAAAGGAGAAAAGGTGACCCAGACAATCTGAAAATCGTTCAACCCTGAGTACTGTTAAAGGTATACCCGGAGATCACAACTGCCCTTGGTTCCATGTCAGTGAATACCTACTGAATGAACTGAATACCTACTATGAGCCACGTACTCTGCTGAGCATTTAAACATACAGTATTCATTTAATTTTTAAATCTTAAAACTCAACAGCAAAATGGCTTTCCAAAAATGACTTCAGCAAGATCTCCCATCTCATCAGTTTTTCCCCAGGAACAACTTGGCATTCCTTGTATCAGGAGGTTCCCTCTGCTTGAACCTAGGTGGGCTTGTAACTATAGTGGACGTGACACTATATGACTCGGGGCTAGGTCATAAAAGGTAGTACAGCTTCCACCTGGAGCTCTTGAGACACTCACTCTTAGAACCGAGCCACCATATTTTGAAGAAACCCAAGAAACCTATGACAAAACCCATGTGGAGGAGAGGCAAGAATCTCAGACCAGAGCCCCAGGTGAGTTTCCAGCTGGCACCAACCCACATACCAGCCCTGTGAGGGTGCCATCTTGAAATGGATGGATCTCTCATCCGTCCAAATGGATGGATCCAAACTTTGGATCTCCTAAACTATTTCAACTCACACTGCATAGAGGAGAAATGAGCTGCCCCGGCTCAGTGCTGCCCAATTGTAGATACAACAACCCAAGAAATGATTGTGCCTGTTTTAAGGTATTCAGCTTTAAGATGGTGTGTAATGCAGCAACACATAACTGATACTAATGCCAAAGCGTAGGTTTCGGTATCTTTATTTCACAGTTGAGAATGATAAATTTCATGGAGTGGCAAAGCCAGAATTCAGACGCAGGGCTGTCCGGTTCCAGAACTTGTGCCCTTACCTACCACACACTACTGCCCATTGAGAATGAGATATAATCCCTGCTCCCAAGGAATATAAACCCCAGTTGGGGAAACGGGACCTAAACTTTATGCATTAATAAAAATTCAAACTCAGACTGCCTGTGGACAGATAACATCAACCTTGGTATGTTATCTTGTGGGAAAAAAGAAATCCAAGAGGACATGTCACGTGTAACCACAAAAATTTTGCAAGACCTTGAATGTCTCACAATCGGAAATAGTTGATAAAATAGTATGCCGATAAAATCTCTCACTATGAACATGAGGTGACAACTTACAAAAATGATCACAAAATCATATTAAACAACAAAAGCAAAACACAAAATGAAATGTGCACTGGTGCTCATGTCAAGATCAAGAACAGAGAGGAAAATCATATGCATTTAACTTCTTCTAGGCTCCTGGCACTGTATGTATTGTTCTTTAATTTCGGCTTTCTAAGAACTCTGTGAGGAAGTATTATCCTTGTCTCACAGATCTGGGAACTGAGGTTCAGAGAGGTTAAGTAACTTGCACAAAATCAAATAGCTACTGTCTAGCTCAGCCAGGGTTCAGACAAAGAATGGAGGATGGGAAATTAAGAAAGGTAGGGCGGAGAAGACGAGAGCAGGCAGCGCATTGGGAATGAGACGTGGTGAGGTCAAATGATTATTTTTGCCATTGGCTGCATTCACTCGTTCACAGAAACAGACTTACCTTTCAGATCATAGTTTAACGTCCATTAAAGTATGCAAGTAATTGGGGTGCCTGGGTGGCTCAGTCGGTTAAGCGTGTGCCTTTGGCTCAGGTCATGATCCTGGGGTCCCGGGATCGAGCCCCAAGTCAGGCTCTCTGCTCAGCCGGGAGCCTGCTTCTCCTTCTCTTTCTGCCACTCCCCTTGCTTGTGGTCTCTCTCTCTATCAAATAAATAAATACAATCTTTAAAAATAAATAAAATAAAATAAAATAAAATAAAATAAAATAAAATAAAATCAACAAGTAACTGCTTAGCAACCGCTGACCCAAGACTGGGCCAAGCCCTTGGGTACAGAGATAAATACAAGAGCGGTACTAACCTGAAGGAATTGCTGGCTAACTGAGCCCGGTACAGGTTCCATTCTTTACTTCTGGGGACATTCCAGGACATCTATGGGCAGGTGGACAGGTGGGGGGAGGAGACCAGTGATTGTAAACAATATTCTGACACTATTTGCAAAATGGATGGTTCACAGGCAAAGGAATGGACAGTAAGTTCTTAGGGCCCTTCTCCCAGCTTTGCCCTACACGTGACTTAGAATTTTTCAGAGAAAAGGCTCTTCGAAGATCCAGGGCTGAAAAATGAGCAATCAAGTAAGCAAAAACATAGACATTACTGTCAGGTTGCACCGTGGGGAAGAGAAAGGGCAAAATATAAGACTCCCTCTCATTTGGATGGTACCCAAGAGTTTTTGGAACTCTTTATGTATATAATTAGGGTAGCCAGACTCCAGAATGGCCCCCAGTGATCTTCACCTCCCTGTATTCGTACCTTTATGTGGTCCCGTCCATGTTGAATAGAGTTGGCCTCTGTAACTCCTAGGATATTCAGAAAGGATGCATGTGATTTTTGAGGCTAGGTCGGGAAGACATTGCGGCTTCTGCCTCGCTCCCTCTTGGAATACTCGCTCTGGGGGAAGTCAGATGCCACATCATGGGGACACTCCAGCAGCCCTGTGGAGAGGTCCACATGACCAGGAAGTGAGACTGATGTTAAGAGCCAGCAGTAATTAAGCCTTTGGATGATTGCCTCTGCGGCACATAACGGAGACTTCTTGAAAAATCCTGAGCCCAAACTATTCAGCTGAGTTGTCCCTGAAATCTTGACTCATGGACAATTTTTGAAGTAATAGGTATTTATTGTTGTTTTAAGGCACTGTTCGTGTGTAATTTGTCATACAGCGATAGCTGACGAATACAGGCACGATCTCGGGGTCGTGGCAGCCCCGCGTTGGGCTCCGCACTCAGCGGAGAGTCTGTTTGAGATTCTCTCTCTCCCTCCTTCTGCCCACCCCCTTGCTCATGTGCTCTCTCTCTAAAATAAATAAATAAATCTTAAAAAGAAGAAGAAGAAGAGCCTCAAAGTAGAGTAAACGGCTCTCCCAGTCTCTCAAGCTGGACCCCTCTGTCCTTGCTCCCTGCTCTGAGCTGGGCGCCAGGAGGGACCTGGCATTTCTTCTTATCCCTTGAAAATCAAAGAGCAGAAGGGAGCAGAGCTATTAGAGTTCCAAGAATTGAAGGAGAGTGTGGAATCAATTGTTTCCTGGAAATAGTGGAAATGACTGGAATTCTAGTATCAGGAAGTAGTGAGAGCTGTCTTCTGAAATCATGCGCGGCCCAAATCGTGCTTCTTTTGGATTTCTCTCTACTCTGGATTATACCAGCCATGATGCCTACCGACTCTCTGGGGTTGGACAGGTAGAAAAAGATGGGGCATTTAGTGCCAGCAAGGCAGGGAGCTGAGTCTAGATTAATAGTCATGGGACAATATTAAAATGTGGTGTTCTTTTTATCCCCAAGGAAAAGAAATTAACTCTCTATTCTCTTCCATCCCTTCCCACCCCCTGAGAGAGGCAGCGTGGGGTTTCATAGGAAGAACACAGGTTTTAGAGTCCGGGTTATAATCCTGATGTGGTGTCACAATTGGGAATATCACTGAAACCCTGAGTTTAGTCTGCTCGTCTATCAAATGAGTATATTAGTTCCTATTTCTCAGATTCTCGTGAAGATTTCAGGACCTCATGTACATGAAAGAGGCTGACATGTGGTGGATAGGTGCCTAGTAAAACAGATTCCCATTTCCTCTTTCTTTCCATTCCTGAAGGAGACCTTTGTGACCGGGTCATAGTCTATGGTCCCTGAGAAAAGGGACTTTCCAAGGGTTTTTGGATTACCAGCTCTCTCTAGGCTTAAAAGAGACAAAATAAATAATTATCCTTTTTATATTTGTATATGTGCACATCTTGTGAGAGGGCATGTGTGTGCATGCCTACACACACACACACATGCACACACACACTGTAGTCACCAGCCAGAATGTCCCTCGAGAACCTGTCCCAGGACCCATGCCCTTTAGACGCATCCTGGCAAACAACTTAGGAAATCATAACTGCAAGTAAAACATCGCACGGAAGTCTTAATTAAAGTTATCCCCAAAGATAACCTGTAAATTACCAGTTTTACCCAAAACAAGATCCGAGAGCATTTTTTCCGAAGCTCGTGCCGTGGGCCAATGACAAATTGTCATGTTGGCCAGGCCCAGCGTCGAGGAGGACTAGACTCCGAATGAACCTCGTTAAGGAGAAGCAGTCCACCTTCCGCCCTCAGCCAGCAGGCCTCGGTCCAAAACTCCACACACTGCCGCTTGTTTGGGGCTTGCTGAGGGTTTTCGGGAGCTTTCTGCCAAGCTCTGCTTTGGGGAACCTGTGCTGAGCTCCCTCATCATGCAAGAGTTCCTGATCTCAACGCCGGGTTTGGGAGAACACACTTCGACAGGCTCTGTCCTGCTCTTCTGGGAAAGCAGCTTCGACTGTTAGAAAACGCGGTGTGGCACTGGACACAAGGGACGACCTTATCAGACCAGTGTGGGGCCAGAGAGAGACACGCTCCGCCTACCACGCACAGATGGCTCAGGAAGTTTGCCGGCCAGCATGCGCTTCTGGGGCAGGCGACCAGTGCGTTCACACAACACCCTGCACACAGAAGAGCCCACATTTGGTTTAGTGCTCTGCTGGCACTGTCCTGAAATGTGTAATCATGTTTGATCGAGGGACCCTGCATTTTCATTTTGTGCTGGGCCCCCCAAATTACATAGCCAGTCCTGTGGACCCCTCTGGGCCTTTGCACGAACTGTTCCTTGCTTGGAATGCTTCCCCTCCACCCCACCACCACCTGCCTGGGGAATCCCTATAGTTTTTCTCTCCTTCTTCCTTTCCTTCCTTTCTAGTTTCTTTCCTTCTGTAAACACTTGTGGAGTCCCCGCTGGGTGCTCCATCTGGTACCAGGGACCAGGAGTTTCAGGGTGGACAAGACAGAAGCAGTCCTTGTCTTCATGGTGTTTATAGTCCTATGAAGGAGGTAGACAAACAAAATCACAAGGAAACAAAAAAAATGCAAATTATAGTCATTGCTATGAAGGAAATATGCTGATGAAAGAATCACAATGGCAGGAGTTGGGGGGTAGGAGGCCACCTGGGGAGATGGTCACTGATTTCAGGTCAAAGCTCCACCCAAACATCCCCTTACTCACCACTCTCACAAGAGCTGGTCATGACCCCCCTTTGAGCCTAGTCTGTACCTTGTCCCTCATTCATTTCTCTGTTTCTGTGCTGGCCACACTTAGCGACAATTATACACGGACATGTCCATTGTTCCTCCTGGAACATGAGTTACAAGTTGCGTGAGGACTGACACCATGTCATAAGCATTTTTGTCTTCCCACACTCTTTGGGCGTACTTCATAGACACTGAAAGATATCAGATGCTTTGTTTCTCTACCAGCAGTTCTCAGAGGGCCGAGGGGGTGTATTTGCCCCTCAAGGGACATTTGGCACGTCTGGAGGCATTTTGGACCGTCATGACCTGTGCCATCCAATGGGTAGAACTCAGAGACACTGCAAAGCATCCTGTAATACACAGGACGGAGGTTATCTGGCCTAAAATGTCTACGGGGCTCTGCATTCTGTGGACCACACAAAATTACATACGTGGGTAATATTTTAAAATATTCACTGGTTTTGGGGGCACCTGGGTGGCTCAGTCGGTTAAGCATCTGCCTTTGGTTCAAGTCATAATCCCAGGGTCCTGAGATCGAGCCCCACATCAGGCTCCCTGCTCAGTGGGGGAGCCTGCTTCTCCCTCTCCCTCTGCCTGCCACTCCCCCTGGTTGTACTCTCTCTCTCTCTGTCAAATAAATAAATAAATAAAATCTTAAAAAACATATTCACTGGTTTAACCCATCCCTCGCTTTCCAGCAGGACCATACTAAAAAGGTTCTTCTTCCAGAAAGTTATAAGAGGGAGCCCCACTGTTGTTCTCAGGACACACTGCAGTGACTCCCAGCCCTGAATGCCCACCCTCTCTTTCCCGCTGTGATTCCATGAGCTCATGAGCTAAGCTCCTTAGCAAGCACAGGACAGCCATGATTTCCTCTTGTCCGGCACTTTCTCCGCAGCTTCCTTCTGACCTAACATTCTCCTGATGCAGCTGAAATGCATTTCCTCCGCAGCAGATATTTCTGAGCTCACCAGGTCACCCAGGAACACGATTGGGCAAGCCCAAGAGCACATAGCTGCTGAAGGGGTTTTGAGTTGAGGAAGGAAGGAACTAAAATTTGGTAAGAGCACTTATTAGGGGTCAAGTACTTTTCCCAATCTGATCCTCAACACTGAGTTTCAAGGGAAATATAATTAGGCCTCCTTCCGCCCCCAACCTTCTAAAAAAAAAAAAAATCAAGAGTAAACTGAGGCACAGTGAGTCTGGCAAGGTCACATAGTTACTAAGTGGTCAAATGTGGGTTGGCAACCCCGATTTTTTGTTCAGATGCCAGTGCATATGCCTGTTCTGTTGCTGACGTTCACAAATTACACTGTGTGTATTTTCATTATTTTCCTCCTTTGTTTCAAAGTGGGTGTGAAGTACCCTCTGGATATATATCACACCAAGGGAAAGAGTAGGTAAAGAAATCAGGGTAAGAAAAATAAGAAAGAAAATAATGATAGGAAAAATCAATTGAAGGCAAGGACAGGGTTAGTACAGAAAGTAAGTGCTTTAAGTCTTATAGACTTGCTGTAGATGGACATTAATTTGGCTCTGAGCTTCCTAGCAGCCAAGGCAAGGAAAGAAATAGCACCAGTTAGTTTTTCCTAATGCCCCCAGAGCTGAAAAGAAAATAGATATATTAAAATTAAGATTATAATCTTTGTCTCCAAAAAGAAGATCTATCTTGGCCCTGAGACAGAAGAGAAGTTTCTCCTATGGAGTCTTAAAAAGGCAACTATGGTGAATCAGCGATCTTATTGACATACCCTGGCAGGGGCAAATTTTGGTTTAGATGTAAACACTGTTAATAAGTCAGGTGGGCAAAATGGTAACATGGTCTGTTGATGAACTGAGGGTTGAGTTAAATTACAACTGGAGTTAATTACATTTGTCAAAGACACAACGTGGGTTTTATCAGTCAAAGCAGAGTAGGTAATACTGTGGCACACACAACTCAAAAATCCTAGAGGTTTACCGCCCACTTATTGGGTGGCCTTGGACATGCAATTCAACCTGCCCAAACTTCCTCACAGGTAAGAGGCCGATTGCAAGAGAATGTACCCCAATGGGTGAATATAATTTAATATTCCATCATATATGTGGACATATCCGGTTGGGTCGGTAGTAAACACTCTCTAAGCCTCCATTTCTTTCTTTTTTTTTTTTTAAGATTTTATTTATTTATTTGAGACAGAGACAGAGAGAGAGAGTGGGGAAGAGGCAGAGGGAGAGGAAGAAGCAGATGCCCCACTGAGCAGGGAGCCCACACACCCTGGGACTCTATCCCAGGACCCCAAGATCATGACCTGAGCTGAAGGCAGATGCATAACCGACTGAGCCACCCAGGTGCCCCTAAGCTTCCATTTCTTGTTTGCTGTCTCTGTCCTCTCCTTCCTCCTCCCTTGACCTGTGAAGGCCCTTTGGTATATTAGAAGAGGGTGACTCTGTTTTCATGTGAAGACATTGGCCAGCTATTAGATAAAGCTGTTGGGGGCACCGGCCATTCTGTGGAGACTCTCAGGGCTGGGGAGGACTTCACGTATCATCAAATCCATCTGCTGGTCTGGTATGTGACCATCAGCCTCCCGGTCATCGTCCCACTGGTCTGGTTCTCTCACCAACCAACCGGGATAGTCTCGGAAACCGGGTATTCCAGGCAAAAATAGGACCCTTAGTGCTTTCCTGAGTTTGCTTCTTCATGCTTTGCTCCCTACTCAGCTCTTGGCAGCTTCTGCCTGTCTCTTTCCTGTGTGCTTTGGGCTTGGCTGCTGCGTACCAAGGAAAGTTTAATTACCACTGACTTCCTGCCTGCCGGCCTCCCTGCCATTAGCTTGCGATACTCTTGTTGGCATCTCATCCGAAGCAGAGCCGATATCCTGAATAATGAGCTGGAGCTCCTGCCAGCTGGTGAGGTCACTGCTCCCACCCTGAACTTGATGGCCGAGAGCCTGGAATTCAGGTACCTGCTAGGTTGGGGCTGGATATAGAATGTGCTCCGTGGATCCTCATCGTCCCTTCCTTTTACGAGGTTAATTATTATTTTTCCAGCTTATGTAAAATGCTCTTCTCAGACCGCTTGAAGTCAGGCTTTCCAACCAAATTACCTCCCACAAACACATTTTATATGGAAATATGAGAGCCACGGGGGACTGTGGAAACAGGAAAACATGTGGGTTATACTTTTTTCATTAGAACGTGTTCAAAAATTTCTCATTCATTCATTCATTCATTCATTCCTCCCATGGCTTTTATTGAGCATCTTGTATATGCCAGGCACTAAGCAGGTGCTGACGATAGAGTGGGGAACAACAAGAAGGACATGATCGTTGCGGTGCCTGGCTCACTCAATTGATTGAGCATTCGACTCTCGGTTTTGGCTCAGGTTGTGATCTCAGGGGCATGAGATGGAGCCCAACAGGGTCTGCTTGTCCCTCTCCCTCTGCTCCTCTCCTCCACTCTCTCAAATAAAACAAACAAATAAATAAATATTTTTTTAAAAAGGACATCATCTTTTTAAAAAAGATTTATTTATTTATTTGAGAGAGAGAGTGCACAAGCAGGGGGAGGGGCAGAGGGAGAAGCAGACTCCCCACTGAGCAGAGAGTCTGACTCAGGGCTCGATCTCGGGACCCCAGGATCACAATCTGAGCTGAAGACAGGCACTTAACCAACTGAGCCACCCAGGCGTCCCAAGAAGGATGTAATCTTTGTCTGCTAGGTATTTACAGCCTGAGAATGGCCATCATCTCAAAGAAGCTAACTGTTATGAAGGATCAGGCAGAAGAATGAGAGTTCAGGCCTCCTGACGCCCAGCCGCTCTGACTCTCCTTTGGCGGGCAATCGTCCAGGTCCCCCCAGCTTCTTCATTCTTTGGCATGCATTTAATCCTGTTGCCTCCTTCCAGATCTCCAAGCATTTTGCAAGGATTTAGATTTCAACAGCTCTAAAATCCGTTCTCTGGCAAGAATGAGGAATGCTGTAGTTGACTTTTACCTCAGGCACAGGGATGCAAAGATGAATAAATCCAGTCCCTGTTTGCAGGAGCTTGAAATCTGGAAGCGAAAACTACAATTGACTGTGGTCAGTGCAGAGAAAGGTCAGCTCAGCCCCGGGCTTCCCTACCCGGGGCAGAGACATCAGCATTGAAATGTGGTATGATTTTAGGCAGTGGACACTTTTTAACAGGGGTAATATGTCTATATATTTTTCATATGAGAAAGAAATATAAACAACACCTCAACCCCATGTGAAATGTTTCTGTTTTCATTCGCTCATTCAACAAGTGTGTGGTGATGGTGACTCTGCGTCTGGCATTCTAGCCTCCGAGTGTCCAGAAATGAACAAACAGCTAAAAATCCCTGGCCCCCTAGATTTTATATTAAATCCAAATAAATTTAAAAAATTAAAAAAAATCCTAATAAATTATTTGAATGTAACAAATGAGAAGATTTAAAGAAAGAAATCTACAGATAAGCCAGCTTTGCCCCTTCCTGGATGAGCAACCTCAGACCAGTTCCTCAACCTTTCTGTGCCTCAGTTTTCTTATCTGAAAAATAGGGGTACTAATTATATCCTGCTCACTAACATTGTTCTGACCCTCGTGTGAGCAGACGAAGTGAAATGCGCACAGTGCCTGGAACATAATAAGCCAGGTGTACCTGTTTGTTCTTTCTTTTTTTTTTAAGGACCGGATACACATTTTGAGGATGAAGTGATGACTCAGTTCTGGAAAGCCAGGCCTAGGACATCTTCCCAAGTGCCTGGAGAGGTTGTGAAGATTCATACTTTCCAGGTTCTACCTTAGAGACCCCAACTTAGTAGACAGGGAGGCAAAGCCCAGGTGTTAAAGCCCATCCCCCCACCATGCCCTCCCCTGCTACCATGAGAGGGAACCATCTGGGTCTGCTTTGGGGTTCAGACAAGGACTCCTCCTTCTAGGGTGGGTGGGGTGGGGAAATGCCTTCCTGGCTGTTATGGTAGCTTGAAGGACAAATTCACCAGCAAGCAAGCGGTTGTATTCAGGGGGATGTTTCGACAGAGGGACAGCAGGTGCAGAGGGGCGGGAGAGAGCAGGTTCAACTCAAAAAGCTGCAAGTCTCTGAGCAGGATTCAAGTGTCCAGGATGTGAGGCTGCCGGCTGACTCTGATTTGAAGATACGCTGTGGCTTCTTGTCCCCAGCCCACGGAGCGTGCTGAATCAAGCTCAGTGGAAATCTGCCAACAAGGAGTTTTTTTCAAACTGTGAGAAGTTTGCATTTTAGGGCTTAAGCTATTGCACGCAGAAGCCCAAAGCAGCTGCTATGAGAAAAACTGATTCCAAGAGAATCTTTGGTAATGATCTGCAGTCTGTCACTCTGTCCGTAGGCTTCCCTTTTACCAGCAACCCCACTCCCCTAGTGACTTCAGAGGAGCTGGAAACTGAAGAATCTGTTTAACTCCTTCAAGAAAACAACAGATACGCTCCGTGGTCTCATACATTTTCAGGAAGCTTGGTTGGGAGGCAGTTTGAAGGCATAAAATACCTAAGGTCACTTAGGACCCTGGGAAGCGACGTCGTTGCTCAAGACCTCAGTGTTCTCCTCTGTCCAGTGGGTATCATGTCAAGAAGGAGCGACTTGATGCGTGTGCCGTGTGCAACACACGCGTCTGGCAGCCAGTGAAAGCTCCATTAAGTGACAACAGCCTGTTAATTTTTAATCAGAAAAAGTGAACCAGCGTCCAGAAACTAAAGAAAGAGGAAGACACGGGCTGCGATTGCAATGGGGAAACTTTTCACTTGGGACTTGTGGAGAAAAAAATCGGAAGGGTGTGTAGCCAAAAGCCAAGGCTATTTGACTAAGGGCTGAAAATGTAGTGTGGCTTTCTGGACGCTGCTAATGGCATTGCACCCTAAATGCCAGAATAGAGAAATGCCTGGGTGGGGTGAGGAAGCTTAGAGATCCTCACCCCTGGAATAGGGGTGCGCGCACGATCACACATGCCTCCCCTCCCCCCACCAGCCCTTTGTGGCTGGCAGGAGGAAGGAAAGAGGAAAGGAGGCTTGGGTGGGTGGGGAGCCTGAAAAGACAGCCATGAAAAAGGGAAGGAAGGGGGCTAGGGAGTGGTTTGCTGTTTAGAAGGCCAGAGTCGAGAGAAAACCACCTCTTTTGGGTTGAGCTCATGGCTACCCTGCGTCCAACCAGGATTATGAGGGTCTACTGCGTGCACTCCCCAGTTTAGGCACTGAGAGGGGTGTGGATCTGTGCCCCGAACCCGGTCCTGGAGGTGCCTACTCACCCGCACTGGGCTGAAGAGTGTCTCCCTGGAATTCGTGTCCACCGGGAACCTCAGATGCGACCCTGCTTGGAAATAACGTCTTTGCAGACGTGCTTAGTGAGGACGAGGTCTTGCTGGTTTAGGGTGGACCTTAAATCTAATGACTGGTGTCTTTATAATAAGAGGAGAGGAGACACAGAAACATATACAAATACAGGGAAGAAGGCCGTGTGAAGACAGAGCCAGAGACCAGAGCGATGAACCTACAAGCCAAAGGATGCCAAGGATGGGCGGTGTTCACTAGAACTAGGAAGAGGTGAAGAAGAGGCGTCCACGGAGCCGTCAGAGGGAGCATGGCCCTGTGGACATCTGCGAGAAAAAAACCCTGTTGTTGTAAGCCACCCTTTTGGGGCCACAGCAGCCCAAGGAAACTATATACGATGGAAGAGAAAATCAGAATGTAGGTACTCCCCCTTTTGCAAGGCATCCTGTCAATAGAAACCTGTGCACATCAGGGTCGGGCCCTCACTTTACGTGTTCAGTGCTCACTGATGTCTGGTTTCAGTTCAGACTGACCTCTAGTTCCAATTGACATGGAACCACTCAAGCCTGTGCAGAACTCCCACACACACACACCCCTGCAAAGGCACAAGCAGTTTATAATAGAGAGAAAATGAATAAAGCACAGCCCCCAGTGAGTAACAGAAGACCTCAAGGCTGCGAACCACCTTTGGTTAGTCAGGAAGGGCTTCGGGGCGCGTGGGGGGCTCAGTCGGTGAAGCTTCTGCCTTCGGCTCGGGTCATGATCCTGGGGTCCTGGGATCGGCCCCACATCAGCTCCCTGCTCAGCGAGGAGGCTGCTTTCTCCCTCTCCCTCTGCTGCTCCCCCTGCTTGTGCTCGCTCTCTTGCTGTCAAATAAATAAATAAAGCCCTTTAAAAAAAAAGTCTATGTAAGTCCTTAAAAAAAAAAAAAATCAGGAAGGGCTTCCCGGTATGAGCAAGTGTTGGCTGCAGTTTTGAAAGACTGGAGGAACACGGGCCCTCAGAAATGTCACAGGGGAAATGATGGGTGCCTCCAGGCTTTCTTCCAGGGTTCCAATTCCGACAGGACCACATATTTGCTCTGAGGTCTCAGTCTGCCTGAGGCTCTGTTTTCTCACCTGAGATCCTAACCCCCAGTGTGCCTGCAAACACCAGACCAGATCTTTCACAGCAGCCCCTCCCACTCTCAAAGGTGTCCTGGTTTGTATTAAAAAAAAAAAAAAAAAAAAAAAAGAGCACCGGGATGGTTTTTATTTTCTGTTTTTCTAATGTGAAATTGTATCATTACATATGCTTTTCAAGCAACAATTTCCCCGGAGATTCTGATACTCAGCTTTGCTACCTGAGTGAGGGTTCCTTGAGTGAGAACCACTTGAGCAGGGAGTATCTGAGTTTTTTTCCGACAATTCAGCCTAAGACTTTAGAGCAAGACCTCTGAAGCTGGACTGACGTGGGTTTGTATCTAAGGCCAATGACCTGCTAGCTATGTGACCTTGGCAATGCATTTACCACAGCCCCACTCCCCCATCTCTGAGGGCCAGTTTTTTCCTTAATGCAATGGAGCTAATTATACTGTAATATTAAAAATATTAATAATATTTTGCCCTAATTAATGATTGCACATATTAATAGTAATATGCACTAATAATAGTGCAATAGATCTCAATACTCCATAGAATTGCTGGTTTGATTAAACGGTACATATAAAACCCTTAGCACAATACCTGTCACAAAACAACGATTTCTTAAATGGGAGGGCTTTTTTTTTCTTTTTCTTTTTCAATGAGAGTTTAAAAAAAAAATCTAAGAATTATGCTTTAGTTGTGCAGGGTTTATTTGGGTTTGATAGGAGGAAGTACTTCTAGACAGTCAGAGCAGAGACGCCACAATATCCAGACGGCCAGCTATCAGCTGTGTCGTAGACCTAAAGCCCGGTACAAATTATCCCTAATTGTAGATAATCGAAGAACAAAATATGCAGCCGATGAGACAATGAGACGCGACACAGAAGATGTTACTGCCTGGGATTTGATTCTATTTCTACCTTGTTATGGCTTTCAGCTTGCTGCCTCTTTGCCATTTTCTTTTTCTTTTTTTCTTTTCTTTGGAAGGTTATTGTTGTCTTGCCCAGATCAAGGCAGCACAATATTGCGGGGAAAATTTGAGGAATGCTCCGTCACTCAGAGCTTTTTAGTTATAAGGAACAAAAAATTCTAATGACTAGCTGAATCCTAAACAGAATTTTCCAGAAGGACATTGGAGAGCTCCCAGGACTGACAGGGACGTGGAAACAGGGTTGACACAGTCTTGGCTGGGGGAATGCCAAGAGTCTAGAGAGCCAGACAATTTGTTCTCTCCAGGGACAGCGACCAGAAAGAATGGGCTCCCACCTCTACGTTCTTTTCTTGGGTCATTCCAGTCAAGACTCAAAGTCCTGCAGGGTCCAGGGAGAAAAAGTCTGGCTGGTCTCCCCTGGGCACCTCTATGGCTAGGAGAAGCCTGCCTCTCCCCCTGAGACTCCCAAGACAGCCCACATTGGGTAAGAGGAGATTCCAAAAGGAGGTGGGGATGCCACAGGGGCTTTTAAAAGTGGGCCTAAGACACTCAGTCTGCCATCCCCACCTGCTCCTGAATGTCTGTGTGCTCTGTCCACAGCCCTTCTCCTGGCTGGACCTCAACTTTCTCATCCGGTCAGCTCACGTGATATTTGGGGGCTTATCCTTCCAGAATAGTCTCTGACCCCAGCAGCTCGGATCACCCTTCTCTTCATGTTTAAACCTTCTGCCCTGATGGTCATGAGTGACCGACTAGTCAGAGACCAGTTTCTGAAGGGCTGACCGCAGATAGGAAGACTGTGGGCTAAATTCTGGAGCAAGCACAGCTATTTTTCTAATTTACTTCGGAAGAGGTAGCAGTCTCGGTGCTTGGGAGGGAGAATTGTGAGCTTGAGAAGAGGGGGGGGGGGTGCCAGGCTCCTAGACAGACAACCTCGGGAGGCCTGTCTGGCCTGTGTAATCTGGTGATGGTCAGGGGATGAGACGAAAAGTTCAGGTTCAACTATGTGCCATAGACTTTGGGGTTGCTCCCACACCTTGAGGAAGGCTCCGCAGTGCTCATCTCGGAGCCTTCCGGTGTCACAGGGGGACCTTTGTTAAAACTTCAAAGCACCTGAAACAGCCTTAAAAATAGACTGGCCCAGGCCATTGTGGGTTTTGAGGCCTTAGGACTTTCTGAAGGATTGTGGCAATGAGATATGGTGGGTGAGGAACTGGGCCGGGGAGTGGAGCAGACCTGGGCTTGAACGTCCCCTCTTCCACCTCGTCACTCGGGACCCTTGAGTGATTTATTTGATTTGTCTCAGAGTCTTTTTTCTCATCTGTAAAATGGGAATAATCCTAGTTTCCTAGTCACATGGTTGTGAAGATTCAAGAAGAAAAATCATGCATAGTGTTTTGCACAGTACTGGGCTCATAGAAAATACTTGATAAGTGTTAGTGTTGTTACTATTTTTGTTATTATTGTTATGTCCCAGTTGGAAAGAACTTAATATTTATGGTTACCTGGTCTAGGCTTACTGATCCGTGTTACAGACAAAGGTACGAAATACGAAGGGTACAGATAATGGCGGTACAGAAAGTCAGTGCTATGACTTGACCACGACCCAAGGCTATGGGGATGGTGTCACCACGACCAGAAGATCCAACAAACATGGTGGGAATGATGTGAACTCCTCCACTGCAGTCTGTCCACAGACAATAGTCCACAAGTGCCTTCATGAGGCTCCTGGGTGATCTGGCTTGGGACCCACCCCTTGGGCTTCATCCAAGCATGTTCTCCTTGTGCTATCTGCTCTTTCTGTTCTAGTTTGCTCTGGGTTCCCTGTGCATGTCTTCCCCTCTCCCACTGTAGGGTCCCAGAATATTTGGACTGACTAACCCATTCCCACCCTCCATGTCTTGGCTGAACAAGTTCCCTGAAGCCCTAGGCTGTTAGACAACCCCCTAACACTCTGTTCTTCTCACGGCTTTGGGTGCTTAAATTTATTTACTTAATTACTTGTACTAAATTTACAGCCAGAGTAAGAAGAGCCGCTAAATTCTTGTAGGTTGGAGAATGATCCGGTCAGCCATCTTTCGAAGACCATTCCTGGGCCTTTGAGGAGATCAGACTAGAGGCGGTGAGAAGTACTAGAGACCCAGACAAAGGATGATCGTGGGTGAAAAGAAGGTGGTAGCAGCCGCAAGGAGCCGAGAGGTATTTCGGAGACGGGATCTAAAGGACCTGGTGACACATTGAAATGGAGGATAAGAAAGGGGAAGAGGGAGAGGACATTCTCCCTTACTGAATCTGAGCTACACCGTTTCTCATAAAGTACCTCAGTTAATTCTCCCAAAAGCCTTGGCAGGGAGGCTACACACCCCTGGCCACCTCTTTATTTTCTTTTCCCCCTGACAATTGGGAAAGTCAGGCTCAGAGTGGCAGAGTCATCCGGCTTGGGTCACACAGCCAGCTGGTGGCACAGCCAGACTGAAACTCAGGTCTGGGAGACTTCAGAAGCGAGGTTCCTTCAGCTCTGACATTAGTCCCCAAACCTACTTGTTCCTTCCTGTCACTTGTGAACTTAGAAAAAAATATGGGATCCTAGGCCCCCCACTCTGGACATTCTGGTTTCGTAGCTCTGAGATGGATTCTGGGAATCTTTATTTTTTAAAAAAGATCTTCACTCAATTCTGAGAGTCAGTCGGGGTTTTGAAAACACCTGGGCTCTTCCATGCAGGTCCGAGGAGTTTAGCACCGCAATTATCCCGTGAGTCAATCTGGGGAACACCTGCTCTTTCTGTGGGCCTGTCTTTTCCTTTTTTTTTTTTTTTTTAAAGATTTTATTTATTTATTTGACAGAGAGACAGCCAGCGAGAGAGGGAACGCGAGCAGGGGAGTGGGAGAGGAAGAAGCAGGCTCCTAGCCGAGGAGCCTGATGTCTTTTCGTTTTAGGGATTGCCTTTCCTCCTGCTGGATAGGGCTGTCAGTCAAAGCTCTACCACAGGAAGGGGGCTGGGAACTAAGCTGATCCACCAGCCTCAGGGTGGGCATGTGATCCCAGCAGACCAGTCAGAATCCCTTCCGAGGATGCTGGCAGCCATCCTTGCCCCAGGTAGGGTGGGGAGCTCCTGACTGAGATGAGGGTGTGGAAAGAACCCTTAAGCTACTGTTTGAGCCCCTAGATCCCGCCACCCCTGGGCGTTTTCAGTTGCATAAGCTAATGTGTACTTTTTTGTCTTTGCTCTGCTTTATTATTTTTTTTCATTTGCCAATTGAAGCTTACTGGTTTATGCTGCTGGTAACATAGAGATCCCGACTGATAGACTCAGAGAAGCTATCGCTGAGGCTCCTGCTGTCCACAATGAATTACGTAGACCTCAGAGGGAGAATCCATTTAGTATGAGCTGAGCACAAAGCATAGGGTTGATCAGAGTGAAAAAGATGGATGACCCCAGGAAGTAGAAACTTAAAATGTATAGCAAATGCATGCTTGCATTCAGTCATGTGTCGATCCACTCACTCATTCACTCAACACAATTTTATGTATTAGACCTGTGCCTACCGTGCGGGGTACAATGATAGGGGAGAACATCAGAGACCCGTTCTCTAGGAGTTCAGAGCTTAGCAAGAAAGAAAGAGAAGGAAACAGGTGATTTCTAATCCAGGTGAACATGGCCTGTGAGAGAGCAAGAGCGGAGAGCTCTGGGAGCCCGGAGGAGGAGACCTGGGCTGGGCTCTGCCATCCGCTCCCTGAAGGAATCACTGTCTGCAGGAGTGGCCCTCTCTGGAATGCATCCCCCTCACCTTAGCTCCCCCGCATTCAAAGGCTGAGGGGCTTTGGAATTCCAGGCGATTGGTATCCGCTGATAAAGAGGGAAGCGGCCCTTCAGGTGGCAATGGCTGGCTTCATCCCCCTTCCTCCTGTATCTTCAACCCTCCCCCTTTCAGCTCTGCCCCATCAGCATACAACTGAATTCTCTCTTGCACCTCCAATAAGATAAAGTTGGAAGCCACTCCAGCCGGTCAAACCAAATACAAATCCTGTCTTCAGGATATAGCCATCTCTTTCCTTATCCTCACAGCTACCCATTTGAAAAGGTTAGTGAGAAACATTTCCCCTTTGCTTTAAAATGGCTCTTCACGGGCCCCTGGGGGGCTCAGTTGGTTTGCGTCTGCTTTGGGCTCAGGTCATAATCTCAGGGTCCTGGGGAGAGGTCCCTGCTCAACGGGGAGTCTGTGTCTCTCTCTCCCTCTGCCCCTACCCCCTGCTAGTGCTCTCTTGCTCTCTCTCTCAAATAAATAAAATCTTAAATTAAATAAATAACATGGCTCTTCATTCGGCCATTCGTGAAGGAATTGTTGAGTCCCTGTTTGATGCCAGACGTTTATGTTGGCGCTGAGCGAGGATTTGTTGGTGAACCCATGTGGTTCCATTTCTCGGAGCAGGACAAGTGATGACCATGCAGAGTGAGAACTGTTTGGACATGTAATCCAAGCCTCCTAAGGAACCTTGTCTCAGCGGTCAGAGAATACTAGAAGGTGAGCAATGAAGGATGAGTAAAACATCAGCCCTGTAGGCTCAGGTTTGGAGGATTGGGTGGGTGGTGGGTCACCAGTGTTTTGAGCAGAGGGGACAAAGTGTCTGAAAAACCTCACAGGACGTAGGGAAACCGGAGTGATGAGGAGTCCTCCATACCAGTGTGTGGAGGACCTTGTAGGTGTCAAACAGCTTTGGACTTCATCTGAACAGTCGCGGGAACCCCCTGAGGGGGTTTAAGCAGGGGAGAAGCCTATTCATATTTGTGATTTTGAAAAATCACTGGGGTGGCAGTGACGGGGAAGGCAGTGGTTCTCCAACTTTCTCAAGCCCCAGAAGGCTTGTTAGCACACACTTTCCTGGGGCCCGTCTCCTGGGGTGCTAATTCAGGGAGCTACGTGTTTCCACTGGTAACAAATTCATGGGTGATGTTGATACCAATGGTCTAGGCATCACACTTTGGGAACTCCTGGAGAAGGTACTGCAGGAGGGCAGGATGTGGGGGAAAGGAGTGGGCAGTTGTTTGAAGTGGTCAATGGAATGAAGGGCATGAAGAAGGGGGAGGATCCTGGGGAGGAGACGTGGCCGAGAAGATGCCTCCATGTTGCGAAGTCTAATGGACCATTCTCTGCACATCCCAATGCATGTCTTTCTGCTTTTACAGAGGGCTTCCTCCTGGCTTCATTGACACCATTTTCCTCCACCTTCCCTCCATTCCTCTGATGACTCTTCTCCTTTGTTCCTCTTTCAGCATTTCTTGACCTCCAGCCTTGCTTCCATTTTCCCTGGCGGGAAGGGGTGGGGTCTTCAGCAGAGAGCTTCAACTCCATCTTGCTCTAAAAGTGTTTGTACAATCACTTAGTCTGATTACCAGTTTTCTTTGTTCTCTACCAGCCCACAGGTGACTCAGGGCCAGGACCTTATCTCTGCATCTCTTCCCACCAGCGGCACAGTGCTGCGGGCACACAGTAGGTGCTTAATAAATATTGATGAACAAATGAATAATTCCTGCTGTCACCATTTTGCCTGTTTTGTGACTGAAGGCAAGTTACTTCATCTCTCAAAATTTTCATCTCTTGAGGTATAAAGTGGGGATTAGAAATAGAATTCATCTCCTAAGTAAGGTAATGCATGTGAAGTGTTTGGCACGCAGTAAACATTAACTATTGTTGTTGTATTTATTGTTGGTACTTGTGTGCCTTTGGGAGAGGTATTGAACTTGTCTAAACTTCAGTGTTGTCACATTCGACAATCACTCTCCAGCTGGGCTGTTGTGAGGGTCTGTGAGATGGAGGGTTTGGCAGACAGTAGGTATGTAAGAAAGGTTAATTCTCTCTCCCCAAGCTCCCCCTTTCCCCACCCCCAGAGACCCCTGGCTTGGGCTTGTTTTATCTCTTGATCGGCTGATGGGGTGACAATGGGAAGAAAGTGTTGGGGTTTGTGGCTGAGCTCCCAGGCATTGTTTAAAAACAAAGAACATTCCTTTTAACCTCAGAGGATCTACATCCCATTAACACTGGTGCCCCTCAACTGTGTCTTCTTAGCGCAGACTAATATTGAAAGAAATAAAATTAAAACCAAAATGTGACATCAACTCAAGAGTCATTGAGAGTCACCTCCAACCATTTAGGCAAAGCAAATATTTTGGGGGGTTTCTTTTAAATTTGGAATTAGTCTAAATTCTCTCCTGAAGAATCTAGACCAGAGAAAGGTTATTGCTACAGTCTTAGTGGTGGGTGTAAAGTCTTCTTAGTTTTTTTTTTTTTTTTTTAATGCGTCTCTGTTCTCATCCTATTAGCTTGTTTTTACCCTCCTTCTCCTTTGAAATAGGCCTGTAATGGTCTATAACCTTAAACGAGGAGTCTTCTGATCGTGTTGTGGGATACCCTTCAACATTAGCCTAAGGATTATTTATGTTGGGAGGAAATGCATCAGGGGCCCCTAGTGTGTGTGCTAAAAAATTATTATTGCCTGAGCCAATCATAAGCTATTACAAACAAGCCACAGAAAACCCCCTAACTCTTGTTGTCCTCTTTCCCAAGCTTTGTGCCAGATTTTGTCTTAAAGACCAGCAGAGAGAACTCTACTTAGGCTGGGATTTTGAAAACTTTGTTCATTTAAAAATGTGATTGTTTTTATATTGTGGATCTCCTTTGTTGCTTCCAAATGGCAGCATTGAAATCACACTTCCTTCCTCTTTTTACATTCCGTCCCTACACAAAATCATCCCCAGATCCCCCTGGGGTTAGTCATTAATTCCTGGACAGCATCCTGGGTAAGAGGCATAGTCCGTGGTAGTTCATTCCTTCCCGTATGTTCTTGACCAAATTGCAAGCTCCTCCCCTCCATCTCCAATTCCTGATTATGGTTATCTACAAAGTAGATCAAACAATGGCACAGACCCTGGGGACTCCCTGGGTTGGCTCTGAGAGCCAATTTGTGTTGGGGTCAAGATCAGCCTGACTTTCTGGAAAGAAGTTGGCATCTGCTCTGTTTTCTGACCTCACTCTTGCTTCATAAACCTGAGGGGGGGGGGCGGCTAATTGGTAGTTGGAATGGCTCCCTTCCATCCCCACAGCCAAGCCCTGCATCCCTAAGTTGTTTCCTGATTATTCGGAATGGGGAATTGTTTTCCCAATGAGGAACCCTCTCTCCTATTCTGCTGGCTTGCCTGGACTTAGTGATCAAATTAACACCTTCCTTGTTCTCAAGTGAGTCACTCCAGAGCCGCACTCCAGCCACAAAGGGGCAAAGAGTGAATCTTTTAAGATCGCCCCCGCTTTTTAACACTGTGAACTATTCAACTTCTGTGGATTCTATCTCCCTTTGAATTTAGGGTATAGGGCGTGACTACATGGAACTACTAGGGTGGGACATGAGATCCAAAATAAAGGATCCAGAAAAAGACATTAAGGGCTTGAGTAAATTATTCTAGAGTTCAGGACCAAAGACAGTAATTATTTATCGATGTATGGGTGATGGTTGGTGCTGGCGTTGGTGGTGGATTAAAGTTCTAAAAAAGGGTACCGGATCTGAAGATCTACTCTGAGGCTGGAACAATGAGATAATTAGAGCAGTGAGAGTAACTTCCATTTGCCTGTGTAATGTTCTCCTTTCCGGTTCAGACCCTGGGTTTGCAAAGGCTTATAATTAATGTCTACATTCAAAAATGCCTTTTCATGTTCTAATGATGACCATGTGTCATGAGTGTCCATGTGTCAAAGAGGTTGGAAGGAAGGGGAATTTGTAGTTTCCAAAATAATGACTCATGTGACAAAGAGTAAGTATGTTTTATTTAGTGATCCAAGCAGTAGCCTTCGGAACTGGCTGCTTCCCAGGAGCAACCGGGTGAATCGCATTTAACAAATGGCTAAGGTAGGAGTCAATGACTTGTGGGTTTCTCAAAGAGAAAGAAAACGTGAAACAATGAACAACAAAATAACAAAATGAAATGAAACAAACAAAAGGGGAATTGATGTCCTACAGGGCTTAAATGTTGAGATTTACGGCAGTAACCTGCTAGATTGGTTGGCTTGTGAGCGACCAGTTTATTCCCACTGGCTTGTTGGCAGGGCGTTCTAGTACAGGTTGAGTGGACTGCCTGGGTTTGCATCCTGGCTCTACTGTTCATCATCAGAGGGCTTTGGGCACCTGGCTGAGTCTTTCTGTGCCTCAGTTTCCCCTTCTATTGTAGGGAAATCAACATTAGGCTGATTTCCTTCATCGGGTTGCTGTGGAATTATTACAGGGAAAATGCTTCTAAGAATGCCTGACACACGAACGGGTTCGTATTGTTATTGAGTTGGTCCATCAGACCCCAAACCGAAAGTATTCCTGACCTCAGCACTTTAGACGCAGGAGGAACTAAGGCATGACAGCAAAGTGTTAGGTGTTTTTCAATGGAACAGGGACCTTAGGTTCAGCCTTTTACTGTGTGATCCCAGAGAAGTTACGAAAGCCCTGAGCCTCTATATTTCATTTTTTGTGAAACAGGGTTAGTAACTTGCCTCCTGGAGCACCATTGAGACTTGGGAGATAATCCTTGTAAAGGGCCTAGCACCTGGTAATAGCAGTCAAGCAGCAGGGGAGTAGCATGGGTTAACCCAACTAGAGTTTCTTCTTCATCTTTCTCCCACCCCCAGCCCTTACCCCCTTTGTATACTTAACTTATCTCTAACCTCTGGTATCCCTTTGCCTCCTCACCAGCCTACTGCCTGTTCATTCTTTCACGTAGCGACTCTGGCCCTATCACAAATCTCCAGGAAGCATCTTATAACCCTGAGAAAATAAAGACCTTTAGGCCCCCGACCCATTTTAACAAAGAAAAGCCCTTGCCCTTTTTGAAATAACTTCTTTTCCCATCTTTGTAAACGCATTCCCTTGAGGGCCAAATTCTGTGAATCGGAATTGATGAAAAGAGAATGGAAAGGAAAAAAAAAAAGGCAAGAAAAGAAACAAAACACTCACAACTTAAGATTTGGCTCAATTATATATTTGCCAGGTATTTTATTTTTTCTAAAAACAATAGAAAAAATCAACTTTAAAAAGGAAAATGTACTTAAATAAAAAAAATTATGGTTTATAATACATGGTTTGAATTCTTGTATAACTGCTATAAACGTTTTATTAAAGCTATTTACATTTAATGGCCATATTTACATGGGAAAATGGGGTAAACTTTACGATTTTTTAAAAACAATTCTTAAATACAAATCTGTTAAAGGAAAAAAAAAAAGATGGCAAGCATAAAAAAAAGTTCTTTTATGCCCAAAGTTCTATTTGAGGCAGTTTACATCATGGCTAAACCTTTCAATCCTAAGATCTAGCCTAGGTTGTGAGGTTGCATTTGAACATGCATTTGAAAACAGTTCAGATATGAGGAATTGCTACAGTTCTGTCAGAAGGAACCTTTTTCCTTACTTTCTCTTAGTAACAAATGAGAATTCATGACCAATTCCAGTTCCTCCCTCCAATAGGTGGACTTAGGCACCAGAGTTCCTTAGCTGTTCAAGTTTGTGTTTCAACTGTTCTCGCCGCTTCCGCAACAAGTCCTTTTCTGAGATGAGCTTCTGCTCCTCTGTTTGGACGGACAGGATGTACGCGGTGGCTTTTTTAAGGATGACAACCTTGGGGGCCTTTTCATTGTTTTCCAACTCCGGGATCTGGTCACGCAGGGCAAAAAAGCTCCGTTTCAGCTCGTTTCTCCTCTGGCGTTCTAAGACGTTGTGTGTCCGCCTCTTGTCGTTCTCCTCTGTGTCCGAAGACCTGGGGCTGGCGCATTTACGGTTGTTGCTGATTTGTTTCAGGACCCTGCCACTGTCCAACTTAGCCCTCTTGGCGGCCGGATAGTCCTTCCTGGTGGAGGGGGGCGCTGCGTAATTGTGCTGATGGGTGGACACATGGCATCTTTTAAGGACCAGCGGGCTATGAGGTGGTTTGCTGTGGCTTCCCGACGACGGTGACCCCGATTCTGACCTTTTGGCAGGGGGCTGCCTTTTTTCCACAGAAACGACATCAATTTCTTCTTCATCCTCTTGTTCTTCCTCTTTAAGAAAGGAAATAGAAAACCACCCGGTTAGCCACGTTTCCTTAAAGCGATCAATGACCAGATTAAATGAATGCTGTGTAAATATAAGGCATTATTATATGAGAAAGAGCCCTGGCACCAAGTTATCCCCAGAGAACAAACTGGCCAATCCACCCTGCTCTTCTGGCCACAAAGGCCCCAAGTCAGAAAGGGAGAATGACAGCTAGGTTTACAGCACAGACAAGAAAATTACAATTCACCAGGATAAAACGTTGATGCCAATTCTTACCTAAGACTTAATGAGGCTTTGGACACACCCAAAGCAAAGCACATTCCCAAGCACCTCCTACTTTTAAGGGATTCTACCAAGAACCTTCAGGTGTTGCAAATGATAGCTCCAAATCTCTTGGTAGGACTTTAGCAACTCCCTATTTTACTGGAAGTGCAAAAAGAAAAAAAAAAAATTCTTGCGGCTTTGCCAAAAGTTGTAGGGGTGAGGGAAGGAAAAAAGTCCAATTTTGGCAAAGATTTGCTTTTAAGTGTTTAACACAGGCTGAACAGATCCCAGCTCCTCAAGCCATCAGCTCCTAAGACACCTTCACTAGTTCCCGGGGCCCCGAGGGGAAGCTCCTCTTTTTTTGTGGATCTGTGGTCCACGAAATCCCAACAGCTTCTCTCTCAGAAGGGAAGAGAGAGGCAATTCATTCACTGTCACAGAGATCAATTCTCTCTTATCCCCCTTCACACACACCCCCACCCCCCACCCCGGGGCAATTAAAATGCTTCAGAAAAGTAAGAGGGAGTGGATTGAGTTGCAAGATAAGCCAGAAGATTTAAAAACCCAAATGAAATTCCTAAGGGGAGGGAGGGAGAGGAGGGGGCTGGCCACCGGGGCAGTCTTCGAAGGGATGGGAAGGGAATCCTAAAGCCCAGTGTTCCGGGATGATGAGCTCCCAAGATCCTTCCAAATCTAACATTTCCCTTCCCAAATCTGAGAAAAGAAAAAAGGCTGGGTCAACTGAAGTGGCCAGTTGAATGAGCCGCCCGAGGAAAAATCGTGAAGAGACCCAGTCGCCCCCTTTGACAGGCCGGGAGGGGCTCCGCTTACCCGAGTCGCTGCTGGTGGTGGGCGGTGTCTCCTCGTGGAGCGCCAGGGGCTCGGGGCTGGCCCGCGGGGAGGACTCGGCCGAGGAGAGCAGAGAGTCCGAGGACGGGGAGAAGGCGGTGGAGTCCGGGGAGGCGCAGGGCTTGGGCGAGCTGCTGTCGTTGAGCGGGTAGGGGAAGACCACGGACGGGTCGATGCACTCGGAGGCGGCGGCGCTCAGGTCCTGTAGGTACAGGCTGGAGGTGGAGCAGCCGCCGGGCCCGCGGGCGGGGCTCGGGCTGCTGCTGTCTTTGCGCGCAGCCTGGTAGGAGGCCAGCTTCTCGGAGACGAGCTTGGCTGCGGCCGAGAAGCCGCTCCACATGCAGTCCTGGATGATGATGTTTTTGATGAAGGTCTCGTCGTCCGGGTCGCAGATGAAGCTCTGGTTCACCATGTCCCCTCCCAGCAGCTCGGTCACCATCTCCAACTGGTCGGCCGTGGAAAAGCTGCCGCCGCCGCCGTCGTCGTCCCCCCTGGGGGAGAAGGACGCGACTGCAACGTAGGAGGGCGAGCAGAGCCCCGAGCGGCGGCTCGGGGACAGCGGCGGGGTGGGCAGCAGCTCGAATTTCTTCCAGATATCCTCGCTGGGCGCCGGCGGCTGCAGCTCGCTCTGCTGCTGCTGCTGGTAGAAGTTCTCCTCCTCGTCGCAGTAGAAATAAGGCTGTACCGAGTCGTAGTCGAGGTCATAGTTCCTGTTGGCGAAGCTGACGTTCAGGGGCATCGCGGCAGCCTGCTGAGGGGGGCACACAAAAGGGGGGGGCGGTCTTGAGTTAAGAAGGTCTGGGTGGGTGCCGCAGCCCGGCGCGGCGCGCGCCCCGATGCCGAATTGCTCCCCTTCCAGCGCTAGCCCCAGAAGGGGCGGGTGGCGGGGAAGGGCACCCTCTCACCCCCTCCAGGTGGCCCCCTGCTATGTGGGACACACGCTTGGTGAAGCAGCTGCGGAGCGCCCGCGGAGCTTGCGTTTCCCCCCCGGAGCGCGAAGCCCGGGGAGTCCGCCCCGCCGCCGCCGAGCGATCGAAATCGGCTTTGGCCTCCTTAAGCGGCCGGGGGAGGCGGCAGCGGGGAACACAATCTGCCAAACCCCAACACGCTGTTTTGCGCCACCTGAAGGAGAAGGCGAGAGGCGCCGCGGCGGGAGCGGCTGCGCGCGGCCCCCTCCCGCGCCGGGCCCCTCCGCGCCGCGCCCGTTCCCACTCGCGCCCTCGCCGCGCTCCTTCCCCCGCGGGCGCCGCCGCCCCTCCCAGCTCCCCCGCCGCCCCTCCATCCCCACCCCCAGCGCGCCCCCCTTTCTTCCTCCGCCGGCTTTTCTCCGTGTCTTTCGGCGGCTGGTGGGGCGAGCCCAGCCGCCGGCCGTAACACTTCCCCCCATAAATAAAAGGGGGGTGTTAGATAATAACAGGGGCACCTCCCTTCAACACCCAATACGGCGACGCAACTGCGCCAGAGCCCCTGCTGCGATTCCGCGCCTGGAGCCGGGCGTCTTCCCCTCACCCGCCGAGGGTAGCAGCTGTTCTGGAAAAGCCCGAGCCCCGCTCCTTGCCGCCCCTCCGCATCTCAGGGGCGAGGGGACACCAGGGGCGGCGGCGGGGGAGCCAAGGATGGGTGCAGAGATTTGCCCTCGTTTCCCCCAAGTCCATGATTCCGGGAGAATCGGACACATCCCTGCCCAGCCTCCCTTACCCTGGTCCCTGCGCCTCCCCAACACCCAGTCCCAACCAGTACCTCGGAAGCCCAAGATCCCTAATTTTACTATTCTTTTAAAAAGCCGAATGCCAACTTCTTAAAAGGAGCAGGGGGCGAATGGGAAACGCCGCGGGGATCGGCGGGCGGGACGCGCCGCAGTGTCTGTCTCCGGCTGTCAGAAATGCGGTAAGACGAAATTTAAATGCCCTTTCCGAGACGCGGAAAAGTCAGCGGCTGCGGAGCTCTCTGGCTCCCACACGCAATTTGTAATTCTTACTCCCAGGAGCTCAGGATGGACAGGGCTCTCTGCCCACCGTGAACCACAGCACCCCCCCCCCCCCAAAGCAAAAGCAGTTAGTGCAATAAAGCAGGAATGTCCAGCTGGTCGGGGGCCGCGTCAATATACATAAGGAAAAATCTCAAAAAACGAGTTTTAGAAACGCACCCGTTGTCCCTCTGCCTTCTCCCCTCCCATCTTGACAAGCCACTCTCCCCCATCCAGTTCTGGTTCGTCCTCACTCCACCCCGAGCTACCACAACTACTCTGAGAAAAGTGTCAATAGCGCAGGAATGGCTGAGACGACACCCCAGTTCGGGCATTCGACTTCGACTCGTCGCGGCATTGCATTAAGGCGGTAGGGAAAATAAATGAAAAGGCAAATAAATCGGGGTGCTTACCGGGTTTTCCACTAGCCGAAGGAAATCCAGCGTCCAAAAAGCGGCGAGGAGCGCCTTTCAGAGCAGCCGGTCGCGGGCAGCGGCGGGGAGAAGTGTCTCCCCAAATAAGCAGAACAGCCTCTCCGCGTCCGGAGAGTCGCGCTCTCCCTCGGGTCTTGTAAGTTCCAGGGGAAAGTGTCCGCCCGCGGCAACGGGCAAAGTTTCGTGGGGGCGCCGGGGGTTGCGCCCCGTTGGCAGGGGTCGGCGGGCCGGGTGGGGTGGGGGCGGCTGGGCCGGAGGCGAAGCCCCCTTTCGCTCCGGATCTCCCTTCCCCGGGCGCCCGGAGCGCCACTCGGCTCGCTCGGCTCGCTCGGCTCTTCCACCCTAGCGGGCGCGCCCGCTCACTCCCTCTGTCTCTCGCTGGGATTACTACAGCGAGTCGGATAAAGCCCGAAAACCGGGTTTTATATTGCTAGGCACGATCCCGCCCCCCTCTGTTCTCTTTTTCCCGCCAAGCTCTGAATAGCCCTGCCCTTCCCGCGGCCGGCTGGGAGCCAGGCGGCGTTCGGGGCGCAGCGGTGGCGGCAGCAGCTGCAGCGGGGAGAAGCGCAGCTCGGGGGTCCTCGGCCGCACAGACCCTCGCATATAAAGGGCTGGTGGGCGGGGATTCGCGAGAGAGGATCTTTTTTCTCTCTCCCCCGCCCTCGGCTTTGGGAACTGAGGAGGGGCGATTCTGGGAGGGACGGGGGTGGGGGAGCGGGGAGGAGACTCAGCCCTTTCGGCCTGGCACTCCAGTGCGCCGAGCTATCGGATGTAAACAGTCAGAGCGCAGCTTGAATTAACTGCGCGCGCCTACCATTTTCTTTTGCTCGCGCTCAAACCCTCTCCTTTTCTCCGCCGCTGCTCTGGCGCAGCGCTCGGTTTGACAAACCGCATACTTGTCCTGCGTGCTTAAATCATCGCAGGCGGAACAGCTGAGCCTTCAACACAGAATACACCGTGTACCCAACCGCCCCGCCACGCACGTCCCGGGCGGACGGGCGCCTCCCGAAGGCTGGGGACAGGGCAGCGTTTGGAAAATCAGTCCTATGAAGACGGGAGGGAAGCAGGGGTATTTATGGGCGCGCGCTCTGAGTGTGTGGGGTGTTAGTGTCGACGGGGATAAATGATAAGAGATATAAGGAGGAAAATGATGCCTGGAATATTAAAATAACTCAGCAACCCACTGCCACGTATACTTGGGAGAGGGCGTTACGAATAAACACCCATTGCATTTGTCGGCGGTGTTATGCCTTATATGCCTACAGCTATCTATTGCGATTGGGTTACCTTCCACCCCAAATGAATCCCTCAATTTGCTGCCTAAGCAGCAGACACCCCCGCCCCCGCCCCTCCCACGCAGACCTACAGTGGGGTCGGCGGGAGCCGGCTGTTCCCCCAGGACGCGCTAATCCCTGAGATCTTTCCTGCGTGCTCCCGAACTGGAGTTAGGGAGGAGCGTGGTTGCGGGTGCGCGCGGCGGGGGACCGTCCCCCGCCCGCTTTCTGCCAGTCTGCACCCGCATCCCACCCCCACGCCTCTCACTCGGAGTTCCCAATTCCGCAGCCAGGTTTCAGTAAAGAGACAAATCCTCTTTGCGCCCCGTGGCGCCGGTTTGCACCAGTCTGGGGTTCCCAGGTTTGGGGAAAATCAAAGGCGCTAGACGCGAGAAGTTTTTGGTGGGGGGCGCAAGCCTCGGGGCTGCAGTTCCCAGAAAGCGGGGGAGGAGGCGAGCTGGAGGACCCTGCCTCGCGAGTTTGCAGAGACTCTGGTGAAGAAGACCGTTAACTCTTCCCTCCTCGGGCAAACCGGACATTCACTTCCTTTCTGGGTCTTCTTTCCACTTTATATTGGAATCGAGATCATGCACAAAAAATAAATAAAATAAAAATTTAAAAAATACATCAATTCTTATCAAAGTAGAGGAGTCAACTATTACTTCCGTGCCTTTTTAGTGGGTCTTGGGCCAATTAAACATTGGCCAAATTTCAAGCATTAATTTCCTAGTTCACTGACTAAATTTTTTTCTCATCACCAGTGTTCAGTGAAAGTCCTTAGGTATAATCTGGTACATCTATATACATTTCTTGTACACATTCAACCCAGAATGTTGCCCAACACGACACAGGATTTATTCGCTCCCTAAGTGAATCTATATTTAATATACACTATATATTCCCTCGGGATTTGCTATTTTGCATTACACCAGGGCATTAAAAACAAAGGCAATCTTCCCACCGGGGTCGCTCACCCTAAAGCATTTTAAGTAAAGTTTTCCTCCCCCCCACCCCCCGGCCCGTCCCCCGCCCCATTCCAAACAGAAGAAAATTCGGGGAGGGGGGAGGAGAAGACCTTGCAGAGCGTGTTCGAGATAAATTATTACCCGTTGAGTTTGCAGCTCAGCGTTCAATTGTTAAATGAGTAGCAACTTCCTCCAAATCAAGCGCACAGCGCAATTCGGCTTTAAGGGTTGCAAATTTCTCCGGCCTCTGGGCCTTTGCCGCAAACGCTGGGAAGCGACCGAGCCCTAGTCAAGGTTTTGCTGCAAAGCGTCTTTCCCCGCCCCCTCCCGGGACGGCACCCGCGGTGGGGCTTGCGAAAGTAAAGTAAGTGTGCCCTCTACTGGCAGCCGAGATCACTGCGCCCGGATGCCGACTGAGGGAGGGAGGTTGGTGGGGGCAGGGGTGTCCGGAGCGCAGGGTTTCCTGCGGGGCGAAGGATGGGGCGGCTCCTTAAAATGAGTTTCCAGCTCCCTCCTTACCGACTCCTTCAGGCCCAATGCAAAGGAGAGGAAGGAAGAGGAATCACTGGAAGGAAAATAGCTCGGAGGCGGCTATTCGACTGCAAAAACTGGTGAAAATAAATCCATCGCTACTTATCGACAATGAACATCACCCCATGGAGAACTGATGCTATTTATGGAAAACACGAAATAATTAACAAGTACAGACACGAAAAAAAATGTCCAACGAAACTCTGAAGCAGCAAGAAAACCTTTAGCCTGCACTCTTAGAAACCCATCATCTCCTAACCGTAGAGTTTTAAAGCAAGATCTTGGATTCATTGGGGAAGACCAGGAGCTGTGGAAGGGGAGGGGGAGTGAGAGGCGTGGGTGTGGGATGCGGGTGCAGACTGGCAGGTATTTGTGTTTTGTTGTTATTATTTTTTAAAAAAATTTTTTT
Source organism: Ursus arctos (assembly GCF_023065955.2). Lineage (NCBI taxonomy): Eukaryota > Metazoa > Chordata > Mammalia > Carnivora > Ursidae > Ursus > Ursus arctos. Next base: position 73,996,887 of record NW_026623078.1, on the reverse strand, counting down.
CCCCAAAAACAGCGCTGATGAACAATAGCCAGATGTTTTGATAGTGATGGGGGAGGGGCGTCTGAAATTCCACTGGAAAAGAGTGTAAAGGAACATTTTGTTAAAAAGTTTTCATACCGAAACAACTGGACAGTAAAGGTTGCAGTAAATGTGAAGGGAGTTGACATTGCATGTTTCAGGGGTGCGAATATCTCAAGTAGTCTTGTTAGGAGAGAAGGATGCTTGACAGTGTCTGATCACCTAGGTTTATCCTCAGGAAATTTGGCAACAGGAGATCCTTCCTGCAAGAGGCCTCTTTGGGTGGTGTCCCAGGAATCTGGCACTTTGGGCTTTGCTCTGCTGGAGGCTAACTGACTCCACTCCACAGGACACACAAAAACAAAAACAACAAAACCCCAAACCATCCAACCTAATCAAACAACAGCAAAAGTAGGTTTAGCTTGACTTCAGAGGGGAGTTTTTGAAAGCAGTTGAAGAGGGCACGGATGCCCTGCCTTAATGTCCGACAACTGAATTATGCCAGCCTGATGTGGGACCGTTGAGGATGTGTGAACCCCAGACAGATATGCTGCTTGTGGCTTCAGGACTCAAACTCTCTCTCCCCCAGATTGGTGACATCACCTGGTGTGTTACTTTCAAGTAACAGCTGGGTGTTATTTCTTGCCTCCAAATGAAGTAGGGGCCCTCCCATTTTATAGCCAGGGAAACAGAAAATCAGATCTCCACCAGGCTCAGGGATGCCAATGTCTTTTTGAAATTTTTAAGAACCACTTGACCTAGAATAGACATTTGCCAGGTTGAACATGGCTGGGGAGATGAAAACGAATAATGTCTTCGCAGATGACCGAAGTGGAACGTGCCCATTGTGAAAGGAAAATAGTCAAATAGAAAAATAAGGATTCAGAGAATGGAAAGAGTTTGTAATCCTAATCACCCAGAGATAGCTGGGTAATAGTTGGGGTTTATCTTTTAAGGACACTGTTTAAGCGACAATTTGGTCTTTCTGCCTCCTTTTGGAAGTCAGTAGTAGGTGTCTGTTGACCAAGCATTCCTGGTTTGCTGGTCTAGGGACACTCTAAGGCTGTGTCTCTCCTTTTTTTAGGGTGTTGTTGGGGTTCTAAGAAGAGGCAGGGCTCCAGAAGGGCCGCTCTGTTATCACCCCCAGGGTCGGGACTCCAGGTAAACAGTCCAGTGAGATTGCCTCCCGGAAGAGAACACTGTGTCACTGCGGGGAACATTCTTCCCTCCAGGATGGTATAAATAAGAATCATGAATTCTCACAAACTCATATTCTCACGATGACTTTGTGGGTGCCACTTTTAGGCTTAGGGAAAAGGAGAGGTGTGCAGAAAGAATGAGCAATTTGATCCAACTTTCTCGACTCTTTTCAGAGATGTAAAAGGAGATATTCAGAATGTGTGACTTACATGGCACCAGTCGTCATCTCCCCTGTTCTTTGAATATCTCTTCCCCCACCCCTCCAAAAGTTTCCTACCGAGTGAGTTGATCTTTGACAGATAAGAGCAGTGACTAATATAGACAGAAACTGGACCCCGGTGATCCAACCAGCTCCAACGTGGGGGTGAGACAGAACTCCCCACCCCTCCCCGGCCCCAGAAGGCTGGCTTGTAATTTCAAAACCCCTTGAAGTCATGTGGGGCCTGGCAAGGAGGGAGGAGAGAGGGGAAAATGATAAACCTGTATCTCCAGCAAAAAGATCATTTTGAAAGAAGGGCCATGAGATTCAAACCCAAGCTGGCCAGGGAATGTTAAAGGCAGGGAAGATCTCATCAGCATTTTCATGCCAACCATGTGTCCCAGTGAGAGGAGCACTGGGAAGCTCTTCAGAAGAAGAGCGGATGAAATCTGGCCAGTCGTTCATTCATAGGAATGATAACAAAAAAAGGCAGTGAAGAAAATCTTGGTGCATTTTAAAAAAACGCATGGTTTTAAGATGCTGTCTCCCTCTCCCATCCCTATACTGCATCACTTAAAGGAACCAAGAAGGGAAGAAAAAATAGACGTTTTTAACTTAAAACACTAGAGCCTACATTCCCTGTGTTGCATTGAGTATATCTGGTTGATCTCTTACCCACTGACTTCAGATCCTGGCGGAGGGTCCTGGTCTCGACCCACTAAACGTTAGTCTCGTCTCCAGCTTGGCATTCTTTTATTCCTCAGTCCTCCGCGAGCGAGCCTGCCTCCCTTTGTAGCCGCTGGAGTAGACAAATGGCTCCTTTGATTAGCTTCTTCAAAGGCTCGGTTTATTGTTCTGTAAGTGCCAACCCCAAGCCAATCTCAGAAGCCTCCACACTTTGTCGCTCACTTGGCCCATCTTTGCTATGGTCCTTTTGGGCAACATCTGTCCTCAGGATGGACCCTAGCTGGGTTGGAAGTGGAGGCGATTGTAAAGGACACTCTCCCCCCTGAGCGGGGGGAGATGTTAGCTTCTTAATCTCTGACTTTCTTTTGGAAGCCAGTAGGGATAGGAGTCTGTTCCTTTTATGGACTCGTAGAAATCCCAAACCAAGGCTTCTGACTTTCCGTGGGTAGCTCACCCTTCGTTGTTCTCTTTTTTAGATTGTCTCTTCCTTCCCTAACTGCATTCGAAGGAGCTTTCTCTCAGGTACCTAGTGACCTCGGATCACCAAAGCCAATGACCTTTTTCTCCTTGTCCCTCTCGACTTTGCTGCTTTAAAGGGAAACTGATGGCTTTTGGAGATGATTGCTCCTTTGGTTCTCATAAAATGATGCTTCTTAACTGGAGGTGATTTTGCCCCCCAGGGGATACTTGGCAAGGTCTGGGGACATTTTGAGTTGTTACAAAGGGGTGGGGCTTACTCCTGAATGTCCCCCGATGCCCAGGACCGCCCGACCACAGAAAGGTGTCGGGCTGGTGTGTCAGGCTGAGAGTCCCTGGCACAACTCCACCTGTGCTGAGGTCATTGACCCCCTGGTGCTCTTTCTCCTACATGTGGTGGCATGTAGCCGCTGGAATCATCTTGCCCTGGACTCCTAATAGCTCCTAGCGTAACACTGCGTTTTTCCTTGCGTGCCGATTCATTCTCTTTGGTATTGAAAGTCTTCAGTGGCTTCCAACGGCCGGAAATCGAGTTTGAGGCTCCTCTTCCTGGGCTCGGCATTCCAGGCCCTCCTGCATCTGCTCTCTGCCTTCTCTTTCCCACCAATCCTGCACTTCAGAGAAACAGATGATGTAGAGTCACTCCGAGTGACACGCGAGTCCCCAACTCAGCACTTCTGTTCAGGTACTTCTTCCAGTCTCACTTGCCTCTTCTTGGTTTATCTAAGAACGACCTTTCCTCCAGGATGCAGAGAAAGCCCTATTTCTCTGTGGAGTCTCCCCTTACTACCCTTGCCGGTGACCACCAGACAGAATCATGAAAGTTTGGAGCCGGAAGCAGTGTTGGAGAATTTCTAGTTAAGTTGTTTGGAAACACGAACGTTTGTTCTCAGAGTGGGATCCAGGGGACGCCTGGCGAAAATGGGCTCCGTGTGGCATTTTCTAGACACCAGAGAAGGGCCCTCTTCTCTCCTTCTTTACGAGAGTACAAATGTCACAAGTCGGGGATCAAATCTGGCCCCAAAGTGAGGGATCAGTTAATCCTTTTAGAGAGAATGGATGCACACTCACGTGCCACTGGGGAAGAAATCTAATGGGTAGACTTGTTCAATTATGTTTTGGCTCTATGAGAATCTAGTATATGAGCAGAGGCTGGGGAATTGGCTTGCTAAATCCGGCAAGTGCCATGACCTCCCCAACCTCACTTTTCTCATCCGTAAAATGGGACTACCGTAACTGTAGCGCCTACCTCCTTGAAGATGCTGCAGGAACTGAAAGAGCTGGTGCCTTTAGCACAGAGCCTCGTGCCTGGCCTGTACTTCGTGAATGTTAACAGTTGTTGGTGTGGGTCCTTGATTTAGCAGAAAATTGTTTATCGAGCTATTTTAAGTTTACTGCATCACCATTGCATGGTGCCCCACAGACAATTGCATAACATCTGGATCTCCTATCAGTTCATCAAGCATGAAAAATGGTGGTCTAAGTCAAGCTTGTCATCGGACAGAGGAGAAAGTGACGTCTGGCATCACAAAGAGATTACCTGATGTGTGGTGGCTCATTCCTGACCCACCCGTCTCCCATCTGCAACGGCTACAGGATTTACTATGCCAAGCGTATGCCCTTTTATAGACCTGTTCATCCAGAGAGAGCAAAATTCTGGAAGTTCTGGAAGCAGAATTATGCGTTGTTCCTATTTAATACAAACCAAGGCATTGTGTGAGAATTTCCCTCCTTTGACGGAATTCCTCTGTCCAGTGGCTGTCCAGGGGCTGACCACCAGGGAGTGGTCCTGGAAGACGCAGCGCCCTCGGGAGTAGCTCGGTCCCCGGCTCGTTAAGGCTTGTGCTGAGACCTGCATCTGCTTTCGCGCCCTGGCGAGCTGGCCTGGACACTAGAAAAACTTTGCCTTCGAAGCATCGACCCACATCCAGATTTAGAAACTGTTGACTTCTAGCCCACATTTCTTCCTATCAGATTTTAGTTCAAGGACGGCTAACTCAGATGCTTACGGGGACGGGGCGGGGGGGGGGGGTGCGGGCTGCAGCAAAGAATGTAAATTAGGAACACAATAGGGAGCGGTGGGGACTGTGCCAAACTGGAGAATGTTTGTCTGTGGGAGGCTGCCAGCTGCTTTTCAACAGCCTGCTAGTCAACCCCTTCAATATGGGTCTTCCAGTTTCTCAAGGAAGGTAGGAATTCAGGTTTTAAAATGTTGGCAACTAATTTTAAAAATTGTGTGTAGAAACAAAATGTGTCTGTGGGATGGATTCAGCCCTCCAGCTGCCAGTCTGGGATCTCTGCTTTTAGGTTTTAGTAATGTGCTCTTCTAGGAGCTTTTCCTGATGGTTTCCCCCTTCCCTTGAGGTTTTAACCATCCCCTCATTCTTTCGTGATACGGAATCTAATAGTTTACTCCTTTGGTGGGTTTTCATGTCTGACTCCTTGACCAGAAGCTTCTGGGGTCAAGGAAGATTGTGGTTTATTCACACGTGCACCTACCAAGCAAGCCAGTGTGTTGCACTACCGTTCTGGGGCTGCCGTTCACAGAGCACATGGGTCTACAGGGTCTAGCTAGCCCAGTGCTTGGTGCTTGATAGGCCCTCGGCAAATGGAGGGAGCTTACAAGAAGAGGCATACCCAGCCCAGGCCAGTTTTATTCAAAAGAGAGAAAAGCTTTGAGAATTCCTCCTTGCTTCAGTTCCACTGACAGGCAGGTGTCCTGGATGACAGGTGAGCCCCGAGATGGTTGGAGGGAGGGGGATGAAGACAGGAGCCAGCCCAGAGAAGTCGAATGGACTCACTGGCTAAAAAAACCAAAAGCAATAAAATAAAAACCTAACCAAAGTTCACAGCAGCTTTAAACACCACCCCCTCTACAATGTTATAAACCTATCCAGAGGAAAATCCACAGGAATTGAAGAGAGGAGGGAGGTATGGGAATTGGGCGATAGGTACCAGGCTGGGAGAAGCTCCTGCTGTCAGAGTTTTCCCATGGAAAGTGATGACCCTTTCCAGGGTCATAAAAGCAATGTCATTGGCAGTGATCAACATTTGTCACAGAAAGGGACTAGCACAGAAAATAGCAAAGCCATTGAAGACTAAGTATAGCTTCATGCCCCCCATTTTTCTGTCTCTCTCTGTTTCTCTGTCTCTCTGCATGAACTTGGTCATGAGGCAGACTGCATCATCTCTAACTGGGAGTTAACAACGTCAGACAGCCACTGTGAGTGCTCCTTAAATCCCTGCAGGAACGCTGTGAGGTGTAGATTGGCATTCCGTTGTATGGACGGGCAACGGAGGTGTTACAAAGACTTGCTCAGATTCACACAGAGAGTGCTAGAGATGGAATGCAGTTCCAAGTCCTTCTGATTCCACAGCGTCTCCCGGATCTGCTCTACCGTCAAGTTGGGGAGACACTGGGACCAGGCATTGTTATTTCTCCGCTGCTGTTGCTGCCGACTGGGCCAAGTTTCCTGTGGGAAATGCAGGAGGCATCAAATAGAGCCCTTTCCCTCTTACGGCTACCCCTTTCCGTGGTGCATAATGGCAAAGACATTTGAGGGTCAAAGAGAACATGAGTGTCAAGACAATGAATTCACAGAAATGGACCAGTCCTTGCCCTCCAAAGCGCTTGGTAAAGCACACTTTCTCTCTCTTTCTGCCTGGAAAATTCTATAAGGCAGGTGAGCAACATTTTTGCTTTTGCAGCAGACTTTTGTGTTGCTGAGGGGATGAGGGCAGAGGAAGGGCAGGGGTGGTACACAGGGGAGAGGACGCGGCCCCGCAGTCCTCTAAGCCCTGGCCGTCCCATGCTTCCCTATTAGATTAGGGTCGAACGCCAGCACTGACTCTGGATGTGGAGCCTTGGAAACATTACTTCCCTGAAACGAGCCTCAGTTTCTCCAGTTTCTGTAGCAGTGATAACCGCCGCTTAGAATTTTCTCGAAGGTGAAATGGGAATACACGCCCTCAGAAATGATAGCTGCTTTGTTGTTAAGATGAGAACGTTCTTTGCTTCAGAGCGTCCGATTTCTTCATTTTCTCTGATCTCTCGGATCGGAATGCCATGGCCTAGCTCTGGGGCTTCGTCGAGGGACCTGGGAGGGAACGCAGGGTCAGTGCCAAGTGTGCACCTTCGCCAGCATCCTGATGGGCGTCTTCGTGCGGTAGGTCTTATGATTGGGGGTAAGCCCAGGCTGGTGACTGGGCTCCTCACTTTCGGCTTGCACCCAGCCTCCCGTCTGCAAGGTAGAGTGGACTCCTCTCTGTGCCCCTCAGTCCCAACGGACTGGGAACATCCGTGCCTTTGGAAACCCTCGGCTGCTGTCTGTGGGCCATCTTGGAATTGTCACCCTCACTCTGCCTCTGCAGGGAGGGATGGGGGGAGGGAAGTAGAGGCTGGACACTGGCCAGGGAACTTCACAGGCCCAACAAAGAATTTCTTAAAAGGGCTGATTTGGTAACAGGCAGAGGGGAATTCCGTGGATAAATAATAATTTATGCAAGGAATGCCATCTGCTTCCCTGTTGAAGCGTTACTGCATAATCGCAGGCTCATTTCCCTTCCCATTCTGTGCCCTTTACCTTTCAACCCCTAAAATAATTATACTGACACCTCCCCAGCTGACTGGGTGGGAGGAGAGGCTTGGGCTGCCCAGCTTGGATGCTGGCTGCAGACAGTTTGCCATAAAACTGAAATAATTAATTTTAATGCATTAGAGGATTAAACACTAAATAAGAACATCTTGAAGTTCTGGCCAGTATATCTAGATGTTGTGCTGGAAATTAAAAAAACTGGCTTCATGGGAGACATTCAATTGTAAATTAAATTTGGTCTTTGAACAAAGACCCTGTTATAGGGTTCTCTAATTAGATTAGGAATCAAAACCGGTGTGCCCCAAGCCCTCTCCATGCCACCCTACCCTTACTTTGGCATCTACGAGAATGTTTGGGGTCTCTGGATTTATGTATGAATTCTTCCGTCTCTCTTCGCAGCTTGGGTGAATTCTGGCGGAGGTGGTGAGGGGTAGACCTCGCTTTGGGGGGTGGTGAGGTGGAGGCTCGGAGGTCATTTTGGGGATCAGGCTAAGTTGCCGCGAGCAGAGAGAGCAAGCCGGCTTGAGGACCGACCCTTGCCTGCTGGTGTGTTGGCTCAGATGTAGATTTTGACCTTCTCAGCATTTATGACATTTTAAAATAGGGTGCCAACACTTAAAAGTCAATAGATATCACATACGAGTCTGAATTTCTGCTTCCCTTGAGAAGCCAGCTTTGCTAATCCTGGGCTTGCCTTCCCGCGAGGCTGGAGGCTGAGGTAGCGGACGCCGCTTTAGAAGATCCTCGAGCGTTGCGGCTTCAGTCTCTCCCGCTGCTGATGCAGAGCCCACCCAGCTTACTCACAGCCCCTTCGTGGCGTCTGCCTGGTCCTCGCAGGCCTTTGAGTTTGCCACCTCTGATTTAGAAAATTTCCCGGTCTATCTACAGCTCTGATTAGAAGGGAAGATTTCACCCTTAGAAAGGAGGTATGCAAGAAATGTTTATTGAATACTAATGCTACTAGGTAATATGAAGCACACACTGTGTTCCCATGTGCCTGTCCCTATTCTTTAAAAAATATTTTATTTATTTATTTGAGAGAGAGCAAACGAAAGAGAGAGAGAGAGAAGGAGAGCATGAGCAGGGGTGGGGCAGAGGGAGAGGCTGAGCAGGAAGCCTGATGCGGGCTCGATCCCAGGACCCTGGGATCATGACCTGAGCTGAAGGCAGCTGTTTAACTGACTGAGCCACCCGGACGTCCCGCTTTTTTTTTTTTTTTAATAACAGCTTTATTGAAATAAAATTCACACACCATACTGTTTATTTATTTATTTTTTGAGTGAGAGAGAGAGAGAGCGCACGTGTGCTCCTAGGTGTAAGCGTGGGGGTGGGAAGGGGCAGACGAAGGGAGAGCGAGAATCTTAAGCAGGTTTCACGCCCCACACAGAACCCAATGCAGGGCTCAATCTCAGGACACTGAGGTCATCACCTGAGCTGAACCAAGCATCGGATGCTTAACTGACTGAGCCACCCAGGCGCCCCAACGTTTAGGACGTTTTCATCACCTCAGAAGAAACCCTGTACCTGTCGGCAGTTACTCGTTATCTCCCCCCAACACCCAGCGCTAGGCAACCACGACTCTGCTTCCCGCCTCGACGGATTTGTTTATTTTGGCTACCTCCTATCAGTGGAATCACACCATATCTGGCCCTGTGCGACAGCCTCTTTCCCTTCGTGTATTGTGTTCAAGGTCCATTCATGCAGCCTCTAAGCAGTACCTTACTTTTTTATTGCTGAGTAACATGGTAGTGTGTGGCTATATCCCACGTGATTTCTCTCTCTATTTGTTGAGGGACACTTGGGTTGTTTCCACAATTTACTATTATAACTAATGCTGTTAGGAACATTCCTGTGCAAATTTTGTGTGGATGCAGGCTTTACTTTCTCTTGGGTATGTGTATATAGACACACGCGTCTACGCGTGTATATGAGAATATATACATGAGAATGGAGACTCTGGATCACAGGGTAACTCTATGTTTCACCATCTGGGAACTTCCAGACCATGTCCCGAAGCAGAGGAGCCATGTTAGAACCCCACCAGCTGTGCACGAGGGTTCCAGTTTCTCCACAGTCTCGCCAACACTTGCTCTTATCTACCTTTTTTATTATAGTCCTGCTGGTGGTGTGCAGCGGTATCTCATGGTGGTTTGGATTTGCATTTCCCTGGTGGCCAGCAACACAGAGCATCTTTTCATGGGCGTGTTGGCCATTTGCCAGCGCTGTTGTAAGCACGTAAGTGCACTAATTCTTTGCACCACAACAACCTTGACAGATAAGTACGATTATTACCATGTTTCCTAACACATGCCAAGCTCAGACTTTCAGTTGCAAGCTTTCTTTTGGGGGGATGAAATTAATCCTTATTATACAAAAGGGAATTTTAGTTCCTGGTTCTGGAAAGGAGAGTAAATCTCAAAAGAAGACCGTCTGTGCTTCAGTAATTCCTATTTAGCATGCTTTTCCTCTCTCAGGACCTTTGCATGTGCTGTTCCTCTGCCTTGAGCCGTCTTTCCCTGGCTAACTTTTGATCACCTTCTTGAGTCTCTGAGAGGCTTCTCTGACCCCGTCCAGTCCAATTCTGGGCGCTTGTTTGTCCTTGTAGTACTCTGGACGGACCATAATCACATCCATTGGTTAGTGTCTTTCTATGTTCTTGTCTTTCTTTGAAACAAAAGGTTTTTGTTCTGTACACTTGTAATTATGCTATTTCTGTTCATTTGTATTCCATTTTTAAAAAGTTTAACACTGTATTAACAAAATCAGTGGTGTAACTGAAACCATAATTTTACGTGGCTATAAAAATATTCTTGGAAGTGATTATAAAATAGCTCCCTTAACCATTCCCTTTAAAAATGTTTAAATTTTTATCATTGCTTTGCTATGGTAAAGAACACTGACATGAACATCTTGGGGCATAAAGCTTTCATCTGTAGGATTATTTCCTTAGGGGAGAGCCTCAGCAGTGGGATTATTGAGTCCGAAGCATTTGTAAGGCCCTTGATGCACATTGCTAAAGCCCTTGCAGGGAGGTGGTACAGTGAACTAGACTGCCCCGAACACATATGACAGTGTTAGCACTGGGTTTATTATCTTTCTAAAAAAAGCTTTGCTTGGCGTTTCTTTGATGAACAGTGGGGACAAATGTAATAATTACATAAACAATGGAAGCGCATCTTAACTGATAGGCCAATTAAAAAAAATAGATACTACATTATTGGTGTGGTTTCCTGAAGGAGACCTGAAAAAGACTGAACGAGAGCGTTTGCTGGTGAGGATAAGAGAATGAAGTGGCCCGAACAGCCTCAATAAAAGTGCTGATAATGGGATTTGCTGATAAGGCAGAAGGACATATGGCTGGACTCTTACTCTGTAGCTCATTTCTTCTGCCTTATCAGCGTAGAGGCCTGCTGCTCCCCTGCAAATGAGCTACACCTGGCCGTGCAATAAAGAGATTTGCTCGCTGCAGGTGGACAGTAAGAGCTGCCCGAGACAGCTCCCAGCGTAGAGGACAGAGCTAAAGATGCAGAAGGTTGGAACTGGAGGAGGCTGGGCCAACATCAGGAGGTGAAGCGTTTTCAAGCATTTTAGTTCAGTTTAATTGACCGGTGGAATCGTTCATTTCTGTGTGAAATCCCAACATGGGAGCCGGGTGGGGGAGAGCAGAAGGGGGTGGAGGAGGGCCATTTGGTCCCCTCTGTCATTCACAAAGGGCCTCGAGATGTTGGCCCTTGTCTCCAGATGAGATGCCAATGCGATCCCAGGGACACGTGATGGGATGGAGAGATTTCTGTCCTTTGACTTTCCTCTGAGCACTTAACACGTCGTAATCACTGAGTCCTCACCGTAACCTCATCAGACGGATACCGTTGGTACTTACGTCCTGTAGAGGAGGTCACCACAGCACAAGGAGGTTAAATAATCTGTCTACAGTCAAACACTGAGGAAGGGGTGGAGCAGAGCTTCAAACACAGGCAGTCTGAAGAGGGCAGGATAGAGACTGTGAAATTGGAGGGTACGAACTATGATTAAGTGGATAGACACTGGAAAAATGCGGTCCATTGCGGTAGATATCCTGACTTTTAAAAATTATTTATTTATTTGTTTGAGAGAGAGAAAGTATGAGTGGGAGGGGCAGAAGGAGAGAATCTCGAGCCGACTCCCAGCTGAGCACAGACCCTGACGAGGGGCTCGATCCCAGGGCCCTGAGATCATGACTTACGCTGAAGGCAGATGCTTAACCAACTGAGCCTACCCAGCTGGCCCAAGGGGTGGACACCCTGACTTTTAAAAAAACCTGAATTTTCATTGAAAATGGGGTTAGCCAAGCTTGGCTTCCTGAAAGATGTCTATGAAATCAGCATTTGAAGTAAGCAGAAGGCATGGATGTCAAGGAGGGCCAGTAGAGCCCCACGTAGCCATTTGAGGGTCAGGACCTGAAGAAATAAATGGAACATTCCTATTAACAGTCTGTTTACTTGTTTGTTCCCACACTCGTAACTCATGAAGCAGGAAATGGATAGAGAACAGAGGCCCTTAGGTTCCAAGCCTGCTGTCCATGCTCTATAAATCCAGATGACTCTCTGAGCCAAGGTCCTTTCAGCTTTGAAATGGGGATAATAACGGTATAAACGTCATCGGGTCCTTGGGGGGAATAAACGAGACCATGCATACAACCTGCTTCTTTTGTCTGGTACATCACAAGTGCTCAGACAATGCTCACAGTTAACATGCAGTTATCCTCTCTTTCAGGAGGTGTTTGCTGAGCCTCACCTGTACTCATTGGGTTAGTGGAAATGTCTAGGATGACCCAGGAGGGGGATAAGACAAAGTCCTGAGGCCAAAGATTTTAGCTACGAAGTCCCTTGCCTTGAAATGTGTTGATGGGTAAGAATGTTTGAGCAATAGGACTTCATAACTGACCCAAGCATAGAAATGGATCAGGACAAGGGGTGTGGCCACATGGTCTACTGAGAGCACAGACTCAGAAGCACCCAGAAGTCAGGCCATCTTTTTTTTTTCTTTTCTTTTCTTTTCTTTTTTTTTTTTTAAAGATTTTATTATTTGTTTGAGAGAGAGAGAGAGAGCACAAGCAGGGGAGGGGCAGAGGGCAAGGGAGAAGCAGACTAGCAGCTGAGCAGGGACCCTGACGCAGGGCTCAATCCCAGGACCCTGGGATCATGACCTGAGCCGAAGGCAGCTGCCTAATGGCCTGAGCCCCGCCCCGCCCAGGCGCCCAGGATTGCGGCTTTTTTGACATGGGTTGTGTGCTGTGCTCCTTTGAGCTGCTAAGGATGAGCAAGATAAAACAAAAGGGAAAAATTAGAGCTTCCCCATTACTTAGGGTCAAAATCGGGATCTCTGGGGCGCTTGGTAGAGCACGTGACTCTTTTTTTTTTTTTTAAGATTTTATTTATTTAGTTGACAGAGATAGAGACAGCCAGCGAGAGAGGGAACACAAGCAGGGGGAGTGGGAGAGGAAGAGGCAGGCTCATAGCGGAAGAGCCTGACGTGGGGCTCGATCCCATAACGCCGGGATCACGCCCTGAGCCGAAGGCAGACGCTTAACCGCTGTGCCACCCAGGCGCCCCGAGCACGTGACTCTTGATCTCTAAGTTCAAGTCCCACATTGGGGGTAGAGATTACTTAAAAAAATCTTTAAAAAAAAAAGAAAAAGCAAAAGCAAAACCAAAATAATGATCTCTGTCATAGAATGCACCGTTAGACCTTGTCTCTGCAAAATCAGCTAAAGCTGAGTTGAATGAATTGGAAAGAATTCAGGCCATCAAACAAGGTGCCTGAATTTGCAGATCACCCGCTGTGAATAAATCATCTAAAAATTACATCAGAGCTCAAACAAAAGTTCTGTGTCTCTAAATCGACACTTTGAATCACTTTTTTTATTTAACAAAAAAAAAAAAAAAAAAAGGAAAAGAGTTGAATGGAGCCCAGGGAGACAATCACAATCCTTTGAAACTCCAAATAAGGCTTTGGACCAAGTAATTTTTTTTTTTAAAAATTGGGCTTTGGAACTGAAATCGTCTTATAAACAGCAATGATTCCTGCAGCATTGGCCACATTCTAAATTCTAAATCAAGAGCCTGATGCGCCATGATTTCATTTTATTAATATTTTTTAATTAAACAATATTTCCGAAGACTTCATTTTTTTAGGTTAGCAATTTTATGTTCACAGCATCATTGAGAGGATGGGATTTTGCATATATTCCCTGTCCCACACATGCACAGCTTCCCCCAGGATCTACAACACTTACCAGAATGGTACAGTTTCCACCAAGGAGGACCCTACATTGACACATCACGATCTCCCAAAGTTCGCAGTTTACCTGAGCGTTCACTCTCGACATTGTAGTTTCTAGGGTTTGGACAAATGCATAGTGACATGTATCCATCATTATAGTATCATCTAGGTTTTTCAAAGCCTTAGAAACTCTGTATTATCCATGAGAAACAAATAAACAAATCAAAAAATGGGCAGAAGATATGAACAGACACTTTTCCAATTAAGACATACAAATGGCTAACAGACACATGAAAAAATGTTCAAAATCATTAGCCATCAGGGAAATTCAAATCAAAACCACACTGAGATACCACCTTACGCCAGTTAGAATGGCAAAAATAGACAAGGCAAGAAACAACGATTGCTGGAGAGGATGTGGAGAAAGGGGATCCCTCCTACATTGTTGGTGGGAATGCAAGTTGGTACAGCCACTCTGGAAAACAGTGTGGAGGTCTCTTAAAAAGTTAAAAATTAAGCTACCCTATGACCCAGCCATTGCACTACTGGGTGTTTACCCCAAAGATACAGATGTAGTGAAGAGAAGGGCCATATGCACCCCAATGTTCATAGCAGCAATGTCCACAATAGCTAAATCGTGGAAGGAGCCGAGATGCCCTTCAACAGATGACTGGATTAAGAAGTTGTGGGGGCGCCTGGGTGGCACAGCGGTTAAGCGTCTGCCTTTGGCTCAGGGCGTGATCCCGGCGTTATGGGATCGAGCCCCACATCAGGCTCCTCTGCTATGAGCCTGCTTCTTCCTCTCCCACTCCCCCTGCTTGTGTTCCCTCTCTCGCTGGCTGTCTCTATCTCTGTTGAATAAATAAATAAAATCTTTAAAAAAAAAAAGTTGTGGTCCATATATACAATGGAATATTACTCAGCTATCAGAAAGAATGAATTCTCAACATTTGTCGCAACATGGACAGCACTGGAGGAGATAATGCTAAGTGAAATAAGTCAAGCAGAGAAAGACAATTATCATATGATTTCTCTCATCTATGGAACATAAGAACTAGGAAGATCGGTAGGGGAAGAAAGGGATAAAGAAAGGGGGGGTAATCAGAAGGGGGAATGAAACATGAGAGACTATGGACTATGAGAAACAAACTGAGGACCTCAGAGGGGAGGGGGGTGGGGGAATGGGATAGACCGGTGATGGGTAGTAAGGAGGGCACGTATTGCATGGTGCACTGGGTGTTATACACAACTAATGAATCATCGAACTTTACATCAGAAACCGGGGATGTACTGTATGGTGACAAACATAATATAATAAAAAAACATTAAAAAAAAAAAGAAACTCTGTATTATCTATTTGTCCTTCCCTCACCACCACCCCAACCCCTGTCCAGAAACATTGATATTTTTACTATCTTCATGGTTTTGCTTTACCCAGAATGTCATATGGTTGGAATCATACAGCATGTAGCCTTTTCCAAGCGATGTCTTTCACTCAATGCCATGCATGTAAGCTTCCTCCATGTCTTTTCATGGCTTGCTAGCTCATTTCTTTTTAGCCCCGAGTAATATTCCATTGTCTGGATGGACTGCAGTCTATCTATCAATTTATCTACAGGACATTTTGTTGCTTCCCAGTTTTGACAATTATGAAGAGAACCTGCTAAAAAAATCTGTGTGTAGGTTTTTGTGGGGATGTAAGCTTTCAGTTGTTTTGGATAAATATCAAGGAGCATGATTACTATGATTTCATTTTAAGTTTTTCAGCAGCCCTGTGCTATGATCATCCCTATGTACATTTCACACATGAGAAGGCTGAGGTCTGGAACGTCACGATTGACTTAAAGATACACACTTAAGAGTCAAAGTGGGACTAGACAAGTCTTGGTCGCTGATGGGACGCACTAGGAGTCAAAAGGCGGTCCTACCCCCAGTTTTGTCCAGACACTCTGGGTGCCCTGGATCTGCTACCACAGCCTCTCTTCTGTAAAAACAGGCGAATGTGTCCTGCTGCTTCGCAATGTCCTTGTCAAATGCAATCCTGGGCAGAGAACCACTTTGGAGTTATGTTTCCAGTTAGCGCTGTGGACACGTCACTGTGTCTCTGGGCTTCACATGCCACATCTGTGCAATTAAAAGCTTTGGACCCCTTTCCAGTTCCGGAAGTGTAGGGTTTTGCATCTTCACACCTCTCTGGGCTCCTCAGTGGTGAATTGGAGACTCCGGCTATCAGGGGGAAGGATGGGAAGCTGTGAATGCTTCTATTTGAGTTTTGGGGT
The DNA here is from genome assembly GCF_023065955.2 of Ursus arctos. Classification (NCBI taxonomy): domain Eukaryota; kingdom Metazoa; phylum Chordata; class Mammalia; order Carnivora; family Ursidae; genus Ursus; species Ursus arctos. The sequence goes on along the minus strand of NW_026623078.1, from coordinate 73,981,171 downwards.
TGAATAATGTTGGCAATTTTGAAGTCTCATTATCTTACTCCCTAATGCTTGGCTTCTAAATAGCCGTAGTTCTTGGGGAAAGGGGGTTGGAATAATAGTGTTGGAAATAGTTCCACTGGGGAGGGTGAAGGGTAGTCGGAGTTTTTAATTTAGAATCTTGGTGACCAAATGCTGCTCAGAGTTTGTCCCTGGGGCACCTCAGTCTCAATCGAAGACAATACAGTGTTCGGAATTGAGCCCGTTATTAAGTGGGGGGCTGGGTGGTGGAGGATAATGTAGCTAGGGATGGGGACAATATGCTGTAGTTGCCAGTGTGGGCTTGGTTCTAATCTCTGTTCTCTCCCACCATGGCTATGGGACCCCAAGCTCTCCATGCCTGGCTCTCCATAAAGCAGGAATGGTAACACCCCCCAAACTGGTATCTTAAGAAAGAAAAGAGGGGCACCTGAGTGGCCCAGTCGGTTAAGCATCTGACTTTTGATTTTGGCTCAGGTCATGATCTCAGGGTTGTGAGAAGGAGCACCAGGTGGGGCTCTGTGCTCAGCACCAGTCTGCTTGTCCCTTTCCCTCCCCCCTGCCCCTTCCCCTGCTGTCTCTCTCTCTCTCAAATAAAGAAATCTTTAGAAAAAAAGAAAGAAAAGAGAAGTGCAGCCTGAAGTCTGGTGCCTCGTTAGCTGTTGTCCCATTCCGACTCTACAGAGGATGGTCTGGTCCTTCAAGGGACTGGAAGCTGCTCGGGTTGCCCTTTCTAACAGAGCTGTGACGTCTCAGTGACGTCACACCATAGTGTTTTCATTCTCCGACAGTGAGGTGTAGGCTGGGCAGTGGAAAGGGGAGCCCAGGCACTGCCTTACACACGTCCTATCCTTATAACAATGCTCTAATGTTCTTATTCTTCTCCCCATTTGTAAAGGAAGACATTGAGGTGCAGGGAGGTAAAATTTGGCAAAGACAACAGAGCTCATAAGTGGAGGAGCTGGGATTCAGACCTATGTCTGTGACCTTCTCGGATCCTGGGAGTCCTAAGGGGAGTTACTGGGGCTCAACCTCCCCACCCCGAGCTCTCCCTGCCAGTGGCTGTCAACGGATGGCAAGAATCTGTTTCACTGAACTTCTCTGGGGCATTCACAACTGCTGGAAGGTTCAGGAAGAATGGGATTAAGGACACTACATGAAGACTGCAGAAGTGGCAAGAATTCATACCCTCCTGCAAGATGCCTCTGCAGTCCTTCCATAGGCGACCATACCTGTTTCTTCTCCCATGGATCTGGGCTGGTCTGGTGACCTGCTTTGGCCGTTAAAATCAGACAGAGTGGATGGTGTCCCAGTTCCAAGTCTAGGTCTCAAGAAGCTTTATGTGTTTTTTTGCTCTTTCTTAGAAACCCACCCAGCTGCCATGCAGACAAACAGGCTGGAATGTTGGAGGAAGAGATATGAGGTGAAGCAGAGTCAAGGTGCCCCAGCCCAAGGCCAGCCATGTCCTAGAGACAGAACTAGCTTGACGTACAGTGGACTGCAGATGCATGCGTGAGCCCAGCCCAGACTAGAACCACCCAGCAGAGTCCAGCCTGAACCTCCTACCCCACACAGTTGTGAGCTAATGTACAGCACTCCAATTTTTTTTGGAATAATTCGAAGTTTGTGAAAGCGTTGGATATCTCCATCACCCAGTTTCAATTTCCTTTCACATTATCATCTGATACTATTGTGGTGCACATTTCTTTGTCAAAACTAATAAACCAGCATTGGTGTATTATGGAACTAACCTGCTGGTATTATTTGGAATAATGCCTTCGTTCTATTTCAGGATCCAATCCAAGATGCCACAATGCATTTAGCTATTGTCTTTCCTTCATCTCCTCGGATCTGTGAGAGTTTCTCAGTCTTCCTTGTTTTCGTGACTTTGACAGCTGTAGGAGGACTGGCTGGTATGTTGTAGCATGCCTTTCACCTTGGGTTTGCCTGATTTTTTTTCACGATTAGACTGGAGTTTTCACGTTTGGGAAAGAAAGATCACAGATGTGAAGTGAAGAGTCCTTCTTATCACATCATGTCAGGGGGGACGTGAGATCCACCTGACGTCATTTGGTGATGTTAGAGCAGTGTTTTCCAGTTTTCTCCATTGTCAAGTTACTCTTTTTTTTTTTATTTTTATTTTTAAGACACTGCATTTTGGAGTGGTTTGCCCAGTAGATAGCTGCTATATACTACTTCCTCATTGCATTCACGCCTCTGAATTTGGCTTTTCCAAGTTATTTCCTGGACTGTTTTCCAACTTTAGTCTTTTGGTCAACAATCCATTGTAACGTTGCACTGGACATTGATCTGCGTAAGCAGAGTTCTAATGTCACTTTTGAAATTCTAAGAATCTTTTTAGGGTCTGGTCAAATGCTGTTGCCTTTGAAAACCTTCCTTGGCTCACGTTGTAAACTCCGAGAGTATTAATTCACACATGCCTCCCTTTCGTGCCGCACCGTCTGCATGCCAGAGTCTCCTCTGGGCCCTGCGCCCCAGCCACAAACCAGACACCTCTGCGGAAATTTGCCAGGAGAGAGATACACAATTAACCCAGCCGTTAAAGAATTTGAAGAGAAGTATATAACTTTGGTTTTCCCTGCTATCCATGTTCTCATGTTGGAGGTATTAAATTGTAATCTTCCTAAGCATCTCAGTCAGTTAAGAATTAATTCAGCAAATATTTATTTATTTATTTATTTATTTATTTATTTATTTATTTTTTAAAAGATTTTATTTATTTATTTGACAGAGATAGAGACAGCCAGCGAGAGAGGGAACACAAGCAGGGGGAGTGGGAGAGGAAGAAGCAGGCTCCTAGTGGAGGAGCCTAATGTGGGGCTCGATCCCATAACGCCGGGATCACGCCCTGAGCCGAAGGCAGACGCTTAACCGCTGTGCCACCTAGGCGCCCCCATTCAGCAAATATTTAGTGTGTGTGTACCATGAACCAGGAATTGTGATAGACCTCTACGAGGGAATGGCTTACATTGCTCTTGGAATCGCAGAACATAGGCGTTGTCTTGCCCAGTTCATTCTGTTGTTTTTATTTTATTTAAAAATATTTTTTTTTAAATTTAAGCAAACTCTATACCACACGTGGGGCTCAGCCTCATGAACCCGAGATCAAGAGTTGCATGGTCTCCTGACTAAGCTGGCCAGGCTCTCCCAGTTCATTCTATTGCTAAACTATGAAACGAGGACAGTAGAGGGACGGCTTACTGGGGCAGAGCTGGGACTCCAATCCAGCCAGGTCCATGAAGTTCTGGCCTGGGGTTCTTTCCATTGTGTCCCACTGCTCTCTTGGCTAATGAGAAGGAATGGCTGGCAGAGCTCAAAGGCGAAAACAAATTCACTATCTCACTATCTCAGGTAGGAGGTTGGAACATCATCTCCCCAGAAACCGATCTTCCTCCAGGGTCAGGATATGAGACCAATTCATCTCTCCAGAATTGAGACTACCCTGGAATTAAAGCAATACTCATCAAACTTTGCCCTTTGACTGAAGATCGGTCATCTTATCTGTGTGTTTGTTGTCTGTTTCCCTATTAGAATATAAACTTTGCAATGGCAGAGGCTTGTCTGTCCTTTTCACTTCTATATTGAACCCATAAGTCAGAGCCCAATATTTAGTAGGCATTTAACAAATATCTATAGAACAACAGTGAATACTGATTCATGAAGGACCATGAGACCAAGGTCAGGGATTTTTTTCATAGGAAAACTTGACTGTGTTCCTGTCTTGTTCAAAATCCTATCCTTCTATGGCTCCCCATGGCCTGCAAAATAAGCCCAATACTTCAACATTTATTGGCTGGAGCTCTTTCACTTGTGAACAATAGAAACTGATATCAGAGGAGCCTAATCAAACAATAGAATATACAGCACATTTTTAAAAGCAACATTTCTTGCTTACCCAACCACATGGGTTTGTTTCTTTTTTTTCAGGTACAACTGGATCAAGGAGTTTGGTTGACTCATCAGAATTGACATCTCCTCTTATGGTTATTATTTTAAAGATTTATTTATTTATTTGAGAGAGAGAGCGAGCATGAGCATGCCCCTCCCGGAGGAGGGGCAGAGGGATTCAGATTCCCTGCTGAATGCGGAGCCTGGTACAGGGCTTGATCTCACAACCCCAAGATCATGACCTGAGCCGACATCAAGAGTTGGACACCTAACTGAATGAGCGACCTAGGCACCCCGATATCCCCTTCTCTTAGATCAGCTTTCCTCCCTGTTGGCTTCATTCTTGGGCAGACTCTCCCCACGTGGCAGTTTTTGGTTACATGAGCCAAAACATCCCCTTCCTTTCCTTAAGCTAGTTTGAGTTGGGTTTCCTTCACTTTCAAAAAAGAAAAGGTGCTATTACTCCTTCACTTCTTTAGATCATGGCGTGGTGTAGATATATGGGATGAGTAAAGAAATGAAGGCTGAGGTTGAACCTCAGATCCCTCTCACTGACGGCTTCCCAGGAAGCTTGAGTTCAGTGGCTTTTTAACGAGAGCTCGCCTTCCCCTGGCAAATCTCACCGAACAGCGTAAGCTCACCCGAAGGTCCTTCCTGTGGGAATCAAGATCCTGTGGGAATCAAATGTCTCTTATGTTAAGCCACTGAGATTTCAGTTTATTTATCGCTGCATGTTATTTATTACTTACGTGTTAAACATTCAGTTTGTTTTAAAGCTGCGGACTTTAGACCATCCCTTTGGTCTGAGAATAATGAGTCACAATGGGGTTGAAAAGGTACGGGTCCTCAGCTCTTCTCAAAAGCAGAGGGGGCAGGACTCTCTGCATTTCCTTGAGTATATGCAGTGAGGGCTGTGATGTGATCTCCAGATTTCTCAGGATGGCTAGAGCTTCTAGAGATCACCATCATCACTCAGCTTATGGAGGATGCTACTTTGTTGTGCCAAGCATTTTGCCATTATGCTTTCAGCAGAGCTATCAGGGAATTCAATTGTGCTCATTTTTTACAGAGATACTCAACATTCACGTGTGATGCAAGGGAAAGGTGAGACATGTTGCAGAGGTGCCCAGGGGCTTTCATTGTGACCCAGCCTCCCTTCTTCCCTTGCAGGAAGGTAGGGGCCAGTGATTGATTCTGACCAATGGACTGTGAGAGGCAGTGATTTCTGTGACTCCCAAGTCCAAGCAATTAAGAGCAGTGTGCCCTCAACTTTCTCTCTCTTTCTTGTGGGGGTGATCGTGGAACCTTTATCAAGATAGTGAAATCACAGGATGGAAGAAGCTTGGATCCCGGAGTCACCAAAGAGAGCTGCAAAGACTTGCTTCACAGGCAGTGGCCGCTGAGTAAGAATCAAATGTTTTTTATGTTAAGCCGCTGAGATCTCCGGGTTTATTTATTACTGCAGCATAACTTAGCCTATCCCAACTGACAAAAGTCTGCATTTCTCCTCCAGTAGACTCGTAGGATGGTTGCTGCCTGAGATGTATTTGAACAAGATCGTCTTGTCATATATACTGATCCCCCTTCCAATTCCTGGTGTGCAGGCTTTGCCTTGAAGAATTACTTCGAAGCAACAGCCTTGGCTTGAATCCCAGCTCCACTACCGATTTCCTGGTAACCCTGGGCAAGTTACTTTACCTCGCTGAACCCCAGCTATTTCAGTGATAAAAAGTTGAAAATGATTGGGCTTTTGGGAGGCCCATCACTTACTGCTTGTATAACTTTCAGCAAGCGACTCCTCTTTCCCAGCTTCAATGTCCTCTCTGTACGAAAGATCATTGTGGTCCGTGTCTGCCAGAGTTGTCCGAAGGAGTGCAGTGGAAAATATAAGAGCCCACCGAAGGCACTTAGTGTATTTTAATCTTGCTCTTTCTTACCCACTGAGATCCCTTAGGTCTTCCTATCACTCTGCTTTCTTCATTTGTTTCTTTTTTCCCCCGCTTTCTCAACCCTTACTCAAATACAGAATATTCTTCTTTTTTGAAGAGAACTTGGATGCTTTTGTGGTTGCTCTGGTGTCGCTGAGAAAGAATCAACTTTCTAAAATAACACAGAGCAGATTTGTGTGTGTGTGTGTGTGTGTATTCACACTACTTACACCCCAGTAGGAAAAGGAAATGGCAGCTGGAAGCCGAGGGCAAAGTTGAGTCCACACCTGTGGAACATACTTAAACACACTGATAAAGCCTGGAGCGCCTAATCATTTGTCTTGAAGAAAACTGGAACAGTCACACTGATAAACAGACCAATTGAGAACAATTAAAATCTCAGTCATTTATCAGAAGCCAAACAAGGACAACTTCAGTGGGTTTGAAGGTGAGAAGTCACTTAAGCAGAAACTCAGACAGCCGGATTCCTCAAGAACAGGACATTTATAACAAGGTCTCACCCCATGCTCCTCCAAAGCAGAAGTGGGGTATGTACCAAAGAGAGTTTCAGGCGGGGGTCCTCCGTGTGCAGGGGTGGTGGGGGGGACAAGAATGACACAAAATGACCCCATATGGTGATAAATTGAGTTTATGTGCAGATTCTTTCTTTTCTTTCCTTTTTCATTACGTCTGCTTGAACTTTGTGGTTTTCCTCGGAGAGATTGGCGCCCAGAAGGAAGGGTAGAAAGAACCAATTGACTGTTCTCAAAACAAAACAAAACTCAACAAAGCCTCTTTCTTCCTCAAGGACTATTCCCATGGAAAGTAAAAAGTGAGCCCACTTGGAATTACCTGACTACAGAAACAATGCCACTTTTATTAAAGGGAGTTAGTTTTTCATTGACTCAATTTAAATATGGCTCCACAGAACTGCCCGAATCTTCAGAAGGGATATGGTCCTCAGATTAGAGACCACAGCCGAGAAATTAAAGGCTGAAAGAAATATTTTTTTTTTGAGGGAACCAAAAATAGTGGTTTAGAAGGGAGCCACTCTTCTCAAATTATGTTCATAGCAAGATATGTCGTTCAGATACCACTGGTGAGAAATGAGACCTTGTCCAACAGCCTTTTCTCCAGTGCTCCGGAATGGGGGTAGTCGCTTTGGTTCTCAGAACATTCTAAACCAGTCCAGCAATTAAAAAAAAAACCAAAAAACCAAAAAAACAACGCATTCAGGTTTGTTTTGGGGTTCTGTATAGTGTGTATTAAATAAAACACATTTGTGTTGAAATGGGTATGTTTGCCAGCTTTCTCTGTGAAAAATGTGCATACCACCTTTGGACTCATGATAAAGAAATCACACTGTGGCACCGTGGAAAAGATTTCTGTCCCGTCTGAGTGAGGAGAGCAAGGGATTTGGTTTTTCTCTAATTCAAGGCAAGTATGAGGAATCTGTTATCACTTGTTCCTTGTTCCATATCATTCTACATCTCAGGGGTTCCCAGAACATGATCACCCAGGAGGGGCACTCTGGGCTTATTCCATAGAGCTTCTGGAAAATATAAGTTTTGCGCAGGGAGCCTCGTAGCTAGGGTTAACAAAGTTGCAGGTGGGCTTGTCCCCATCTTGAGAATTCATACCATCTCTGGTTTTTATTCAGACAGGTCTCTCTGGTGAGAAGGTAGTGGGATAAGTCTTGGTGTGGATTTTGACTACAGTGTATAATAAGTATTCTTCTTCTTCTTTTAAACAAAATAAATACCTGGGATTTAAAGAAACCCAGCTCATTGCTAAAAAGATTCAAATAGACAATAAGTTCTTTGGGGACAAAAACTCTGTCTTGTTCACCGTTTCATCTTCTGTACCAAGCACAGCAGTGTTCAGTTAATGACCATGGAAGAAAGGGAGGTCAGATACCATCTATCCTAACCGCGGTGTTAGACAGCTCCACTCAACATAAAGAAGGATGCTGACTTCGGGGTCATTTTTCCTTCTCTGTTGCCTCAAGATGAACACAAAGGATGATTTTATTTTGAAAGAATTTTATCCATCATCCCCATGGAGAAATGGGTGGGAGAATTAGCCAACATGGGTGTTGACACACTCCTGAGACATTTGGCAGCCATGATCTCTGTACTACGTGTTTGGATTCCTTCACGCAGAGAATTCGGTCCCACCTGGCTCCTCGCACCTCAGAGGCCATTCGATCTGGTTACTTTGTGATCCGTTTCTCAAGAGCTCCAGACTGACACCCGCTCGGCTGTCCCCTGCCCCGTACGTGGCCTCCCACAGTACAAGAGCCTCCACCTGTCAGGCTCCCGTGGATGTAGAAAATGTCTGCTCCCAGGAGACACACTGAGGAAACTGTGTAGCCGTGTGGGACACACTTCTTAGCCCTCGATTCACTCAAACGAAAAGGGAAAAAGACCCACGTAGAAAATGTTCTAACGCAAAATGCAAAGTGCGAGAAGGGGGCCGAGAACCAGCGTGCAGGGTGGCCCGAGGGTGTCGGCGACCAATCAAGGCCTTGGCGATTCTTTCCTGGCTGTGGTGCTCTTGTCACGGGTGGAGGGACATCACAAAAATGCAGACGTTACTCAGTGTGTGGACCCTGGGTGTCCTCTCGGGAATGACCCTGGAACAAGTGTTCGTCAGGCTTCAGAACCAGGAAAAACTCGGCTTTTTCCTGAGAAGTGGCTCATTTTCGCCTTGACCAGGACAGGATCCGGGGCCCTTTTCTGTATCAGCGGCTGCTGGGTTTGGGGCCAAAGTTGGAGCTCATCGTAGCCCTGTCGGTAACTCAACATTCTGGAGTCTGTTGGATTGCCTCTCCCTTTTAAAATGTCTATCGTTCCTCCTTAAGGCCCTTTCATTTATGTCATGTTTGCTCTGATTTTTAAATTTCCATGGATACTCTGGTATCAGGTGGAAAAAAAATTGATATGATGATAATAATCAACTGTCCGTAATCTGAGGAGGGGACCCCCGAGCTGACACGTGACAGAGGGGGGTGAGTCTGATGGTGGAGGAGGGGATTTCAGGCAAGATGAACTGCGCATGAGAAAGCAGAAAGGTGTAAAGTGGATGTGGGTTCCGGCTCTATCTCAGTGGTATAAAGGGGATTCATATAACAACACATTGCTTCCTTCTTCCCGTGATCTTCTTGTTCTCCCCCAGTGCATTCTGGATACTTCTAATGTATTCTGTTAGGGTGAGCAAGCAAGACCCGTGGGAGGTAATCATACAGGAGTTAAATCTGGCCCGCCATCCCTTCCCGTTAAGTCCACTCCGGGGGCCTATTAATCCTCCTGGCCCTGGAAGAAAATGTAGGGTGGCCCCAGGATTGTTCTGGTCCTTCTTCATTTTATCAGCAAACAGCGTCTCAATGGAGGAATTAAAATATCTCATCTAATACCACTTTAAATTAAGGTGGAGGCTTTTGTCTTCCTCCGGCTCAGGAGGGAAGTCTGCAGGTGGGGAGGGGATAGGGTAGGCTCCTTCTGTCCTTCGCTGGTTCTTCCCATCCCACCTAGCCCCACATCTCTGGGCTTCTGAGCCTTCAGGGTGGAGTTCAGGGAAGGAGGGAGAGGGGTGACACTGGCCTGCACGCCGCCCAGCTGTGCGAGCCCAATGTCTCACTCCACCTCTTGCTTCAGCAGTCAGTTCAAGCAGGAGCAACTCCGTATTCTTTGCTTTCTGCCCCAGGCTGCCTTGATGTCACCCTGCTGGATGCCAGGGGAACCCCTCCCCCCTGCCCTGTTGGACAATTCCTGGACTCCCCGTCCTGTGCCTAGTGGCCGTGGCCCATAACACACCACCTTCACGGAAGCCCTTGTCTTAAGCTGTGCATTTTGGAGGACCGCAGGCTAAAATAGAAATCTAGCCATTAGACACCTTTTCAGGTTTCTCAGATGTTTCGAGCTGAGCCTTTTGTAGGTGCTTTCCTGGGTTCCTCAGGGAGCCCGGCCCCTGGGAATGTCTCATCTACACTTCCTGGCCTGGGCAATGGCATCTTTATTTCCACGGATGGCTACCTTCTTCCTTTGCCTCGAGCCAGGACTGGCTACAAAATTCATGGGACCCAGTGCAAAATGAAAACATCGGGCTCCTTGCACAAAAATTAGTAAGAATTTCAAGATGACTGTAGCAGAGCATTAAACCCAAGGGTAGGGCCCTTCAGGGAGCAAGGCCCTGCATGATTGCATGAAGCCGACCCTGCCTCTGGCCTGTTATATTCGCCATGCTTCCCATCCGAGATGACTGCACAGAAGGGCTATTGTGGAGAGGCCACGTCTGGTCCATGGGAAACCCACATCCTTCGTCCCACATTTGCTGACTCGGCTGCTTCAGTGAGCCTTTTCCCTTTAGACTTCTCAGCATAAGTCACATGCAGTGTGCAGAATACCTTGTACTACGGGCCTTCAGGATGGCTCCTGATGACCCTGGCCTCTTGATTTTGACGCTGTCCCCTACAGAATCAGGGCTGATCTGCGTGACTGGTAGAATACCACAGAAGTGACAGTTGGTGACTTCTGATGGTAGCTCATCAAGGATACTAGAGCTTTGGCTTTGGTCCCTTGATTTTCTCTCTCTGGGACTCAAGAAGCCCTTTGGAGATGACATCATAGGAAAGAATTGTCCAGAAGCCAGCACTGACTCGCCTGCCATGTGAAGGAGGCACCTTGCAGGGGACCCTCCAGCCCCAGGCCAAACCTCGGATGACGCAGCCCTGGATGACATTTGACTGCAGCGTCTGAGAGCCCGAGCCAGAGCTGGCCAGCTGGGCTGCTCTGAGTTCCTCACACACAGAACCATGAGAAATCACCAATCATTATTGCTGTCTTGAGCCGCTGAGCTTTGGGGTGATGGGACATGCAGAAACGGATAACTCCTACAGTAATGCAAACCTCCCTTTCAGTGTGGGAATAGCTCCCTTTGTCACCTCTGGGAGAGAGATTGTGGGACTATTTTAGGTCTGGATGAGTAGGGTGACCCGGAGGTCCCAATTCCCTCCAGAAGAGAAAAGCTCTGGTTTGGGTGGCTCTGATCCTTTTTATATGCTCAAAAATTTTTAAAAAAAGATTTTATTTATTTATTCGAGAGTGAGCATGAGCAAGCAAGAGAGAGAGAGCATGAGCAGGGGGAGGGGCAGACTCCTCGCTGAGCAGGGGAGCCCGAAGCGGGGCTCGATCCCAGGACCCTGGGATCATGACTTGAGCTGAAGGCAGACGCTTAACTGACTGAGCCACCCAGGCGCCCCTCTATGCTCAATTTTGTATGAGAGATTCAAGCAATTTATATACAGATCTTTGCCACTTATTCTGATTTTCTTTTGCATCCTGTTCAAAGACCTCATTCTAGAATATACTTCAATCTCCTTTTTTTTTTTTTTAACCTCCAGTTATATTTTCTGTATCCAACTTGAAAATCAATGGGACCCATGACTCTGTTAGGACATTTTCCTCCTTCCTACCCTCAAGGATACCATCTCTGTGAATTGGTTTTGGGGAAAGTTCTGCATTACAGAACTTAATTGATTTAGTGTAATGATATCCCTACCACAGTCAGATTGGGTAGCCATGGCCTTGGAAAACCGAGGAGTTCAAAACAGTAGGAATATTCATTATACAACAGAAGTCTGGAAACCTGCCCATGTTCTGGGAAATATCTCTTAGCCAAAGAACTCAAACTTCTGTTCAGATTTGCATGAGTAAAATTCCAAAAAAGTCTCTTCTCAGAGAGAGAGAGAGAGAGTCACTTCTGCAATTCTGACCTCATTCTGCTAATAAGGAATGTATTACTAAGGACCAGATAATTTATTTAGCATCTAGTCACAGACTTATTTCCACACAAGGAGGACCTGAGCTGGGGCGTTGGGGAACTGAAGTACCAGTTATCACACTTCCTCTAACGATCTGCGTGAGCCGGTGTGACACGCGTGACCTCTCCGTGCTGCAAACTCTTTCTCTGTGTGAGTCTGAGAGTATCTGTTGACCAGAGAGAAACTATCACAGGGCTTTGAAGTGCTGTAAGTGCTGTACCTCTTTGAGGTTTCATTATTATGTTGCCTCTTATATTTAGAACCGTTTTCTGGAAGAGGGGAGAAAAATGGCTTATTATGACATTATAAAAACATTAAAAGTAAAATAAAAAACAAGCCAGTGCACGTTGGCTGTTAAGTCAGTTTCTGTTAATTGAATCATATTTCCCCATTGATTTGCATAAAGAATGATGATTGGTTTCCATGGGGGCAGGGGGCTTGCAATGAAGCAGAGTCACACTGAGAAGTGTTGAAAATCTCTATGCAGTTATTTTAAGATACCAAACAGAGGCCAGGAGTACGAATGTCTTGTGACAGTGAACATACTGGGTTCTTCGAAAAAAGTCCATGCGTGGGGAGCTGCACATATAGGTTGGGTGCCTAAATAATCAGGAGATCCTTCCAGCTCTGAAGGAAGTGAAATCCTGCTGGTTAGCAAGGAAATACAGGTTTTTTTTTTTTTTTCCAGGGAAAGGAGGTAAATAGATGTGTAGAAGTGGGGGTCTAGTTGGTAGGACGCAAGCTCTGTAGCTTTCAGGGATAGCTTTCCCCCGAAAGGCATGAGGGGGCATATAGGATTATTGGAATAGCTGGGGGAGAGGACATCAGGGGACATCATCATGGCCAGTCTCAGCCTGAAGCATCCAAACGGGTTCTCATGAACTCCGCGGTGCAAGAATGTCTGGGAAGCTCCCACCCTAGTCCTCAGATGATGGCAGGAAAGCGGTGGTTCTCAGGAACCCTCTGGGAGGCTGCTGTGAATCTCTCAGGCCTGGCTGCTACAGCCTCCAAAGCAAAGGGCCCCTCCTCTCCTGGGTCCTTCAGATCTAGCCCGGCCCTCTCATTGGTCAGCTCTCTCTGGGAACCATGGGGTGGAAGGGGGGGGGTATATGGGGGAAAGGAGCCCTGCTTCTCTTGTGCAATGTGGAGCAGAACTTAGAAGGAAAAGGAATGATGTGGTTTCCACGAGAGACCATCTGGTACAAGGGAGAAGCCAACTAACCATAGGATACTCCCCAGTGTGTGCTGTTCCCTGTGCCGGCCCTACCCACATTGTCTCTGTGAACCCAGTAACAACTTCAGGAAGGAGCTGGCATTCATCCTTTACCCTCCTCCCGCCCCCTTTTTATAAATAAATAAATAAATAAATAAATAAATAAATAAATAAATAAAGGCTAAAGCTTTAGGTTCAGAGGCTAGGATCAAACCACTGGTATTTAACCATCGGGATTCAAACCCGAGACTATACAAGGGAAAATCTCAAGTTCTTTTGGCATTTTATACATCTAAACTAGTGGTTCCGACTTTAGCTGTATCAGAAACACCTAGAGGAATCACTCCGCCCCCAGAGTTTCTGAGTCAGCAGGTGTGGGGTGGGACCTGAGATTTATATTTCTAGCAGTTTCCCAGGTGATGCTGATGCTTCTGGTTTAGCGACCAAACTTCGGGAGCTCTAGAGCAGAAAAGTGACCCTGTATCTTATCTCAGTCTGCTGGAGCTCAGAGTCAGGCAGAGCCTATAAAAGAACTAACTTTGCTTTAATTATTTTTACTGAGCTTGCGTATGGTCCCGTCAAGTAGCGTAGATATCCACGCTTGGCTGTGTGTGTGTGAGTTTTTGTGCTGTGTGTATTTTAGCCCTTAGCCTTAGCAGGTAATCACACAGCTGAATGAAAATGGATGGGCTCATATTTCTGAGTTCCGCCTTATTCAGACACCAAGAAGGGTTACCCAGTACTCTGCATATTTTCCTGATTGAGCCAGAATACCAAATTAAACTTCGAGTTGATGATTTATTTATTATTTCGTTGTGAGTTTTTAAAAATCAGCATTTGATAAGTAAATGGCCCAAATCGTACTTTGGCATTCATGGAAGTAACATTAGTCTTGATGAATTATTTGCTTATTCAGTGAATATGTAATTTAATTCTATAGAAATTGCATGGCAATTTAGCGCACATTAATGAGTGGATACTGTCTCATAGCTTAACGAACCTGTCATCCTTTTAAAGTAGGGGAAACATTTAAAGAATTAATAATCAACTGGGAAGAAGTCTGTTCAGAAATTTAATGGGCTCAACCAAAATTTTATGAACACTCTCAGGCACAGATGGACAAGATTTCAAACACCCAGGTCAGTCCCTGGGGGTAGCTGCTATCTTTCTTTGAAAAGAGTTAGAAAGACCCAAGTGAGCACCCAGGCAATGTCTCCAACTAGGTCCAGGGTGCTGGCTGCCGCTTGACTTCTGGCTGTCCTCATCTGTCAAATGCGGGGTTTGAATTCTTATCTTCTGGGATCATGGTAAAAATGAAATGAGATAATGAATGGATGTAAAGTTTTGAACTGTAACTGATTCGCAATAATTTATTATGATTTTATAATATTATAATCCTACTATTACCTTGGCAAAGATTTCTCCTCCTTGTTTTCCTTCCTCTCTTTCCATGACACTTTTTTCCTTCCTTCCTTCCTTCCTTCCTTCCTTCCTTCCTTCCTTCCTTCCTTCCTTCCTCCATTCATTTATTAAATGAACATTTTTTTTCTCTCTCCCCCTGCTCCTTCTTTTTGCATTTACCGATTTATTATGAAGGACGCACCTTGGAAACCACCAAATAGAAGAGATGTGTAAGGTGCATTGTGGGCTGGTGGCAAGGAGCTTCCTCCAGGCGCACCGTTCTCCCAGCAACTCCACCTGTTCCCCAACTTGGAAGCTTTTCAATGAACATTTCTTTCAGGAATCTGAGATGACCCATTTTCTGTGGCAGAAGGTTCAGCCATTCTGAATCACTCTGCCCTTCCCATCCACGTAGCCCCTGTCCCATCTCTATGCGCATTGATTGTCCTTTTGTGTCAAATTTCTCCTCCATCTTCGAGATGTAACTTGAGCATCACCTCCTCTGTGAAGCCCACCGTGATCACTTCTACATGTGGCAGAGTTCAGGGCTGTTTTCCATCTTGGTGCCTACTACCTTGGGCTGAAATTGTCTGTATTTTCCAAATGCAGAAGCTCCTTGAGAAAACAGACTGTGATTTTCAGTCTGGTGACTGTAGTGCCTGATCCAGGGATAAGGACCTGGTGAACACATTTTTTTTAATGCTGCCCCTGATGCACACACCAGCTACCGATCTTACGATTTGGGGAACTAAGGCTGGGACTAGGGTGAGGTGAGCAATGTGCACAGGGTACAAAATCTACCATGGCCAGTCTCAGCCTGAAGCAGGTGCTTATTTCCGGGGCACTCCTACTGGACACTTGGAGTTACTGAAAACATCCATCTACATTCATTGCGCAAGATAGATGGTTGGCTTCTTCTAAACGTTCGAACTTCTATTTTAATTCTTTCGATCACATATTTCCAAGAGCTTGCACTGGCATCACTAGCATCTTGACCTGCCTGAGCGAACACTCCAGGATGCCGAGTGCCTGTTACATGCCACGCACTGTGCCAGCTCCTGGGGATACACTGGTGGGTGCCGTGGACCACCTTCATTTTCAGCCCCATTTTAACTCTTACAGAACTCTTGTAGGGATGAGGATGGGGTGGGGGGACGCATTAAGTACTATACTTACACGGCTGTGATAGGAAGCTACAGGGGAAGACATGGTGCGGTGGGGATTTGGGGATGAAGGACACACGTGGGGGAGGACGGAGTCGCTGGGAGGACTGACAGACCTGGGGAATGAAAGGACCGTGGATGACTCACATGGCAGTCGTTGATCTTTCAGTGCCTCACTTCAGTCCCCGGTTGCTGGGGCGGTTGCGGCTGAAGGCAAGAGTTGCACCTTCTCTGGACTATTGCCTTCTGCCAATAGGAGCCCCTCTCCCTGAGATGCCTGGGAGGTTGCTACGCCCTTGTGGTTGGCTACCCCCTTCCCTACGGGGGCTTCAAGGCCAGTGGCCCATCTGTGCCTTGCCCCGAGGTGAGGCAGGCCTGTGGCACTGTTCTCCATCCCGGGCTCTCTGTGGGACCGGGCTGAGACTGGATTTCAGTGGACGTCACCGCTGCCCTTCCACTGCCTCCTCTTCCTCTTCCCTTCTCCCTGCAGGTCTGTCTCAAGAGCATTTCCCCAGGAAACCACTGACGCAAGGGCCCCCCATCTTGGACTCCGCTTCCAGGGATTCAGGCTTAAGACAAAAGAACGATGGCAACAACCACAGTACTGCTCCTCATTACTGGATCTCAGAAGTTTTGCACGTGATCACTTTGGGAATTCGTACAAAATCCCATGGGTTGTCTCCCTGTTTTGCAGACGAGGAAGCTGAGGTTCAGAGGTGCTCGAGGTGTTTGCCTCCGTTCACACAGTTGCTGAACTGGGAGGCACACCCGGCAAGTCTGGCTTCGGCTTCCCCATGGAAGGCGCTAGATGGCTTCCGTCTCTGGCTCCGAGAGCCGCGTGCGGCCAGAGAAGCTCTGCTTGTGGGTGCAGGACTCCGGGGAGCTCCTGAGTTCCTAGTTTGCGACCTTGGTGGGAACAGTCGGGGTGGGAGTCAGGAAGCCTGATTTTAGGGCTGGGTCTGTGCCTAGTGGCCGCATGATGGCCTCTCCCCGGGCCTCGGATTTCTCACCTGCAAAATGGGACCAACAGGGGCTTTGTGGTGTTATCACGAGCATTTTATGAGAATGTGCATTCCTTGCCCTTGTGCCTGGCATTCAGCAGGTGGTCAATTCATGCGGCTCCCAGCCTGCATGAGGCCAGTCTGATGGCAGGTGCCGAGGGGCTGGTGCTAAGGGTCAGCGAGGCTGGAGCCTGGGTGAGCAAAGGCATGAGCTCGGGTTTCGCGGCAGAGGCTACTCTGTGATGAAGCTTCTTTTGTTCTTTGGTTTACTTTTTTTCTCCTCAAAATGTGACTGGTTTTAGGGCTCCATCCTGAGGCTCCACAATCCTCAACCTATGGTTTCTCCTGTCGGGTCCAAGAGAGCTGCCTGGGAGCTGAGAGAAGGGGAAGAGAGATGGACCTCCTCTCTCCATAAGGGCAGTTCCTGGCAGACGTCCCATTTCCACTTCTGTCCCTTTGAGCAGAACTTAGTACAGGTACAGCTATACCTTTTGCCTGGAAACTGGGATTTTATTATTGGGAGAAGGAGGACGAGTAGCAGTTCTCATTTCTGTGGCAAGCCTGGGGTTTCGATGGGGGTCCCAGCGAGGACGTCTTCAGGTGCGCTCACTATGTGTTCGGCACATGTATTAATTATCTTTGTTTATTTTCACAATCGCCATGGGAGACACGCCCATTGAACAGAAGAGTCGGCTCAAGGATGGAACTCGGATGTGATCCCACGCAGGCAAGCCCTAGGGACCACACACACACCGCTATGCCTCGTTGCAGGGTCCAGAGTGGAGAAACACCATTTGTTTTTTTTTTTTTTTTTAAATGATTTTTTATTATATTATGTTAGTCACCATACAGTACATCCCCGGTTTCCGATGTAAGGCTCGATGATTCATTAGTTGTGTATAACACCCAGTGCACCATGCAATACGTGCCCTCCTTACTACCCATCACCGGTCTATCCCATTCCCCCACCCCCCTCCCCTCTGAAGTCCTCAGTTTGTTTCTCATAGTCCATAGTCTCTCATGTTTCATTCCCCCTTCTGATTACCCCCCCTTTCTTTATCCCTTTCTTCCCCTACCGATCATCCTAGTTCTTATGTTCCATAGATGAGAGAAATCATATGATAGTTGTCTTTCTCTGCTTGACTTATTTCACTTAGCATTATCTCCTCCAGTGCTGTCCATGTTGTAGCAAATGTTGAGAACTCGTTCTTTCTGATAGCTGAGTAATATTCCATTGTATATATGGACCACAACTTCTTAATCCAGTCATCTGTTGAAGGGCATCTCGGCTCCTTCCACAATTTAGCTATTGTGGACATTGCTGCTATGAACATTGGGGTGCATATGGCCCTTCTCTTCACTACGTCTGTATCTTTGGGGTAAATACCCAGTAGTGCAATGGCTGGATCATAGGGTAGCTCAATTTTTAACTTTTTAAGGGACCTCCACACTGTTTTCCAGAGTGGCTGTACCAACTTGCATTCCCACCAACAATGTAGGAGGGATCCCCTTTCTCCACATCCTCTCCAACAATTGTTGTTTCTTGCCTTGTCTATTTTTGCCATTCTAACTGGTGTAAGGTGGTATCTCAGTGTGGTTTTGATTTGAATTTCCTTGATGGCTAATGATTTTGAACATTTTTTCATGTGTCTGTTAGCCATTTGTATGTCTTCATTGGAAAAGTGTCTGTTCATATCTTCTGCCCATTTTTTGATTTGTTTATTTGTTTCTCGTGTATTGAGTTTGAGAAGTTCTTTGTAGATCTTGGATACCAGTCCTTTATCTGTAGTGTCATTTGCAAATATATTCTCCCATTCCGTGGGCTGCCTCTTAGTTTTTCTGACTGTTTCCTTGGATGTGCAGAAACTTTTAATCTTGATGAAGTCCCATAAATTCATTTTATCTTTTGTTTCTCTTGCCTTTGGGGATGTGTCATGAAAAAGGTTGCTTTGGCCGATGTCGTAGAGGTTGTTGCCTATGTTCTCCTCTAGAATTTTGATGGATTCCTGTCTCACATCGAGGTCTTTCATCCATTTGGAGTTTATTTTTGTGTATGGTGTGAGATAGTGGTCAAGTTTCATTCTCTTGCATGTAGCTGTCCAATTTTCCCAGCACCATTTATTGAAGAGACTGTCTTTTTCCCACCGGATGTTTTTTCCTGCTTTATCAAATATTAGTTGCCCAAAGAGCCGAGGGTCCATTTCTGGGCTCTCTATTCTGTTCCATTGGTCTATGTGTCTGTTTTTGTGCCAGTACCATGCTGTCTTTGTGATCACAGCTTTGTAGTACAGCTCGAAATCTGGCATTGTGATGCCCCCAGCTTTGTTTTTCCTTTTCAACAGTTCCTTGGAGATGAGAAACACCATTTGTACTCATGGATTTGCTATGGACTGACACATGGCCTTGGGCAAGCTACTTTGTTTCGAGAGGTTTCAATGTTCCCATTTGTAAATAGCTGAGCAGTTCTATGATCAAGTGAAATAAGTAACGACACGGGACAGCTGTCAGTCAACTGAAAAGTGCTCAAAGTAAGACCGACTGATTTCTTTCTTCCTTTCTTCTTTTTTTTTAGGAATGATTTATTTATTTGTGAAAGAGAGAGCAAGCGAGCAGGGGGGAGGGGCAGGGGAGGAGGGAGAGGGAGAATCCCAAGCCGACTCAGTGCTGAGCACAGAGCCTAATGTGGGGCTCGATCTCACGACCCTGAGATCATGACCTGAGTCGAAACCAAGAATCGGATGCTTAACCAACTGAGCCACTCAGGTGCCCCACGACTGACTGATGGCTTTTCGTGATCGTGGGACTCTGAGTTCCAACAGGAGTGGAGACAGAGGAGCTGGGAATACCTGCACGCCACCTTCCAAAAGATGGGGCCGACTACGTGAAATGTGATTTTGGGGGTGATCCTTAGGTGGCAGGCCACGTTCCCCGGTATTTCAGGCCCGAGCCTTGTGGGGGAGAACCACGTGTAGCTGGATTGTTTTGCCTTTCTGTCCTCTGCAGCGGGAATAGCAGGGTAGACAGGGGCAACAGGTGGAAGGACCCAGATGAGGGCTGCAGAGGGAACATCTGCCGTGTTCCTGGAAAGCCCTTCTGGGCGCCGGCTCGGGGGGGTTTGCTCCCTCGATCTTGCCACATTACCGCGGGCCCCTTCTAGCAACATCAGCAAAGCCTTTGCTATTCTTTGCTCTTTGCTTGTAATAGACACAGGACAAGAGGGGGCATTGGCAAGGCTTCCAAGGTGCTTGGGGTCCAGGGCTCCGATGCAACAGAGGCTCAAGGGCTAATCGCAGTGAGTCAGTGAGCAGCTTTCGGCTTGTGCGGCCAAAGGTTTCTCGGCAGCTGCTGCTTAAGTGTTTCTGCATGGTGCCGTCTCTGCAAACTGGGTCAACAGGTCAGTCGGGCTTTTCTACGCCAGCCAGGCTGCCTATATTGACGTGTAGGGCCAGATCTGGGGCAGGAAAAGGTTTGGACAAAAAAAAACAAAAAACAAAAAAAACCATTTAGACCTTTCTGTGCTGATACAGAGCACATGGAAAGGCTGCTCATTATTTATGGATCGCACAATTGTGGTTTGTGCAGTAACCTTATTTGGGCATACAAACAAGCAGAGGATAAGAGAGGAAAACAAAAAGGCATTGATTTTTCTTTTTTTTTCTCCTCCTCAAATGAAAGGTAGGTGGAGTGGTTCTATATTTGCAGAGGCCTAGCTGGCATACTAGCTGGCATACTCCAGACAGCAGGAATTAGAATAGATTTAATCCTCTAATCCGTACTAATGGAGACATTAAAAATGCTGTTTATTAAATTATCTTTTTGATGTTTTAAATATATTCCTTTGCAGCCTTGCAGTGGAAGGGCTGGATAGTGAAAATATTTAGCATTTCTTCCACGTTTCCTGTAATTGCGGCTGGCCCTGGGCCGAGTGATACACAGAGTCTCCTTCGGGCCTCACCACGGGAATGGGAAAAGCCATCTATGTCCACTCCCATTTTACAGATGAGAAGCTGGAGGCAGAGAGAGGCCCAGTATTTGCTAAAGCTCCTTCTGCTGATAGGTAGGAAAGCCTAGTCATCCTCCACGAATTCATACCCTTGGCCACCGCACTCTATTGAATGAGGGAGGTCCCTGCAGCTGGGTGGTGGGGTTTACGCAGCGACAGGAGCTAATCCCGGCTGGGTGCCTGCTGGGTGCTGAGCACGGAGTGAGGCCCTGTGCTCACATGATTGCATTTTGCATCCTCCACAAATGCTCATGGGTGAACGCCTCTGAACATCTCTAGAACCTTCCCTATGGAAGAGAATCTTGAATTTTTAAAATTTACAATTTGAAATAACATAACAACGTTCCTGACATCTGGTCCAGAGATTGCCAATAAATGAGTTGGCTCACTCATTTGTTTACATCAATGTTTATTTTTCGGGCTCCGACTGTGTTCTAGGTGCTAGAGCTTTACCAGAGATCAAGACAGACAGACGTCTCCCCTCAGGAAGCTCACAGGAACTGTTTGCCAGCATTGGGGATATCAGAATTACAGAGACAATTCCCACATTAAGTCCTAATTTCACAGGGGGAGATCTAGAAGGCAAGAACTTCAATACAGCAGGGAAAGTGCCCTGACAGAGGCTGGAGGCCAACTGAAACTGTGTGGTAGCTCGTCTCGGTGATGGACCCTGATGTCATCAGTTCTCTGTCGCATCAACAGGGCTGACCTGGGTTTGTTGCTGTTTGAAGGCATTGTTGTGCAGCAGTAGACATCGGAAATGTTTAGGAACCCAGTCTGGGAAGGGAGGAGGTAGTAATCCTGGAAGGCTTTCTGGAGGAGGTGGTAATTGAGTTGGTCTTGAAGGATGAGGAGTCCACGTGGCAGAGAAAGGGTGTTGGGTGGCCAAGGCTTTCCAGGCAGAAGGAACAATATGCTTTAGTTCCTGGAAAGGGCTCCATTAGGGATGGGAGACTCAAACGCCTACAAGGCTAAGGCAAGGAATGCAGGTGCGTGAAGCAGACCCTTTCCGTTGTGGGATACTGTGCATGGAGGGGGCAGGGGGCTGGGCAGCGGACGGCCTAAGTCCCTCAGCTCCAGCTCATTGCTGCCATACCACAATATAGGCTCAGATTTGCCGGATCTTCCAATGTGTCAAGAGAAGTCAGAAATTGTCCTTTAATATAAAATTGAATTTTCAAAAGCAGCCAGCCCAAACCTGTCAGGGGCCAAGTGTCCTCCATTTGCAGCCTCTTGTTCAAGAACTCCTTATGAGTCTGGGGGAAACTTAGCTTCTCTTGAGGGCTGATCATAAACCTTGGTCCTTCGCCTCCTGCTTAGCCAGGGTCCAGGGCGACTGGTGCAATGATGAACCGCGTCGATGGTTTTCTAACGGGTGCTGAACGACCGCCTAGCTGCGCTGAGCTCCCGTGGGAGGAAAGGAAGCCAGTATGAACCCACGTGCAGAATTCCAGAACGCCTCGGCAAAGCTGTCTGAGCCTGATACTCTCATGGCAAAAGTGTTGAAGCGGAATCACAGAAGCTAAGGACCGTGGACAGCGAGCCCCGTGTACGTCTGAGGCACTAAGCCTAAGGCAGACTCCAGGGCTGGATTTAGTATGTACTTTTTGAGATACTGGTGAGTGGCCTGCAAGTGTCTACACCCTAGAAAGTGGAGCCAGTGAGTTTATCCGGCCTGCACTGTGTCAGGCCTGAGGCTCTCCAAATGGGAGCTCACGGCATACTCACAGCAGCCCGAGGAGATCGGGGCCACCACGATGCCCATTGTACAGGTAAGTAAACTGAGTCCCAAGGAGTTTTTCTGGTTTGCCCAAGGTCTTGCATGCAGTAAGTAGCAGGTCAGGGATCTCTTCTGGGTCTGTTCAAAGCCCACTTTACTATCTACTCTCCTGAATTTTCCTCCCTGGCATCAAAAAGAGAGATCTGTGAAGTTTTTATTTG
This sequence comes from Ursus arctos, assembly GCF_023065955.2. Taxonomy (NCBI): domain Eukaryota; kingdom Metazoa; phylum Chordata; class Mammalia; order Carnivora; family Ursidae; genus Ursus; species Ursus arctos. The sequence continues at coordinate 73,958,776 of NW_026623078.1, read as the reverse complement.
AGGGAACCTCAGCAGTGACAATGTGACTGGAAGGGGTGGGCCAGGGGGGCAAGCATAAGGTTTTTCTTTCGTAGAATGAAGTGCTTTCCCTTCCTCTCGCTGCAACCATAAGTCATCCACTTGGTGACACTATGGACAGGCAACTGGTGAGGAAAGGAATTTCAAGGACAACCCGTATAGGTGAGATTGAGTCACCTGGTGTACTGAGCTTGCGAGTGGTATTCGGTGACTCAGAACTCTTTCCCTGTTGGACTACGTAGCTTGACTTGCGGTCAGAGGTGGTGCCAAGCAGAGGCAACACTGGGGGTCCTGGAGCCTGAGAAATGTGGGTTTCCATCTTGATTCCTTCCTCATTCAGCTGCTAACTTGCTGTGTGACCTTGGGCGAGTTGTATGGCCTGTCTGAACGTCAGTCTCTTCTTCCATTACATGGGGACAAGAGTATTCAACTCAGAGTCCCTGGTGCTTAGCACAGAGCCTGGGACAGTTGGCACTCCACAAAGCCTTGCTGAAGGAAGGAAGGAAGGAAGGAAGGAAGGAAGGAAGGAAGGAAGGAAGGAAAAAAGGAAGGAAGGAAGGAAGGAAGGAAGGAAGGAAGGAAGGAAAAAAGGAAGGAAGGAAGGAAAAAAGGAAGGAAGGAAGGAAGGAAGGAAGGAAGGAAGGAAGGAAGTAAAAAAGGAAGGAAGGAAGGAAGGAAGGAAGGAAGGAAAAAAGGAAGGAAGGAAGGAAGGAAGGAAGGAAGGAAGGAAGGAAAAAAGGAAGGAAGGAAAAAAGGAAGGAAGGAAGGAAGGAAGGAAGGAAGGAAGGAAGGAAGGAAGGAAGGAAAAAAGGAAGGAAGGAAGGAAGGAAGGATTAGGGAAGACTACAGAGCGGAGAGCGGATGGGATCTGAAATGTTCCTGGAGCTTCACTATGTAGAGAAGAGGAACTGGGGTGTTGCAAACCGACCCAGGAACGGAGAACAGTGTGGTACAAGAAGCCCGGGTGTAGGGGACAAGGAACGACAATGTGGCTTCTGTGGAGGACAGGGTGGCCCAGGAGGGGCAGGTCCTGGGTTGTGACACGAATAGCTCCTCTACCAGCCCTTGCATCTCAAAGTGCTTCGCAAGTGTTAATTCAATCTCCAAACCCCTCATGATCAGTGATATTTACCCACTTTCTGTAGGTGAGGAGACTCAGAGGAGAGGCGACGTCCCAGGGCGATGCTCGGCAGGTGCACCCCCCGCCCCTTCCCCCTACCCAGATTGCCCACGCAGAGCCAGAACGCAGTTCTAGGAGAAAGTAGGAAAACAGGATTAAGTCTCTCTGCGTTCCCTCCTCCTACACCTTCACGTGCACGGACACAAAACTAGGACAAAAAAAAAGTGAAAGTTGTCATAATTATATTTCTTAGAATTTCTTTAAGGCCCTCCAATACAGTCTCACATGTACACCTCTATTCATAGATTTCTGGGACTTGTGGGTGATGTGGTGGATAAAACTGTCCAGTTGAGTGTTTCCCTGATGTAATTCAGATGTCAAAGCTGGGTATATTTCTCATATTTCTTATCTGTAAAATCGGAATCTTTCCTCAGTATGTGTGGGGAGTTAAATGAGTAAGTATACATACATATATATTATTTATTTATTTATTAAACATTTTGTTTATTTATTTGTCAGAGAGAGTGCACACGAGGGAGGGGAGAGGCAGAAGGAGAGGGAGAAGCAGGCCCCTGGCTGAGCACGGAGCCGACCGTGGGGCTCGATCCCAGGACCTTGGCATCACGACCTGAGCCCAAGGCAGCTGCTTAAGCAACTGAGCCACCCAGGTGCCCCTTTATATATATATCATTTAATATATATTATGCACTTAATCCTCCCAGCAGCATGCTGCAATTACATGTTTATTACTTATGTATGTACACTAGCCTCAGGGCCGGACCCTCTGGAGGTGTTGACAAGACGTGGTTACGATCATGATTTTAGTGGACCCAGCAGAACGCCCTCCCTGGTCTTCCAAGCAGCTCCCAGACACGTCCACTTCAGTGTCCTCCCCACTTGAACACATGCGTTTGACCAGTATTTATTGTCCCTTCAGCACTGTGCGAGGCTCTGGGGCTAGAGCAGTGCTCAAGGCAGGCAACCGCTCTGGTTCCACTCACAGTCCAGTTTAGAAGCTGCGCATTGAGAAAAAAGAATCCCGTTCTGCAACAGTCCTACCGAGGTGAGCATTAAGAACAGGACCCAGGACGCTCTGAGGGGGTTAAGAGAAGGGTTCCTCCAAGTCAGAGTGGCAGGGAGGGCTTCTGGGGGAAGTGATGCTCTCACTAGGATCTGAAGGGTGATAGATCCATGGGTGAGGGAGAGAGGCAAGAGGGGGCCCCGAGAGAAACACACCAAACTGAAGAGATGAAAACATTTGCCCAACAACCACTGCCAGGTGTCTTGTCTGGAGGATCAGGCAGGGGGAGGGGAGAGGCACAGGTGAGAAAGCAGCCTCGGAGGAGCGGAACTCAGGAGATGTTCAGCAGCAGTACCCACCCTGGAGTGCAGCTTGACAAGGGACATAGAGAAGGAGCTAGAAGGGCTCAGAGGCAGGCTTCCCAGAGGCAGCTCGGGACTCGGGAGCTGGGATTTCTTTTATTTATTTTTCAGCAGAAATTACTGAGCATCTATAAGGTGCCAGGCGGTAGGCTTTGCCTGTTGGTGCAGGAGGGAGCAGGAACAGCTCCCTGTCCTGAAGGAGGTCACGGTGGAACAGGGCACAGGAAGGTTCAGAAGTTGGCGGTGGAACGAGAAAGAATGTGACCTAGTTCTCGTGTCTGCCGTCGGAGCGAGTGGAGGGGCATGTCAGCAGGGCCGAGTTGTGTTCACCAAAGGCCACTGCAACTGGGTAGGTAAGGCTCTATAACGACGTCGAACTAACTAATACTAATTAATAGCGCCTTGCATGGGTTCCATGTCACGCTTTAGAAAGCGTACGCGTGAGGTCGTTGGTGAGTTCCAGCAGTTCTCTAGGAGGTCAAACAGGTGTGGTCACCCACGTTGGAAAGACAATGAATTTGAAGCTCAAGAAAGATAAATCAAGTGAGTCTTTTGATTTTGGGGACGTGGAATGCCCATCGTTGATAATATGTAATTGGGGGACTTGGGTTTTAGATGCATTCATTTTGAAGATGCCTTTTGCGAGGGTTTCGCCTGAATCTCCCCAGAATACCTGAAAGTCCACAGCTAGAGATCAGACTCTGGTGCACAAGTCAGACCCTCAGTGGGAGACGCTGTGGGCAGACCTCTCTCTCCAGCTCACCTGCCACTGAGGGTGCGCACGGTACCCACGGTCACGAGCTGGAGAACTGCAGTGTGGCATTTCTGTAGCACATGGGCCGCCAGATACTAGAGCATGTCCCTGGAGCCTTTCGAGAGTGAAAGGGGGTGTGAATCATAATTGCCCAGGGAAGCAGGCGTGCTCTGGGACTGTCCCCGGCAAACTGGACCGTAAGGTCAGCCTTCCTATGAGTCATCCTTCTCCCTAAGTGGATTCAGCTTCTTCCTGTGCCTTCCCTTTTTTCTGAATCACTTACTTATTCATTATAGAAAAATCAGTCACCGGACTCCGGCTCCTCACGCGGGGCTGCCAGGGATGAAATATCCCGGAGTCTTCTCGGTAGAAGCACTCCGTGCACATGGACTCACTCCCTTGGATAAGTGGACACAAAGCCACCCGGAGCTTTCCTCTGCCACCTTGACGTGTGTTAATGAGTAATCAGAGGCAATGCTCATGTGGGTCATGAGGTGGGGGGGGGTTCAGGAGACTATGTCCACAGACACCACCAGGCAGGGCCTTTCAAAGTGGGAGGAAGCCAGTCCCCTCCTGAATATAGCTGTGCTGAGCTGATGGTTCTGGGGGGGGGCCCACTCGCCAATGCTTTTCCCCCTTTTATCTTGCCTTGTTTCTTGTGTGGCGAAACATTCATCACGTGGTAATTAATTATTTGCGGATATCCATTAAATGCTTGTCAGACAAGAAGGTAGGGCCTGGTTCCCACTGACCGGTAGAGGTGGCGGCCCACGGAAGTTTCTACTGTATATTTGCTTGCTGACTAATTGACTTGAGGAGTGAGGCATGGACAGCCTCTGATGAGAACCCTGGGGGAGTGAACTTCCTGGGAGAATAATGGGGTGAAGGTAGGCCTGGAGAGGGGCTCACAGATCTGGACGGAGGGACAGAAGGCCTTCCTTCAGTGGGATATCCCCAGGGATGGTCTAGCTAAGGAGAAAGAATGAGATGTCGCTTCCAGAAGTCTTCCCGAGTGCCGCGGGTAGGGCAGTGGCTCTGTGGTTGTCTGGCCCCTCTGTCGTCTGCCCTATCCAGAGGTAGGTTCGGCCTGATACATAGCTGAGCGAGAGATGGAGTAAGGACTAGGATTTCCTGTCTGGACGGAATGGAGGCCCCATTTCCAGGATCCCAGATGTCCCAGTGGAAAGTGCCAGGGGCTGCCAGCAGGTGTATAGAGCTCAACCGAACTAGCAGGAGAACCTAGGAGACAGCAGCCATCATTATCTCTCCTTCTACAGATGAAGAAACTGAAGCTTCCAACAGGTAATTGGGTCACATGAGATTTCACAGCTAATAAGTGAGGAATCGGGATGTGACCCTCGCCTGTCTGGATCTGGAGTGTGCGTACCCCTGAGCCCCGGTGAGAAGACCCTGACCTCTTTATACCAGGACCCCCCTGCCAAGGTCCCGGGAGGCAGCAGTCCCCGGACGAGCGTGTGTGTGGCAGACACTTTGTATAGACCATGGTCATGTCGGTCATCCTAATCCCAGCTGCTTCTCCATAAATAGTGGTTCATTGAAGAGCCAGGAGCCGTGTTGATGGCCCGCTCACCAGATGCTTCTAAGAGCACTCCAAGAGCACTTCTAAGAGCCCGCGTATCCCTCCCTACCACACTGTGTCAGTACAGTGATGATCTCTATTCTATTTTACAGACGAAGAAATAGAGGTGCAAGGAGGTTAAGTACTTGCTGAAGATCCTACAGCTGGGGAGCAGAAGTCCCGGATAGGAGGGACCCCGATTCTGTAATCCCGCAGCTCTGTCTTCTAGGGATCGATATATTTATTTTGTCATGCCCCTTTCTGCTGGGGTGAGGGGAACTCCGACTCCCAGCAGGTGGCCCAGGCAATCTCGAAACAGTACCATGGTTATACCCCAGGGGTGGAAGCAGAGGCCTGGATGCCCTTTCCAGGATTTGAAAAACACCGGGTTACCTGGTCCTTGAAAGGCTTCGGAAAGTATCTGCACGTTGCTGTTGCTGACTCAGGAAATTAGGCTAGCAGACACCAGGGACTCGCAAAGCTTGCTTGTGTCTGCACGTCTCTGTGGGAGCAAGCCCAGGAAAATCTTCTAGAAGGACAGGCTTGCTGAGACCCCACCGTAAACAGAAGACTCGAGGGTCACTGAAGACCCAAGTGTAAAGACGTCCAAGACCCAAGGCTCTCCCCTGACCATTTCATTTCCTTTCTGCGAGAGTCTGTCTGTCCCTCGGTCCACCCTAGGCTGCTCTGAAGGCAGGGCCCGTTCCTCCATCTTGGCAGGTTTCCGTCCCCTCCAAGCACCTGCTATGGCCCATAGAAGCTGTTGCCAACACATTAATCACCTAAGCAATGCTGAACATAACGCGGCTCGTGTATACATTTCCTTGTGGTTTGTGGCCTGGATGTTCGGCTTCCGACCCGTGTGACCTTCTCGATGTATCCTGCCTCTCTGCGTCTGCATTTCCTGCTGTGGGGAGGATTACACGAGATACCGCAGAATTCAGAGCAGTGCTTCACGCGTGGTGAGTGTCCCACCAGCCTCAACTGTTCCCAGTACCAGGAACACACCGTTCGGAACACCACCGTCTTCAGACCATTTGCTGCATGTGATGGGAGTGCCGGGGTGAGGAGACCTGAATTTGAATCCCGACTCCCCTGCCTGTGTCTTGGGTAAGTGATTACGCCGCTGTGAGCCTTGATTTCTGTATCTGTCAAGGGGGGACAAAGTTTCCACCCTATGGGGGGCTGGAGATATGCCAGGAAAGCCCCTAGTGCAGAGCGGTCGTGTAGCGGGTGCCCGGGGCTTGCTGGGGCCTTGGAGGGGCCGGCAGCGGGGACAGGTAAGCTGTGAGCGCCTGTGGCACAATCCAAGGTCACCTGGGAGACACAGGCAGCGAAGAGGCTTGCGGTTCGTTGTCGGGCCCCTGTCTTCCAGGAAAGCTCGACTTCCTTACCGTGTTGAGCAACCTAAAAAGAGATTATAGAAAGACTCGCATGGGGCTGTCCACCCCACCCTCCCACCCTTTCCCACCTGGATCTTCTCGGCCCTTTGAAAAGGGGCTTCTCATCCTCTTCCAGGCTTCTGGGCCGTTGGGACATTCCGGTTCCCTAAGGGCAATGCTCTCTGAATTGCAAAACGTCGCCTCTCTTCAGCCCACGGTGGAACTTCCAAGGGGCACCAGGCCACCATGGGTCAACGTGTCATTTGAGGACGGGTCTCCATGGCCCTAGGGGGGTTCCTAGCAGCCTTCCCCTTTGGGGAGATGCAAACCCGAGAGAAAGGGCAGAGCCCAAGGCGGTGCCTAATGCCATACACCCCCGGCTCAGGAGACGGACACCGTCTTCTCCCTTCTTCCCCCCTGCCTCCCCCAAGGCCCCCAAGCTGCAAGGCCCAGCCCTCCCCTGTCTGCAGGGCTAGCCTTGGTGCTTTATGGGGGTGACAGCTCCGTGCAGCCGAGCGCCTGGCCCTCCCTGGGTTTGAATAAAAAACCGCAAACCATAATACACATAAAATCCTAATGTGCCTTCAAAATTACCTCATCTTTTATTTAGAGGTTATTCCGCCCTTGTCCTCCTTTATCGCTCTTTATATGACTGAAGCGGCTGAGCGGCACCCAATGAGGCCATCCCAGCTGCCGAGCGCAGGGAGTGTTTATGGCCCAAGTTCGGGGAGGCAGCACAGGCCCCAGGAGCCCCCTCATTTCAGCCCCTCCTCCCTTCCCCCACGCCGGCCTTTTCCACGGGGAGGCCGCCGCGGCTTCCCTACTGGGTCCGTCTTTTGTATCATCCTTCCCAACGTGAATTTTATCCTCTTTCCAAGTGACAGGGAGGTGCCTTTCCGAGAAGCCGTGATTTCCGAGCTGGTTGCAAATGCCACCCTGGCCAAGGCCGGGGCTCCGACGCTCCCAGGGCCAAGGCTTCGGCTCGGGGCCTTTGCAGTGGAGGGCCTTGTTCTCTGAGCTCAGATCCTTGACATTTAAAGGCCAAGAAGAACCGTGATTTATTCTTAGGCTCAATTTGGAGAAGGGGGTGGGGAGAACGGAGAGATGGCTTTTTGCAGGCTACCGTCGTTGCTTGAAGACTTCAGTGTCCATGAAGAATCCCCTGGAGGGTTCCCTGACCCACCGAGTCCTGGGCCCCACCCCCAGAGTCTCTGGGTCGGGGGAGGGCCCGGTTTTCTGCACTTGCAACAAATCCCTAGCCTGTGCTCATGCTGCGGGTCCACGGACCACACTTTGAGAATCACTGGGCTAGAGAAATCCATGAATTAAGGTGAGGGCGTGTGTGTGCGTGCGTGCGTGCGTGCGGGGGTGTGTGTGTGTTTCTGATATCTCTCTGCCTTGCTGTTTCTCTGTCTCTTTCTCTCTTTCTCACACACACACACACACGCACGCACGCACACACACACACACACACACACGCACGCCTCAACGGTGACTCTACTTCTGGAAGGAAATTTCTTACCAAGGGTGGAGATGGTAGGAAATCACAGCAAATCGGATTCTAGATATTGAAACTATGAGCCCCTGCAATGCATGGTTCATACAGCTGGAGTGTCCCTCTGCAGAGATTTCAAAGGGCTAGCTCTTCCCAGACTCCGGAAATGCCTTTAGCCCGGTCCTGCTGGGAGGCAAACCGTGCCCTCTATATCTCCCAAGTGTTTGAAATTAAAAAGGTCTCTGAGGACATAACAGCCACTGTCCTTCAGTGGGGCACAGCGGTTCCGAACGCAGTCTGGGGTCAGACCGAGGGGAGTTAATCTTTGCGATCTTGGGCAAGTCAGAAAACCTCTCTGAGCCTCGGTATCTTCAGCTGGAGAAGGAATTAGAATTACAACCAACCTCGGAGGGTGTGGTAAGGATTATAAGTGAAATAACGCATGGAAAGTCTCCCACCCGACACCGCCGTCTCAACAAAGAATCATCGCTATCCCCGTGAGCGCGGCCTCCTCTCCTCTGAGCACCTGTTAGTTCTCCCTTAGATTCACTGAGCAGCTAAGGAATCTTTACAATATGCTAAGCTTTCTTAGGCTCATTATCTTATGTAACCATCCGAATTTGTTGAAGTCGAGGTACCATACTATTTTACTGATGAAAAAACAGGTGTTCAGAAAGGTTAAGAGATTCGCCCTTGTTATTTAGAAGTGACAAAACTTACCAATGGTTCTCCTGAGATTACACCTATCCTGACTGGGTTCTCCTCCCTCCATAGGCCAGGCGGAGCTGGAATTTGCTCCTGGCTCTGCTTCTGGGGAGCTGTGTGATGTTAGGCAATGTACTTACCCTTTCTGGCCTTCATCATATTGGAAGTGAAAGGATCGAATTATTCATAATGAAGTCAGAAGGTCCACTAGTTAGGGGCCTAGCAAGTATTTTGCAAGGAGTTTTGTTGGACCTAATCAGGTTTCACTCATGTCATTTTAGTTCAACAATTTAAGAAATACCTTTTTTTTTTTTAAGGTTTTATTTACTTGTCAGAGCGAGAGAGAGAACACAAGCAGGGGGAGCAGTGGGCAGAGGGAGAAGCAGGCTCCCTGTTGAGCAAGAAGCCCAATGCGGGGCTCGATCCCAGGACCCTGGGATCATGACCTGAGCCAAAGGCAGATGCTTAGCCGACTGAGCCACCCAGACATCCCAACAATTTACAAAATATCTGCCAAACATCTACATGAGTCCAGTACCGTTGCAATCACTGGAGATGTACAGTGAATAAAACAGGAAAATCACTTCCCTCCCTGAGTTTATGTCCTGCTTGAGGGGTGGTATTGAAGGCGATGGCCCTAAATATATAAACATCAAACATATAAACTATAAGCAAGTCTTCTAAGGAAAGCAGGAGCACAGGCCCTGAATTGAAGGCAGGCCTAGGATGTTCCAGGATCAGTAAGGAAGCCAACCTGGCTGGAGCGGCATGAACAGGAGGGAGAATGGGGCTTTGTGGGTCATGGCACAGACTTCGGCCTTTACTCTCAGGGCAAAGCCATTTGTCTTGGTATGAGGGTTCCCTAGATGCATCTCCCAAGACAAGGATGTGAGTGTTTCATGTGGGAAGTGATCCCAAGAAACACCGTAAGAGGAGTGGAGACGTGAGACAGGAAAGAAAAAGACACCAATGGAAGAGGAATCATGGAGCTGGTTACCACTGGGAGCACCTGAGCTCAGCCTGCTGGAGTTCTGGGTGCCAGGGCAGAAGAGGCCTTCACGTTATCATGATCTACCATCTCCTCAGCCATCGATGGTGGAGGGCCGTCTCCAAGGGTCTTCACCATCCGGCACCTTCTGCGTGCCCTGTGCTCGGCTTTGTGAGCTTTCCCAGCCAGAAAAAGGCTCTGAGGCAGAGAGTTGCAGATAAATGGCCTTTGGCTTGTCCAGGTGAAAGGAGATGGGACATGGCCAGGGCACCGATGTTCCCATGACACCATTGAGGAGTTCTGAGCAAAGGAAGGATGTGATCTGAAATATTTAAATGTGTCACCCTGGGGAAGTGTGTGTGGAATAGATTGGGGGCAAGAAAAGAAGCCAGAGGGGGCGCCTGGGTGGCACAGCGGTTAAGCGCCTGCCTTCGGCTCAGGGCGTGATCCCAGCATTGTGGGATCGAGCCCCACATCAGGCTCTTTCGCTATGAGCCTGCTTCTTCCTCTCCCACTCCCCCTGCTTGTGTTCCCTCTCTCGCTGGCTGTCTCTATCTCTGTCAAATAAATAAATAAAATCTTTAAAAAAAAAAAAAAAAGAGAAGAAGCCAGAGGAACAGCTGGAAAATTAGTGCAATAATTCACATGTGATGATTCGGATTGGAGTGGTAGCGGTGGGACATTGGCTCACATTTTGAATGGACTCCTTAAGCGCCTTTGAAACCCACATAATGGACATGACTGTGCCTATCATAGTGCTACATGGCTTCTTACTAAATTCTTTTCGTCTTCTTATGTGCTTGGAGTTGAATTCAACACCTAAATATATTCAAACTGTATGCAAATTAAGCTCATTTGTGCATTGACTCCAGAAAAGTCTGTTAGTCTCCCTTTTTAGGAACAAACATCAAAAGCTTCTGACAGTAAGACTCAAATGACATGCTAAGATTGTAGAAGCCTGAGCATACAAAGAAAAGTCTTGACTGTGAAAACAGTCCATTTTTGGTTATTGAGGTAATGAGTTTAGGGATCTACTATAATTCAGTAGTTATTTGTAAGTGTGTTTGGCTTAAAGGACAGAATACCAAGCAGCAGGTATATAATAAGTGATTGTTGAACTGAATTGAATCTGCTTATAAAAAAAGCCATAGCATTTCAATCTTTATCTGTGGGAAACGTACCAGGGATGTCTGTTGTTGGTTGCCAAGGAATTACTTGCCTTATCCTGCTCTGAGGTAGCTAATGCTTATTCTGGGCCTACTATGTGCCAGGAACTTTACAAGCAGCATTTAAATGAATTACTATGGTCACTAGCCTCCAAGATGGACCCAGGGATCCCACCTCCTGGTATCCACACCCTTAGGTCTCTGTGGCAGAGTGACAGCTTGTCACTTCTGAGATGAAAAGATAGAGCAGCTACTTTAGGGGTAATTTGTTACACAGCAGAAATAACTACTACAATTCTTACAGTTCTTGGAGACAGGCATTGTGTTCTCTCTTTTTTTTAAAAGAAGATTTTACTTATTTATTTGAGAGAGAGCATGAGCAGGGGGAGGGGCAGAGGGAGGGGGAGAAGCAGGCTCCACGCTGAGCAGGGAGCCAGATATGGGGTTCGTTCGATCCTGGGACTCTGGGATCATGACCTGAGCCGAAAGCGGATGCTTAACCGACTGAGCCACCCAGGGGCCCTTGTGTTCTCTCTTTTATAGATCAGGAACCCAAAGCTCCCAGGCTTCAGTGTAGTGGGAACATATGACGTATGGCTTACACTGGCACGCTCTGAGTGTGAAAGGGGTGTACTGGGACAGCACGTGTAAATTGGGAGAGTCCTTGGCAAAGCATGAGGAGTGGTCACTTTAATGTAAGGGAGTGTCTCAGGCGCCAAGTGTCAGAGCGGGAACCGGTCTGAGATGGCGTGTGTCCCAAGATTGCACCTTCCACTGCCCTCGGCTTCCTCCCTGGCTGCTTCCTAAGTACATACACTGGAGTCGTAAGGGTCCAGATAGGAGCAGCTATACGCATGCACAGTGTAATTGCAATTTGATTTAAAGAATCCTATGGGGGGGGATTTTAGGGGGGCTCAGTTGGTTAGGCGTCTGACTCTTGATTTCAGCTCAGGTCATGATCTCAGGGTCGTGAGATCGAGCCCCCATTGAGCTCCACAATGGGCACGGAACCTGTTTAAGATTCTCTCTCTCTCCCACTTCCCCACCCGTGGGCCCCGCTTGCGTGAGTGCTCTTTCTCTCTTGGAAAAAAAAAATCGTATGTAGGTACAGAAAAAAGACAGGAAGCAAACAAGGCTCAGTGCTCTATTATTTTCTCCTTTGTGTCATTGCATGTATTACTCTTACAATTATAAAGCAGTGCATGTTTCTTTTTTTTAAACAACACCCTCTGCAAAAATATTGAGTGAAGGGCTCTTGACCATTTGAGACAAGACGAGAGTGTGCGGAAATCACAGGTACGCAGTCTACCCATGGAATTTGCCAAGGATGAGCCCCAAAGTGATGGATAAGCATCCCTGTAAAACACTCATGCTTTCTTTTCTGGTCAGATCTGCACTGGCAAAGAGATGCGGAAGGCAGAGAAGTTTCCTGGAGAATTTCGGACAGGCAGCTCCAAGCTGCAAGCTTCTGCTGCTTGAGCCCAAAACACGCACAGTTGTCAGAGGGCTTGGGGAACATTTGGCCTGCTTTTTTCTCTGTCTCTGTGTCTTTCTCCCTCCCTCCTCCCTCTTCCCTCCTTTCTGCTCTTCTTGTCTTCCTTTCTTCTCTCTTCCTCCATCTGTCTTTTTTCTCTTTTTCTTTCTCTTCATTCATTCAACAAACATTCACTGGGAGTCTACCCCGTATCAGGAACCATGCTAGATGCTAGGGATATCGCTGGTTCCTTCATTCAGAAAATACCGAGTCCCTACTGTGTGTGTGCCAGGCACTGTTCAAGGCATTGACCCTACAGGAATGGACAAAGAGGCAAACATTCTCGTCCTCTTGAAGCTTATACTACATTGAGAGATGGACGATAACCAACAAAGGTAAATAAAACACACAGTACGTTAGATGGTGATAGTCTATGGAGAAAAGTAAGGTAGAGAATGAAGTTAGGGAATGCTGGCGAGTGTAGCTGGTTCGGTTTGAAGTGGGCTGGTCAGGGAAGGTCTCCCTGGAGTAGGGGCAGTGTTTGAACAAAGACCTGATGAAATGAGGGGGGTAGTCATGTAAATTGCAGAGGGAGGAGAGCCTTGGAGGAAGTGGGTGCAGCTGGAGCAAAGGCCCTGCGGCGGGAATGTGCCTAATATGTTTAAATAATGACAAGGAGGCTGATGCAGCTGGAGAAGAGCCAGTGAGGGGGCGAGAAATAGGGTCAGAGAGCTAATGGGTGGGCAGGGGGCTGTGCAGGTTTCCTAGGGCCTCACGGGCCAACGTGAGGACTTTGACTCAGTGGTGTGGGAGCTATGGAAAGCTTTTGAGCAAGGGAGTGGCGTTTGTAGTAGATCTGATTTGTAGTTTACCAGCTTTTCTCTGGCTGTTGTGAGCCACGGGAAATAAGGATTCAGCCCTCCAGGAGCTCCGAGTTTAGTGGGGGAGGAAGCCCAGCAAACATTCGTGGAAGTGAAGTCAACGCTGTCTTGGGGACGGAGGGCACAAAGGAGAGCATTTATTCCTGTACTGGAGCAAACTGGGAAAAGGTGCTGGGAAATACTTCGTGGAGGTGGTGGCTTTTGGGCTGAATGAACTGTATCCAGCAGGGGACAGCGGAAAGGGTGGTCCGGGCAGAGGGACCAGCGTAAGCAAAGGCGTGCAGGCCGGGCAGGGCACGGCACGTGGAGGAACCACAGACCACCTTTAGAGGGGCTGGAACCGCAAGTGTGAAGTAGGGAGTGGTGGGAGTCAGGAGTGGAGAGCAAGTCAGGAGCCACATCCGGAAAGTCTTGTAAGTGGCAGAAAGCCCCAGAAAAGAAGCAAAGGCGGGCCTCGAGGGAGGTCAAGCGGAGGAGCATTGTGGCCAGATTCCGGCTGCAGCTGCAGTGTAGACGCCGGTTAATTTGCAGAGACCTTGCCTTTCCAGTTGCTCCATCTTCTGCCAGCGAATGGTTTGAGGAGCGTGCTTTGGCCGAAGCGTGATAGTATCTTGGTTGCCCTCCACCCTCCCAAGCAGCCCTGCTTAGCGATAGAGGGCTCACGAATGGGCCTCTCATTGGGCGCCCAGCTGTGGAGGGCTCCTCCAGCCCGGCTCTTGCCCCAGAAACTCTGTGATCACGTCCTCACACCCAGGACTGGAAGGGAAAGGGAAGGTGGTCTCTCCCTTTTACCTCGATCCCCCAGTGTCTGCCCAGAGAGTAGGACACTGGGGCTTCCAGAGCATCTGATGAGAGATTCCTGCTGCACGTGTGGCCTGGGACCAGCCCTGGCCCCAGAGGTTCAGGTGTGGGCAACAGACAGTAGCAAACAAGTGAGCATATCTAACCACGAGGAGTGCGGTGACACTGGCCGTGAAGCAGTGGGAGGGGATGCCAGAGCCCGGAGGAGGGTGCTGTTCCAGGCTGAAGGCAGGGAAGCTTGCAGAGACCTGAAGAAGGGAAAAGCAGGGCATGAAGGCGTTGAAGGAAAGGCGCGTGGGCAGAGGGGATGGCAGGGGCTAGGGCGGCAAGGTGGACGCATGCTTGCTGACTGTCAGGAGCAGGTCAGGCTGCCAGGAGATGCAGGACGTGGGGGGAAGGGGAGGGCGGGTATCTGAATCACCCGGGGGCCTGTAGGCCATGGGAGGGACTGGGGACATGACTGTAGGTGTGGGAGATTTTTGAACGGGTAGCAATGTGACATCCCACTGGCCTCCGCGTGGGCAACAGTGCAGGGAGTAAGCCCGGAAGCCGAGAGACCAGGAGGGGGTTGCTGGAGAGGTCCAGGGCCCTTGATGGCTGCAGGAGGAGTGGAGGGCGTCACAGGTCGTGTTGGGGCTCTATTCTGAAGGTGATCCAAAAGGCTCTGAGGTGATGCTGTGTCATCTCAGTGGTATTGATGGTGCCCACACCATGATGACACAGAAGAGACAGGGAGATTCCTGTCCCCAAGTCCCCAAGGAGGTTACATTCTCATGGGGAAAGGCACCCAGCCAAGCAGACCAAGATGCGATGAGAACCCAGCGGCCCTATCACCAGAAGAGGCCACGATTGACCTCACAGGGCAAATGGCATTTGGGTTGAATCTTGAAGAGGGAGCCGAGTTTGTTCCACGGGCAGGAAGCAGGGGAAGGAAAGGCGTGCCCAGCAGGGGGAACAGCCTGTGCAAAGGCACAGCTGCTGGTTTACTTTCCGCTTCCCTTCTGGGAAATCTAAGACTGGTCCCAACTGATGATGTTGCCAGTGCTGGGCCCCAGACATATTGGTATTTGGTGGATAAACAGCAGCATGGTATACTTGGGAAACTCCAAGGTGGCTCATATCTGGAGCCGAAGATGCCATGAGGATGGGGCATGGTGTCTCCAAACTCTATTTCAGGGGACATGGCGGGGGGTGGGGAGTTAACTGAAGGGACTGTGAGGTTTGTTGGCACAATTATCTACAGAGGATTGTGGCAAAGGGTCACTGTTCCCCACTTGCTCCTAGGCACGGCCTTTGAGCCTGGAGGCAAGTCTGGGGAGTTGGAGGGCAGGCGGGGCTGTGTTTGTCTTGCTGATGAGTCCCAACCAGGCCGACACCGGGCCCTTGAAGGGGTTCAGGAAGGTGAGTGAGAGGTTCCCATGGGCCTTCTAGAGAGTTCACTCCAGAGCCTTGAGGAAGGTGGAGTGGGGGATGGAAGACAGTAGTTGAAGAAGAGGGTGACTGTCGCAAACGATCACTACAGTCTTCTCTTTGTAAAACCTTCTTTGGGTCACAACCCCGATTCTTGTCTCTAATGGCTCATTCTGGAACCTCCGTGGGGGAGGCCCTAGAATACACAAGAAAACTCAAGACAAGGGAGCACGGAGAAAGCATGGGAGGCAGCTCCCAGAACCTGCAGCGGCTTCCCGGCAAGCACCCATTCAAGCCGGCTCTCTTGGCAGCCAGCATAGGAATTGGCCCTGGGCAAGTTCCCCAGGTAAAAGGTGCCATCTGGGCGTGGGCCGGGCTCCTTGTGAAGGCTGGTGCTTCCCCCCAGGCTCGGCCTCGCCGCTGCTGAGTGATCTGCAGGCTGTAATCTGCCCGGGAAGGCGCTCTGGAAACGGAGTGTGAAGCTCCCGGGTAAACAGAGCTGTGTGCACCCAGAGCTGGGCTGACGTCTATCTTCTGGGGAAGCCTCCCTTCCCGCTGGCCTTTGGGCTGGGCCTCCACCCCACCTCTCTGTCTTGCTCTCCTAGGCTGCCCTGTCCTTCCCTGGGAACCAGGTCAGGGGCCCTGCTGGCAGGTGTCACGGGGCATGAATCAGGTCCCTGCGGGAGGAGGCGGGAGATCTGGGCTGAGGCCAATGAGGAGGGTTAATTGGATGATTTATCTGGTCAATAGCCAAGCTATTACACTCCCTGGAGAGAATTAGGAACCCGCGTGTATGATGGGTCATCTCTTTGTGGGAGAAGTTTAGGTAACTGGTAACCACGTTTTGGTCAAGAACAACTTGGCTGACTTCTCTACACCTTTGGGGGAGAATTTGATTTCGTACATTTGGGTGACTTCCAAGTGGTGGAAGCTGGCTGTCATTTGGCCGGTGGCTCACCAAGGCCGTCTATCCCTTTCGTCGGCCTTTGATTTTCAGGGTGGATAGACTTTCCAAGGCAAATGTATTTATGCTGAAGCCCAGGGTAAACCTTTGAATGGTTCATATCGGGACTTGACAACCTGTGAACTGACTTTCTCTTCCAGACTCATGTCAGTCTGATCCAACAGAGCATGACTAGGCCTTGTCACTCTGCACTGTTGGACAGATCTAGGGATTTGGCAAAGATGGATACTCAGTCCTGCCCTTGAGAGGTTAGCTCATGGTCTGATGCTGGAGTCATGCACGCATACACGCACACACACGCACACGGAAATAATGGTGTAGCATGATATGTGGAAAGCAAAGGGTGAAGAGAGATTTATCCTGTTAGATAAAGGAAGAAATCCAGGAAAGCTTCCCAGAGGAAGTGAAATCTTAGATGAGTCTATAAGGATAAATAGAAGCGAAAGTTCTCCAACTGTGGTCTATTTGGTGATCTTGGGGTTGGCTTCTTGTCGTACTGGTTTTGCGTAGAAATGAGTAATTCACCTGTAACATTAATACCCGGAAGAAAGCATTTACTAGCACTGCAAGTAGATTTATCCCAGACCTCTCAGTAATTTCCCCTACTCTGCTTCTGCTGCTGGGCCACATGGTCTGCCCTGCATGAAATGGGCCACAGTGTAAAAAATTCAAAAGGCCCTGTATGACTAAATAGCTGCTAAGTAAGCGAGTTGAAAGAGTATGTTGGTCATGGAGTTAGGATCTGGAGCTATAAGCTATTCTTCTGACTTTTCTCTTTTAAAATACTATGCTTCCTGTTTCTTACTCATCCTCTATCTTGCAAAGCCAATCCAGTGCCTGTCGCCTTATAAATGGGGAAAACATTTGTGGCGTCCTTGTGAGTTTCTTCCCAGGTGGCCTCCTGAGCCCACAGCCCCATGTTTTGTATGTGGGCTTTTAGACATGTTCTTCTCTGACTCCGAAGTCTGATTTCTTCTTGCCTGTTGCAATAACATAAAGGCCAGAACTTTCACAGTCTTTCCAGACCAACCTTTCTCATTATTTGGTTAAGACCCTTGGAAGGACTCTCCAATTTGCTTCACTTTCCTTGTTTTTCACTGACATCATCCAGGGTTGAATATGAAGAAAAGCCCACAGGGGCTCTGGGACCAGACAACTTGGGGAGATGCCTGGCCAAACCGGTGCTCTTCTGAGACCCTTGGGCCCAGCAAAAAGATCCCCCCCCCCCATTTAAGGAAGGAAAAAGAACCAGACCCACATCAGTCTCCATCAAATCGCTCACATGCTCTAGGAATGGGATGTGATTCTTCCCTTTTCTACATCTCTGCAAGTTGAGCTTTGCAGAGGGTAGAAGTCTCTAGAAGGGGGACAGGCAAGCAAAAGAGGTCTGCAGCTTGCTGTTGATGGCATCTTTATGAGGAAATCTATGTCAGGAATGGTGGCATTGAGAAGGGAGACGGGAAAGCAGAGGGCAGATGGGCCACCAGAGTTGTGTGTACCGCCCGGAATCAACATGACAGCGTTGACGTGCCAGGCTCTGTGCTAGGCACTGGGGCTATCTCAGTGAGAGATGACCCCGGCCTCCAGAGTCTCACCACCTCATGCAGGAGAGAGATGTCAGTACACAAGTCCAGCAGACGGCAAGCGTTAGGATGTGAAGCCACAGGTGCAAGACACAGTGTTCTGGGACTTTCAAGTTGAGTCCAGAAGGACGCATGGGAGTTGCCCAGCGTGAGCCATCAAGGGAAGGTGGGGAGGGCAGGGGGTTCTCCAGGCAGAATAATCAAAAGCTGAGGGGCTAGGAGAGAGTGGGCAGACATCAGTGAAACTCGGGGAGGCGGAGAACAACAAGGAACAACATATGACCAGGGGAAGGCATATTGTTTAGGACCAAACGCGAGAGTGAGGTGGGTCTTTGAGGGCCCCTGCTTTACCTACAGAGACAGCATTCCCTACTGTAATCTTTTTTTTTTTTAAAAGATTTTATTTATTTATTTGAGAGAGAGCGTGCACGAGCAGGGCGGAGGGGGGCAAAGGGAGAGGGAGAAACAGACTCCCCGCTGAGCTGGGAGCCCAAGATCATGACCTGAGCAGACACCTAACAGACTGAGCCACCCAGGCACCCCACTCCTGTGACCTTTGGATGAGGGTGGGTAAATACACAACTTTTTGAGGCAGCCATCTTCACTCTTGAGAACCTCTGGCCATTATTGAATTCCGAATATTAACAATTGGTGCTGTTTGTAAGGTAGTCAACGAATACCAGAGTACTTTCTCACTTATTCATCTTAGGCAGCCTGGGAGGACATTGGGCAAGAGGCCATGGGGTAACCACTCACTAGCTCGGTGGAAAGCCATTTAACCCTGCTGAGCCTCAGTCTTCCTAGCTATGAAATGGGGCTACTGACACCTACCTCATGTCATGAATGTGAGGTCCAGATAAAATAATTGTGGGGAAGTCCATAGCAGGCCCTGATACCTACCACTATTCCCCTGTTGGTCATCATTGTCCCTCTGGGGTGAAGGTTTCAGAACCACCCCCCCCACCCTTGCATCAGGAGGTCCACCCCTCCAAAGATTCCTCGATGAGCATTTACTGGTGTCCCAGTTTGAGTGTGTTGCGGTGTAGCGAGCGAATCCTTGCTCCTGCTTGTTAGATAGGAGGAACTGTCTTTAAGATGTGCCTAAAGCTGAAACTGGAAGGTAAGTGCCCCGGGACAGCAATACATGTTTCTGCACGATTCTGAGTTCAAGTGTCTTGTATTTGCCCCCTATCGACCCTGATGACTCATGTTCACCAGCTTTAATTGGCCTCCCTAGCTGCGTTTGCATTTTATTTTATTTTTAAGATTTTATTTGTTCGAGAGCGAGAGAGGACAAGAAGGGAGAGCTGCAGAGGGAGAGGGAGAAGCAAGCTCCAATGTGGGGCTGGATCCCGGGACCCTGGGATCATGACCTGAGCTGAAGGCAGATGCTTAGCCGACTGAGCCACCCAGGCGCCCCGGCTTTTGCATTTTAATTCGGACTTTCCCTTCACTTGCTGTTCCTCTGGTCCCAGACCCCACCTGCTTCTGTTGTTGTCTCAGTTGCATACACATTTTGTTCACTAAATGATAACCTTAGTTATTTGTACCCTGAGTTTAAAGCCACATCCCTTGTTGAACCCTTTCACATTTGACCTCAGACATGACCCACCTCCTCTGACTGCTTCCTTATTTTTTTTCTCTTTTCACATTTATTGACTCGAGTCTACTAAGCAATGCGCTGTGTGGAGAGCATTCCAAGAGGACTGAGACACAGTCTCGTGGGCACAGAGAGACCTTCGGATGTACCCTGTGTTAGGTTGGGGATGCAGAGGTTAGAGGAGACCAGGGACACCCTTCCAGGACCTAGGACAGGTTTGGGGGAGGGGATGGGGGACTCCTGTAGGCAGAGGGAATGTCCCATACAGCAGAAAAGAGGCAGGAGGGAGGCTTTATTGGTGTTCTGGGGCCGTCATAACAAAGAGTCACACACCGGGTGGCTTAAAACACCAGAAATTTATTGTCTTACACTTTTAGAGACTAGAAATTTGAAATTAAGGTGTGGCCAGGGCCACACTTTCTCTGCAAGCTCTAGGGGAGAATGTGAATCTGCTCGCTGGCTTTCTCCTCGCTTCTTGTGTTGCTGGCAATCTTTGGCATTTCTTGGGTGGAGACGCGTCCCTTCGATCTTCTCTTCTGTCATGACATGGCAGTCTCCCTGTGGGTCTGTCTCAAGGTCTCTCCTCTTCTTAGAAAGACACCAGTCATGTTGGATGAGAGTCCTCCCCCCCCAACTCTACTCCAGTTTGGCCTCATCTTCCCTTGATCGCATCTGCAAAGACCCTGTTTCCAAATTACAACACATTCGCAGGTCCTGGGGGTTAGGTTTTCAACATATCATTTTAGGGGACACAATTTAACCCATAAGAGAGACTTGCAGATAGTCATTTTTTAGAACCTTAACTTCTCGACTGGTCTTTGGGAATCACCATACACAGAGATTAGAAGGGACAATAGTAGGGATGGCCCTTCTGGGACGCACCCCACACTCTTCAGGACACTTTCTTTCTGGAGAGGCCCCAGCTGGTGTTCAGAGAAGGCCAGAGTGCTTTCAGCCTCCCTTCCCATCTCCTTTCCTCGGCTCCTGGAAATGAACTTTTGAGCAATTAGAGATGTCTGGTCTAATCTGAAAGGTGCTCCTCCTTACGCATCCATCAGGGTGATGGGTTGATGGTCTCTGGGAGAGGCTGTGGCAACTGTCCGGTAAGGGAGGTAGAAGAGAGAAATGGGGTTCATCTTGATCAAATGTGTGCAATCAAAAGATACTACCGAGGCTTGATGATGCCACTCTGAATGTACTTCCCTTGAAATGCTTTGAAAGACAGCGGTTTAAAATAAACAAAACGAGATTCATGAGATAGCATTTCAGAATGGAGCATGGGTGACTAAGCTGAGTGAGAGAAGGGGAAAGTGCATGTCAAAAAAAAAGAAGGAAGGAAGGAAGGAAGGGAGAAACAGTGAAAGAAAGAAAAAAGGAAAGAGAAGAAAGAAAGAAGAAAGAAAGAAAGAAAGAAAGAAAGAAAGAAAGAAAGAAAGAAAGAAAGAAAGAAAGAAAGACAATTCTCATATGCCTCTGCCCTGTGTATCTTGTGGGCGGCAAACTTTTTTACAAAGTGCATGTTTGTGTTTTGAGTGACTGAGAGTCCAGAGACAAGTTTAAACACACATAAGTTCAATTTAAAAGTAAATAAGATAACACTGGAGGAAACTGATGATGCAATGTCCCTTTTTATATAACACTTTTTCTTTGGAATTCAAAAAACATATTACTTAAAAATGACACAGCAACTTGGGGCATCTGGGTGCCTCAGTTGGTTAAGGGTCTGACTCTTGATTTCAGCTCAGGTCGTGATCTCAGGGTCATGAGATCGAGCCCCACATCGGGCTCCATGCTCAGCACTGTCTGCTTGAGATTTTTTCTCCCTCTGCCCCTCCCCCTGCTCATGTGCATGCACGCTCTCTCTTTCTCTCTCTAAAATAAATAAATAAAGTCCACGGGGCGCCTGGGTGACTCAGTCAGTTAAGCTCCTGCCCTCGGCTCAGGTCGTGATCCCAGAGCCCTGGGATCGAGCCCCTTGTCAGACTGTCTGCTTTTCCCTCTCCCTCTGCCTGCTGCTCCCCCTGCTTGTGCTCTCTCTCTGCCAAATAAATAAATAAAATCTTAAATTTAAAATAAATAAGTAAATTAATTAATTTTTAGAAATCTTAAAAAAAGATACAGCGACTGCCGTATAGTTAACCGAATGACTCCTTCGTAGCCCCCTAGCACCGGAAGTGGCTTTGGAGGGAGTCACTCAGCTGCATTCATGGGGCCAGGAAAGAGAAGAGCGATGGTATTTATTTTGGGGGGAGGTAGAGAGGACCCCCAGCAAAGTTCTTAGAAGTCAGTTTCAGGCATGAGAATCAACATTCATTTATTCAATCAATATTTATTGAGCCCCTACTATGTGCTGGCATTATGTGGCAGGGTGCACACTCTGACCTGTTACATGAGGAGTCTCCTATGTACTTTCAGGGTTGAGATTTTTGTTATTCGGGCTAAAACTTGGAGTGCTAAGTGCCAGGCATTGAATTGTACAGAGTGTCGGGGCTGAAGGAACTCATCCCATCCTCCCAGTAAGTCTAGGAGGGAGACACTAACATCTCCCCCACTTTACAGATCAGAAAACTGAGGCACAGCAAGGTCAACGATATGCCCGGAGCCGCACAGTGAAGGAGTAACGGAGGCTAAGATTTGACCCAAGTCTGCTTCAGATTCCAGGTTCCTAGTGTGACATAGTCATGCTGTAAGGAATTAGAGGCCACATAATAGGCATCACCCTGTTTGATCCCTTCACAGAAAAAAAAAAAGGTGTGAGAAGTGAGAAAGGTAATGGGATTTGGGGAAGAAAGCACGGGTTCTGAAGGCGGGTCAGACAGCGCCTCTGGGATGGTAGGGGAAGAAAGCCGTCAGTGCTGACCTGTAGAATGCCAGAGATTCATCGGCAGAAGAAACCAGCTCATGCTCCCCGGTATGGTCCCTTCCTTTCTGCTGGGTGGTAATACAACCATGAAGTTCCAGGTACGTCTTCTTCGTTCATGGTCCACACCATAACTCAGGAGCGCGTTTGGTGGGCTGTAGAGAGACCAGATGAGCGCTTGGAGAAGAGAAGGGCCTCCAGTGCCAAGCCCAGTGCCCGGCTTCAGACAGCCTTTTGATGGTGATCGTTGACTTCTTCCAGCAACAAATATTTATTAAGCGCCTACTATGTGCAGGAGCGTAGCCCGCCTTAGGACACACATATCTCCTCTGCCAGACTCACTGGGGCAGACTCTGCGTGTCCTGGAGAGACCCAGAGATTTCCAGCTCAGCAGGTTGGCTGGTGGGTCCACCTTACTGGGAGTGATGCGTTTGCGCTCCCTCTTGTTACTCCAAAGCTCTAGAGGCTCATCCTCCAACCAGCTTTATCAGTAACAAATTGGATCCTGTGATCTCCATCTGGGTCTTCTGCGTCTTATCCTCCTCTGGTTCTAGGAGGGGAGTCATTTCCCCACCCCCTCCCTAAGTCAATAATCACAACAATAAATAAATATCAACAGGGGCTCTAAGAAGGTTGATATTATTTCAATAAGGACCAACTATGTGCTCCCCCCAGCTAAGAGCTATGCTAGCCTGAGGGTGTAACTGGGAATAAGACACAGCCCCTGCCCCCAGGGAGCTCACAGGCCACTGAGGGGTTGCAGGATAAAGAGCTGGTCTCCAGGAGAATGTGCTAAGACAAGAGATTAAGAAAGAGATAATCACAGAGCAGTATTTGGTCCCAGACATGGGCACTAGTCAGGCTGGAGGGGTTCGGGTGGGAGGTTTTACGGACTCACTGCTGGAGAGGCAGGTGGCTGATCCAAGACTTGAGGAGTTAATTACGCCAAGAAGGAGGGCGAGGGTGTTTCAAGAGGGTGTTCCATCATGGACAGAATTGGTTGAATGTAAAATTTGTAGCAAGAGTGGTAAAAATGAAGTGGGGAGAGGGAAACTAGGCTCAGATTTTGGAGTGCCTTGTGTGTTACAAGAAGGAATTTGGTGGTTTTTTTTTTTTTTTTTTTAGTAGCAGGTGAGAGGTAGGTGACGGAGAGGAATTGAAAACTTTAAACCCACATGGTTTGGCTTCCCAGTGTGAACGAGGTATTCAGGGAGGCCAGGGTGCCAGCGTGGAGGCAGAGAAACCAAGATAGGTGTGCGGATTGAGTGAGTCCATGTGTATCAAATACCTAGAATGGTGCTTGGCACAGTCCCTTCGCCATGTAAGTATTTGCTATTCTTGTAATCAGTCAGGATGGTCTAAGTCAGGGGTCAGCAAATTTTTCTATTCAGAGCTTGATTGTACATGTTAGGCTTTTCGTTAGGCCTGTTTGCAAACGCTCAGCTCTGCTGGAGTATGAAGGAGACCATAGCCAATACACAAATGATTGGGCATAGCTGCATTCCAATAAACTTTGTATAAAAAGCCCCAGCCCAGGGGCATCTGCATGGCTCAGTCGGTCAAGTGTCTTGACTCTTGATAATAGCTCCGGTCGTGATCTCAGGGTCATGGGGTTGAGCCCCACTTTGGGCTCCAAGCTCAGTGCAGAATCTGCTTGAGGATTCTCTCTCTCTTCCTCTGCCCCTCCCCTGCTTGTGCTCTCTCTCTCTCTAAAAAAAAAAAAAAAAAAAAAATCCGTGGCCCATAGACTCTATTTTGCCCACCCTTGGTCTAGGTTATGCTGCAGTTACAATCCCCAAGCTTGAGGGGTTTATAAGGTTTTACTTTTACTCTATAATTATCCATCAGAATGGGTTAGGTGACACTACATTAACCAACAGCTCCAGAAATCTCGGTGGTTTATAAAAGCAAGGATGTCCTTCTTGCTCACAGTCCATGCCTACTCTGAGTGGGCTCGGAGCTCCATCCACTCCAGGCCTCCTCACACTGAGACCCAGGCTGATAAAGCAGCCGGATGTTTCCGGTCTCTGAGGGCGAAGGAGGGAGAACTTTTAAAGGTCCTACAGCAGCAATGAAGTGATTGTTCCTGGAACTGCACATAGCTTGTCCATTTACACCTCACTGGCAGGCTCTGTGCACGTGGGCCCACCCAGTCACAAGGGGCCCAGACAGTACAGTCTCCGTGTGCAATCCTACCACGTGCCCAGGAAGCAGGCAGCTGGAACTATCTGGAAAGCATCGTTGATGATTTCCACATTATTGTTACTTACTTCTCAGCTTCCAAGTCAATATGTTATAGCTCTGGCCACATGGGGAAAGAGACATCCTCTCAGTATAATGCCAAATTCTTGAGGAAGAGAATCTAATTGGCTCAGCTTGAGTTAGAGGCCCATTGGTGGTCCCATTCGCTGAGGCTGGGATAGGGTGTCATATTGTACAAATACAGTTGGTGGGAGCCCATTGGTTGGTTGGGGGGGTGGTGGAGAAAGTTAAAGGAGCTATTTTAAGTGGGACAAGTTATTGTAATTAAAAAATATGTATATTATATATATTAATATAATTTATTTAATATAATCTAATTTAATATATTAAATATATATTAAATATACACACACATATATACATATATATGTATATATGTGTGTGTATATATATATATATATATATTTTTTTTTAAGTAGGCTTCATGCCCAGCATGAAACCCAATGTAGGGCTTGAATTCACGACCCTGAGATCAAGACCTGAGCTGAAATCAAGAGTCAGACGCTTAACCGATTGAGCCACCCAGGCGCCCCAATTTACTGTCATATTCACATATCTTAGTAAAGTGCCAGAGAGCATTCAGCTGTGTGAGAGGGCCAGGAGTGGGACAACAGCGCCATATATAAATGAAAGCACGGCAGAGCCGGCACACGGCAACGGAGGCTCGAGTCCTGGTTCAGTGGCTTACCAGGTACGTGACTGGCGTAAGATATCTCAAAACCTCTTGGTGCCATTGTTTCCTTATCTGTGGAACACATACCTTTGTAAAACGGTAGACAAAGGAAGTGCAGTTTTCTGAGAAAAATGAGAGGTGATGTTTCGAAGATCCAGGGAGACCACGAGTGTGAAAATGCTTTGCGAATCTTACTCTTCTGAATTGCACGGTGCTGGCCACATGGCTTACCGTTCCCGAGCCCCTGTCTGCTCGTCTGCAACACAGGGATTAAAAGATCCACTGCTTAGAGGGTGAGGATTTGAAGAAATGAAAACCGGACACTATGGCATTCAGTCTGGCAATACACCCAGTTAACGAGGGTTCCTATGCCTACTGGTCCGTACCAGGGGCATCTGAATTCATGTGTCTCGTTGGCCTCCAGAGGTGATTTGGCTGATCGGTCTCGTTGAGTATGTTCATTTTTCCTTCTTCCTTGCTGCCATTGACACCCATGGCTATGACGCATGTCTTCCAGGAGCTGTGGCATGAACAAGGCTGACCCTCCAAGCAGGTGGCATGCTATGACAGGCCCTGTGAGAGGCACCGTGCCCCAGACTGCCTCCCCCACTGGTCTGTCTGGGATTTTCATCCACCGTCTCGTGAATCAGGCACCCACTGAGGCATTGTTTCCAGAGGAACCGTAGGCAAGGACATGTTCAATCCATCAGCCCAGGGAGGAGATGAGATTTCTGACCACCTGCCCTGGGTGGGATCACAGGGAAGGGAATACAGGGCAGATAGAGGAGGCTGTGCATTGGAATTACCTAAAGAATTAAAAAAAAAAAATCCTGGTGCTCAGGATCTGCCTGCAGAAATTCTGATTTAATATGTTTGCAGTGTGGCCTAGTTTGGGGGATATTTAAAAACTCCCTGGATGATTCTCACACCCAGCCACTGGTTGAGAGCACAGGGAATTGTGAGAGAGGGCAGATCTGCGTGGGAAACTGTGATAGGACCTCCGGCAGACAGGAAGGGACAGATGAGGTGCCAGATGTTTTGAAAGAGGGAGTATGAGAGGAAAGAAGAGGGAGAAGGTGGGGAGGCCATTTTTTACCAAGCTTAATCTAAGCGTATAAGCTGTTTTGCAATTTGGCTTGAAGAAGTGGTGGCAGGGGAAGGGTGAGGGTTATTCTCCTAGCGCCTCTGTCATGGCTAATTTTATGTGCCAGCTCGGCTGGGCAGCAAAACCCAGATATTTAGTCAAACGTTCATCTATATGTTTCTCTGAAGGTACTTTTGATGAGATTAACACTTAAATCAGTAGACTTTGAGTAAAGCAGATTGTCCTCCGTAATATGGGTGAGCCTCATCCAATCAGTTGAAGACCTAGATAGAAAAAGACTGACCTTCCCAAAGGAAGAAGGAATTCTGCCAGCCGACTGCCTTTGGACTTGACCTCCAGGTCTTCCCTGGTTCCCAGCCCACCCACCTACTCTGCAGACTTTGCACTTGTCACTTCCCACAAACACATGAGCCAAATTGTTAAAATCTCCCTCTCTCAACCTCTCTCTGTGCATAGACACAAAACATTGGGTTTGTTTCTCTGAAGAACCCAGACTGATACAACCCCGATGAGGTGGTATTATTAATTTACTCCATTTTACAGGTGAGAAAGCAGGTTTAGTAACATGTCGGCCTCTGGGCAAGTGGGGGAGACAGGCTACGAGGCCAGACAGCTGGCTCTAGTGTCGGCCGGTTCTGCCTTCCAGATTCTTTTTGAGAGGCGGTCAGCGTGGTGTCCAGTCATGAAAAGCTAGATAGTTCTGCGGAAATCACTTCTTCCTTCTGAGCCCCGTTGCTTTATCCCCAAAATGAGGGGTACACTCAGGTAGACCCTTTCAACCCTTCTTAACTTGTATCCGCTTGTAGCAAATGCTGGAAGCTGATGCTGGTCCCCTGGGGTTGCACCAGTGCCTCTGGGCAGTGATGTGAGTGCCCACGTCCACTTTGCCTTGTCCCTTGCTGTCCGTCTGCTCCATCTCATCTCCCTGTCTTTGTGGGCTGACCCTCTGGCTCACTGAGACCTCCTCGGTTTCTCAACTCCTATTCATCCCTTCCTCCATGGAGCTCTTCCAGCTGCCACCGTCTGACACATTAGCAATATCAGAAGCTCAGAGTGATTGCTTCCAGCCAAACACTTGCTTGATTTTGAACATAGTCTCATCTTGCCACACTGGCTGCTGGCACTCTGCTTAAGCTTCTCTGTGTCTGTATGTGTGCATGTGAGTGTGTGCTTGTGAGCGTGTGTGTGTGTGTGTGTGTGTGTGTATGTGTGTGTGCTCCTTTTCTTTTTTTTTTTTTTTTAAGGGTTGTGTTCATTTATTTGAGAAAGAGAGAGGGCACAGGAGCAGGGGAGGGGCAGAGGGAAACTCCCCGCTGAACAGGGAGTCCGACGCGGGGTTTGATCCCAGGACCCCAAGATCATGACCTGAGCCAAAGGCAGACGCTTCACTGACTGAGCCACCCAGGCGCCCCTGTGTGCTCCTTTCTAAATAAGTCACCCACATTTTTAATCCTATACATCTCCGAGTAGACCAGCTCTACCCACAGACTTGTAGTGTTTTACCCAAGGCTATAGGCTATTGGTCTATTGTCAGCATTTTTCCCGCTCCACTTGCTATCTGCATGAACTCTGGTAGGTCAAAGTCCAGTACTGGCACTAAAGGGATTGGGGAGCTTGCCTCTGCTTGCGAAGGGCCCTAGAGATTCAGGTCAGGTCCGCACCCTCTTCCTTATCTCTCATTGCGCTTGTTTCCCTTCTCACCTGACACTTGTTCAGTTTATCAGGCATCGTTTATTTTTAATCAGTTTATTGAGGTATAATTAACACACAATAAGTGGACATATTTAAAGTGTTCCCTGTTAAGGTTTTCCACATGAGCATATCCGTGAAAATAGCACCACAATCAAATGAATGAACACATCCATCGCCCCCAAAAGCATCCTGTGCCCCCGTCATCTCCCCTTCTCTCCTTGCCCCCATCCCCACTAAATATTAGTTTGCGTTTTCTAGAATTTCACGTAAATGGAATCAGATAGTGTGAACTCTTGTTTTGGGGGAGGGTCTGGCTCTTTTTTGTTAGTGTAATTATTTTGAGATTCATGCAGGTGAATGCAGTTTATTCATTATGACTGATGAGTAGTCTTCCATTGTATGGATAGACCACAGTTTGTTCATCTCTTCACCATGGGTGGGCACACGGTTACTCTTAGTTTTGGGGTTTTGCCAATAAGCCTATACTCATTTATGTAAAAGTCCTTGTATGGACATATATTTTCATTTTTCGTAAAGATCTAGACGAGGGGCATCTGGATGATGTGGTAGGTATGTATCTGACTTTTAAAGAAACTTCCAAATTGTTTTCCAAAGCAATTGTACTGTATTTCATTCCCACTGGCGGTGTGCAAGAAAGAGGTCTGGTGGGGGGCGCCTGGGTGGCTCAGTCCTTAAGCGTCTGCCTTCGGCTCAGGGCGTGATCCCGGCGATCTGGGATCAAGCCCCATATCAGGCTCCTCCGCTGGGAGCCTGCTTCTTCCTCTCCCACTCCCCCTGCTTGTGTTCCCTCTCTCGCTGACTGTCTCCCTCTGTCAAATAAATGAATAAATAAAATCTTAAAAAAAAAAAAAGAAAGAGGTCTGGTGGTTCAGATCCTAGGCAGTCCTTGGGCGGGGGTGGGGGTGGGGGACGAATGTGGACGAATGAGCCCTGCTTTGTGCCCCCCCACACTACTATAGCCAGGTGAAAGAAAACTAAAAGAGGTCAAAACCGATGTTGAAGGAGAAATGCATTTGAAATGCACCAGGAGAGGAGGACAGGGCAGATGGGAGAGCAGGGGTGGAGCCGGTAGTAAGGGTGGGAGTGTGGCTATGATGGGCCCAGGACACATGCCACTCTGGGATTCCACCAACCTGGAATGACCCTGAAAGTCTGGGACAAGTAGTCTTTTTACAATATTGCTATTGTCCCATTTTGAATAATATTGCTGGGAGGATGGCAGGTAGGGTGAAGCCTTAAAATGTGGTCTCTGTTGATATGGCTTTGATTTCTCTACTCATTGGAAAGTTCCTGAAGGGGTCACTTTCATTGTCGCTTATACTGGACTGCCTTTTAAGGAAGGACATGATAAGCTTGTCTAATTTTCCCAAATTTGGGGAAGGACTGAATTCTCACCCTCGTACCCTTCAGAGCCTCCTGGTGAGTGAGTCCCTCCGCATCCCATCACCTGCCTCCCTGCCTGATTGGCTGCAAGCCTGGTTTGGGGTACAGGGGGTCTTTCAAGTGAGACAAGGCTCCCTGCGAGTGGGAACCCCGTCTGTGTTCCCCATCTGTACCCCCAGCAATAAGCTCAGTGCCTGTGTTGGTTGTTGCCCAAAGATATTTTTATAGCCACACCGGCTGCCGAGGGAAGCCTGCTCTGGATGCTGAAGTCTTCCCCGGGGATGCTTTGCTTGCTGGTTCTAGGGGAGATTCGGACGAAGGGAAGAAAGCCAATGGTGCCGGATCCCCACTGTGTGCCGGGCATTGTGAGTCAGCCCATAGGTACTCTGCATCATGATTCTACAGCAAAGGACTTGTTACTTCATCTGCTGTTACTGAGGCAATGGGAGCTCTGAGCACTCAGGACACTCGCCCAATGCCACACAGCCCCTCGTACTTCCCCTGATACTTTAAAGCCCCTCCATCCGTATCCCAGATGTGCTGAGATCATTGCCTTGAAAGATACATAGCTCTCAGGCACGAAGCACTCCCTGCGTGGCAGGCGCTGGGGAACAATGAGTGATTTGGGAGAGAAGCTGCAAGGGGGGGGTTGGGGGGGGGAAGGGCACGAGGATGAGGAGAGAGGCCAGAACCGGCCTTGAAGCGAGTTATGCCCCAGGCTAAGGAACATGTGTTTACCCTGTGGGTGGTGGAAAACAACAGAAGGTTTGTGTTCAAATGAAGAACAGGATTGGACGTAGAGCATCTGGCCGCAGTGGGCAGAAGACAGGGGCAGGGCCGGAAGCAGGGACAGCAGTTCTAACACCGCCAGAGACAGAGCAAAGGTGTGGTGATGAGGTGCCTATGGGATCGAGCCCTTACGCGCAGATGTTGTGTGAAATGCGCTCCGTGTGCTCACTCAGGTAGTAAGTACTCAGAACTACTTTACCCAGTAAGTGCTACTGTCACCCCCATTTTCCAGGTGAGGAAACTGAGGCACAGAGAGACTGAGTCACAACCATCGCTCTCATGATAGGACATGCCCAGAAGAGATGCGTCCTCTCACTCTGGCTCTTACAGCCAGTGGATGATGGCATTTGAACTTACATATTCTGGATCCAAAGCTGGATCCTTTTTTTTTTTTTATGATTTATTTATTTATTTGAGAGAGAGAGAGAGAATCCTCAAGCAGACTCCCCACTGAGCATGGAGCCCGATGTGGGGCTCGATCCCTGGACCCTGGGATCATGACCTGAGCCGGAATCAGGAGTCGGACGTGTAACTGACTGTGCCACCCAGGCACCCCCAAAGCTGGCACTCTTAACCTCTGTGCCTTGTGCACTTGTCCCCTCACTGACCAGATCGCATCGGATCACAGACCTCCAGGGAGGGAAGACATCTCTGCGAGGGTGAAGACCACCCCCTGCCCCTCCACAGCCCCAGCCAGGTGTTCAACTGTCTCCTGTGCCATCTGCTTAAACAATTCTAGTGACGAGGGCCTCCTGCCCCTGCCCGGGCATCCAGGGACACGTGTGGCACTAGCATTATGGGAATTTTATCCTGTTTGTCGAGCTCAGGCGAATGTGGCCCAGTACTTCTGGTGCTTTCTCTGAGCCTTGGCTGGTCCCCAAGACAGCACCAGAGGGTGTGAGCTGTGGCTGCTGTGACAACCTGGGACAAAGTCCGCTAGGGACTCCCTGGCGTGTTCTTTGCGCGTAAATCATCACGAGGTGGCCGGCCAGTGCTAATTGGCTGCATTTGAACTATAACAACGTTCAAACCCAGCAAGACAATTAAAACTGAAAATGATCAGCTGGGACTAAAAGGACTCAAAGGGTAATTGCTTCGTAACAAGCCGCGCTGCTCCACGTAGCAGGAAGGGTTGACGGGACTGGAATTAATTATATTGGAATACTTGTTTATTTTTATAGAGCTTTTTAAAATCATTTGGATTTGGCCAAGTTTTGCCTTTCCCCAGTACTCCGGGCTTTGGGTAACTGCGTGGATATATCTGCCAAGTGCGGTTACTGCTGTTCTTGGAAACCACAAAGGCACGAAAACACACTCGCCGTTTATCAGCGAGATCAATCCTTTTATTGCCTCTGTAATAATGATGCCTACGTTTGTATAGCGCTTGTACCGTTTTCAAAATGCACTCGGCCTTCACAACGACCCCGAGATGGCTCAGGGCTGGAATTCCCAGTTGGAGGTGATGACACAAAGGCAGGGGGAAGTGAGCCACTCAGCGGACCAATAGGACAGCCGCGACTGGAGTCCGGGCTGCCTGCCTCTCCTCTGTGCTGTTTGCCCTAGCGGACTAGAAAAGACGCATCCGGTGTGCCAGGTGGGCAAGGCTTACCCTGCCGTCAAGGAGAAGAGAGAAAGTCATCCTGGAGGTTCAAGCAGAAGTTGAAACTCATTAATGAATTAGCCGTTTAAACTGAGAGACATTAAAAGAGGTCATCGATCAGGTAGAAGAGGTGCTTTTGACAATGAGGTTGCTGTAGGAAGGCCAAAGCGAGGAACTTTGGTTTGGAGTTAGCAGCCCTGGGTTTGTGCTCTGCTTCGTCCCTTGCGTGGGGGGTGGGGGGGGGAGGGAGGTCCTGTATCTTGTCACATGACTCTTCCTCTGCAATCTCAGTTTTCTCTTCTGTACAATGGGTCTAACTATGACCTTCACCAGCGTGATGGTGAAGGTCAAATGACAAATGGCATGTGCCAGAGCCAGACCAACGCAAGCTCCTTTTGTCCCTGGCATTTTTCTGTCTGATGTCCCTATTTTAACTGACTGTGACATAATAAACAACAACAACGAAAAACCTGGCTGCTTTTGCGGGCTGCTTTTCAAAAGACTTTATTCCCTATATTTTAAACTGTGCTTTATTTATTTATTTTTAAAGATTTTATTTATTTTTTGGCAGAGAGAGAGAGACCAAGAGAGAGGGAACACAAGCAGGAGGAGTGGGAGAGGGGAAAGCAGGCTCCCCACTGAGCAAGGAGCCGGATGCAGGGCTTGATCCCAGGACCTTGGGATCATGACCTGAGCCGAAGGCAGACACTTAATGACTGAGCCACCCAGGCGCCCCTTAAAGTGTGTTTTAAAGTATGTTTTCCAATAGTGCTACCATAATTTGTTTATCCATCCACTTTTTAATGATTGTTTCCAGTTTGGGGCTATTATACATTAAGCTGCAATGTACAAGTGTTTGAATGGATATATGCCGTCATTTTGCCATGTAAATGCCTAGGAGTGGAATGAATGAGGTGGTAAATATGTATTTACCTTTTAAAAACCTGTCTCTATTTTATTTTATTTTACTTTATTTTATTTTTGTCTCTTTTGATTTTTTAATTGATCACCTATTGTCTCCTACTAGTCACTGGACACCACTTTCCTCAGGAATTTATTCAGCTGTTGGTATAAATGACACATAGGCACCAACTAATATGAAAAGTATTGCGTTCCTCATATAGTAAGGTTTCCCCAAGAATAAGGGACTCAATAAATGTTTATTAGAAAGAAAAAAAAAGTATGTTTTCCAACTATAACAGGAGGAGTTACTAGCATTTCAAAATTTAAGGAAACAGGCAGGAAAACGCTTCTGGGTAAGCACGAGGTGAACCAGCTACCGTAAACCAAACAGCACCTAAGAGATGTGCCTTCTATTTCTGGTGCTCGTACTACTTGCAGCTTTTGGTGACAACCCTGCCCAGGTTGGCCAGCCCTAATGCTTGTTCTGGGGCTGGAGTTTTCCAGAACTCATGAATGTAAAGCTGCAGGATATAGGAGGGTCACCTCCAGATTTTGCAGCCCAGTAAAAGACTGTTTTTGTGCAGTGCACTATGGATTAATCCCTACCAGACAGGGTGGTTCTAGGCGTTGTACAGCACATGCAAAAATAAACAGGAGTCAGCTTGTTTCCCAGTAGGTGCTTAGAATCTAGTTGGGCAAAGAAGATGGACACATGTGAAGTGCTTAGAATATTTGACTCTCATGGAGCTCTTGCCTTGTGTCAGGAACCGGGCTGGGCCTGCTGTAAGTGTTACCTCTTTTCATCCGATGAGATAAGCACTGTTGCTCTTACCCCTATCTTATAGCACAGGAAACCGAAATTTAGAGGGTTTTCGGGCCCTTCCAGAGACAACTCAATCCATCTGCCTCCAAAGACCCTCCTCATACCACGACCGATGCTACCAAACTCAATGAATGGGCGCCCTAACCAGCCCCGAATCTGGGTTCATGGTCCAAAATATCATTAACCAAAGTGCAAACAAATAGTTTGCTTGCAAAAGAATTCACCTTAAGGAAAGGTGAAGAGGTGACAAGGGATGAATGGCAGTGACTTCTGGGGTTTGACTGGCCTGGCTTTGAGTCCTGGACCCATCACTTACAGCTGCGACTTGATGAGCTGCCTTGGAACTCCGTCCTGACATCTCTGTGACAGAACGAGAACGTTCGTACGTTAAACAAGCCAACCTTTGGAAAGCACCTGTCGCAGGGGGACCAATACGCGGCTCCTTCATCCTGCCTCCCATTTAATAGCTGCTCACCAGCAGCCCTTGCCCTTGAGCCCCATGCTCTGCCCCAGGCTGCCTTACCCACCCTCTCTTTGTAGAGTTTATACACCAGGTGTCCTGCTCACCTGCTTTGAAGCTTAGCAGCTTCTGGCTTCCCTCCTCCCATCCCTGGTGTGTTCTCGGTCTAGGAAAGATTCCGCATGCCCACCTTATGCACGGTCATCGATGGAGTCCAGCTCCCAACCTTGACAGTGGCCCTCAGAACAGGGAAGTGTGTTTACAGTTCACAAATGTGTTTGAATTCCCTGGACCTGATGTCAGAAAAACCAGAACTTCAGCATGACCTCCAGCAGCCCAGACTGGCCCCACGGGATGCTGTTGCTGGCAGGAAGTCTGTCCTTCAGCCGAGCTGAGCCCCGGGAGGACGGGACCCAGCTGAAGTCAGAACCGCCTGTGAATAGATGCTGAGCTTTTTTGCAAATGTTCTACTGTCCTAAATGAAGCTCCATGCACACGCTTGTGTGCCCGCGGGAGTGTCTCTGGGGGTAGACATCTTGGAGAGACATCATCAGCTCCTAGACGTACACACTTTCAAGTTGACCTAGTGCTGCTGAATGGCTCCCGGACTGGTTGCAAAAATTCACACTCCCTCAGAATCGATGACAATTCTGTTTCTTCATGATCTATCTGCTCTTGGTATTGTCTGACTTAAATTTTTACAAATTCGTTATTGTGAAATGACATACCCTTGTTGGTTCAATTTGTATTTCCCAGACTACTCGTGAAGGCAAACATTTTTACGTGTGCTTTTTTTTTTTTTTAAGATTTATTTATTTATTATTCTAGAGTGCCCATAAATGGGGGAAGGGCAGAGAGAGAGAATGCAAAGCCCGATGTGGGGTTCTGAACTCATGACCCTGAGATCATGACCTGAGCTGAAATCAAGAGTCCAGTGCTTAACCCACTGAGCCACCTAGGACCCCCCACATATGCTTTTTGACCAGTTGTGTTCCCATTGTCTTTTCTGACTTTTTGTTCATTTTTTAAATTGGGTTGTCTATTGTTTTCCTATGAATTGCCTAGGAGTCCTTCCCGGCTTGTAGACCCCTGACTTCTCACTGTACAGTCACACCCTGTTCCTGTGTCTCTTCCTCATTTTACAAGGACACTAATCCCATCATGGGGGCCCTGACCTCATCAAAACCTAATCACCTCCCAAAGGCTCCACCTCCGAGTACCATCACACTGGGGCTCAGGGCTTTGACAGATGAATTTGGGGTGAGACACAGACCTTCAGTCCATAGCAAATAAATGTACAGGGAGGGTCTGTGTGCCCAACACCAGGATCCCCCCCATGGGAATGTCTTGCCCAGGATCACAGCCGGGAAGGTGACATTGGTTCAATCACAGAGTTCATTCAGATTTCACGAGCTTGCCTTGCCCTCTTGTGTGTGTGTGTGTGTGTGTGTGTGTGTGTGTGTGGTTTTATGCCGTTGTAGCATATATAGATTGGATTAAACCGCCACCGCAGTCCAGACACAGAGCTCCCTCACCGTCACCCACTCCTGCCTAATATCCATTCTAGCCTGTGATTTTCATTTGAAGCATCTTAAAGACAGAGCTGGCTACACCCATTCTCTGTTTCTCTGGATGACATCAAAAGAGTGAATTAAAATCCACAAAGTTGCAGGGCACCTGGGTGGCTCAGTCGGTTACCTGTCTGTCTTTGGCTCAAATCATGATCTCAGGGTCCTGGGATCCAGCCCCCAGTCGGTCTTCCTGCCCAGTGGGGAGGCTGCTTCTCCCTGTCCCTCTGCCCCTCCCCCTGGCTTGTGCGCTCTCACTCTCTCTCTCTCTCAAATAAATATATAAAACCTTAAAAAAAAAAAAAAGCACAGTGTCATCTGCATGCAGGATACGAGAGGGAGCGAGCACACCATCCCGGCTGTGGCCGCCTGGCTCTGAGGCACGGCTCCGCTCCTCACTAGCTGGGCAACCTTGACTCCCCTCTTAGGGCCCCGTGCAGAGAAGGGGGCGACACGGCTTGCCAGGAGGAGCTGCCGTGTTGTACGGCGGCCAATAAGCGCCTAGTGAGTGATAGTTACTATGATCGAGGTTTTCTCCTTCGGCATCACCCGCATTACCCGGATTGCCTTCCACATGAATGGAAGTCACGGCTGCTCCGGCCCCCTCGCGCCAGGCCAGCGGACGAGCACCCTACGGAGGATGCCCTCTATTTCCTTTCGGGCTTCCTCCTCCACTTTGCTCCCCAGCAGGAGTGGTGGCTGGGCGGGGGCGGCCTCCTAAACTCATTAGCTGGGCTCTCCCACCATCCCCCCTCCCGCGTGTTTCACACGTTCCCGTTTCACGGGCAGCTTGCCAGGGAAGCCGCTGGCCTCCGCCGTCTGGCTGGGCCAAGCGGGCCTGTGCCAGCGCTGACGTGCTGGGTGCCCTTTTCAGAGGAGCACCGCGGTGCCGTGGCTCCCCATCTCCGCAGGGAGGGCTGTGCTGGGGAGAGCTGAGAGCATCCTTCCTGGGGGAGCAGCTATTCCGGGCATCTCATTAGCATAATCTCAGGAATTAATGGCTTGATTGATGGTCCACGTTTCCCCACAGTTTTCTATAAATGATAATGTATTAAAACGAGATGGAGGAAAGAAAACATGACACGACATATATTATTTAGGTGTTTGCAGAGAGGCTGACGCACAAACACACACGATTTATCAACAGTCATTTTTTGCACGGTGTTCTGAGCCCCAAGCCTCCAAGATGTGGAATTAATTTCATAGCAGGTGATTCGAGGCTATTTCGCACAGGCCATCTGTCGCTTCTTCATCTACCTTTCTGCTGTGACAATAATTAATCATTTCAGCGACTGCCTTGGCCCCAGAAAGTCCATTCTGGCTGAGAGCTCTGTAAGGGTGGGTAGCGCTCGAGTATTTGTTTCGAAGCCATGGGTTTCCATGAAGCAGGTGTGTTCAAATATTTTTCTCACTCGCTTTTATCTGTCCACACCAGTGACCCCCCCCCCCCCCGAGGGCTGCTTCGGAGAATGTTAGATTGTTGTTGCTGAAACTGTTCCTGTTCTTCTTTTGCAGTTGCAGAAACCAAGTTCAGAGAGGTTGCTTGAATTGTCCAGGGTCACACAGCGAACCTGAGAGAGCTGGGACCAGAACCCGGACCTGTCAGCTTTTCCTGCCTTGGTCTGAAGTGGTTCTTCCATGGAAAGGAATGTCACCAGAAATAAGATAGTCCTAGGAACCCAAGGAGTAAGCTCAGTGTGGGACATTTGGGGCACCATCAAATTAAGTGCTACAAGTCAATGACTTATTCATCCCAGAAATCAAATATCATTGTGCTATAAGGTGAGATTCATGAGAAAAAAAAAATCAGCTCTTTGAAGGAATGTGAGTGACTGGTCTACCGTGCTTGGTGTAACAGCGGAAGAGATAAAATGCCAGGCTGTTTCGTTGTCCAAGATGCATTCACCTACTGACGTTTATTGATTTATTAATGACACAAATAGTTATTGATTGACTATTCATGCCAGGCCCTGGGCTAGGTGCTGGAAACACAATGACGAAGTTCTAACACACACAGAACTGATATTTTAGTGGGTGGACATACAATGAAGAATTAAACACAGATTGGGATGCTGCTTCACAAGAGATAAATGCGGGGCAGAGGCCAGGAAGAGCTGGGACCTTCTTTCCTATGCGTGAGGGTGCCTTCAGCTGGGATGGTCGCAGAGGCCCCTGGGAGAAAACCGCCTTTGTGATTGGACCAGGAGGGATGGGAGCCATGCATGCGGCCGTGGGAGGGAGACCGTTTCAGGCAGCGGTGACTGCATCACAAAGGTGATGGAAGGACGATCAGCGGGGCAGAGATGGCGTCAGGGATGGGGAGGCTGCCCACGAAGAGGGTGAGAGAGCCAAGTGGGAGGCAGGCTGTTCAAGTCCTTCCTCACAGGTCATGGTGCAGAGTCTGCATTTAGCTCAAGGGAAGCTATGGGAGGGGTTGTAGCTCCTTGCTCCCGGTGTTTCCCCAACGTCACCAGTGACTGGGGATTAGCCAGGGTCCAATACACATCTGCTGAATGATGAAGAATGGGGAGGTGGGTGCACAGAGCCCAGAAATCAAAGGGCCAGAGCTTGGGTAGACAGGATCAGCATGGGATAAGAAGCACTGGGGGGTGAGCATAGGTTTTGCTTGGTTTCAGCGGCTGGACCAGCTTGGCCGCAAGGGAGCCGCATGTCAGGCTGGAGACATCCCCTGGGGGTCAATTGAGAAGAGCCTTGAATGCCACCATCATTAACTGCCGAGAGCTAGCAGTCACAGAGGCTCTGGAAGAGACCTGCTTTTCCAAGACAAAGATTATAATTGGTTATTGATGTCCTATTTGTATGCTAATGTTGCTCAATAACGTAGCTAAACCATAATTAACGCTCCGGCTTCCTCTAAAAAAAGCCCACTGAAAGGTCAATGGATTTCATATAATAAATTATTAAATAATGGGAAACACAGGAAGTTAGGCTTCTTGGCTCTAATCTTTTCAGGTTTTATTAACCATCATTTATTAAAAGCACTGACAATGTTTACATTTTGCTACTGCCAGCTCCAGAAATTTTTGGAGTTGGAGTCCGTGTTGAGTGGAAAAATATATTGTTTGCCAGACTTCATCTGTCTGGAGATCAAGACAGCATTACCTCTGTGATCTGACTTCTCATCGCCATGTGTCAATGCGAAGTCAAATAGTGCGGCCACGCCTTGGCAGGCCTTCTGCTGTATGGAGACCCTGATGAATGGCTCTGTGACGCCAGTTCGCTTTATTTGGTAATCGCGAAAATACACCAGGACCCTCTGTGGATAAAATCCTTACTCCTGTCCCACAGATTCTGCCAGAGGGAAGATCTCACTCGTAAGGGATGAGCAGGACAAAAAGAGGCCGATGAGCTTGGGCTCTAGGGTCACACTGAGTTTGAACCCCCGCTTGACCTCTCAGTAGCTGTGGACCTTGGATTTACCTCTTCCGTGACTCATTATTTTCCTGAACTAGAATAGAGGGGTGTGAGTGATTCGTAGAGCCCAGAGGTGTGGAGACTAAGAAAAGGCACAGAAAATGCTCTGGGCAGAGCCTGGCAAATGTAGGTTTTCCAATGAGCGTTAGGCGTCATCATTGTTACAGTCTACCGAGGCTGAGACAAGGATTTCAATACTGGGTGAACAGAATCAATGTTAGAAATGCTTCCCCACGAAGGATGTGAGGACCTTTGGATTTTAGCCCTCGTTCTGAATGATGGGATTTTGGCAAATTTCCGGCCTTAATTTCCCCATTTCATGTTTGAGCCTGAGACATCAAAGATGTTTGCCACACCCAAGGACTCACTCCCTGGGAATGCAGAGTACTTTACATAGAGTCGTCATTCAACAAGCAGATGATTGATGATCAGCTTCCAAAAAATACACTGCGATGATGAAAGAATCCCACATAATCCCAGCATCTTAATACAGCAACCCTAACTCTGTATGAACTTTTCTTCTGGTCTTTTTTTCCTCCCGGTCATGTTTTCAAGTGCAGTTTTAGCTGTAATTCCAATCAAAGGACACACACCGTGATTTTTTGGGGACCATAGAGTCGAATATTAAACATAATCTCAGTTCAGAACACACTCTGATTTTTTCCAAGCCCATCGAATTTTGTGTCTCGTGTTCCCTGTTTGAATTCAGCACTACGTAAGTGTTTTGACGTTGTTGCTTGGTTTTAACAAACCCGAGTATCACGGATGTTGCTGTTGGAGGTATGAGTTGGCTGGCTTTGCATCTGTCAAACACTGTACATTCCGACGTATTTCCAATTATGTAAATTTCTCAAGAGTAAAGGAGTCAGTGAAGCAGGCGGAGTCCATGTCGGCAAGGTCTCAGATGCTAGTGAGCCCTTCTCTTGGCCTTGGCCATGAAGAGAATGTCAGAGAAGCATTACTCGGATCGTCATGGCTGGCTGGCTCGACCCAGGTCTTCACCATTTTAGATGCCCCCATGCATGCTTGGTGGCATTGGTGATACTGCAGGCATCCTGTGAGAATGATCATTTTTAAAAAAATTAATAAACTATGTTTAAGGGCAGTTGTAGATCTCTAGAACAGTTGAGCAGAAAGTAGAGCCTTCCTTATACCTCCCCAATCCCACCCACAGTTTTTCCTGTTGTTAACATCTTGCATTAATTTGGTATATTTGTAACAATTGAAGAACCAATATCGATACAGTATTGTTAGCTGAAGCCCGTAGACTACATTAGGGTTCACCCTTGGCGTTGTACATTTCGCAGTTTAGACAAATGTATAATGAATGACATATATCAGCTTTCCAGGATAATACAGAATCGTTTTACTGCCCTAAAAATCCTCTGGGCTCCCTTTAAGTCCCCCTGCCTCCGTTCCCCTCAGGTCCATGGCCACCACTGGCCTTTTGCTATCTCCACAGCTTTGCCTTTTCCAGAATGTCAAACAGCTGGGACCATGCAGTACGTAGCTTCTTCAGACTGGCTTTTTTTTTTTTTTTCCCCTGGCAAAACTCATTTAAGGTTCCTCCATATCTTTTCACGATTTGATAGCCCGTGCGTTTTTATCTCCAAGTACTAGTTCACTGTATGGATATACCACAATTTATTCGTGTATAAAAGTACAACTTGGTTGCTTCCATGTGTTGGCAACGATGAATAAAGCTGCTATAAATATGTGTGTAGATTTTTGTGTGAACTAAGTTTTCAATACAGTTGAGTAAATAACAAGGAGCACAATTGCTGGAGTGTATGTTAAAATTTTTTCTTTTTTCTTTTTTGACTTAAAAAAGCCTAGGTACCCTTTAAGAGTTCTCTACAATGTTATACAAGAACAATTATACTTGAAACATTTCAGTGTGTTGGAAGGGAGGGTCTGGTGGGAAAGGTGTTTGTTCCTACCTCCTTGCAACGGTACATAAGGGGACAGTCTGGCATGTACACGCCATAAAAACTTTCCAGATCTAGATACTTCAGTACACAATGTTTTTAACTCCATGACGTTAATAAACTTTGGCCATTCTGCCATCCCACCAGCTACAAAATTTTCTCTGTAGGTAAGGAGTACCCTTTATTACCATATGTGAAAAATGAATGAAAATCCATAAAAAATAGGGGCACCTGGGTGCTAAAGTCTGTTAAAGTGTCTGACTCTTAGTTTCAGCTCAGGTCATGATCTCAGCGTTGTGAGATCGAGCCCTGTGTCAGACTCTGCGCTCAGCATGGTGTCTGCTTAAGACTTTCTCTCCTTCTGCTCCTCCCCCTCAAATAAATAAATAAATCTTTAAAAAATCCATATAAAATAAATATTCAAATAGAAGTTAGAGAAGTGTGACCCACACCTCATTTTACCTCATTTGATTATTTTCAGAGAGAAATCAGTGTGATGAACACTAACATTTCCGTGACTTGGTTTTAACAAATACTGAGGTTTTGCAAATACTGAGGTTGCGCTGTTTTATCCATCTCTCAGTTTTTTGCTTCATTTTTTAAAAAAGATTTTATTTATTTATTTGACAGAGAGAGACAGTGAGAGAGGGAACACAAGCAGGGGGAGTGGGAGAGGAAGAAGCAGGTTCCCAGCGGAGCACGGAGCCCCATGTGGGACTCGATCCCAGGACTCTGGGATCACGCCCTGAGCCAAAGGCAGACGCTTAACGACTGAGCCACACAGTTGTTATTATTTTTTTTTGCTTCATTATTTTAAAATAAATTCTGCACAGTCTATTAACGCTATTTGCAATGGCTTCCTACTATTGCACGTTACATTGAGTGAATTATGTTCCCCCAATTTTTCCATTGTTGGATAGTAAACACCACCACAGTGGATATCTTGGAGTCTTAAGCATGTTGATATTTCATGAAGGCTAATATATGAAACCTTTCTCTCCCTCCCACAAGATCTGGTACAATGAGAGAAAAGTGTTAGGGTCAGATGGATGGAGAATAAGGTATTGGCCATATG
The DNA here is from genome assembly GCF_023065955.2 of Ursus arctos. Taxonomy (NCBI): domain Eukaryota; kingdom Metazoa; phylum Chordata; class Mammalia; order Carnivora; family Ursidae; genus Ursus; species Ursus arctos. Next base: position 73,916,896 of record NW_026623078.1, on the reverse strand, counting down.
GATTTCCACATACCACCCCCCCCCCCCGTATCAACTTCACATCTTTTCTTGCTCAATGCAGAACAAAACGAGCCTCCCAAAGGCAGCATAGAAAAGGGGAGTCCAACATATGTCTGAAGGCAATTGTTGGGCTTCATGTCCCAAATGTACCCATTTGTTGAGTCCGTCTCTCCCAATTGGGGCAGCATGAAAGAGGGGAGGATTCTGACTCTTCTAGGGTATGGAATTTCCCCCTATAAAAAGAACCCCGAGGACTGGGAGATAAATGGTCCCCCTTACAAAAGATTTTGGATTAATCTCCAGATGGGGGATTCCTGAATCAAAGAGTAAATGCGATTTTATGGCATGGTGCCAAATTGCTTTCCAAAAGAGCTGTACCTTTGTATGTTCCTACAAACCATGAATGAAGCTGCCCAAATTTTAAATTGGCCAAATTGCATAAATACCTTTAACATTATTGTATTCCAATAATAAGACTGCTGGGTAGAAATCGTGGACTGTTCCCTGGTAGAGCTTGCCAAAACCCAACTAATCAAATTGGGTGTTAGCACCCTTATGCAGACAGCGGGGGCTGTCTGAACTGAATCAGGCACCAGTTGGAAAGCATGAAATTACTGACTTTGTTTAAATCTAACTGCAATTTATCTGAAAGAACAGCACTGAAAGGTGACATTTGTCTTAGTGAGTTTCCCATTCATTTCTGGAGCCAGAGTTCATCAGTCATGCAGCTCAAGTGCATGATACACGCGGATGAATATTTATTATAGATGATGGAGTATCCTTCTGGCAACATAATACACTTCTTTCACTTGAAAAGGGAATTCAAACAGACCCATGATGGACTGCTTGCGTGACTGTGGGGGCCTTTCCCCTCCCTTCTGGGAAAATCTGTGGAGAATCCGCCATTTTGGTTAAGGGAGAATCCACTTGGTTAGTGTCCATGTGTAAAATGGTTTTAAAACATCATGACTAGTTAAATTTAGTTAATTAAATTTGGAAATATTGGAAAATAATTGCTACCTCGAAAATAATTCATTACCAGTTGATGAAAAAACCAGTTACATATCTGAATTCAGCCAATAGTTTTAGAGCATCTTGGTTGTTTGAATGTAACCCCCATTGTTTGAATCTTTGTAAATTTATATGTGAAGACACAGATTTGGCCTGATTCACAGAGTTTCTATGCACTCAAAAAGGATCTTAAAATAAAGCATGCATTTCCAACATTGATCTGACACTGGAGGTTAAGTGCTTCTTTCTGAGGAAATGCAAGATCAAAGACAATGAAATGACAGGAAAAAATTTACTCAGAGCATCATTTTTTCTTTTTAATTTAGAAGCCACTCCTCTTCCCAGGAGAGCTGAGCAGAAAAATCACTAGAAAAATAGCTTCCTTGTGCCCATTAAGCTACCTTTTGTTTTCTTTTGATGACCGATGGGAATCTTGTTCATTAAAATTGTATGGATGCCTTCTCCTTTCCTCCCACTGTTTATTTACACATAAAAAATAGATGATTTCAAGAATTCAAGCATCATGCTTTCCAAAGCTGCTGAAAACATCCACGAACAGTCATCTGTATTTGCAGAACCAAGGGGACTTGCCTAAAATATACAACGGTGTATTCAAGTGGGTATATTTGTGGAGGTGTGGACAAGGCTGGGGATCTGAAGAAAAGCAGCATTACAACAAACCTTCCTTGTCTTGTTTTAACAAAGAAGAATCACCCTCCCTCCCCAGTCTCCAGACACATGCCTTTCCCATTATGTGCTCAATGGAAGTTACAGGAGGCACAGTGAGTATGGGGAGACTGAAACCAAAAGTATGGCCATTGAGGAAGATTAAACTCAATTTGACCTCCAAGGCTGATGGACAAATGATGATTAGAAAGAGGATATGCATATCTAAATTGCATTTTATCTCTATTACAGTCTAACGACATTACTAACATTGCTGTTTGATAATTCGTCAACGTGAAAATGTGTCCACTTATCTCTGGCTATAAAAACAATCATTGATTCAGCCCCTCAACGTGGGTCTTGCCAAACGATCATGGGCAGATGGTCAGACCATCGAATCAGGTTTGGATCCAAATCGCCTCTGCCTTTCTCTCTCTTTCTCCATTTCTCCTCTTCCCTTCTTTTCTCCCAAACAAGCATTGTTGTATTCCCGCTGCATGTTTAACATGGTCTGGTGTCTGGCTGTTCAGATACTCACTGGTGATTGTGGTCAAGTCACTTGAAATCTTGGAACTTTGTGTTTTTTTTTTTTTAATAATATTTTTTATTATATTATGTTAGTCACCATACAGTACATCCCTAGTTTTTGATGTGAATTTCCACGATTCATTAGTTGCGTATAACACCCAGTGCACCATGCAATACGTGCCCTTTTTTCCTCCTTAAAAGGGGGATGGGTTCTGCCCCTAGTAACTCACAGAGTTGTTGAGAATCATGAAAGTCAAAGCATTTGTAGGCAGTAAAGTGCTATAGAAACATGAAAACCCAGGTCCCGGTGGGGCTACAGTATTCATTTATGTGTTCATGGAGCGCTCACTGTGTACTAGGGAATGGGCTGAGTTTTAACACATGTGAAAATTAGTAAAATGTACTCCCCGGGCTTTCTACTTTTTCAATCCAGTAAAGACTGTAGACGGGGAGCTAGTGTTGGGGAGAACATCCCATTCAGACAAAAGAGCATGTGTCAAGGTGGAGAGGTGGGGACGGTGTATGGCATCAAAGGGTCATCTCCTGCCTTGAGAACATCCATGTTTGTTAACCTAGACTCCACCCCTGCATCGCTGTATTCCTTGTGACCTGGGCCAGCCCAGGTGCAGCCTGCTCAGTGACCCTGACGGATGCGGTTGCTGTTATGGAATCATCGTGTGGCTGCTGGTGAGGGATGGAGGTGAAACAGAGAAGGTGATGCATAGTGTAGACACGAGATTGCCTTGGGAGGATGCCCATTCTTTTGCATTCATCCCTTTTCCTGGTGCTTTGGTGCACTTCAGATGAATGACATGCCCTGACAGGCTCTGTTTAGATCATGGACTTACTGGGTCCCTGGGAAAAAGGAGCCCTGGCAAGAGCCTCTCAGATGGCAGAGCTGGCGCTCTCCCCAGCCCCAGGACACAGACACTGGAGCAGCACATGCAGAAGAGAGTCAACCACACTGGCTCTGAATTGTAGTTTCCACATACACTATCTGTACGATCTAGAGCAAGGTACCTGAGTTCTAGAAGCCTCGATTCAGTATTTGAAAAATGAGAGTAATAACAGAAGCAGCCCTGTCGTGCGGCTGCTGGTGCACAGCAGTGCTCCACACCGGGCTTCATACCTATTAAGCACGTAGTCTATGCTTCTGTTGCAGGGATTACTTGTTTCCTAATTTTCAGAGAATTAGCGGGGGGGCGGGGGGAGAAAGAAAAATGGTGTCATCTTTTCCATGGGTAGGTACCACTTCTTTCTTTCAGAGGGAATTTTTTTTTTTTTTAAAGCAAGATAGCAGTCAAGAGGGAGATGTTCCAGCTGTTAAGCCAGCTGCTGCAAAGGACATTTTCCTGCAGGTGTTTCTGCACAGTTTTCCCAGCAGGTGTTTCCAGGGTGTACTTCCTAGCCTGTATGGTCTGGAAGGTCCTCTTTCTGGCTGGGCAGCCTGCACTGTGTTGCAGGAACATGGAGCCCCTGAATCTGAGAGGTTTATAACAGCAAAGGTTGGGTTCTTACTCATGTTACCCATCCACTGAGGTTTGGCTGGGGATGGGGATGCTTGGATCCTCTTGGTCCCTCAGGGATGGGAAAGATGTTCCATGAAATCGGTTCCATGAATTTCAAGGCAGGAAAAGGGAATGTGGTAGATCTTGCACTGGTTCTTAAAGCTTTTCCTGGGAGCCACACACATGACTCTTGGTGACACTTCACTGGACGGAGATAGGAAGGGCGATCCCTCCCTGAAGTGGAAGGGGTGGAGAACTAGAGATATTTGGTGAACAGCACTGATGATTCCCAGGGCCTCCAACAGCTCTTTCCCTTTCTTTTTTGAACATGGAAACCTGACTTTATTGGGGTCACAGTGTGATGAGCCATGGGGGACAAATCATTATTGCTCTAATGAAGTCATGGCGATTCCATTCATCTTTGCCAAGGTTGGTCTTGACTACAGGGGAGCATGTGACCAGCTCTGACCAGTACCCTGCTTGAGGAACTTCTGGAAAAAGTCTCTTGCTGATAAAGGGAGAAAATGGCACAAAGAAAGGATTTTTGTTGTTGCTGTCCCTGCCCTCTTTCTTTCTTTCTTTCTTTCTTTCTTTTTTTTAAAGATTTTATTTATTTATTCGACAGAGATAGAGACAGCCAGCGAGAGAGGGAACACAAGCAGGAGGAGTGGGAGAGGAAGAAGCAGGCTCATAGCGGAGGAGCCTGATGTGGGGCTCGATCCCATAACGCCGGGATCACGCCCTGAGCCGAAGGCAGGCGCTTAACCGCTGTGCCACCCAGGCGCCCCTGCCCTCTTTCTTCTATGGGATACTGTAATTGTTACTGTTACTGTGTGAGACAATGGAGCTATTATATTATTTAAGCCCTCTATGTCAAAATTCTGGATTTTTAGCCAACACAGCCGAATCTCATTCTAACGAGTAGACCATGTCAGGGGTTCCTAAACTTGACTAATCAGAAGAGGCATTTATTAAAAAGAGATTCCTAGGCCCCTCCTTAGAAGATTCCTAGTAAGTAGGTTAAGGGTGGGACCCAGGAACCTGCATTTTAACAAGAGCCCTGAGGTGATTCTTACGATTAAAGTTTGAAAGGCACTGTGCCAGATATTTATAAAATCCTCCCTCACACTTTTTAAGCAGGAGGCTGACTGCTGTTTATGAATGTATATTTGCAGGTGTGGTTTGCTTATTTTTAAAGACCCACAGCAGCAATATGGAAGGTGTTCGAGAGGAACCGAAGTCCAGGGGAGAGGACATGAGGCCTGGAGGTCAGGTCGGGAAAGCCAGGGAGCTGAAGAGAAATCCCACGCATCAGTGGGACTTAGTGACTGAGCAGATTTGGGAAGTAAGCAAAGAATCCAGGAGAATCCCCAGGTCTCTGGGTTGGGTGACTGGGCAGTGCGGCGTCCTTGACCAAGGCAGCAGATGCCGAAGAAGGGAGCTCTGAGGAAGAATAGGCAGGTTTGCATGCGCTCCATGTGAGGTGTCGATGGGGGGAGCAATAGACACCCCTTCCCCAGGCAGGGCCTGAGCCGTGGTGGTGGCAGTGGGAGAGGACATGAATAATCCGGACAATGAGCATGCCCTCCATCCAAATCTCCTGTTCCTGGCCAGACCACTGGCTCTACAGTCTCTTCAGTCTAAAATATTTCCACTTCTTTGTGGGGTCATTTTGTCCCCCCACCATAGTCAGGAATCAAGGCAATGAACAGACTGATGTATTAATTAATTAATTTATTAATTAATCTAGATGTGGTGTCTAATCTATATTAAAAGCAAAAGATGAATTGATGAAACAGATAGACATGGTTCTAGCCTTCATGGAGCTTAGATCAATGGGGAAATCAGACAAAAAAGAAGGAAAAAATAAATGAAATTCTGAACTATGAGAAGTTCTATGAAGGAACCAAACTTTGTTCAGGAAGGAGACAGTGTAGTGGGATGAGCACAAGGTATGGGGAAAAGACACGTGGGCTTGAGCTCTCACTGTCCAGCTTGGCATCTTCCGACAAGTTGCAGCCTTAGTTCCCTCATCTGTAAAATGGGATTCCCTCCGTATCTCACAACTGTTGCATGATTTTGGCTGAGTGATGCTGTGGTAACAGACCACGCCCACGTTTCAGTGGCTCACAACAACCAAATGGGTTTCTTGACCACGTTTCATGTTGGTTGTGGGTCAGTTACAGCTCTACGCCATGTCCCCTTCTCCCTAAAAGGGGCAGCTCATATCCGGGACATGGGTAATCCTGTGGCAGAGGGGAAGAGTAATGTTGGACCCACACGCCTCTTTTTGCTCCTGCTTGGACATGGCACTGAGTTTCACCCGTATTCTTCTGTTCGAAAAAAATTCTTCTGGCTCGGTCTTGGGTGTGAAGTTCTCTCCCATCAGGAGGGCGGTGGGAGAAACATGGTAGGAAATATCAACTCACTTTTAAAAAACATTTTGCTGATTCTTAAACACTTTTCCATTTTATCTAAAGGATTCTTGTAAAGTGTTAATCTCAAAGGTCACAGAAAAGTGTTACTGACTTATTTTGAAGATATTCACGACTTTCCTTTGTACTCTGAAAGAGCCACTTTTTCAATGTTACATTAAAGAAATTAACTATTCAAAAAATGTTGCTGAAATTTTACGTACGTTGTATGTCAATCATAAACGTACAAAAGGTGTACCCAGTAAGGTAGCAATATTTTGAAAAAAATAATACAAGCCACAGATGTGAGCCTCAGTTTAGGTAGATAGGTTAAAGTTCTTGTCCTACATAAGTTCACATGCAAGCATTAAGAAAAAATTCCCGTATGTTCATTGCAGCATTCTTCACAATAGCCAAGACATGGAAACAACCTAAGGGTCTAACAAAGTCAGACAGAGAAAGACAAATACTGTTTGCTCTTACTTACACGTGAAATCTAAAAAAGCTACACTCACAGAAACAGAGTAGAATAGTGGTTGCCAGGGGTGGGGGTGGGAGAAGATGTTGGTCAAGGGCACAAACTCCCAACTTTAAGATAAATAAGTTCTGGGGATCTAAGTTACGGTATGGTGACTGTAATTATCAATACCGTATTATATACTCGAAAGGTGTTCAGAGAGTAGGTCTTAAATGTAATCACACAAAGAAAAAGTGGTAGTTATGTGAGGGGATGGAGCTGCCAACTCACCTTATTGTGATCGTCATTTTGCAATATATTCTTTTATCAAATCATCACATTGTACACCTTACACTTACATATGTTTTATGTCAATCGTATCTTAATAAAGCTGGAGAAACACAGGAAAAAAAAAAAAAGAAAATTCTGACTGCCTGCAGTTGCATTTAAGAAACCATCTCAAGTTATGGATTAATTCAGGGAGTGATATGTACGTCACCTGTGTGATGGTGTGAGGAGAGTGGTGACAGTGACTGAAGATGAAGAAAATAGCAAGCCTATGAACATCCCCATTTTTACCGATGGGGACACCAGAATCCACACATGTTACGTCATTTGCTCCAGTCTCACAGTTGGCATTTGATCCAGGTTGGCTGATGCAAGACTCTGTGTTGTAACCACCAGGCGCTGTAGTGGCTGTGGGCTGGCGTGAGGCCGTCAGATGCTCAGCTCTCCACGCAGACTCTGGTGAGAAGTGGGAGGAGCTTCTCTGAGACCCACACTCTGTCTGACAGGACAGGGGAGGATTCCCAGGGCTCCCCGAGACTCTGCTACACTACTTCCTGGAGCTACCACCTCAAAGATTGGCTAGATAATCACTGAAGACGGCAAGGAAAGCTCTCCATTGCTGATGACCTTGACATGGTTTGCCAGGGCACAAGTTCATGTTGCTGAAACCAGTCTCCCTCATCAAAGAGGCAGGAGGTACTCATAGCCTGGGCCCTTTCGAGTCAGAACTTGTGGGAACAGGGCTGCTTTTCCTCCTTGAGAAGAGAGGGTAAGAATGGCCTCAGTACCCAGGCTGGTAGTTGAGAGCCTGGAATATTCTACACTGCTCCAACTCCTATAAGCCGTCGCTTACTCATTTTGACTCCTGGGTGAATTTTCGTCTTCTTCCAAAGCCAGGTTCAGATACCAGGAGGCCAGGTATATTTGCTTGTCCCGGGCATGTCATTTGCATATGTCACTGGGGTTGACTTGTCTATGATTAAGCGGCTGCAAAAGGAACAACTTGTCGAATGTGTTATCTTTTTCTTTGTTTTTCTTCCTCACTTCACGGTGGACCCAGTGGCCTTTTCTAGAAAGGCTGAGAGACACAGACCTGCTGAAGGAAGGTCAGAATGGAGTGAGGAGGGGTGAGAATTATAGGCATTCTTGAGGTCTAGTTTGAGAACACTGATTTAGATATAAGAAAACTCTGGCATGATACTTGCCACTCACGGAGTATTTTACTAAATCAGGCACCATGTGAAGAACTTGAGATGATGACAGAGCCTTCATTAAATCTTCACCAGAACCTTACGAGATTGTTCCCATTTTACAATTGAAGGGACTGAGGATTAGAGTTTATCTAACAACCCAAGTCCACTCACCTAATAACTGGGAGGGCTGAATTTGAATTGAGGGTGATCTGGCTTCAGAGCCCATTCTTTTCACTGTTCTCTTCCCCATGTGGCTGCTATTCCCTGCCGGCCCTTTCCTGTGAGAGGATTGCACATACCCCTCCTCCTCACGCCACGTGACTGGCAGTGTCTCCTAGAGAGGGAGGGGTTAACTCCCAGCCACCTTGACTGACCTTGGGTTTGGCCATATGATTTGGTTTGGTCAGCAGATTGTAAGTAGATGTGACACGTGCCACATTATGAATCATTATGAGTTTCTGTCAGCTCTCTTGCTTTTCCCATGAGAGTGGCACACTCCACACAGAGGCTCTTCCTTCGGTTTGGATCCCAGCATGAGAAGACATGTGGAGCAGAGTGTCTCAGTCTGTTCAGGCTGCTATAAGAAAAATACCATAAATTGGGTGGCTTCTGAACAACAGAAATTTATTCTCACCGTTCTGGGGGCTAGGGAAGCTCAAGACGAAGGCACTGGAAGATCCGTTGTCTGGTGATAGCTTGCTTCCCGGTACATAGGTGGCCATTTTTTGCTGTGTCCTGACAGAGTGGAAGGGATGAGTGAGTTCTCTGGAGTCTTTTTTATAAGGTAACAAATTCTATTCACAAGGGCTCCACCCTCATGACCTAATCACCTCCCAAAGTTCCCACCTCCAAATACATTGGTCATCAGGTTTCAATATATGAATCAATATTTAATCCATAGCACAGAGCCACCTCTGCTGACCTATGGCCATCAACATGCGGCATGAGTTAGAAGCAAGTTTTTGCTGTTGTTCTAAGCTACCAAGGTTTGGGTGCTTTTTGTGGTTGCACCAAAACCTGACTGATGCATTCAAGGATATTCTGAGACACATGGATCGTGAAGATAATAATAATCTCAGGGAGATGGTCCTGGATTTGATTCTCATCTGTGCCACCTGGGATGGGTTAATAATGGTACATTTGGGAATCAATGTAAAGTAATTAGTTATAAAAACACTTGTGAAACCATAAACTCTCATAATCATATTCATTACCCCAGTAAGCACTGTTCTCTGTGGTGTGGAACTTTGTTCCATTTACTTTATACAGTTCATGATGACAGGGGCCATGTCTATTTTGTTCAAAAGTATGCAGTGCATGTCACAAGGAAGATGTTCAATAACTATGTAGTGAATGAATGAATGACGTAGGAGGTCTTATGCAATGGGAAAGTGTTCTGTGAGCAAATACAATTTTGACCTGCTGTGCTGAACCAGCTAATTTCTCAGCGCCTTCAGTGCATTAAAGTGAATTGTGGCTCTTAAGGGGGAGCTGGGGCTAGTAGGCAGTATTTCACGAAAATATTTGACCACGAAACCCTTTTCTTCTTGGCAACATCTCATAGGATAAGATGCTTTGTTTTTCACTTTAGCCTGTGGACTAGACCTCAGACGGAGTCATTGTCTGTAAGCTGACTAGAATTAGAAGTGGCTCTGTAATTGGCTGGTTGCATTTCTGATCATTTCTGTTTGAGAAGAGCTTCTGTACTGGCAAGAATATCGCATCGCTTATTTGTACCTAGATTTCCTAATCTATGCAAGGGGGATGTCTTCCCTGCCTGTCTCATATTTTGAAGGAAAAAACAAGTGAGCCTGGGAAGTAGACTGAGCTACTTGAGAACAGAGTCTGGGGCTTATTTCCTGGGACCCTAGAACGTATGAGCTGTCACCTGATGGAATGTAACACATTTCTGCTGAGGGAATGAATAAATTCATTGTGCCAATCCAGAGCAAGCAGTAGAACCGAGATGGAGTTGGGCCCACACAGTGAAAAACCAGCCAGAGGTGACCTGGTAACATCCTCCAGTAAAGCAATCAATTTTTTCCTAGGGTTACCATAGCAAGAGTTCCCCTGTGGGCAGTGAGCCTATGCCATTTAGGAGAACACCGAGTTTGTGTAGGGGTATGGTGGATGCCACCGCTGGGTCAACTTAATCTATTCCCAACACTTCTTCCCTGCTAACAGAGCCCTGATTTTGTTCACCTTCCTTTGAGACTGTCTTTCAGAGGGAGAGAATTAGTCTCAGCCATGAAGGTGGTCTCACTCTCCTAGCCAGGGATTGGTCTAAGGGCAAACATGTGAGACATTTCTGGCCCATAAGATATGGGGGGAAATTTGGATGATTAAGAAACGTTTTTCAATCTTAACAAGAGACAGACACCGGAGAGGGGATGATTCCCTATTTTTCGCATTTTCCCTTTGCTGACCCTGCTGTGTCCACGTGTAACGTTTGAAACTCTGGCCGCCATCTTGTCATCACAGTAGAGGTATTGCCAACAGAGATGGTGAGTGGGACTGTGGAAAGTGCTGGTTTCTTGAAGGGTACCCTGACGTTTTGAACTACACAGTCCTAGGGTCTCTGCACTCAACTTTATTATTTTGTGAGACAATGGATGTGTTTATTGTTTGACCATGTTGGGTTGGCTGTTTCTTGCAGTTTGAAAATTCCTGACAGATACAAGATGATGCAACAATGAGCAACCCGTGGAGCCTATCTGTCCTCCACGATCTCATAGCCTGGCTTCAAAGGCCACAAGGCAATAATTAACGCCCATGTGATCTGATTCATGTCATAATACCAGTATAAACAAGGTGTTTTAGGATGGCACGGGGGAATGAGCTTGGTTTGCCATGGAAGATCATGGAAAGCTTCAGAGAGGAGGTGGCTTTAAGTGGAGGCTTGAGTCAGATGGGCCTTGCAATCCAGGCAGAGGGAAAGGTACATTCTAGGCATGGAGATCTGAGAGCATTATTTGATTAAGGCTTGTTCGTCTTGGTGCTACTGGGTTGGAAAGGGAGCAGATGAGACTGAGATCACGAAGCACCTGGTGTGGACACATGAAGAGGCACTGTGGCCGAGACCTGGGCACATCAGGACTGGGGAACGGGGAGCTCAAGTCTCAGGCATTCATGCAGTCAGTGGTATTTACTGAATGCCTGCTGTGTGCCAGGCTCCGTGTGAGCTGGGAGCTGGGTCTACAGTGCTGACTGCCCTCCTGTCATGTCCTGAGGGCCTAATGCCATCATGGTCACCACCAAGTCTCCAGTGGCTGGACTGGAGTTTGGCATCCAGGGGACTCTCATCATTGTTGACCAAATCAACAAAGCAAATAGCAAGACCTTTGGGTAAATTGTCTCTTTTAGACTCAGCCCGAGGCTACTTCCCTGTCTTCTGAATCTGGATGCACAAATATCTGTGCCTGAGTGAGGCTCCCAAGTGGAACGGAAGTGCTCCTTAATGGATGAGCATTCAGAAAGCGGTGCTCAGAGTTGCCCGCACCAAGTGCTCGCTGCCCTGAAGGCTGAGGCTAATTAAGTTGAAAGGGGAGACAACGAACAGATTTTTAACGTCACATGCCACTGGGCTGGATCTGCACATGCCATAAACTTTGTCGTTGGCGCAGCAAGCCTTCAACACAGGCATGGTCCCCATGTACAGATGAGAAGACCGAGCCTCAGAGAAGAAGACTCACGGCGATAAATCCGAGAGGCCACAGAGCAGGGATTTTTAACTTGCTACTTTTTCACCCTAGAGATCCAAGTGAAGGGAAGAACTGTGCGCCTCTTCCCACAGTTTATGTTGAGAATGTGTCTAAAATGGGTAGACTCGTGTTCTATTATTTCTACGAACACACTAGATCGTATGCCCTGTGAGGGCGGCTGGTGCCGGCTGTGAGGCCTCAAGCTCTCCTCCCAACGCCTGCACCGAGCTCCGCGCGGCCGGGGCCCTCAAACCACAGGTGTGGACCCGTGAATAAACAAGCTTCTCAGCTTTTGGTTTCAAGAGGTCACTTACCCCAAAAAAGCTCTCCGGAAGGGAGGTCTGTAGAGACGGAGAGAGAATTACAGGGACTGGGGAGGGCTTCTGGAGCAAATCCTGATCCACTGCGTGAATCTTCCCATGACTCACTTGGGGTCCTCCTTTCACAGAGAACACAGGACAGGAAGTGACAGACGCTGCGACATCTGGGCCGTAAGTGATCACGCAAACTTTCTGGAAGGTATTTGAATGGTGATCAGCTTCTCCAGAGAATCCATAAGGTGATCGTTCAGGGAAGGTCACCGAAGAGGGGGCACATTACAAAGACATCTCCCAGGACCGAACCGGAGGGAAGGGCCAGGCCATGGGCTTCCCTGGCCCGTCCGGTGGGTGAACAACAGGCTGGGCGCTCACGTGCTGAGGCCTCTGATTGGGTCTCTTTGGCCAAAGGCCTGCAGAACTGGGGACTCCGAAAAACGGAAGGGCCTACGCCACCCAAACAAAAACCCGCCACTGGTCACGCATCAGTGAGGGAGAGTGCCACGGCAGCGCTGAGGGGCCTTTTCCCAATGCTGGACTGATTTCACTGTGATTGTTCGTCAAGCAGCAGTTGTCATTTACTGAGTGCCTAGAATGTGAGGGCAAAAATAGCATCCATGCCATTGACTGACTGAAAACTGAAAGCATGTAAATTGCTTAGTACGGCCAGATCGGCTATAACGCGGCATATGCGCTCCTAAAAATCGCTGTGCTATGCAAAATTGCACAATAAAACCGCAGGGCTTAGGGGAAAAACGGGGTTAGGGGAAAAACCCTCACAAACTCCACCAGCCATCTATCTGCTTGTATGAATATGATAGAGGCCTGATAAAAGGGCAGCACCGCTTTACACGCGAAGTGGTGAAGAACTGCGTAAATACTACAATAAATACGGCCCTTTATCACAAGCGATACCTGAAGCTGACTTGAGTATGTGGGTGTCAGAAGGGCTCTAGCCTGTGAGACATTGCGAAGCGGTGAGGGGAGTGAATTTGAGATCAGATGAAAAGCTGTTACACCAGATGTGCAGGGGTGTGGCTCCGAACACACACCCCGTGTTTCCACCCGAGGTGGCCGGTAGATATTTGAAGCGTGTTTTGAGTGCTCCTACGGAGCGAGGTTGGGCTGGGTGCATCTACGGTTTCTCCCAGAGGAAATCCCACATCAGCAAACACGAAGTCTGCATTCTGCTCCCATTGCTCCCCAACACATCGGTTGTGCTGGAACAAATGAGTGTTTTCAAAATAATCATTATAGCAGAGCTGACGATCCAGGATTCACAGCAAACGGGCAATCAAGGATGGTCACGTAGAGTTTGTCTCATCCATGCATGGAACTCAGGAAGCTAAGTTTAAGGAATCCCATTTTACAGATGAGTCACTGAGACTCACAGAGGTTAACTCCCTTACTCCAGGAACAGAGCTAGGAAGGGGCCGGGGCTTTAGCCGCCCCTCTGTAGGTCTCACCATGATGTGAGTCTCCTTTTGCACTCTAAGATGGGATACTGTGCTAGTGGCAGAGGGAGCCCCAGGACGAGTATATGCTTCTGGATCGTCTTTGACAGCTCAAGGCATTTTTGCACAGAACACAAGTTCACAGGACTTTTAAAGACCAGACGAATATCTGAGACATTCCTAGTCTGTGCTGCTACCTCAGGGGATATATTTATTCCCCTCTGTTCTTGGGGCTGATAGAGTGGAAAATGTTGAAAAGCTCTTTGATGTCCCACGCTACCTGCCGATGTGGAGAGAATCGCTATATTTAGCCAAACGCTGCATCCCTGGGATCTCTAGCACTGTGTCCTTATGCGTTCTTAACAGAGACTTCTCTTCTCCAGGCTGAACTTGGCAGTAAGTAGCTGACAGTTTGACAGTGTCCTCTGTAAGTTCTGGGGTCCAGAGCGGAGCCCGCTACTCCAGACATGCCTTAGCAAACCCAGACAGAGAAGATCCTATGGGGATCTTGGCCAAGAGCGGGATTGACTGTTATAGCAGATGCCTCACTTTGTGGCTCATAAGGATTGGGGCCAACTAAATCCCTAGACCATTCTCACATGATTCTTGACACCTGCTCTCCCTTACCCAGTCTGAGCTAAAAAATGTAGGATTTACATTTATGTCCATTAAAATATCTTTTTGTTGGTCTTATCCCATCAAAGTCCGTTTTCCACCAACTTTTTGTTATGGATGACTTCCAACTTACTCAAAAGTAGAGAGACTCATAGCTTAATGAACCTGCATGAAACCATCACCACCATTAACTTTACCGGCTATAACTCATGGACAGCCCTGTTTTGTGAAGACTCCCATTCACTCATGACATTTCATTTCCCTCTCCCCTACTGTTTTAAAGCAAATTCTAGACATCATGCCAGTTCACCTGTATTCCAGTATGTATCTCTAAAAGATAGACTTTTAAAAAACTTACTTGCAAGATCATTATCATGCCAAAATAAATGAACAGTACTTTCTTAATATTATCAAATTTCTAGTCAGTGTTCAAATTATCTCAATTGCTTTGTTCAAATTAGGATTCCATGTGGATATACCTTTCAAGTCTTTTTTAGTTAGTAGATTTCCCCTTTATTTCTCCCTTTCTGCCTCGAATTTTTGTTGTTCTTTGGGAAACCAGCCTTCTTATTATTCATTGAGTTTCTTAAATGGTGGATTTTTGTATTGCACTCTGGTGGTGTCATTTAACACATTACTTTGTCTCCTGGTTTTCCTAGAACTTGGGCATAGAATCCAATGGCATGATCAGATTTGGTTTTGATTATTTTATTTTAATTTTTAAAAAAGATTTATTTATTTATTTGAGAGAGCAAGAGCAAGTGGAGGGGAGGGGTAGAGGGAGAAGGAGAGAGAGTCTTAAGCAGACTCTGCACTGAGCGTGGAGCTCGACGCGGGGCTCAATCTCATGACCCTGAGATCACGACTTGAGCTGAAAAACCAAGAGTCAGACACTTAGCTGACTGTGCCACTCAGGCACCCCTGGTTTTGATTATTTTAAATGTTTTTTTCATTGTGGTAAAATATATATAACATAATATTTACCATTTTAATCTCTAAAATGTACAGCTCAGTAGCATCTGCAATGCCATGCAATCATCACTACTCCCCGTTTCTTGAACGTCTTCATCATTCCAAACAGAAATTCTGCATCCATTAAACAATAACTGTCCATTTCCCCACATCCCGTTCCCTACCTGGTAACCTCTGGACTATTTTCTGTCACTATAAATTTGCCTATTCTAGGCATATGAGTGGACCGCAGGGAAGTGGAACGTGTACTGTTTGTCCTTTCATGTCTGGCTCGTTTCACTTAGCATAATGTTTTCAAGGTTCATCCACATTGTAGCAGGGACCGGAATTCATTGTATGGATGCGCCATGATGCATCTGTCCGTTCACTTCTTGATACACATCTGGGGTGTGCTTCTGAATTTCTGACAAGACTACCCCGTTGATAGTATTTGACAAGGAAGCACGTCGTATCTGTACATCTCTCATTCAGAATTCCGAAGTCTAAGTTTTCTGCACGTCGGTGTCTTCTGTGCATTCTGGATCCGTCTCCTTCCTCACACATCTTCCACCTCTGCTTACTCTTCCGTATCTCAGCCTGTTCAGCAAATGCTCCTCCTGCCTTAGAGAAGACCTGGCTTACTCGCGAGGACCTGCTCCCTCTGCAGTGCCACAGTGCCTATCAAGGGGGTGGATTCCCTGTGGTGGACCAGCTCCCTCCTGGTCCCCATGCCACATTAGACTTTGGTTGCTCCTTCCTTCTATCCCTCTGCCTTCGCCTTGGAGGCTCACCCCATCCTTTAATTGATGGTGTCCCTTCCCCACCATTTGCTGGAGAGGTTGGTCCTAACTCAGAGTCTTTCCCTTCCCCTCGTGTCTTTCATCATCCCAACTGACCTCACAGCCCCTGAGAACCCTGTGTTGCTGCTTCTTCCTTCCCTGACTGTCAACTCCAGTGACCTTCCCCTCAGCTCCACCTTCCCAGCCCCAGAGTCACAGCCTGTCTATTGTCAGCACTGACGGCTCCATCTCTGGAACCTTCAGTTCAGCATGTCCCACTTTGACCCTGGCTTCTAGATGTCTGGTTCCTTCCTGCTCTCCCCTCCATCTTCTCCTGGTCAGTCGATGGCTCCCAGCTTTGCTGCTTCCCTACCTGGCCTTGACCACCTTGGTGGATCATCAGAAGACTCCTCTGACCACAATTCCTTGCTTCCTCCATGTCTGCCACAACCACTCAGCTGAACACCAGATCTGCTCAGTCCTCCAGACTTTCCTCCAGGACCCTGGTTTCTGAACACCGTTGGAGCAAGTTACACTGCTGGGCGATTGGCTTCACAGTTTCACAGCATCGCCACTGAGCTGGGTCCCAGTGTCACCTGACATTCCTGCGGTTGGCCCTTGGCCAGCTGTCTCTCTTCTTCGGCCCTGTAACTCCTCCTTAGTTTCCATGTCCTCCTCTTCCTATCGCTACTTTGGGAGAACAGAGGGTCACTGCCCCTGCTGGGATTTCCCTCTACTTCTTCCACCCTTATCTTCATTGGTACCCACCTTTACCTCCTTCTTTTATGTTCTAGGGACCATATGACCCTTGCCATGTCAGAAATGGTCGCACTCCTAGTCTCAGGGACTAAACAGATGACATGGGCAGGTAGGCCTACGAGAAGAGAGGGCAGGAAGGAGAAGGGAGGGAATGAGAAAAAGGGAAAGCCAGTAAGGGGGTGAATGGAGTGGTGACAGAGAGAAGAAAAAGTGAAAGAGGTACTTAGCCTTTCCCTCAAATGTTTGGTTTACCACTGAGTGTTCTCTCGATGGCCTTATCTTTCTCTGGTTCCCTCTGAGCGTTGGGGGCAGGTTGCCTCACCCACCTGTCTCATAGGGAAGTCATGAAGATAATGTTTACAAAAGGCTTTGTGCTCGCCCCGCAGATGCCTGCATAAAGGCCCTGACCCGTGAATCCTGGTGGGGAAGGTAGTCCTCTGACCCCAGGGGTGCTGGGATCTGGCATTCACGTCATGGGTTCATGTGACACTGGAGAGGTAGAATCACCCATCTTGAAGCTCTTGATAATTTTAAATTGTACTACAGACACGGAGGTTTCCCCCACAGAGTGGGGGCACCAGACAGAGACCTGTTAATACACTTGGTCGCTTTCCTGGCATCATTACAGAGCATCAGCAAGAAATTTCTGCGATGTGTGCTTTTTGTAAATGTGCTTTTCGTCCAAATACTCTGTTGTTCACTGACATGGTCGCTTATTTGCACTTATAGATCTTGATGTTGTCATTTGTGTGCCAATGAAAGAGATGGCTAGAATCCGAGATACTAAGTGTCAGGCTGTACTGAGTCCTTAGAGCTGAGAGACATCCCCTCTCCCACCACCTGCCTGGAGATCCCCACCTCCATCCCCACCAGACACAGAGCTGTCCTCTAGCATCTAGCTTCTCTTCACATCTGTCCCTGGCAGGGAATCTACTACCTGAGGAGAGAGACTAGGTCACTACTGGCCAATAGTTCTCTCATTGTTAGAAAGTTCTTCTGAGGTTATCTGGTTGTGTGATCTTGGGTAAGCCACTTCCCTTATCTGGGCTGCAGATTCCCATATGAAAACAAGGCAGTTAAACGAATTGATCTGACCTCCTAATTCTAGACTTCTGTGCCCTTTGAGTCCACCCCAGTTTTGTCTCCTGCTTTCTGAAACATCCCAAATCCTCCTGGTTTTCTTTTCTTTCTTTAAAAATTTATTTGACAGAGAGAGAGACAGCCAGCGAGAGAGGGAACACAAGCAGGGGAAGTGGGAGAGGAAGACGCAGGTTCCCAGCCGAGGAACCTGATGTGGGGCCTGATCCCAGACTGCCGGGATCATGCCCTGAGCCGAAGGCAGACGCTTAACGACTGAGCCCCCCAGGCGCCCCCCTCCTGGTTTTCATCCTTGGTCATTAATTACATTTTCTTGTCCTCTTCCTCCTCCTCCTCCTCCCAGCCTCTAAATATTCCTCAGGGCTTGGTGTGCTTCTCATGCTATATTTAAGTTTCCCCTTCTCCTCTCTAAGCCGATGTGATTTTCTGCATTCCTACAGTACCGCTCCTATCCGAAGGACTTCCTAAGGCAGGTCTCTAGCCAGCCCTTATGTCTCCTCCAGACACTTGCACTAGGATGCCTCATAGTCCTTCCACCTCACAGGGCCCCATCTAGACGCTTGATGCTTTTCATCTAGCCTTTGAAGTCTTAGGAAATGGTTCCAGGCAGAAGACTGAATTTTATTTTTGAGTTTTTCTTAATCCCCCACACCAAGTTATGGTCTCCTGGGTGTACTAACCAAAGTCTTCTCCAGAGTGTTCATTTTCCTCCATCTCTCCTGTCCTCAACATGGCACCGGCCCATTAGCTCTTGTCTAGACTTCTGCTATGACAGCTTCCTGGATTCTACTCCAGTCCCCTCTTCCTGGCCATTCTAAACTGCACCAAGATGAAACTGGAATCATGTCCCTCCTCTGCTGAAAATGTTTTAAAGTCTTACCCTTGTGCCTAGAATAACATTCAAAGCCTTGACCTAAGACCATAATGTCCTTCTTTCTCCCCGCGCTCATCTTAGGCCACGGTCTGTGTGCTCAGGCCACACTGGCTTTCTCTGCTTCTTCAGCATGCCAGTCCCTGCCCCATTTCACGGCCTTCATACGGGCGTTTCCTCTACCTGTGCTCTCCCCTGTGCTCTTGCCTTAGCTACAGTACATGGTCGCCTGATCCCTCTGTTTCTTAACCATAAGACTTTGGAGAAGTCATTTCCCTGCTCGAAGCTTCTGTTGATTTAATTTACAAGGTGAAAATGATAATATTTATTTGGTGGTGCTGTAAGGATTAAATGCATTTGCTTATTCATTCATTCATTCATTCATTCATTCACTCACACATCAAATTTATGAAACAAATAACCAAACTTTGTTGAATGATTTCTAGGCCCTGTGCATGGCTGGAAGATACAGAGATGAGAGCATGTCTCCAGAGCGCTGGCCTGTGCTTGGCACATAGGAGATTGCTCAATGAAGATTTACTGCTTAAAGGCACCACCTCTCTTATACTCAAGCCAGCCTTTTCAAACACTCTCTACCTCCTTCTGGGGAATTTACATTTCTGGTTGCCCAAACAGCTCCAATCATAGCAATGGTAGCTATTTATAGAGTGCCTAGCATGTGTCACGTGCTCCACACACATCTCTGAGATCCTGAAGATGACCCCATCAGGGAGGCATTACCATTGTCTCCATCTTGCTCCTGAGGATGGAGCTCTTAGAGCCGAGGGTCTGTACGTGAGTCCTCCTATCTGATGACAGGCAGGGTGGGGGTCTCCACATTGGGCCATGAGATTTCAAACCCTCGATCCATCCCATGAGGCTATGCTGCCTCCCCAGATGCTTCACGGCCTGTTCTCATTACAAAGCTTTTCTGGAATGAAGGAAAACACGTGTTCACCATGGACAGGGATCAGTAAGAACAACAGAACCTGAACATGACCTCCTCGCTCTACTTCCCATAAGCTCGTGTTCATTTCCCACAGGAACAGTCTTTGTGACCCAGACAACTTCCTGGTCTTGAGATTGTCAACTGAGAGCATGGAGGAGGTTATGGCTGTGTGACATGTTGTTGGTCATATTGCCCTGTGGCTCAGTTTCCTCATCTAGAAATTGGGGCTCTGGGTCCTTGCCTCATGCCTGTTTCTCAAGGAAGTTGTGAGGATGAAGTTTGCAATGTGTTTTGTTCTGGGTCCTTCAGTCACACAGACAGAGTCCTCTGACTTCCACCCCAAGCCACAGCGATATTGTCCTATTGCGGTTAAATTGAGTTGGACAAAATTATCTTGGAGGTTCTTCCCAAGTCTGGGCTTCCGTGATTCATACATCTAATCACGGATTGTCTTTATCAGTTTTCTGTGGATGTCTGCAGAGCAAAATACAGAGGTCACCTCACTTGTATTTCTAGAGTTCTCTGAAGAATAACAACAGTGGCAAAGAGTTATGTTCCAGACACCATGGTTGACACTTCACAAGAATCACCACTTTTACCATTTATAACAATTCAGTTTGTACAGACAAGGAGGTGGAGGCCAGAAAGATCAGATCACACAACTAGTGAGTCATGGTCCTGGAATTTTAACACAGGTAGTCTGGTGGCCCCACCTGGGACCCCAGATTCTATGCTATGTAAGGCATGTACTGGGGGAGGGTGGCACAGAGACGGGGGTGAATGGGGTGGCTGTACGGATAACTGGGGTGAGACAAAGGAATCAGGGAAGACTTCATAAAGGAGGTGATGGTTTGGGAAGTTAAGAGGAGAGAGGTGAGCTGAGGGAGGTCACGTGGGCTACTGTATACCATGCTGAGACAAATGACTTTAAGCAAAGGACTAACAAAATCAGTAATTTTTTTTCCCTTAAGGAGAACCTATATTAAGGTCTTTTGACAGCCTTAGAAGTTACCACGACATAGATCGTCCTTCTCAGAGAAGGCGATACGGATTCCCTTAATTAAACGTGGTCAGATTAGGATTTTGCAGTGAGTGCTTCCCCATGGAAAATAATGGCTTAGAACTGGGAGAGCACCCAGGAGGCTTGTGTGGTACTGGCCTTAGGGGACCGGGGCTCTTACTTAGTGGGGTAGGGTCGTCACTCCCACCCCCATCACGTTAACAATACCCAGGATTTATTAAGCCACTTTGCTAGGCGATTTGCATGCATGGTGCCACGTAAACCCTCTCCTGCCACAACCCTTTGAGGGACCATCTTTATCATCCCCACTTCACAGAGGAGGAAGCAGCCCCGGAGAGCTTCAGCTTTAGTGGATGGTGAGAAGCAGGGCTGCAATCAGCCGCAGGCTGTCTGATTCACGGCTACCCTGGCTCCTTCCCGTGTGAGCGTCTTTCAGTTCTCGTGAGCAGAGCAGACCCCGAGGAGCTTGTTCAAAATATGGGTGCTCAGTCCTCTCAGTGTTTCTTGCCCTTGCCGCCTCCAGGAGCTACCTGGCTCACGAAGTCTAGGACAAGGCCAGGTTTGTTAGGACCTGTTCCAGGTGGTTCTGATGAGAGTGCTTGGGGACAAGCCTTCCAGGACCACTGCCATGTGCAATGGCGCACGGCTTGCGTGCACGAGTTTATCACCAGGATGGAATGAGAAGGTGGAACAACTCAAGATTTGAGTTATTCATGCCAGGGGGGATGTGATTTCACAAGGCACTGCTGATTAATGGCCAGATGGGTGACTTCAGCGAGGAGTCTCTCCAAACTAGAGTGGCCAGCCTCCTGACCAACAGAGTGCACTGCTGAAAGGAATCGATAGTGAGGCCATGATAATTCTGCTTACGCACTGGCTTAGTCTTGTAGGGGTGATGTAACAAATTACCATGAATCAAGGGGCTCAAAACAACAGAAATGTATTCTCTCCTAGTTCTGGAGCCCAGAGGTCTGAAATCAAGGTGCTGGGAGGGCCTCGAGTCCTCCAGGGGCTCCATTGGGAGCTCGTCGCTTCCGGCTTCTGGTAGCTCCTGTCATTCCTTGGCTTGTGGCTGCATCATTGCAATCTCCACCTTCAGCCTCGCACGGTCTTTTCCTCTGTGTGCCTCTGTCTCCCTCTATGTGTTTTTCATCAGGACATTTGTCATCAGATCTCCTCTGCAAAGATCCTTTAACCAAGTAAGGTCACATTCGCTGGTTCCAGGGATTAGGACATGGACATTTCTTTGGGGGGGGGGCTGCCATGTAGCCCATTACTTGTACCTACCTTGCTGTCCTTCACAAATTGCTTCTTTATGCACACACTTGCTGGAATCCAGCCTCACTGCCGCCCGTGGAGCAGCTAAGGGAGGTGCTGGTGCCCCCGTTTGGCAGTTAAGGGAAGTGCCGTGAAACCTGGGTCGGACAGCTAGTTATCTGTAGTCTGCGGACCTAGGCCAGTGCTGGAAGAGCAAGTCCCTGGCTCGGGGGTCTCATCTTGATGCTGTGAAAGTGTGAGGGACACAGAGATAAACATGTGAGCTCACAGACCTTTGGGGAATGACAGACAGTACTTAATTACAGTTTAAGAGTTTGCAAATGGGTGACTCATGGGCCATTCGGGAAGTACAAACGGGAGCTGTTTAGCTGCTGCTGTATTTTTAGAAAAGTTTCTGAAATAATTACTAAAATCTAAAAATCAGAAGAAAAATCTGGATTTTCCAGTCCTTTCGAAAAATCAGAATATTTGGCTCATCTAGGCACCCATTTCACTGGGAAAAGAGGGGGAGCGGAGTAGTCGTTGGCTTTTAGATAAGGCATGTTTGGGTTGCCGATAGCTGGGCAACCAGTTACCCCAATCTTAGTGCCCTAAAGCAACCATCTTATTACGCCCACGGATTTTGTGGGTCAGGAATTGAACTAGGACACAGAGGGATGGCTTGTCTTCACTCAATGATGTCTGGGGTCTGAGCTGGGAAGACTTTCTGGACGTAACCCCCACAGTTGGGGGCTGGTGGAGCTGCGGTTTGGGGGTTCACTTCCAATATGGCTTCTTATTCTGTGTTGCGTCCTTGAAGGTGGGGCTCAGCTGGGACCATCGGCCCAGCACCTCCACTCTGCTTCTCCACGAGGCTGCGCTTCTGATCTTACCACCTGGCGGCTGGGATCTCAGGGAATGTCCTGGGAGAGGAAGTCCCTTTTAGGGCCTGGCCCCCAAAGTCCCAACATTTCTGCTGTATCAATGGAAGGAGTCAAAGAATTGGAGGCCTTTCTCCCCCCAGATCACCAAAGAGTGGGTGCTATTTTTTCTTTTCACCTGATCTTCAGATGCAGAGGGTTGACTTAATTAAAGTCCTCAGTTAACTGCGCGCGGCCATCCTCCCACCGTGGGTCTCTGCAAAGCCCCACTCATGTATGTGTGCGTCTCCTTCTCTTTTTATTTATTTTCCCCTTTAATGCCCATCCTCCTCTCCTCAGAGGCAACATTCTCGTGTATTTGACATTTATCTTTCTGTTTGTAGGGGTTCTGGTGTGATGTATAGTGCTTTGTGTGCCCACGGTTTAATTTACAGCAGTGCTATTTCAGAGATCTCATTCTGTGTCTTTACTTTTGGATTCAGCCTGGGGTTTTCAGATCTAGAGCATTGGTGTGTGTGTATATGTGTGTGTGTCTACGCTGGGGTGAGTGCCCCCTGTGCAGTTCCATTCCTGCCTCCAATGATGGCCACACACATGCTTCCATTCTCTGCCGTCCGCTGTGATAAAGCAAACCACGTTCCCCTGACGGACCAGTGGGACGAATCCTTTGGGGAAACACAACCAGGAGCAGGAGGGCTGGGTCTTATGGTTGCATGTGTATCCGTTTCCACCCTCCAGAACAGCTGCAGCATTTCGTTGCCACTAGTCGGGTGTGGATGTTCCCAACCCCCCTGAGTCCCACTAGCTCATTGTTTCCCAGCTTTAGGGACATCTCATTTTATTTTACTTTTTTTTTCACTAGGAATGTGTTTGAACGCCTCTTCATATGGCCTCTGCTCAGTCGCATCTCCTCGTTAGTAAGTTACCTTGCATATTCTCTGCTCCTCTTTTCTATTGTGGTTCCTAACGTTTTAGGCTTTGCAGAGACAAGTGTCCTTTGGTTTGTACCACGTCCACCCAGACACGTCACACATTGATGTTACTTACTGTCCCCTGGAGGCAAGTGAGTTGGCATCCCCTCATGGGAGAGTTCTGTTGGAAGGGAGCACGCATTGCGGCTGGGACCACCTAGCTGAGGCTTGGAGGAAAGGGGGGATGGTTTGGGCAGGCTTTCTTGTTAGTTTCCTTCCTGGCTGTAACAAATTAGCACACACTCGGGTGGTTTAAAACAACAGAAATGTATTCTCTCCCAGTTCTGGAGGCCAGAAGTTGGAAATCAGTTGCACTGAGCTGAAATCAATGTATTGTGAGGGCTGGGCTGCTCCTGGAGGCTCTAGGAGTGGATCCTTTCTTCCCTCTTCCAGCTTCTGGTGGCAGCCAGCAGGTGGTTTTTGTTTGTTTGCTTTTGTTTTTGTTTTTACTTGTGGTTGCATCACTCCAATCTCAGCCTCCCAGGTCACATGGCCTTCCCTCCTCCCTGTGCCTCCTCTCCCTGCCTCTCTAAGGTTACTTGTCATGGCATTTGGGGTCCACGCAGGTAATCCAGGATAACCTCTTCATCTCCAAATCCCTAATTTTATCACATCTGCAAGTATTTCACCGTATAAGGAAACATTCACAAATTCCACGGATTAGGAGTGGGGTATTTTGGAAGGACCCCTTTCAGCCCACTATAGAAGGCTATGCTTCATTTGAGCCAGGAAAGCAAGAGTGGAGGGAGACACATTTCCATAGAAGTGACAGAGGCACAAGGAGACGTGATATCATGGGGCGGGAGGGACGTTGAGGAGCTGGGGTTGGCTAGGGCCAGGGGCCTGAGTAGGGGAGAGGGAGTTCATCCTGGAAGCAGAGGAGGGATGACAGAGGAGAGCATCTCAGCGAATGACCTGAGCAGGTAGAGACGAAACAGCAGGCCCTTACGAAGTGGATTTAGGACAAGTAGTGTTTTTTGTTTTTGTTTTGTGGCTTTTATTTTCCTGTATCACTAAAATGCACATCCCCAAATACACAGCCTCTCAGACAATGTTGTAAGAGCAAAACCCACCTACTGCCTCCTTGAGATAAACCCAAGAATCTGTACAAGGAGAGGAGAGTGTTTGAAGGGCTCCTAATTTCCATCCTCAAGGCTTACGGTTGAGCAGAGTTTAATTTTCAAAATCTGACCTTCCAAGTATTTTAGAGTCTCTTTAAATATTTGGTATTGGCCAAATAAACAGAATTTTGTTTCCGTTTGATCATGTTCTGAGGCTGTTGCCTGCCGGGCACCGTCCTAGGGGATGGGAACGTGGGAGTGAACAAGACAAAGTCCCCGTGCTCCTGTGTGTGGTCAGGGGCGACCGGTGCTCCGGAGACAATGAAGCTGTGCGGTTGGGATAAGTGGTGGGGAGGGCAGAGGGGTGGCTGCTTGTTAGAGGGTGCCCAGGGAGGAGTGCTTGTGAAGAAGCCAAGCAAAACTTTCACCACCCAGCTGTATGACCGTGGCTGAGTGACTTAACCCCCTGTGATAATTTTCCTCCTGCTACAAGATAGGTTGTGGTGGTTTCGAAAAGTGGCTGCAAGTTCTTTGAGAGGCCTGTGTCCCATGTCCTTGAATTGGGGTGGCACTGTGACTGCTTGACCAACACAGGACACAGAAGTGACCTTGGGACTTCGGAGGTGGGGTCATAAAAGGCCACGTAGCTTCTGCCTCATTTGGTGGAATATTTGCTCACGGGGCTCTAAGGTGTGTATAAGAAGGCCAACGGCCGTGAGGAGGACATTGTGGTGGGGCCTCTGGTCAACAGCCTTCAAGCTGTCCCAGCCCAGGAGCCAGACGGGATGCCTGCAAGCCTGCAGATGACGGCAGCCCCCAGCCCTTCCAGCTGTCCCTGGCCGTTTAGAGCTTCCCAAGGGAAGCCCTAGACATCACGGAGCAGAGAAGAGCCTTCCCACGCTGTGCCCCATGTGGTCCTGACCCACAGATTTTGTTCGCATAGTGAGAGAATTGCTGCCTTGTCCCTACATTTGGGGTTGTTTGTTATACGGCAGGACATAAGGGGCAGCGGTTATCTACATCACCGGGCGGCCGTGGGCTTAACTGGGTTAATGGACATAAATTGAAAGAGGTTTTGAATTCAGAGACTCCAGCCTTTGTCTAATTTAGGACTGGAGATGATGAGGAGATTCTCTTTAAACAATGATTTGGAAGATTTCCAGAATTGGAATTTTGATATTTTCCTTGTCCTTGTTTGCTCCATTAAAAACAAAATTAAGTCCCTCCCTTCCTCTTTGGGAACGTTGCAGATAATTGGTGTTGTGCCTACCTCAGCATGGGACACTTTTCACATGGCCTCTTTGGTCTCTGTCACCATGGGCAGTCCAGTGTGGCACATCCAGGGAAGTGTCTCATTACTCTCGACCCTTAGATAATTAA
The DNA here is from genome assembly GCF_023065955.2 of Ursus arctos. Lineage (NCBI taxonomy): Eukaryota > Metazoa > Chordata > Mammalia > Carnivora > Ursidae > Ursus > Ursus arctos. The sequence goes on along the minus strand of NW_026623078.1, from coordinate 73,890,766 downwards.
ATAGTCAGCATGGATCAATCAATAGATTATTTCTAGCCCTCAGAAATTAACATTTCTTTTCCACAAGTGTTGTCTTTGGAAAACAGTATTAAAAGACATTAGAGTTTGTCCTTGACTTTGGACACCCACCAACAACCACCCCATTTCCCTACAAACAGTTATAGAAAAATTCTCGAAAGAGTCATCTGGACTTGTCAGCATTTCCTCTCTTCCCACTCCCTCTCAACGCATTCCGTGCAGGCCTTGGTTGGCCACCGAACTCCACTAAACCCAGCCTCTATCAGCATCACCAGTGGCCTCCTTGTTGCTAGATCCAGTCATTTGTTCAGCACCCTAAGCCTCAGTCTCAGCCTCACTAGGCCACCTGCGCACCAACTGGCTCAACTGATTGTCCCCTCCTTGAGGAAACACACCCACACTTGGTGGCAAGAGCCTCCATCTCCTTTGGTCCTCCTCCACGTCGCCGGCGGCTCCCAGTCTTGCTCAGTAAGTCCTCCTCAGCTCACCTTCTAAGATCCTAAATGTTGGAGCGCCCCAACAAAACTCTCTGCCTTTGTTCTCTTCCCTGTTTCCAAAGAGTTGTACATTTTACAATGTCATCTGTAAGCCAGTGACTCCAAAGTGTTATCTCAAACCTGGATCTCCCCTCTGGACCCCAGACTTTGATATCCAACTACGTGCCCAGTTGGTATCTCAAACGTAACATGATCAACACTGAACTTCTGGTCTCTCCCACGACCAAGACCGTGCCTGCCCCACTCTCCCATTCTTAGTAAATGGCTATTCCCATCTTCCCAGTGATCAGTTAGGAAATCTAGAGTCATCCTCGATATCTCTCCTCTCCACACTGGATCCATTAGCCAATTCTGGTGGTTCCACCTTTAAAATATAGGACGAATGGGACACTTCTCCCACCTCCACTGTCGGCACCAGCTCTGAGCTGCCTTCCTCTCTCACCTCTTCCACTGTGTGGTCTCCTAACACTTCCCCTGCTTCCATTTGCATTCCTTGGTAGCCTATTCTCTGGGTGATAGTTTCAAAATACACGTCAGATTACCGTATTCCTTAGCTCAAAACCCTCCAGGAGCTTCTCACCGCATTCAGAGCAAAATCCAAAGTTCTTACAGTGGTTCGCAAGATTGATGACATGACTGCCCCTGACCTCCTGCTGCACCCCTGAGCTCATCCCTCAGGTTCTTTCCTGCTCTTACTGTTCCCGCACATGCTGCCCTGGCCGTTCCTCAGGTGGTACAGACACTGCTCCCTCCGCCTGGAATGCTCTTCCCCCGCATTTCTGTGTGGGTAGCTTATCTCTAACGTTATTCGCATCTCTGTTCCAAAGTCCCACTGTCAGGGAGGCCTCCATGAACACCTACCTGAAAGAACTTTCTGTCTGTCATGCTCAGTCTCCTCTTCCTGCTCTATTGACCTATCATCTATCTGTCTGTCTGTCTACCTATCCATCCATCCATCCATCCATCCATCCATCCATCCATCATCTATCTATCATTTCAGAGCATTTAGGTTCAGGGTAAAATGATGAGGAAGGTACAGAGATTCCCCAGTTGCACACAGCCTCCCCCATCATCAACACGCCCTCCACTGGTACATTTATTACAAATGACGAACCCACATTAACACATCATTATCACCCGAAGTCCAAGTTTACATTAGGGTTCACTCTTCACGTTCTATATTCTGTGGGTTTTCACCAATGTGTAAGGACATGTATCTGCCATCATGGTAGCATATGGAATAGTTTCACTGCCCTAAAAGTCCTTATTTCTCTGCTGTTCATCCGTCCCCCACCCCCAACCCCTGGAAACCCCTAATCTTTTTACTGTCTACGTAGTTTACCTTTACCAGAATGTCATATATTTGGAATCATACAGTATGTAGCCTTCCAGACTGGCTTCTTTTACTTAGCAATATGCCTTCAAGTTTCTTCTGTGTCTTTCCACGCCTCTAGTTTTATTCACAGAGGTTAACAGAACGTGACGCATGTATTTATCACTTATCTCCAGCCACTGTATTATCTCCCCCTGAGAGAGGGATTGCTTTATTTTTAAACAACTGTATTGTCTGCAGCTGGAGCAGTGACTGGAACGTGGGAGGTGTGCAAAAGCAATCTTTTGAATGAGTAAGGAAGTCAATCAATGAAAAGATTCCTCTTTGCAATGGTCTGAGTGTATAGAGTGTTCTTTTAGGTAATGTATATGAAAGACACCTGTCAACTGCAAAGAGCTTTACAAATGCCAGTAGTTATTGTTGCTTCCTATTGGGAAGAGCCCTCATCACCATGTCAAAGGATGGTGGAATCTCAGAGTTGAAAGCAACCTGAGAGGGGACCTACACAACTCTGTCTGATGGCCCTGCACATCCTGACACATCTCCAAATATTCACCACCACTAAGAAGCCCACCATCTATCCCTTTTAACAGCCCACTTTTCTCCCTTGTTGTACTTGAGGTTGAAATCTCCCACCCTGTCACTTCTGTTTTTTGATCCTAACTGCATCAGGAGCCACAGACCACTAGTGGAATCCCTGTCTTCGTGACAGCCCTTTAAATTTTGAAGATGGTTGGCCTGGCCCCGTTTGGATCCAGTTCCCCAAGGAAAACACCTCTCCTTCCATCCACTGCTCCAGCTGTGACCTGATTTTGAGATCCTGTCCCCTCTCCTAACTGCAGCTGCGTCTTACTAGTTTCCTCCATGTGAGCACTGGCCAGAAGGGAACAGGGCACTTTGGTCCCAGCCTGATTGCTTCAGAGCTCAGGTCTCCCTCTGCCCGCTTCGTAAGGGCTTGTGTGCTTGATAAACATCATCAGGATTTGTTTAGCTTAGAGCTTCTGTTTCTCATGGTCGACGGTGCGCTTGAACTCCAGTTCTCCCTCTCTTTCTCCTCCTCCCCTCTCTTTCTCCTTCTTCCTTATTCCTCTTCCTCAATGAAAATTGCTAAGTCCTCTCATCTAGACCTCTCTCAGCCCAAGCTTTTAAAATATGTGGGCAGGACTTCACATCGATCCCTCAACGCGTAAGTTTGTCCCTCCTTCCCACCTTGACAAGTGATGTTGTTTTGTCAATCATTCTGTTTATTTGCTTTGTCTCCTAGTTTTGAGTTGCCTGCCTGGACAAGCATGCCTTTTTTGGGTCTTGTTCCAAATTAATAAGAAAACTGATGGCTAGTTTAAAGCCCTGGCCAGGCCGGTAGATAATGACCACATGGATCCATTGATGGCTCTCTGAAGGTACATTCTTCAACCTTCTATGAATCCACCATGTGCAACATTTGTCCAGATCACATTACTTCCTATTGCTATCAGAATATCACAGGAGACCTCAAAATCTGTTTCCTATGCTCAGAACATTTCCGGTTTGAAACCCTCTTAGGAGAGGGAAATCCATGCATTTGTCAAGCCTTACTGTAGGTAAACCAATATTAACTTCTTCCAGTTCACTGTGGCTCCTTGAAGCTCCCAGCGAGACCACCTGGTCTTGGCGCTCAGGAAAGGAGTCTCAAACACGCAACCTGGCCCACCCACCTTAATAACCATAGTAGCTAAAATAGTACTTCCCAAGGGCCAGATACTGTTCTAAGTGCTTTGTGCATTGTTAACTCATAGATTTCTTACAACAACCCTAGGAAGTAGTTGGTATTGTTATCCCCATTTTATGGATGAGCAAACTAAGAGGCAGGAACATGACGTAACTTGCTGAAGGTCACTTAGCTAACAAAGACTAGAGCTGGAGCTCTCTATTCTAGAACCCAATTTCTTTTCCCTTTTTGCTTGTTGCTCATGCCACCCTCAGTTCACATCTTTACCTTGGCCTCCAGCTTAGCTTCCAACCCTCTAATATGTGTCATATGGCAGAATGATTGTGAGCATGGACCTAGGAATTCAGGTTCTACCACTGTCAGCCGTGTGATCTTGGGCAAGTCATTTAATTCTGCTCTGTCTTGTTTTCCGTATCTTTATTAAACTGGTGATTGAAATAGCCACTCTGCCCAATTGTGATAAGGATTAAGTTGACTCATCTCTGAAAAGTGCTCGCTATAGCGCCCAACACACAGTAGATATTGTTGATACAGTATTATTTTTGTTGTTATTAGCTAATTGTGCGATGGGTTTGTTTAAAGCTCTGAGGCGCCACTGGAAGGACTTGAGTGTATTACTCTGCTCGGTGGCTCCACCAGACCTCGGGAGCTATTCTTCCTGCCTGCCCTGGTAGCCTTTGTTTGCCCATCCATCCTGGCCTCATGAATTAGATCTGGATGGCCTAGTGCTTGCCATCTGTATTCCTAAGTGTCCGCAATTGACTTTTTTTTTAAAGATATATTTATGTATTTTAGAGAAAGAGAGAGAGAGAGCACATACATGTGAGGGGGGGGCAAAGGGAGAGGGAGAGAGAGAATCTCAAGCAGAATCCCTGCTGAGCACAGAGCCTGACGCAGGGCTCCATCCCAGGATCCTGAGATCATGACCTGAGCCAAAATCAAGAGCCAGATGCTCAACTGACCAAGCCACCCAGGGTCCCCAGCAGTTGACTTTTTAATAATATATTCTGCAAGTTTTTTAGAGTTTAGTAGCCAGGTCACTCTTGCTTTTGGTCCTAGCGTCGATGAGATGTGCCTTGGGTCAGCCCACTGAGGCGTTCTCTGTTTGATTTTCCAGGGCAGTGGTGGCTATCTCTTTGGGCTTTGGGCTTTGGGCTTTGTGAAGTTAATGGGGTGTCCTCCCACAATACCCTCATCTCTCTTGCCCTTACCTTCTCTCCTTAGCATTCTGTTCTAGTTTTGGTGGGAGGAACACGTTGATGGGAGAGGTGGCGAGTCTGCAGGAGAGTAACTCAGCTCTCCCAAAACCTCTGGAAACCTCCTGCCTCCCCTTTTCCCAAAGCACTTCACAGGCTTCCCAGCATTGTCGCACATTCTCCATGGGCTACTGGCCAAGGGTGAGGTCCAATCATACTACCATTTTCCCATTTCCTTAGAGAGTTTCAACAAACATTTTGGTCCTAACATTGCTGATTTGTTTTTAATCAAGAAAAGAGAATTCATAAGTTGCTTTTAGCGTCATTTGCTCCTTGCGATCTGGCTCCCTTTCTCATTTGTTTCCTAGAGTTTCTAAATGGGAGATGAGCAGTGATCCTTCATTAACGATGAGCAAGGGTATCAGGCTAACAGACAGCAGGCTTTGCCGGAAGACAGATGCACGTCCAAATCCCTTCTTTCTCTCACTAGCTTTGTGACTTTGAGCAAGGCACCTAAGTACAATTCTTGTGTCAGAACCACGCGAACTTTCTCCCTGCAGTGCTGGTGTTGTATAAGGATTATATGAAATAATGCCCGTAAAGCATTTGACACAGTCTCTGGGTCAATTCATGAGGCCAGCATGCACTCAAATATGGTTTTTAAATTAGAATTATAATCATATGTCAATGATCTCTTGTGTGATAAGCTTTGTAGCAGATGCTTTGGATCCATTGTTTCCAGGAAACTTCATATCAACCTTACCAGATAGGAATGACGATGGTATGCATTTAAACGAGAATGCTGAGAGCCAGAGAGGTTAAGTAACCCACTTCTGGCCACAGTTAGCCTTGGGACAGAAGGAGATGTCTGCCTGGATCATACGTTCCTGGTTCACATGCTTTTTCAATCTCTTCCTCGGTCTCTAATTTATAGTTTTTTCTGCTCCAAGTATTTCTGAGCTTTCTTCTAAGCTTAGTTCCTGATCCTCCCCTAAACGAACGCTACCCCAGCCAGATTGATGTCTCTATGTTAGGGAAACATGCTTTCCACATGTCCCCAACACCCATCGGTTTGTTTGTTCCTTTATTCAGCCAATGACTCTTGACCGCCGTGTCTGGGCCCACGCTACCAAGATGAAAAGACTGGGACTTTGCTAGGGGGGAAGTTACAGAACAGTAAAGGGTTATAGAAAAGGACGTTAACATGAAACTTTTGGCTGAGACCCTAAGGGAACAGATTATCACACACCATAGTGTGCTGCTATGAGACGGACCGCCCAGAAGAACTTGTGCAAAGTAGGTGGTCAAGCGTCAGTTGGCTATGTCGTAAGCCCCTCTACCCCCATCAGGATATGAAGGTGCTGGGGACTTGATGGCACAAGCAGCTTGTGGCTGGGCTCTGTGGCACTCTGAAGGGATGGGGGTGAGGTGCTTTCCCTCACCTGGGACTGTCGAGAGAGGCTTCAGCAGGGCCATTTGGATGGCTGACACTGAATCCTCGCACGGAATTGTTACAGGAGAGAAAAAAAGAGCTGCTCTTTCATTAAAGTGCTGAGATTTCAGGGGTGATTGTTAAGCAGCTAGATATAATGACCCAGCCAGAGTAGTCTTTGAGGAGGAGCAGAGCATTGTTATTTTTTAAATTTTTTATTCGAATTCTAGTTAGTTAACATATATGGTAAAATTGGTTCCAGGTGTAGAATTTAGGGATTCATCACTTACATGTAACACCCAGGGATCATCACAACAAGGGCCCCCTTAGTCCCCATCACCCATCTAGCCCATCCCCGGCCACCTCCTTCCAGGAACCCTCAGCTTGTTCTCTATAGTTAGGAGTCTCCTATGGTTTGCTTCTCTCTCTCTCTCTTTTTTTCCCCTTCCCCTACGTTCATCTGTTTTTTTTCTTTTCATTCTTTTTTTTTTTCAAATTTTTTATTATGTTATGTTAGTCACCATACAGTGCATCCTTAGTTTTTGATGTAGTGTTCCATGATTCATTATTTGTGTATAACATCCAGTGCTCCATGCAATATGTGCCCTCCTTAATACCCATCACCGGGCTAGCCCATCCCCCTCCCCTCTGAAGCCCTCAGTTTGTTTCCCGGAGCCCATAGTCTCTCATGGTTCATTCCGTCTTCTGTTTACCCCCCCTTCATTCTTCCTTTCCTTCTCCTACTGATCTTCCTGCTATTTCTTATGTTCCATAAATGAGTGAAACCATATGATAATTGTCTTTCTCTGCTTGACTTATTTCACTTAGCAGAATCTCCTCCAGTGCCGTCCATGTTGCTGCAAATGTTGGGTAATCGTTCCTTCTGATGGCTGAGTAATATTCCATTGTATATATGGACCACATCTTCTTTATCCAGTCATCTGTTGAAGGGCATCTTGGCTCCTTCCACAGTTTAGCTATTGTGGACAATGCTGCTATGAACACTGGGGTGCATATGGCCCTTCTCTTCACTACGTCTGTATCTTTGGGGTAAATATCCAGTAGTGCAATTGTTGGATCACAGAGTAGCTCAATTTTTAACTTTTTAAGGGACCTCCACACTGTTTTCCAGAGTGGCTGTACCAACTTGCATTCCCACCAACAGTGTAAGAGGGATCCCCTTTCTCCACATCCTCTCCAACATTTGTTGTTTCTTGCCTTGTCAATTTTTGCCATTCTAACTGGCGTAAGGTGGTATCTCAGTGTGGTTTTGATTTGAATTTCCCTGATGGCTAATGATTTTGAACATTTTTTCATGTGTCTGTTAGCCATTTGTATATCCTCATTGGAAAAGTGTCTGTTGATATCTTCTACTCATTATTTGATTTGTTTATTTGTTTCTCATGTATTGAGTTTAGAAGTTCTTTGTAGATCTTGGATACCAGTCCTTTATCTGTAGTGTCATTTGCAAATATCTTCTTCCATTCTGTGGGCTGCCTCGTAGTTTTTTTAACTCTTTCCTTGGCTGTGCAGAAGCTTTTTATCTTGATGAAGTCTCACAAGTTCATTTTTTCTTTTGTTTCTCTTGTTTTCGGAGATGTGTCATGAAAGAAGTTGCTGTGGCTGATGTCAAAGAGGTTACAGCCTATGTTCTCCTCTGTGATTTTGATGGATTCCTGTCTCACATCGAGGAGTTTATCTTTGTGTATGGTGTGAGAGAGTGGTCAAGTTTCATTCTTTTGCATGTAGCTGTCCAGTTTCCCCAGCACCATTTATTGAAGAGACTGTCTTTTTTCCACTGGATGTTTTTTCCTGCTTTGTCAAAGATTTGTTGCCCAAAGAGCCGAGGGTCCATAGCTGGGCTCTCTATTCTGTTCCATTGGTCTATGTGTCTGTTTTTGTGCCAGTACCATGCTGTCTTGGTGATCACAGCTTTGTAGTATCTTGAAATCCGGCATTGTGATGCCCCCAGTTTTGTTTTTCCTTTTCAACATTTCCTTGGTGAATTCAGGGCCTTTTCTGGTTCCACACACATTTAAGGGCTGTTTGTTCCAGTTCTTTGAAAAATGTCATTGGTATTTTGATTGGGATAGCATTGAAAGTGTAGATTGCTCTGGGTAGTTTCTTAAGTACCACATAATGAGTGAAATCATATGGTACTTGTCTTTCTCTGACTTACTTTGATTAACATAATACACTCTAGCTCCATCCACGTCACTGCAAATGGCAAGATTTCATTCTTTTTGATGGCTGAGGAATATTCCACTGTATACATACACCACATCTTCTTTATCCATTCATCACTTGATGGACATTTGGGCTCTCTCCATAGTTTGGCTATTGTTGACAATGCTGCTACAAATGTCAGGGTGCATGTACCCCTTCAAATCTGTATCTTTGTATTCTTTGAGTAAATACCTTGTAATGCAGTTGCTGGGTCATAGAATAGCTCTATTTTTAACTTTTTGAGGAACTTCCACACTGTTTTCCAGAGTGGCTGCACCAGTTTGCATTCCCACCAACAGTGTAAGAGGGTTCCCTTTTCTCCACATCCTCGCCAACATCTGTTGTTTCCTGTGTTGTTAATTTTAGCCATTCTGAGAGGTGTGAAGTGGTCTCTTATCGTGGTTTTGATTGGCATTTCCCTGACGATGAGTGATGTTGAGCATCTTTTCATGTGTCTGTTGGCCATCTGTGTGCCTGCTTTGGAAGAATGTCTGTTCATGTCTTTTGCCCATTGCTTAACTGGATTATTTGCTTTTTGGGTGTTGAGTTTGATAAGTTCTTTATAGATTTTAGATACTAACCCTTTATCTGGTATGTCATTTGCAAATATCTTCTCCCATTCCATGGGTTGTCTTTTAGTTTTGTCAATTGTTTCCTTCACTGTGTAGAAGCTTTTGATCTTGATGAAGTCCCACTAGTTCATTTTTGCTTTTGTTTCCCTTGCCTCCGGAGACGTGTCTAGTAAGAAGTTGCTATAGCTGAGGTGAAAGTGGTTGCTGCCTGTCTTCAAAAAGGAGAACATCTGAGTTTGTTTCCCTCATTATTGTGCTTTCTGCTTGTTCATTCACAAATCTCTACCCTACACCTCTAAGCCTCTGACCTGCCCATTTTGGAGAGCAGAGAAAGGGAAGGACTTCCCATCGTTTCCCCTTCTATTGACTAAACTCTCATGGGTTCTCTTCATGTGTGTTGAGGTCACCCTTCAAGTTAGGGGGCTCAGGGCTATCTTGAAAGCTTATTTGTGGATTCTGTATACACTCTGACTTTAGTCCTTTGTGTGTGTGTATAAATCATATATATATGAGACATTTACAATACAAATATTATAATGTATATATAATACATGTGCAAACATATAATAATTGATATTATTCTATACATATAAATTTATAATTTTTTTACCCTATCTAGCCAATAGATAATTATTTAATGATAATTTCCAGCTTCAGTAAGTTGAGGTTGGGTCAGTGGTCAGGGAGAAGGGAAAAAAAAGTGAAATGGACAGAATAAGCGAACATTCTCACGGGAGGACAAAAGGTGACCATCATCTAAGGAAAAGCATTCTGCATTGTGTCTCTGAAGGGCATTTAATGACCAAATGTGGACAGCGGATGGATGCCGAGAGGGACTCAGCGTCTAAGCACAGGGTAAGGAAAGCTCGAGATGTCAATCAGTGGAAACTTTCAGAAGTGCAAAAGCCACAGAAAGACCTCTCACTGTCTTCCCTCTGAGGAGGGAAGGGGCCGGTGTGGCGTAAGAGAAGGAGCACAGGGCTCAGGAAGCAGACTCCTGTTCCGGGCCCCTGGGTGCCTTTGACTCTTCCTTAAATCCCACAAGTCACCTGATGACCCTGGCCCTGTTCCCTGCTCTCTCCCATAAGTATAAGGCCCACCTCACAGGGCCCGAGCCGTCGGAGCTGTGGAATTCCGGGGCCAAGCCTCCGGCGTGGCTCCTCCTGCTCCGGGGACTGTAATATTGTGGCCTTCCTTTTGCCATCACGATAGGTTCCTTAGATTTGGGTCAACTTCTGAAGGATTTGGACAGCCAGGTTGAGGAATTTAGACATGACCTGGAGGTAAAGGAGGCACCTCAAAGACAGTGAAAGCCACTTCAAGAGCCTTGAAGGTTTGGGTGTGTTTATCGCAGTGCCTGGGGCACTTTCTGGATTTGTGGCTCTCTTTGCTTTCATAGTGTTAGGATACAGAGAACTTCTGGAATTCTGTGCTCATTCCCCAAGGGCTCACCTCATGTCCCCCTTCAACATTCCTTTGGGGATATGCCAACTGTGCCTCTTCCTCCTCTGGGTACAAGGAGCATGGCCGTTATTCTCCTGCACCTGTGGTCTCAGTTTGCCCTGAGCCGTAAGTGTTCCTTGCCATCAAGGATGCCTGCACCCCAACCACATGGTAGGGATGCCCGCATGACTTTGCAAGGTCCGTTGATCAGGTGTTGGCTGTGCCTCAAACACTGGCCAGACTAGTGACTGGAATCTTCAGGTGAGAGTCAAGTCCATCATGTCAAGGAGCCTTACTGCCAAGACAAAGGCAGCCCACGGGCTAATAAAGGCCCCATTGATTCTTTACGACCTTCATAGTTACTTAGAATACACAAAGGATGACTTCTCGATGGCTAAAAGAATCTCAAACAGGAAAGGGGTGCCCTTTATTTCAGGAAGAAGCTTCTGAGAGCTCCATTAGCGTAGGCCTTGGAAGACCCACTGCTGAAGCAATAAAAGGAGGGCTTTTTTCTTTTTTTAAGCTCTTGAAAAATACTGTGAATTTAAAACACAAACAATTATAAAGGTCAAAGGTATAGAAGCTTCCTGTTAAATCTTAGTCCCATTGTAGGCATGCCTATAAATGCTGAAGCTAGGAGCTTGGTTTTGGAGGGGCCTGGACTCTGAGATGAAGTTACAGAGGCTCCAGTGTCTTGACCACTGTAACCATCCCAGAGTAAGTGGGATTCTAATGGATAGAAGGCACACTTGCCATTGATGACGATTCAATAAGCAGAGGAAAGGGTAGGTCAGCCTCTAGGGAAAAGAACATATTTTTCTTTTGAAGCCATTGCATGGAGGTTAGGACAAGGGAGGTCCGTGGGAGTGCACAGCACTCACATTGAAAAAAAAAAGCACCTGCTTTTACTCTTGGTGTCATTTAATGGGGTGAGGCCTTACAATTCACTTGTCTCAGAGTTGTGACATAAATCTCCACCTCGAATTCCTTTTGTCTCTTAATGTTAGTAGCTAACTTGTATTGTGTGCTCACTATTTGCCAGCACTGGCAAAGAAATGTCCAGAGGTTATCTCAGTCCTTCTATAGGGCAGATACTTAACAAAAATCCCATTTCACAGATGAAGAAGCTGAGACTCAGAGATGTTGAACCTTATTGCAAAGTCACTCAGCTGGTCAGTGGCAGCCAGGAACTCGGGCGTTGTAAGCTACCCTGCTCTCCACCAGAGCTGGTTCTTAGACTGTGTCTGACACAGATAGATCTTTCAAAATGTTTGTTAAACGAAGGACAGACTCTGACTTCAGCACCTTTATCATTGTGCTCCACTGCCTCAGAGCTGGCAAGGTCCTTCTAGAGACTTCTGTCAGAGAAGGAAAGTGAGTCCTCTCTAATTATACTCGGTAGTGTGACTCGATTTACCCACACTGCTGGGTTGCTCTGACTGGCTGAGGCATGCCCCTAGTCTAGGGAGTGACTTTTAGACCAGGGTATCTGGAAGGACAGCTGGGGGTAGAGTTAGCTGGGAGGCAGGAGCCCAGGGCTAGTCTTTGGAGCCTGTCATTAAAGCACTATGGGGGTCTAGATGTCACATTCTGTCTTGAAGCCTGGTGTGAATGATCTGAAATATATATTTTTTAATCTACTATTTATTAGCAGTCAAGAATCTAGGGGGGGTGGCGGGTCTCTCCATGAAACCCAGCCATCATTTCTTCCTCTGAGCATTGCCCGGAGACCACAGCACGAAGTGCCTCATGCATATGTGGCCATTTCTCAAAAGCACATGGATGGAAACTTCTGCACGCAATGTTTATAGCAGCTTTATTCGTGATTGCCCAGAGTGGAAGCAACCGAGATGTGCTTCAGTAAGTAGGTGACTAGAACATTATCGATGTTAATATTACAGATAATAGAGTGGACTATTACTCAGGGCTAAAAATAAATGCACTATCAAGCCACGAAGAGACATGCAGACAGCTTAAGTGCATATTACTAAGAGAGAGAAGCCAATCTGGAAAGACTACATGCTGTACGATTCCAACTATATGTCATTCTCGAATAAGCCAGACCATGGAGACAGTAACTGATCGGGGGCTACCAGGGGTGGGGGAGAGGGAGGGATGGATAGGTGAAGCACAGAGGCTTTTTAGGGCTGTGAAACTACTCTACACGGTCCTATAATGGGGGATATGCATCATTATACATGTGTCCAAATGGAGTCTGGGTGTGTCCATGTAGGTTCACCAGTGTAACAGAACTACCACTCTGGTGGGAGACATTGATAATGGAAAAAAAGTCATCTATTAGAAGAAAGAAAGAAAAAAACAACACATGGACACTGTGATGACAAAAGTACACAATCATTTACATATCGGAGGATTTAGAAACATTTTTGCTGCAATGTACCAGTCAATTGATGATAGAAGAATATAATTATGAGGAAGTTATGTTGAAAAGGTTCTCATCCCTGGAAATGTGGTGGAATCTTGAAGGAGACAGTCTTGGGGCTCATCCAGTTTTCCCATCCTGAGGGGTCCCCTGGGCTGTGAGGTGCTGTCTGTGGTTACAGCAGCAGTCCGCTGACCCGGCTACGGCCCCTGTCTATTTGGCTTCGTCCATTCGCCTCATTTTCTGAGGGTGATTGTGGACATCAGCAGCGTGCCAGGCAGACCCTTCAGCTCCGTTCCAAACCGTGGCTTCTGGGGTTCTCTCTGCTTAAGGAGACCTCCTTCCCTTCTCAGTGCGTTCAGTCAGGCCCACCCTTTCCTGTCCTGGGTCTGGCTCAGGGGCCTCTTCTCCTTGAGGCCCTGTATACGGTCAGGCCCGGCTGGCTGACCCCCTAGGGGGTCCCCCAGTTCTTGCTGCCAGCAGCACCCACTCTGCCCTGGAACTGGAGAACTCAGTATTTCCTAGGGAGCCCTGGGTCCCCTGCCCTCCTTGTACAGAAAGGCCAACTGAGGCGACATGCCCAAACGCGGCCAGTTACCAGGGACAGAGCCAAGATGGAATAAGGTCTCCGGGAACCCTGAGCACGTGTGCTCGCCCACGTGAGTCAGCTCTTGTGAAACAAGAAATACACAGATCCCTCTTTCCTATACCCTTTTCTGAATCCGAGTGGGATGGAGACCTTTTAGTAGCTCAGGTGCTTGAAGATTAAAAAGTAGCAAACCAAAATGCTGCCGCGCCTTGCCCTTCATGTTGGCAGAAGAATCTTCCTCTCTTTCCCTCCCCTTGCCCTTCCGATCTCTAAACCAGGGTTTCTGAACCTCAGTACTGCTGGCACTTTGGGCCAGGTACGTCTTCGTTGTGGGCAGCTTTAGTGTGCGGCCCAGGATGGTTAGGAGAATCTTCCGGCGTCTCCCCATCGGATGCTAGTAGCACCCATCCCCTCCAAGCTGTAACAATCAGGAATGTCTCCAGACTTTGCTGAGTGTTCCCTGGAGAACGAGGTCACTCCTGGTTGGGAACCACTGCTCTGATCTTGAACCAAGTACCTGCTGAGTGCCTCTCCCTTCCATTCTCTAAACCCACATGCGGCCTCCACTCTGTGCGGCTGTGGGACAGCTGGGCATCCTTCCCTCTCAATTCCCTCACTTCCTTTTGTTCCTGTTATAAGAAATCGTGACTTTGGGGAGAGCTGCTTACGGGAAACCATAAAGTCATTCTCCGCGCTCTCACCTTGGCTGTGAAGATAACACAATCAGACCACAGAGGCAGGCTTTTGGGAACTTCAAAGCCGAGCGGGAGGGAGTGGAGGGACAGGAGCTGGGAGCTGAGGTCTTATCTATGGCTTGAATGTTCTCACCCTTATCAATTCAGAAGGAGGGGTCTAGGGGAGAGCAAGCGGGAGTCGAAGGCCATGTTCCTTTCTTTTCCCACCTGTCTTGAGACTGAAAGGGACCAGGGAATAAGGAAGGGCTGGAGGCAGGAAAGCAAAGTAGGAAGAATGCTACCACCCAGATGATACCTGGGCCTCCAGCCCGGGGCCCTTCCCCAGGGAGGTGCAGAATGACAGGCAGCTGCTTTGAGGCCTCCAGCCATAGAAAATGAGGGCCCGCACATAGACAGCAGCACCTGGAGTGGAGAAGTAAGAATCTAAGCAGCAGAAATTTGCTGGAGTTGAGGGCAAATCGTTTGCAGAGGTTTGAGGGAGGAGGAGGAATCTGAGAAAGACAATTATCATATGGTTTCACTCATTTATGGAACATAAGAAGTAGGAAGATCGGTAGGAGAAGGAAGGGAAGAAGAAAGGGGGGGGTAAACAGAAGGGGGAATGAACCACGACAGACTATGGACTCTGGGAAACAAACTGAGGGCTTCAGAGGGGAGGGGGGTGGGGGAATGGGATAGACTGGTGATGGATGGTAAGGAGGGCACATATTGCATGGTGCACTGGGTGTTATACACAAGTAATGAATCATAGAACTTTACATCAAAACCAGGGATGTACTGTATGGTGACTAACATAATATAATAAAAAATATTATTATTAAAAAAGAGTAATAAATGCAAATCTGTATGGCTCGCGATGTGCTGTACATGATTTGACTCACTTGATATAATAGTCACTCATTCCATCCTCCCAACAGCTCTATGAGATAGGTACTACTAAAGTACCCATTTTATAGGTGAGAAAATTGAGGCCAGGGGTGTTTAGTAATTTGCATGTCACAGAGAAAATCAGGAGGAGAACTAGAACCTGAACCCAGATAGCCCAGTTCCGGCACGTGTGATTTTAGCCACTGTGCTATCTAATACTCGGATAACAGAATTCGGACAGCTAAGGGGATGGTAAAACCATAAACTTGGGTATGACTTGAAGGAGGAGCAGGTTTGAGGGTGAAACAGTGGGTTCGGCCTTGAGGATGCTAGGTCTGGCGTGCACACGGGAAACCCAGGCGTTGTGCCTGGAAGGTGGGGTGGCAGCTACCATAAGCTCAGTTCAGAGGTCCGCGAAGCCACGGCTTCCTTGGAGCTGTGACTCGGGAGCTGTGAGCAGTGAGAAAACAAGAGGACCCAAGAGCCCCAGGAAGCACCGGCCCTTAAAGGCAGATGGAAAAAGAGCCAAGAAAAGAGAATGGGGGAAAAAAAAATCCATCGGCCTAGAGAGTGGTGCCCTGGCAACTCAGGGTGAGGTGAGTTTCAGGAAGGAAGGCAAGGTCGCTAGGGACAAAAGCTGTAAAGAAGTCTTCTAAGATAAGAAATGAAAAGAGATATTGTTCTTCAAGGAGCTCATGGGTTTCTAATTTATTTCCCCAACCGGAGGGGAAACGGCTTGAGGCAAGTATTAATTCAACACTTCGCTGAGTTCTTTTTTGTGTCTCCGCAGTTTCTCGTGCAGGGCTAGGTGTGCAGAAAGCATCCACCGAGTCCCTGTAGCCTGATGGTCGTTCACGTTCCTGTTGCCTTTTCTCCTCATTAAGACAGTGTGGCGTATTAAATACGTTGTCCGTACCTGTTGAGGAGGAAATAGAATGCTTCGTGTTTCGTGCACTCCATCCTTCCTCAATAATAGCTGTCGCCCTTTGAAGACCTACTGTGTGCCTGGCTTTGCACCGGACAGTTGACCTTTGTCGTTCAAATCCTCACAACCTGGGAAGCGGGGCATTGTGATCTTCTTTCTCCAGATGAAGTGACTGGGTTGAAAGCTCGTTGCCTTGCCAGGGCCCCACGAGGAGGCAGAGTGCCACCCAGATAAAGACCAAGGTCTATAGGACTCCAGGGCCCTGGGACCCAACATGCCCCCAATGGAACTTCTTGCCATTCCGTGGCCTTATTTCAGGTGTCACCTCCATTTGGATGGGTTTTGCCACAGCTCTAATTTGTTTTCCATTCTTCTATCAAGCCTCCTTCCCCAGGATCCATTCTCCAAACTACAGCTGTGGTAATTTATCTGAATCCAACCCTGGTCATTTAAAAATCCTTCAGTGGCTTAAGGGAGATAACATTCTCTGAGATAAACCCATCCCCCTCAGCATTCCTTGTGGGGTTTTCATCCTTCGACCCCACTTGCTATTCCAGGCTCTTGATGGCTACTGCCTCATACTCTCTTCTCTCTTTCCAAACCAACCTCCTGCATTTTCCTGAAGATGACCTTCTTTCATTTTGCATATTCTGTTCCCTGAAGTTGGGATGCTCTTCTTCCCTTCCATCCTGGGCTAACTCACACTTATTCTTTAAGCTTCAGTTTACCCCCTCCTCTCACAAGTATCCCCAACCCTTCTGAGACCTTATTAAATGGCCCCCCTCTATGTTCCTCCTCTGAGCACCTCAGAGTCCTGAATTTGTCACTCTGTATCCTGCTTGTCCCTTTCTTCTGTGCCCTCACTTGGTTCTGAGGTCTTGGAGGACAGAGATCATGTATGACCCCAGCTCGAAGCAGGAGGTAAGGCCCTGCTTGTTGAATAAGTGACTGGATTTTGAGGGACAGCCGGCACCAAGGTCGGAATGTGGGAGCGAGAGGGAGGCCGCTGGGAAGGGCAAGCAGTTGGGTTGCCTAGAGTGTAGGCATCACCCTGGGGAGTTTGCAAAAGTCTTCCCCCAAGTGGACTTCCTCCCGCCACTCCTGAAGGCACAGGGGATCCCCTGCCTCTGCTCCCAGACAGTGATAATCCTGCCGGACCCGTCTGGGCCAAAGCCTCGCCTGCAGTCTCATCTTTGGAGTCCAGTTTTTCTTGGCAAGACAGACAGGAAAGACTTGACGATGAGGTTCTCCTCCTATGGAATGTGAGTTGCGACAGAACTGAGGTCCAGATGGAAAATGCCTCCTGAGTCCTGAGCCAAGCTGGAAAGATAGGCCGTTGATAGCGAAGTCTATCCCTCCATTTTAAAAATAGTTGGCAGTGAAAGTAATCCGGGCTCATGCATCTGAGGTGTTGTAAAAATTAGCAAGACTCGGGGGCTGAAAGGAAAAGAGCCGCGGGAAAGAGAAAGCAAGCTCTCCCCCCTTATCTCTACTCTCCCATCTTCAGATCGAGGGAAGCATTTCTCTGTGAGGGGACACACGATGCCTTTACTGAAAGGAATGTCTAATGGTGGAATTTTCAGCCAGTAAAACAATAAGGGGGACTCAGGGCAAGCAGGCCCTTCAAATCACAATCAAAGGGCAGCCACTGGCTTTTGCTGCTTATAATGCAGCCCCGTGTGTGTGTCTGACACTGTAGCCTTGAGCATTTGATGGAATCACAGCTAGTGACACACTTCCACACACGGCATCTGAGTCGGTTTTTACAATTGTCTGGTAAGGGGGGCTTCCTGTCTCCTCTTCCCATTCTACAGAAGGGGAAACTGAGGATCTGATTTGTCTAAGACCTCACGACCAGTCATTCATCCTTTTATTCATTCTCTCCCTGGCTATCGAGCACTGGCATGACGCCAGCCACCATTTTAGTTCCTGTGACACCATGTTTCATAAGGCAGGTGAGGTCCCTGTCCTCACACAGCTTACATTCTAGTTGGAGGAACAGTAAAGAAATGACTAAGGAAGTAAATAGGACGATGCACTGTAAAGAAAACAAAGCACTGGAACTGGATAGAAGGTGCTGGTGGGTGGGGAAGTGAATGTGCTTATTTTGGAAAGGATGACAGGGGAAGCATGGCCGAGAAGATAAAGTAGAATTTGAAGAAAGACAAATTCTGTGCCCCCTTGCTTACACCCACACGGCAGTGGGCTCCTGTAGGGACGTCCTCTCCCATATTGCTTTGAGAACTTTTTTAAGAAGGCCCCCCAAACCTCTCAATAGACGTCGATAATGGCCAAGAGCATAATTCGCAGGGACCCCTGAAGAGGATGCCCGGGCCTTACCAGTGAAGGCTCACAGTCGGAGAAAATGCAGATGCAGGTCCCACCCTGGCAATACGTAGGCAGCTGTTCTGGAAAATAAAAACGTAGCCGTTTACAGATTCAGGAAGCTAAAGTGTTTTATGGGCACAGTCATCGAAGGCAAACACGGCCGTGTTTCTTGATGATGTCTTCCAGAAGCCGTTCGCCTGGATGATAGAAGGCCGCGAGGAAAGGTAACAGTCTCCAAATATATGGAGGCCTGTCATGGGGCAGGAGGACCAGGCTTGTTTGGGGTAGTTGCAGGGAGGGACAGCAGAGCCCACGGCAGGCAGGAGGTGAGGGGGTGCGGGCGCCATGTGGTGCTGGAAACAATTTTCTAACAGCCTCAACTGGCCAACAGTGGCATGAGGCCGCCTTGGGAGGGAGAAAGATACTCCCCTCTGTCGTTAGAGGTGGGCAGCTAGGGTTTCCCGTTCAATGAATGATTTGTTGACCGCGTCATTCATTTACCCAGTACTGACGAAGAATCTTCTACGCATTAGGCACACGGGTGCCCTGGTGAACAAGACACACAGGGTCCCTGCTTTCCTGAAGTTTCCTTTCTAGTGGTGGAGACAGAAGATAAGTGAAGACACAGATTACAGATAGTTGTGGCTAGGGATGGGTGTCCTGGCACAACATAAGAAAGGGATGTACAAGAATGACTCCGTGTGTGTGTGTGTGTGTGTGTGTGTGTGTGTGTGTGTGTGTGGAGTCTGGAGTGGGTTGTGCTTCGTATTGCATGCTCAGAGAAGCTATCTTGGATAGGGTAAGCTTTGAGGAAGTCCTGTATAACCAGAAGGCCCAGCAAGGGCAAAGGCCCAGGTCGGTGCTCTCAGGAATGGAGAGAGGCCCACGTGGGCGGGCATGCTGAGCAGAGGGGTGAGGTCAGGTAGGGCATTGTAGACCATGGCAAAGCAGTTGGGTATTTTATAAAAGGGGCAATGGGGAGCCATAGCAGGGACATATTTTTTAGGGGGTGGGGTGAGACGTTGGAGTAGATGAGTGTTTTTCAAATCTGGTGGTACACTGGAATCACCTGGGGATCCAGGGTTGGGATCCAGGGTTCTACGTGAGCTCTAAGATTTCTCTCATGAAGACTTAAAGTACGGGTGTTGGCTTCCCTATGGAATTACTCATTTTGCTCAGGATATAGGAGAATGTTATGAGTGCGTAGAAATCAGGCTAACATATTATCTGCAAACCAGTTTGCTGGTTTGGATGGGTTCTAAATAAGGTTAATTCATTTCAACAACTATTTGGTGGATTGTCTTCTGTGTGCCGATCTCCGAGCATGCCCTGGGTATAGCACTGCGCCTGGCACATAGCATGTTCTCTATAAATATTTATGGAATAAACGATTGGATAAATGTGTCAGATATTGCCCTGGGCACTGGGGAAAAGAGACGGGGAAAAAAGATGGAGAAAGATAGCAAAGGTGTCTCCGCATTCTATCATAGGAAAAAGACTACAACAGGATATTTGCACGTGAGAAGATGGGAAGTGCAAGGAAAGGGCTTTTGGCTTGAGTTTTTGTTTGTGCGTCAGGATTCCATGGGCGTGCAACGAGAAGGCAAAAGGCAGAAAGTCTGAATTGCTCACTTCCCAGCCCGGTGGATTCTGGCTTCCAGTTTCTCAGAGGAGTTTGCTTCCCACTTTGTAGGGAAAGCCAGAAAAACACTGGGTGGTCAGGAGTAGGGACTCTGGGGCTCCCCGGGATGTTCAAGCTGCTTGGAACCAGAGCCTCCAGGTTTTCTGCTTTGGCAGGAAGATGGAGGGTTTGGCCAAGAATGGCTGTAGCTACCAGCTTGTGCAGCCTGGCATGGGGCCGGATCTCTGTGTGCCGCCTTGTTAGCCTAGGCAAATAAATGACCACCACGTGTCTGACAGCCAGGACGAAATCAGCCCCACCGATTCCTCCCACCTTATTCTAACGATCCAGGAGTGGATTTCTGGAATAGCCCCTCATCTGATGAACACATGTGAAGGAGGCTAGTCTGCACAATCAGTTCCTTTCCAGTGCTAACTGGTCACTTGTAAAGGGTACGGTCTCAGTGTCTGCAACTGGATTTAAGTGTTTTGCAGATTCCAGGAAGAAGGAAGGAGAAGGGCTTTGGATGGCTCCTAGTGTGGTCCAGACACTCTGCTGGGTGTGAATATCCACCACCAGGTACACCAGTTCCGAGGGAGATACGACTATGGACACGGAGAGAGGTGAAATTGCTTCCCCAAGATCATGCTTGTAAGGAGCAGGGATGCAAGCCCAAAGCTTGGACTCTTGGTCACTATGTCCCCTTGTCCTCTGCGCTGTTCCCACTGAGGTGGAAGCACTTGCAAGAAAGAACAGGGCTGAAGGCTGCTCTTGCATTTCCTGCATTCCCCAGCACAGGTTTGCATTCCCCAGCATTCACCTGCTGCAAAGGGCGAAGAATCGATTTAATATGTAAAAACAGTGACTAACATAACATGATAAAAAATTATTATTAAAAAAAAGAAAAAATAGTATCTACGGATGCCACTTTTTACTTCTTTGTTTGGTATTTTGATACTTGTGGCAATTTTAGCATACAATAGGACTTAGCTAAACTCTCTGGTAGAACTAGAAATCTGGTCTGCTAGAAAGGCTTTATAATGTTGGCCAACAACATTCTGGTGATTTAGCAGAATTGTGGGGATCTCCCTATCCTTTATAAGACTCCGTTGGAGATCTAGGGCCAGGGTTCACCTTCAAGGCACTTCAATGTTGAGGCTTCACATATGGGTGACATCCCCAGAGGATAAGGTGGAAAGAAAATGAACACAGTTGGCTTTTGGCTGAAACTTGGGAGACATCCATGTTTGGCAAGTCTGAGAGAGAGAGGTTCTTACCGAGAAAGCAGGGAAGTTGATGTCAGAAAGGCAGGAGGAGAGCCACGCTCGTGCTTGGTTCTGGAGTATAAAAAGGGACATACGTTGCTAAGAGGAAGAAGAAGGAGAGAGTACGACCTCGTGTGAGTAGGTTCATGCGTGGATCAGAAATGTGCACCCTGTTCCTAAAACAGAAGTCTGATTATATCACGGCCCCGCTTCGAATTCCTTAATGGTCTACAATTGTCTTCGGGACGAAGCCGACCCCCCATGAGGCCGGCTCAGCCTGGTTCCTGCTGCCTTCTCCAGGCTCATCGCTCGGAGCCCTTTTCCTAGATGCCTGCCATCCACGGCCGCTTGTGGTCTTAGCGCTTCCTCTCAGCCGTGCTTCCTGGCCTTCTTTTATTCTCGCTGCAGGGGACACCCTTCCCTCCCTGTTCACCCAGTGAAGTCCCTGCCAGCTCCAGCCTTTCCTTCTGGAGGAAGTCCTTTCTGATCCCCTTCTTGCTTCCAAAGCCGTGAAGCCCTCCAGCTCTACCACCTCCCAGGGGGATTTTGGGCAAATCTCCTTTAAAACCCACATCAGTTTCCACTAGGATTATTTATGTACAAGCCCGTATCTGTTGGTAGACTGTGAGCGTCCAGAAGGCAAAGGCTGGGTCTCTTTACTTTTTGCTTCCTCCATGCCAAGGTTTGCAATCTGTCCTGAATGAATGAATGAACGAATGAATGAATGAATAAATAAACCACCAGCCCAGAAATTCCAGAAGCTTAGGGCTGGTAAACCAGGGCACCTCTATATACTGATAGGGTACCAGGGGGCACCTACCTGGACCTGTTCTGTAATGCGGACAAACTTAGCTCTCTTCACCCCTCAGACAAATGCCCGCAATGACCTTACCTGTCTTTCCACATCATTTCTGTGAACGAGGCAGCTGAGGATAGCCGTGGCTTAGTGAAGGGAGGGGCTGGAGGCAGACAAACTAAGTTTGTCTTATCCCCTAGAGCTGGACTGTCATGATCTATGAAGTCAGGATGACACCAGCTACCTTTTCATCTCAGCCAACAGTGAGTGGGTGTTACGATGCTAGGTGCTGGGGCTGCAAAAGACATAAGAAACTGATCTTACCCTACAGTTGCTCTCAAATCTTGGAGGGAGTTCACAGGATTGTTGTACAGATGAATGTTGGACTGAAAATAATAAGGATGCCTGGGTGGCTCAGTAGGCGAAGCATCTGACTCTTGATTTCGGCTCAGGTGCTGATCTCAAGGTCATGAGATCGAGCCCGATGTTGGGTTCTGGGCTCAGCATGGAATCTGCTTGAAATTCCCTCTCTCCCTCTCCCTCTGCCCCTCCCCCTGCTCGTGCTCTCCACCCCCTGCCCCCGTCTCTCAAAAATAAATAAAAAGTCTTTAAAAACCAAATGAAAATAATAATAACAACTCTTTACTGAGTACTGATGGTGAGCTGGGCAGGGCTCAGGGAGAAGCACCTTCATAAATGATCCCACCGAAGGGCCACAGTTATACCGTGAGGAAGGCATCATTGGCAATCCCATTTTGCAGATGAGGGAAGTGAGGCTCAGAGACAGGTGGGTAACAGAACTGAGGTCTGGCATGAACTCCAGGGCAGGGCTTGCTCACTCGTGCTTTGGGGAGCAGCACTGCTTGGCTGTTGTAATTTGGGTTCACTGATGCCAGAGCCCAGCTCCCCTGCCTTTAGCCAGGGCCATCAGACTCTATGGGTTGAAGCAATGGGTAAGACCCAACCCCTATGTACTTTGCAAATTTTTACCTTTAAAGTCTTAAATCTTCTCTGCTGTGTGATGTGTCCCTTTGTCACTTTTCCCTGGTCCTGCCGAATTGTCCACTATGGTTCTGCTGCCCCATTTACTCCACTATTGCTATATTTGGAGAGGGGAGCTTCTCCCTGCTGGTTTACAGGGAAATGGAACTGATCACTCCCGGGGTGACCCAAAAACAGAAACAGAAAGGGAATGGGGAGGGGCGCCTGGGTGGCGCAGTCGTTAAAGCGTCTGCCTTCGGCTCAGGGCGTGATCCCGGCGTTCCGGGATCGAGTCCCACATCGGGCTCCTCCGCTGGGAGCCTGCTTCTTCCTCTCTCACTCGCCTGCTGTGTTCCCTCTCTCGCTAGCTGTCTCTCTGTCACATAAAAAAAAAAAAAAAAGAAAGGGAATGGGGAATGGGGAAGAAGAAACAAGTCCACAAACAAAAGCTTGGACTGTTGTACTTGCTGTCTGGAGTTCAAATATTTATGTAGAAGGGACTCAGAGTTTGAATCTTGTTTGTATCCGGGCACGTCCCTCTTCCTGTTGAAAAGTCCTGGCAGCCAAGGACCTCAGGCAAGGCATGCAGGAGGCTGGGGGACTGCTGGAAATGAGGCAGGCCATCAGAGGGTTGGCACCCACTCTGTATCTGACACACGAATACTTCTCCAAACTCCTGCTGATGAATGGGGCAGGCAGGTGGGGGAGGAGAAGGGGAGCAGAGGCTTGGCTGTGAGCAGGGGCTGGTGGGGGAGCGCAGGGGGTTGCTGCTGTGGAGTGCCTGGCCCAGAGCCGGTAACTTGGGCTCCGGTTTGGGTAGCATGGGTGCAGTTTAAGGAGGTGGGAGGTTTTGTGTGACTAAGAGGCTCTTGAGGCAGGTACTGTGCAGGAAGCCGTGGGGGTGGGATGGGAGGGAGGATGAGGGAAGGCGGAAGGGATGACATCAGTCTCACATCTACTCTGGCCAGGCATTGCGCTGCCCAGTAATCAAACCCCAGCCTGAGACAGGTGCCATCATTCCCCCGAGACAGCTGTAGCCCCTGAGATTCAAGAGATTTCATGACTTGTCCCAGATCACACAGACAAGTGGCAGGTGGGACTTCAGAGTCTGGAAGTCACCAATACGACAGGTAACACCAATACGGGGAGTTCTGGAGCCCGGAGGAGAGATGCCCAGCATCATCATAAATGCATGGACCCTCCTCTGGGAGTGTTTTCTTCCCTTTGTCTACCCAGGAGCACCTGCTTATCCTTGAAAAGTCAACTCAAGCTTCACTTCTGCCTTGAAGCATTTTATTCTATCCCTAGGTAGATTCAGGTGTGAGCTCCCATGCCCATAATTCAGACATGGACCTTGCTTACCGTCTTTCTGTAATAATCATGTTTCCATCTGTCTTCTGCTCCCAAGACCACGAGGCTTCCCAGAGCAGGGCGGAGTGCGTGTCTCTGCATCTCCAGTCCCTGCCGTGCAGAAATCATCACTATGGATGGCCAGCAGTCCTTAGCACACAGCATGTGCGAAGAAATTTGAGTGTGGCATCTCGTTTTTGTGGGAGGTGGCCAAAAAATTTATTTTAGTTTTCTTGAAAGGCAGATTTCTTAGAACACGTTACTCTCTTGAGTGCTTTGGGTCTATTTTCCCAGGCACATGGTATCCCCTTCAAAATGAATTTGATTTAAGTATTTTATTTAAATGAAAGCTTTCGTGAATTATCATTTTTTTCTGATCAAAAAGATTTTTTAAAACTTTATTGGCAGTATAATTGAGATCCAAAAAAGCCGCATATATTTAGTGCATATAATTGGATGAATTTAGACATATGTATAACCCGTGGTACTAATCACCACAATCAGATAGCATCTCATTTAATCAGCACACAGCTCAAGGAGATAGATACCGCTAATGTTGGTTACGGTGGTGCACAGAACCCAGAAATCAGAGTGGTTTAACAAAGAGTGGGCTCCTGTGTTGCTCACATGAAGTCCACACGAAATTCCCGAGTGGGGGGTTGGGGGGCACTGTAGTGGATGTTACCAGAGCCCCCCTCCGTGTCCATTCCCCAGCTGCTATGTTGGGTCCCCATGACTCACAGCTGACTCCCTTGTCAGGAAAACTAACTTCTGCTGAACAGCGTGGGGAGGGGAGAAGGGGCGTCCTTGCCTGGGAGGGAGGGAGTTGACATCCCCCACCTCCTGGGGAAGCTGGAGGGGGTCTGCAGTTGATGACACGTACAGAGGCCACCATACCACTCCTTCCTGCCTGGAGCTGCAACCAGCTCTGTGGGGTCGTTCATGCCTCGGAGCTCCCTGGGGCGGGGGGGTCAGGCCAGTCCCCTGCTGAAACCATGTTCTTGCTTAGCTCCCCTCCCCGGCCTGGCAGGGTCTTCCCCACTCCCTCTCCCTGAGCCCCTCCTTCCAAAGCTCACATTCACTCCAGGCCCTGTCTCAGGCCCTGCTCAAGACGGGAGCTCCCTGCTGCACACAGTTAATCAGGGAGCCCGGCTGCTGGAGGCTCAAAGTCCCCCTGGGCTCATCCTCCTGCCGACAGCCTGGGCCAGCGAGACCAAGGAGGATGGCGAAGGAGGCTGTGTGAGTCAGGCCTGGAAGTGGTACCCACGGCTCCTTCCCACACTCGGTTGGCCAATCCTTAGTCACAGCCACACCTAATGGCGAGGGGGCCGTGAATACCGTCCAGCTGTGTGCCAGGAGAAGAGGAGAATGAGTTTGTGACCAGCTAAGCCAGTTCTGTCATGATAGTTCCTCTTAAACGTGAGACACTGAAGTTTCAAGGTTGTAGGGAACACCCAGGGTCACAAAGTCAAGGCTGCAGACACAGTCTGATGCCAGAATCGGTGTCCTCGACTGCATGTCAAGCAGTGAAAGTGCTCCAAAGGTTGTCAGTGACAGAAGACGCCGAGGTGCCTGTGTGGGGCAGGTCCCTTGGCCCCCAGCTGCACAGGTAGGGCTCTCCACCGCCAGCGTGTAGAGCCCGCTCTGGCTTGGCTGAGGCTCCCTCATTTGAATGAAAGTGAATGATATTAACAGGCCCCGCCTCTACTTCTCTCCAGGGACTGCTTGAGCCAAACGTTTCCAGATTTCGAAGATGAAGGCCCAAGACACCTGTGAAGATGACAGCGTGAGCTTTAACCTCACACCGTGTACTTGCCCTTCAAGGCCCTGAGATCCCTGCAGGGACCTTCCCGAAGCTCGAACGTCTGGCCCTGGGTCTCACTCTCCTCTCATGCTAGCCTCCTGGTGGCTCACTCCATTGCAGCCAAAGTAGCTTTTTTTCTGAGAAAGCAGAGGGTTTCCAGAATGCCGTGGCGTGAGGTTGCCTGGGTTCTCATTCCGTGTCTATCACTTCATGGCTGTGTGACTTTGAACAAGTAGCTTAACCCGTGTGCCAGTTTTAAGCTTTAGGATGGGGGTAATCTGCCTGCCTGTGCATATGTTAGGCTTATATATGCTTGCCATTATTATTCTTAGGCTTTGCTAAGACTCTTCCCAGCTCAGGGCTGAACTATAGGCAGGACTCTCTCAAACCCTCACAGCCTTACACCCCCTACAGGCTTCATTCAAGCTCACTGTTCCATCAGCCAGAGAGCTTTCCTGAACCCCCAGCCTAGAATGGGCTCCTCTAATCTCTGGCAAGGCTGGGATTAGGGTAAAATGGGTGGGGTGCTTGCTTTGGGTGCAAAGTATAAGGGGGTGCCCCCCAAACCCCCCGAGGAATCAAGATAAATAATATTCTAATTCAATAGTTTAAAATACCAAAATGAATGCAAACAAAATTCCACGAGGAACAAAATAACAAATCTTAACTAAAGACCTAGTCCGCGCTGAGCCAAGTTCGAGCCTGAGGCCAGAGGGAGAATGTGTGCTTCTGGCTTTAGTGGAAGCAAACGCTCCATCATATTCTCAGCCTCTGTGTCTTTGCTTATCTTGCTGTCGTTAGAGAGCATTGCCACATTCGGCAACTTCTCATGACCAAGCGGCAGTCTTGAGTGATTTCTAAATTAACTTAGAAGTAAAATGACAACAAATTCTGTTTTGAAATAAAAAAATAGGGGCACCTGGGTGGCTCAGTCAGTTAAGCTGACAACCACGTCTGACTCTTGATTTCAGCTCAGGTCATGATCTCAGGGTCGTGGGATCAAGCCCTGGGCTGGGCTTTGCGCTGGGGGTGGAGCCTGCCTAAGATTCTCTCTCCTCTCCCTCCACCCCTCTCTGCTCTCCCTCCCCTGCTCATACATATGTGCTCTCTCTCTCTAAAAAAAAAAGAAAGGAGAAAGAAAGAAAGAAAGAAAGAAAGAAAGAAAGAAAGAAAGGGAAAGAAAGAAATACTTAAACATAAAATGATGTGAGTTTTAATACACTTCTAAATTTTTCAATGTTTTCAAGTACTTACATGTTCTGGGGGGAAAAGAACTATGAAAACATGTATATAACGTATATGGATGTATGCATTTCCCACCTTAGGCTCCCACAGGGCTCAGCATAGCCCTGGTATATGTTAAAATTTTGGATATTTTATCATGCATGTTTTTGCCCTAATTTTGATTTGGAAAAATTGTTCACTTAAGGTCTCCTTTTGTCTTTTTTTTTTTTTTTGCCTTTTTATTTTGGCACTTTCTGAAATTTTGCACTCTGGGTGACTGCCTCCCTTGCCTCACCTTAATCCTGGCCCCTCTTCTTCGCTGGCCCTGATCACAACTGCAGTGGAATAGCCGTGCCCTGCCTGTTGGATTCGCCTGCACGAAAGAAAACTCCCGGAGGGCAGGGAGAAGGCCCACTTTGCTCTTCTGCCTGCCCCCCTCAGGTCTGCAAGTAAAGGAAGAGATTTCTTAAAGGGGCGGCTCTCCATCTGGTCTGTAGTTTCAGCTCCTTTCTTCACACTGCCTAATGAGGTAAGCATTTATGGAGCACCATCTCTTGTGGCCCCGTGGCTTCTGTGCGGCTGTAGAGACGTTGAAGGCATGGCCTTTGTTCTCAGCGAGCTTGGCTAGGGATGAAGACTGACCTGCAAGCCAGTTACGTTTCCCAGGAGAAGTGCTGACCGAGGTCATGGTGGGGAACTGTGAGAGCACAAAAGAGGGGTCCAAGCTCCCCCTGGGGGCTCAGGGGAAAGGTCAGCTCAGAGATGATCTCTGAGCCATGTCATGGAGGAGGAGGAAGGGGTAGGCAGGGGGACCAGCAGGGAAGCAGAGTTTTGGGCAGAGAGCACAGCATGTGCAAAGGCCCGGGGACAGGAAACAGCATCCTAAATCTCTGTGGGGGACCTCCCAGCAGTTTGGTCCTCTTGGAGCATGGAACAAAGTGCTAGAGATTCGCTAGGACAGCCTTGTAGAAATGGGCGGGGCAGATTCCTGCAGTCCAAGATGGCAACATCTTTCGTGTTTCTCTGGGTGCATGGCCAGTGTAACTGCTTCCCCCCAAAGGGGATAAAACAGGATTCTACAGATTGTTCTGGTGAATGCATGTCCTCTTGTTGTCTGAGTGGTTAAACATATGGCCAGATATCGGAGAGCAGCAGGGAGTCATCTGTTATGTAGAATTGAAAGGCTGGAGCTGAAGCTCAGAGGAAGCCTGGGTCTAACACCCCTCCCCAGCTCCAGAGTCAATGACAGGCAATTCAGCATGTGTCCCCTCATCTCTTTGATATGTATCCAGGGCTGTCACCTGCCACCGGACTGTCACTCACACCAAGTAGGGGTTTAATAGCATCTATTTCCCTCTTGAAGTAATCTCAGCCAGGCCCTAACACCAGATACAGTGCTGTTACTGGCCGGGGGCACGTCTGTTAGAACTCTCTGGTCCAAAGTCACGGTTGAAGCAGTGGATACCACCCCTTTGCCAAACAATTGTCAGTCCCTGGCCATGGGCTTGGAGAGCTTATCGCAAGGGCCTGGTGGGGCTTCCTGTCATAACTTTGCACAGGGTGTGGGCTTATCTTTCGGGAGCCTTTGGAGTTGTGAGTTGACTTGCAAACCCTTCCCTCGCGGCCCATTTCATCCTGAGATGAGAGTCGTCACTCACAGGGAGATGAGAAGTGCCCTGCCCAGGTTGTTAAGGTTTGCACTATCAGCTCCTCAAGCCTGTATCAAAAAGATATTTTTGGTGGCATTTGACCCCAAGGGGGAATCTGGGCCATCTAATGGCAATTCTGGCACTTTCCTCTGCATCTGCTGAGCATCAGTTTCTCGAGGCAGCAGGTGCCCCCCTCCCCTGGAATAATCTGGTTTCAGCCATCAGAACTAGACAGAAGACATCCTGAGGACATCCTACCAGGGAGGCAAGATGTGGCCATTGCAGCCAGGCAAAGAAGAATCCAGTTGGTGGAGGAGAAAGAAGTCTTTTCCCCTGTTTACCAGTGTCACCCTGCTCTAAATGCAGAGATGTCTGGCTCCCGTTCATTCTGTCAAACTCGCCCTGAGCCTTAGTTTCTTCCAGTAAAATGGGAATCATGCTGTCTACCATTCAAGATCAGCAATGATAGCACATGCAGACAGCCCAATATGCAACAGGGGCTTGGTCTGGGGCTGATGAGCTCTGTGCATGGTCCTCTGGTCTGAGCACTAGTCTCGGATTCTCTGGTAGAGACTGGGAGAGGCCGTGCAGCCAGCACAGAAGAATGGTAACTGGTGCTCGTATTCTAATTGCAAATATCAGGCTCCGATGTTGGGTCCTTCTCATGACATTTTCATTCCTTTTCCAACAGATCATACTTTTACATGTGTGATTTATTCACATGTATTGTTAAATTGTTCAACCACTCATTTCTTTTGTTTTCTGGAACTTTGGGGAAGTAAGGATAAGTGTATTCAGTCTCAGTTTGGCCTCTGACTCACAGACTACATCCAGCCTTGTGTGAGGCCACCTGTGGAACCTGAATCTGCCAGCCAGAGCTCTTGACCACTAGTGAGTTGCCCCCTGACTCAATCCCTTAAGGCAGGCGCCCATCCCTCCTCTCTTGGGGTTGATGATACGGTGGTCTCTATATTTTGTTCTGAGCACCTGGATAAGCTTGGGCAAATTCTCTCATGTCCTCCATTTCCCCTTCTGTAATATGAAGAACTCGTAGTATTTTTCAACGTCCCTTTGCTTCTATTCAGTCATTTTCTTCTGTTTGTATACACTGCTCTAGCCAGACATTGTTCACAGATGAATGTTGGGGGAGTCTCAGACTTGTGTTCATGCTGTTAATCTGAATTTCTCCCCCTTCCCCACTAACCCTACACCCTACTTCTTTGCCTCCTTCAAAATGATGACTTGTAGGAGTTATGATGTTTTTGTTGGTCTCAAATTTTAGCTTTGCCTCTTACAAATGGTATGACATTGGGATAATTTATTTATTTCATCTCTCTGGACCTCAGTTTCTTCATCTGGAAGGCAGCCATAGACAAAACAAAACCAAATGAGTTTGGCCCCTTCCAATAACACTTTACCGATGGATTTTGAATTTCATATGATTTTTGCGTGTCACAAAATAGTATTATTCTTTAAATTTTTTTTTTTTACCATTTAAAAATGTAAAAACCATGGACACATGGATAGCTCCATTGGTTAAGTATCCAATTCTTGATTTTGGTTCAGGTCATGATCTCAAGGTCATGGAATTGAGCCCCGTGTTGGGCTCCACACTGGGCTGGGAGTCTGCTTGAGATTCTCTCTCTTCTTCCACCCCAGCCCCTGCTCATATGTCCACTTTCTCTCTCTCTCTCTCAAATAAATAAGTCTTTTGAAAAAAAAGTGTAAAAAGCATTCTTAGTTTGTGGGCTGTACCAAAGCAGGTGATGGGCCCGATTTGGCCTGTGGACCATAGTTTGCTACCTCTGTTCTGGTCTTTCCCCCGTCCATCAGCTCTGGCCCTGGCGCTGCAGAAGCTGAGCCTGTCCTTTGAGAATCCTTTAGAAGGAAGCTAGAAGCACTGTTCTGGGCCCTGTTCACATGGCTCTGGTCGCTCTCCAGTAACTGTATGGGGAGAGGTGCATTTGGGTGAAGCTTCCCTTCCAGTCTCAGCTCGTACCTGGCTATTCGGTGTCACGTCCGGTAATTATGTGAACAGTTGGCTTGTCCATACAACCTCAAGTATGTCGGCTCCCTGCACATGGAGAAGCAAATCTCTAAGGTGAGGGGACTCTTAAGCTGACTGCTATGCTATACAAGTTCATGTTCCTGAAGAAAAAGTTGCATAGACGGTGTCTATACACATCACCCAGAATCACACCTACCCGGTTCCTGTTATACACACCCTAAAAGCATGGAACTTAATGGTTTGAGAAATTAAAAAAAAAAAAAAAAGACCCAAGTCTTATTTCAGTATTCAAATGCAAATTCCCAAGAAGATTCCATCACAGACATTATCTCCTTACTGTCCTGGGATGTGTGAGGACAAGACACTATGTATGCCTTTCCGGGGGAGGAGGACACAAAGGGCTCAGGCCCAGACAAGGTGTCACTATCATTTCCTCTAGGAATTTTTCTCGGCACTTGAAGGCAGGGGATTGACAGGGACAAAGAGCTCACGGCCCAGCTGGCAAAATCCAATTAAGCTCATTAACAGGACGACCTTGCCTTGGGTCAGCTCTACAGCAGGATCTGGGAAGAGGAGGAAGTGCCTTCCTGTGCTCAGGGCATCTGGTTTCCCATTGGCATCTACGGCATTACGCTTAGGGCATTTCCAGGTGGGGCAGGGCTGTACCCTTGCCCAGAGTCTGCACTGCATTATCTAGAACCAGAATGAGCAACTGTCCCGGTTTGCCCAGGACTCGGCAGAAAGTTCCCCGAAAAAACTCAGGGAGTTCAGGGCAAACTGGGACAAGTTGGTCACCCTATATCATGCTGAGGGTATAACAAGGCTGAGAGTGCCCTTGGGACGCTGTCAGTAATCCTTTACCCCGGGCATCTAGAATACATATCTGCAAGCTTTCTGTAAAGACCAGATGGGAAGGACTTAAGGCTTTGCGAACATAGGGTCTCTGTCGCAATCACTTAACTCAGCCGTGGTGTGTGGAAAACAGTCACAGTCAATATGTCAATAGACGAGCATGACCACATCTCAATAAAATGTTCTCCATAGATACGAGCTGGATTTAGCCCACGGGCTGTACTTTGCCAGCTCTTGCTATAGAAGATAGTTATTTTTTCTACTCCACCTTCCGTGTCACACACATGCACCCTCTGTAATTTGGTGTAGGCAACAGTATACCCCAGTGGTTATGGAGGGCTTGGACTTTGGAGTCCCACTCAGCTTAAATCTTGGCTTTGCCACCTACTGGCTGAATGACCTTGAATGGGGCTTCACATCCCCAAGCCCCAGTTTTGTCTCTATACACTGGGGGTAGTAAGAATGGCATCTGTCTTCCCAGACTGAAGGGAAGGGGATAACCCCAGCTCTCTGTGGGAGGCTGTCGGAGAGCATGTAGACCCGGGGACATGACGGAGATGCCCAGCACGCTGCAGTTCTATGCCCAGCTCCGAGCCAGCTGCTGGAGACACAGCACTCAGAAACATGACACGCGGCTCTTTTCCTCATGGGATTTATGGTGTGGTGGAATCTGTAGACAGGTAAATAG
Organism: Ursus arctos; assembly: GCF_023065955.2. Lineage (NCBI taxonomy): Eukaryota > Metazoa > Chordata > Mammalia > Carnivora > Ursidae > Ursus > Ursus arctos. The sequence goes on along the minus strand of NW_026623078.1, from coordinate 73,858,316 downwards.
GCAATTGCAATAACAGGTTTAAATTCCAGGGCACCGGGGTGGCTCAGTTGGTGAAGCATCTGCCTTCAGCTCAGGTCATGTTCCCGGAGTCCTGGGATCGAGTCCCACCTCGGGCTCCCTGCTCAGCGGGGAGTCTGCTTGGCCCTCTCCCTCTGTCTGCTGCTCCCCCTCCTTGCGCTCTCTTTCTCTCAAATGAATACATAAAATCTTTAAATTCCAGGTAGTGGGAGGGCAGGAGAGGAGGCGGTGGCTTCAAACTCTTTTCTGTGGGAAGAAAATTTCAGTGAGAAAAAGCCATCTGTGAAACTACCTTGAGAGAGCTGAGAGGAGCCACTGGCGGGGGCTGTGGGGGCCTGATGGGCACAGGGGGCTTCTCCTTGGGTGTGAGCCTGGGTGGGGCTGTTTGCTGCAGTGGTGTGGGCTCGGGCTGTGTGTGTGGAGGTGTGTTTGTATGTCTCTCAATGGGTAATTTGTGGGTGTGTGGCTGTCTGATGACAGATGAAGGGCGGCTCTGATGTAACAAGAGACATGTTTACATCTGGGATTTGAAGAAACACAGGACTTCAGGGGCTGAAAGGGTCTTTGAGACGGACTGGTGTGGTTCCTCGTCCTCTTTTCCTCCTGTTGCAGGCACCTAAGTGGGGACTGGTCCCAAGCCTCTGAGCTGGTCGGTCACTGGACTCATCACCCAAACACACTGCCCAGCCAAGGCCAACTAGGTTCTTTTTTTTGTTTTTTAATTTTTAAAAAAGATTTTTTATTTATTTGTCAGAGAGAGAGAGCGGGAGAGTGAGAGAGAGCACAAGCAGGAGGAGCAGCAGAGAGATAGGGACAAGCAGGCTCCCTGCTGAGCAAGGAGCCCGAGCAGGGCTCCATCCCAGGACTCTGGGATTATGACCTGAGCCAAAGGCAGACGCTTAACTGACGGAGCCACCTAGGTGCCCAAGGCCAGCTAGATTCTGATTGAACTCGGCAGTTGCATTCAGAGGACGCTTGCTGCCTTCTCCCGGTCCTGGGGGACAGAGGAGGTGGGGTGACCAAGGAGAAGGCAGGAGTGCATATACATGGCCATGAGCTAGGCACAGGGCCAGGGGCTGCTCTCAGGAGGGGCTAGTTGAATTGGAGCCTGCATTTTGTTTATGTTTCATTGAAAGCCAATTCAAAACCTGCCATTTTAAAACTTCAATTCACATACACTTCTTCCATTTCAATGAATGAAAACCCAAATTTAAAACTGTATAAGCTAGGGCGTGATGTAATGGGAGATACTGTTTTGTGTATCAAGATACCCTTAATGTGTTTAAGGTATGAGTTGGTTTGTGAAAATCTTGGAGGAATTTCAGAGGCTGGAAAGGACCTTTACCCAGGGTCAAGTTTGTTATGTCAAAAAAGTCATGCAGGTTTTCCATCACAATCCTGTGTCCACTGACAAGGCATGATGCTTAGTGACATCCTGGCCTCTTGATGCCACACCTGTGATGCAGCATAAGCAGGACCTTCCAAGCCATGTCGGTTTCTGTGCCCAACGTGACGGCTCATTCAGTCCCGCGGTGTGGGAACCTCACCTCTCCGACAAGGTTGTGCCAAGAATGAAGCCCTTGATACGTGCCTGGCAGAGGCTGGTTTGTATTTCCATCCAAGGGATGTCACCCTGGGTTAGTTCTGAAGTCGGCCAAGTCCAAGGGGTGGTTAAGCTGCTTTGAAAATGTTTTATTAAAAAAATATTTTTATAAGGAGGGCACGTATTGCATGGTGCACTGGGTGTTATATGCAACTAATGAATCATCGAACTTTACATCAGAAACCAGGGATGTACTGTATGGCGACTAACATAATATAATAAAAAAAATTAAAATAAATAAAAAAATTTTAATATATGAGTAATGCATAATTGTTGCTGAAAAATGAAAACAAAACATCCGTATAATGTACTGGAAGATAAGAAGCACCATTCAAAGACAAAGACTTGTCGGATTTTATAATGTGTACTTGCAGACTTCTTTCCGATCTGTGGTGTGAATGTCTTTTTGAAATGAAATTGACATCATGATGGAAAGCTCTGGGAAACTGAGCCAATGGCTTAGACTTTCTGAACTTCAGGTTTTTGTTTGGTTGGTTTTGGTTTTTGGTTTCAGCAACACAGGAGTGATGATACCCAGAGGATTATTATCCCCTGTCAGGACCCTGCCACCATGCTGCACAAAGGCCAAGGAACATGGAGATATGATGTCCCTTCCTCGAGGAGCCCAGCCTTCAACACATCACAGCCCAGGCACCAGCCACATGCGCGAGAAAGCCCCCAAGTGATTCTCGACCCCAGTCATTGGAGTCATCCTTAGCTCTGGGAGTCCTCCCAGATGAGGCCGCATGCACGGTGGGACAGAGATAAGCCATCCCTGCTGTGGCCTGTCCCAGTTCCTAACCCGCAGAAGCAGGGAGCCGAATAAAAATGGTTGCCCGCTACATTTTACATTTGGAGGCGTCTGTTTTACCGCAAGAGAATCAATAGCTTGAATATCACATGATTCCATTTGAGAAGCACTTCGGAGAAGCCCCTCCCCTGTGCGTGGGATTTGCCTCTCTCCACTTTGTCAGGGAATTGTTCCCTGGCTTTCCCCCCTTCTCTTTCCTGACTCTTCTGTCTCGCTTACTCAGCCTTACAAGCACAGTCAAGCCTTCTCCAAGAGGAAAAAGCCCTTCTCCTGTCACCACCAGTTTGGTGACCCACCAATCTTCCTTACCTATTCTTGGTCAATTCCATCCTTGAAAGGACTTTCCAAATTTCCCACTTTGACCAGGTGCAGTCTGGCTTATGCTGTTGGAGGTTCTCTGGCAGCCTCATCACGAGACTCCACCCACAGGCCACATCATTCCACCTGCTGCTTCTCAGCTCCCTGACATTCTCCTCTCTCTGGGCTTCCAGGTTGCTCGTGTCTCCCCTGCATTCTCCTTCCTCACCTGCTGGTCTTCGGCAGTTTCCTTCTCTTCTCAGGCTTTGCATTATCCCTGGATGGTCTCCTTTTCCCATCGTTACGGGGATGAGTCCTGAATCCACCTCTCCAGTGAGGGATTTCCTGCCAAGATCCAGGTCCACAACTGAACCTGCCCGTCAAACATCTCCAGACATCTCTCGATGCTTCCAACCTCCCTGAGCACCGTCTGTGTTCTTTCTATGGCAGTATTGGAACTCAGTCAAACCTCAGCTCGCGAGATCAAACAGATCCTGTCTCAAATCATGACCGGCCACTTAAGAGATGTGTGTCATTGAGAAGATTACTTCACTTCTCCGAGCCTCCATTTTTCTTCTGTAAAATGGGGGTAATGGTGCCCTTACCTCACAAATCATGAAAATGTTGTAGTCGTTTAAAATGTAACTATAGGGGCGCCTGGGTGGCACAGCGGTTGAGCGTCTGCCTTCGGCTCAGGGCGTGATCCCGGCGTTGTGGGATCGGGCCCCGCATCAGGCTCCTCTGCTATGAGCCTGCTTCTTCCTCTCCCACTCCCCCTGCTTGTGTTCCCTCTCTCGCTGGCTGTCTCTCTGTCGAATTAATAAATAAAAAAAATAAAATAAAAAAAAATAAAATGTAACTATAATTATGAATAGTAACTTAAAAATGTTACTGTTTCTCATCATCATACGCTCATTTTAGAACATTTGGGAAATTCTGGTGTCTTGTTCAAGGTTAAGTGCTGCTAACACACAAGTATGTTTCCATTTGTCTCGTATTTTTGTGTAAGTGTGTGTGTGTGTGTGTGTGTGTGTGTGTGTGTGTGTGTGTGTGTTGAAGAAGCAGGGCTTCTCTCAATGGCTCTGCTGTTTCCCCAGCCTCTCAAGGTAGAAGGCTTGCTGTCATCCTTTACTGTCTCTCTCATAAGTTCATCCAATAAGTCATTCAGTTCTGCTGATTTCGCCCCGGATTTCCCTCAGATGCAAGGTCCCTTCTTCTGCACTGTCACCCTCACCATCTCCCTGAGTTTTCAGTTTTCAGGCTCTTTCCCCACTTTTCATTCTAAATTCACATGGTCTGTTTCCTCAAACTACAAAGCTGAACTGACCAGTCCCTCCTGAAAATACCTCGATGGCTCTCCTTTGCTTCTGGGGCAGGCCAGCTCCTGCCTTTCCAGCCTCCTCTCGGGTCTCCAGCCGTGTTTCCTGGAATGTCTGTGCCCCTGTTCCTTCTGCCTCAAACATTTGTCCAGCTGGGTTGGATGGGAAAACTCCTGCTCACCCATTACGCTTTAGCCAAATGCCAGCTCCTTTAGGGGGCCCCCCCTTTCCATTTCCCTAAACCCTGTCGCTCAGCCTTTGTTGCCGTTCCCTCTGAGGACACCAGCCCTCCGTGCTTTGCTCCCACCACGGTTAGAGACCTGACCCGGTGGTTCAGTAATGTATCAGGTTGTTTGTCTTCTGTTAGTTCCTCATGAGAATCGCATCTCCAGTACCTGGAACGCTGCTTGCACGTTGGAGCTGTTCAGTAAATATTTGTCAAATAGATGGCTTCAGGGGTGGGTGATGTGTATGAAAGAGAGCAAAGGATTCTTTTTTGTTGTTGTTGTTATCATTCCCATTTATTTTTTTAATAATAATTTTTTAATTATGTTATGTTAGTCACCATACAGTACATCCCAAGTTTTTGATGTAAAGTTCCATGATTCATTAGTTGCGTATAACACCCAGTGCACCATGCAATATGTGCCCTCCTTACTACCCATCACCAGTCTATCCCATTCCCCCACCCCCCTCCCCTCTGAAGCCCTCAGATTGTTTCCCAGAGTCCACAGTCTCTCATGGTTCATTCCCCCTTCTGTTTATGCCCCCCTTCTTCTTCCCTTTCTTCTCCTACCGATCTTCCTACTTCTTATGTTCCATAAATGAGTGAAACCATATGATAATTGTCTTTCTTTGCTTGACTTATTTCACTTAGCATTATCTCCTCCAGTCCCGTCCATGTTGCTGCAAATGTTGTGAAATCGTTCTTTTTGATGGCTGAGTAATATTCCATCGTATATAAGGAAACAGTCAAAAAAACTAAGAGGCAGCCCACGGAATGGAAGAAGATATTTGCAAATGACACTACAGATAAAAGATTAGTATCCAAGATCTACAAAGAACTTCTCAAACTCAATACATGGGAAACAAACAATCAAATTAAAAAAATGGGCAGAAGATATGAACAGACGCTTTTCCAATGAAGACATACAAATGGCTAACAGACACATGAAAAAATGTTCAAAATCATTAGCCATCAGGGAAATTCAGATCAAAACCACATTGACATACCACCTTACGCCAGTTAGAGTGGCAAAAATGGACAAGGCAGGAAACAACAATTGTTGGAGAGGATGTGGAGAAAGGGGATCCCTCTTACACTGTTGGTGGGAATGCAAGTTGGTACAGCCACTTTGGGAAACAGTGTGGAGGTCCCTTAAAAAGTTAAAAATGGAGCTACCCTATGATCCAGCAATTGCACTACTGGATATTTACCCCAAAGATACAGACGTAGTGAAGAGATTAGCCATATGCACCCCAATGTTCATAGCAGCATTGTCCACCGTAGCTAAATTGTGGAAGGAGCTGAGATGCCCTTCAACAGATGACTGGATTAAGAAGTTGTGGTCCATATATACAATGGAATATTAGCCATCAAAGAGAGCAAAGGATTCTATGGAAGAACACCTGAATATGGTTTCTCCATTGTTTTACCTGTACAGCCTTGAGCAAATGATGTCCTGGAGCCTTGTGTGTGTGTGTTGTGTTTTTTTTTCTTTTTCTTTTGTTTTTTGTTTTTTGTTTTTTGTTTTTTAGCAGGTTTGTTGAGATGCTCCAATGAGATCAAGGAAGGCAAAATGCCTTGGGAAGTAAAAACGAAATGTTACACAGGGATTCTTTATACGGCTATTATTAACTGAGAACTACGTAGCAGGTGAGTTTCGATCTGGTCTTGCTCGATGACACAGTCCACGGTCCACACAGAGTCTTGACTGGGGGTGGGAAGTCTCCTGTCTCATCCCAGGAGCTGCGTGCCTTCAGGCAAGCCCTCTCCCAGTTCCCTTCTGGGCTAGGTTTGCATATTTCTGGCCACTCCCACCTCTCTGTGTTTGTTGTAAGGCCCAGATGAGCTAATGCGTGTTAAACATCCGTTGTGGTTACAGTGACTGGAGAAGGTGCTGGGCCTCCCCAAATGCAGGGTGCTTCTTCCAGGGAGCCTGGCAGCCTCCTGGGAAGCCCATGTTCTTGGCTCTTGCCTGAGATTTCTAGTCCCAACACTAGAGTCTCGTTTGATTGATGCCGTGTCTTCTGTCTGCTAATGAAGCTGCAGGCTGGTTCCTGCTTTTGATTCCATCCCAGTGCTGGGGTGGCACGAGACCAAGACCTACCTCCCTGAGGAGCTCGCTGTTGAATTAACATTTACCCCATATCCAGGAGAGGAGAACCCCACTTCCCTATTCACTAATGTGCTCATAGATCCGTTTCAGAGAAGCTTTTGCTAAGCTCCCACATAAGGCAAGAACTTTGAATCTCTTCTGACTTCTGATCTTTGCTCATTAACTTCGTAATTCCATCACAGTTATTGTGATATTGATGTGTTTGTTATCAATCTCTCTCCTGGGCCATATCCGATTCACGGATATCTGCCTTCTGCCTAGCACAGTGCCAGGCACATAGACAATCTCGTAAATATTTGTTAAGCAAGGAAGTGAAAGAATGTTCTAAACTGTTTCAGTCCCCTGTACATGCATTGCCCATTTCTTTTTTTTTTTAATTTTATTAATTTATTTGTTAGAGAGAGAGACAGAGAGACAGTGCACAAGCAGGGGGAGTGGCAGGCAGAGGGAGAAGCAGACTCCCCGCTGAGCAGGGAGTCCGAGGCAGGACTCGGTATCAAGACCCTGGGATCATGACCTGAGCCGAAGGCAGACACTTCACCGACTAAGCCACCAGGCCTCCCACATTGCCCATGTCTACTTTGATATGTTTGTTTCTGTGTTTAGCCAGCCAGGAATGTACCTTCCTTCTCTCCCTCCCTCTCTCTCTCTCTCACACACACACACACGCACACGCACACCTATTGAATGAGATAATGCATGCAAAGCCAGGAGCCCAGTAACAGGCCCAGGAAAAGCACTTAGTAGGGCCAGCAGCACTGCTGCATGTCCTCGGGGCTGGGCCTCGAATCTGCAATCCCGTACCACCTGTGTGCCACGCATGGCCCGGCACACACAGCATGTTCTCCCTCAGTACACCTGGCGTTAGGGCACACGCGGTGCGTGTCTTCTTTCACGGAGATGGAATGGAGTTTATGGAGTCATGTGGTGGGCGTTTTTATCACCATTGTCCAGATGAAAAGCTAGTGGTTCAGACAGAAGAGGAAACTTGCCTCTTGCGCCTGGTGCTGTGCCTGCCTGGGGAGCCGGCGCGGAGTTGGTCAGATAAAATGACAGGCGAGACAGGACAGCCTTTGGACTTATGGATCTTCAAGTCTGACTCTGCGAGAAGCAATGCGCTGACCTAAGTACCCGCATCAGTCCTGGAGTCAGACAGACGTGGCTTCAACCTTGAACCGTGGCACGGCCCCTCACCATCGTTAGGAGCCTAGGGACTTTACCTAAACTATCTAAGCCTCGACTTCCACATACCTAAATATGGGAGAAAAGTAACCCAATGTCTCTGGGCGGGTGTGGCCTGGAGCGCCGTGGGGTGAGGGCAACCAAGCCAGCTACCTATTCTCAGTGGCCCTTCCCAGCTTCCTAAAGAAGGATGTGTTGCATTCTTGTCTCCCATCTCAGTGCAGAAGGAGGAAAGATTTCCCCAGCCATCCCCCAAACCTTCTTCCTCTCTCCATCACTCTGCGGGGGCTCCTGCGCTCCTCTGACATCCCGCGCGTCGGTGAGCGCAGCAGGGAGAAATCACTGTGCGTGAGCCTAATTGAGACGAGTCTGTTGGCAGCAGCCCCTGTATGCAGGTGCCTTAATAGAACTGCCAAATGGCTTCTGGGGTTTAACGATCCTCCCTGGGGTAATCTAGGCCAGCATCGATTGGCATCTTTGGGAGTCGTCCCTCGCTGCCTAACCAGCCACCTGTCGCTCAGAACCCAAAGGAAAGTCTCCACCGCACACCCAGTATGGAGATGGGAAGGTGCCGATTTCAGTGTTTGATGAGTAGAGTTATTCCTTTAGAAAAGCTCGAGCTAGGGGACTGGAGGTGCGACAGAGAAGAGAACCCCGCCGTGATTAAGTATTCATTGAACAGTCACGCCATTAGTGTCAGAAAATGGCAGCAATGCCACATAAAATAAAATGGCACAGAGGCTCCAGCAGGTACCCAGGGGATCACGCTTTCCTCCTGTCCCCGGTCCCCACCCCTTTCATCAGATGAATATATTTCTCCCTGAGCTAGTATATTCTTGCTGTCTGAAGCAACTTTTCCAAAGGCTAACTCCTGACTTTTCAAATTATATCCAAGTGACAGCTGCAGGCTCTTTGTGTTCCAATAAGCTGAGTTCACAGTATGCAGGGGCTGGCCCAGGGAAGAGGCAGAGCTGGGGTTTCCTGGGAGTGGAGGGCCTGGGCTGGGCCAGACCTTGCAGCCTGGCTTTCACTCTGCCACCACCCCCTGTCCAAACCTCCCCCTCGTTAAGGTCCCTGTGGTCTCCCCCATGGCATGGCGTCCTTATGCCCTCTCCCAAGTTCTGAGCATCTGGCTCTGTGGCTCCGGAGTCTGGAAATCCCCTCTTCTAAGGCTTCTGGGACAGGAACTCCACCTGCTTCTGCTCCTAGATCTCTGCCGCCTATTTCTCTTCTTTCGCTGACTTTCCATTCCAATGCTCCCTATCAATTCTGTTTTTGTCTTAATTCTCTTCTCTGACTTGGCTCCAAGCATTCTCCCTGGATGATCTCATTTATCTCCTGGCTTGTAATCAGTAACTGTAGTAGGTAATGGCCCCACAAAGACGTGCCCGTCTTAAGCCCTACAACCTGTGCACATATGGGCTCACATGGAAAAATGGAGCGTGCGGGTGTGGTTAATGCGAGCTCTTGAGGTGGGGAGATTATCCTGGATTATTGTTTGGGCTGCCGGTCATCACAGGGTCCTCATAAGAAGGAGGCAGGAGTGTTAGGGTCTGACAGAAATCCATGTGACAGCAGAGACAGAGGGCCATACAGAGATTGGAAAACACTACACTGCAGGTTTTGAAGACAAAGGATGTGGCCATGAACCAAAGAATGCAAGGCAACCTCTAGAAACTGTAACGGCAAGGAAGCAGACGGCATTCTTCCCTGGAGTCTAGAAAAAGCCCTGGCCAGCCGGAGCTTTGATTTTAGCTCAGTGAAACCCATTTTGGATTTCTAACCTCCAGAATTGTAACATAATAAGTCTCGGTGGTTTTAAGCCAGTAAATTTGTGGTGATTTGTTCTATCAGCAATAGGCACCTCATACCATGATCTCCACAAGGGAACAGAGCGTGGTTTGGGGGGTGAGTGGAAAACTGTAACTGAATCCTGGTTCAATCATATTTACCCCTTCTTCCTCACAAATTGGACCCAAAGAATTAAGTGATCATTCATTTACTCAATTTATTCAGTCTACTCATCAACATTGGCCAAAGGTGCCCTGTGTGCTAGGCCCAGTGGTAGCTGCTGAAATGCTCTGGTTCTGTCCTCAGGGCACAGTGTGGAAGGAGGGTAAGCATATGAGAAGAATGACTGTCGTTCTTATGGAGAGCTCAGAGCTCAGCAGGACCACAGTACATAGCTTCTGAGCATAGAACAAGAGAAATCTACAAAGGGGACAGTGGAGGCTCAAGGGAAAGTGGACCCTTCTCCTGGGTTGAGAGGACACTTCGCAGAGGGTAAAGTTTGAGCCATGTTTTGGAGGAGCAGAGAGTGTAGGTCTAGGGGGTAATGGAAAAGGAGTCTTTGCATGCAGAGGGAGCCCTTTGAGAAGAGGCACATGGGCAGCCCAGAGCCTGAGGTCGGTGGAGAACTTTGAGTAGTTCTGTGTGTGGGTAGAAGATTCAAGCCCGTGACAGGAAAAAAAAAAAACAAACCGAGGGGAAGAGAGTGGCCAAATCGTGGAAGATCAGACCATGGGTTGCCAGGCCAAGGAATTTAGACTTAAAAAAAAAATAGCGCTTTCTCAAGAGAATGAGAAAACAAGCCACAGAATGGGAGAAAGTATTTGAAAAAGATGTATCTGATAAAAGGGTGGTATCCAAAATATACAAAGAGCTCTTGAAATATAACAAGAAGAAAACAAACAACCTGATTAAAAAATGGGCAAAAGATTTGTGCCCAGAGAAGATGTACAGATGACAAATTAGAATATGAAAAGATGCTTCACAGTAAATGTCTTCAGGGACTTGCTCATTAGAACACCAATGAGGTATTACTGCTACCTAATAGAATGGTCAAAATCCAGAACACTGACAACACCAAATGCTAGTGAGGATGTGGGGCAACAGGAATTCTCATTCCTTGCTGGTGGGAATGCAAAATGATACAGTTACTTTGGAAGACAGTTGGGCAGTTCCTTACAAAACTAAATGCACTCTTGCTGCAGGACCCAGCAACTGTGCTCCTTGGTATTTATGCAGAGGAATTGAAAATCGATGTCCACACAAAAAACCTGGACGTGGATGTTTATAGTAGCTTTATTCATTATTACGGAAACTTGGAAACAACCAAGATGTCCTTCAATTGATGGACGGATGAAGAAGCTGTGGTCCATCCTGACCATGGAACATTATTCAGGGCTACAAAAAAATGAGCCATCAAGCTCGTCAAAAAGACGTGGAAATTCATATTAACAAGTGTAAGAAACCAATCTGAAAAGGCCACGTACTGTACGATTCCAACTCTATGACATTCTGGAGAGGCAAAGCTACAGAGAAAATAAAAAAATCAGTGGTTTCAAGGGGTTAAGGCAGAGGGTGGGGTAATGAATAGGCAGCACACAGAGGATTTTTAGGGCAGTGAAACTGTCCTGTATGAAATTATGATGGGGGCTATAGGTCATAATAGATTATTCAAAACCCATAGAATGAACAGCAGCAAGAGTGAACCCTGACGTCAGCTATAGACTTCAGGTGATAATGTTGTGTCGATGCAGGGTCATCCATTGTAACTAATGTCCCCTCTGGTGTGGGACATTGACAATGTGTGAAGCCATGTGTGAATGGGGCAGGGGTGTATAAAAAGTGTACCTGCCTCCCAACCATGCTGGGAACCTTAAAGTGCTTTAAAAAAAAAAAAGTCTGTTCTTTTTTTAAAAATCACTTTCTAAGCGTCAGGCCTTGTACCAAGTTGTCGCGTCATCTCATTTGGCGAGATAGACTGTTTGGCGAGAGAATGCGTTATTAAGCTCATTTGACAGATGAAGAAACCGAGTTTAGCAAATGTAAGCGACTTGCCCAAAGTCAAACAGGTAGCATCTATTTTCCCCGTGGTACAGAGGAGGAAACAAAGCCCGGAGGTGTTAAATCCCTTGTCCTGGATCACACAGCTCTCAAGTGGGGGAGTTCTGATTCACATCTAGCTTCTGAACCCAGAAAACATCAAAACGTTTGCTCTGAACTATGGCCTGAGAATGTTCTAACATGTTGCCTCCCTCCATTCCATGAGGGGAGGATTTCAGATCCTGGAGTGGCTGAACAACTGGGAACACCACCCACTCAGTATTCCTGAGGGTTTTAGGATCCCAGATTCCTTCCATTGCCTTACAAGTGCGTAATTTTTCCTCTCCTCCAGTAAAGTTAATGAGGTCAGGCCTAACGTGCCAGTTTCAAACTTAGGCTCCAAGAGGCCCGATGTGCTTCCATTCATTCTTCGTGCACAGTTAGGCTTCCTCGTGTTTACAAGTTGGCTTTGCCGTGAGAACTTGCTTGGCCTAACCTGCTGGAGGAAAGGGAAATATGTGGAGCATGGAAGAGAATCAAGACACCGTAAAGCGCCAGCCATGCTGATGTGACAGTCGCCTACAGCTGACTGCAAACCCACGAGGAGGCTCCGTGGAGGTGAGAAGAACCACCAGGCTGAGCCCAGCCAGAATTGCTGAACTACAGAACTGTGAACTCACGGTCAGAGTTTTAGATCACAACGTTTTGGGCGGTTTGTTTCACATGTTAATGTGTGCATAGGGGTTGCTTAAATAGTCACTGAATGAATGAAGGGAAGATAGACCCCATCCATCCTGAACTCGACAGCCAAGTGTTCTCCTTGGCTCTTCACTGCAGGGAGGACGTGGTGCTGGGCAGCAGAGCAGGCTGGTTGGGACATTTCTGGAAGAGGACATGGAGGCTCTGAGAGGCACCCTGCCTAGGGGGACAGTTATGGGATGACGGAGCTGGGACCCAGACCTCAAAGTGGGCTACAAAGCCCGTGCTCGCACCTGTAGTTGCTTATTTTGTGTGTTTGCAGCTCTGAGAGATGGAAAGGAAAAGTACAAGGTGAAGGTCCAGGCCTAACCCACAAAGCTCGTAGCAAGAGTGAGGGCTTTGGCTTCATTCCACAAATGCTGACACTGACCGTTTTATGGCCAGGCTGTGATGAGCAGTGGGGCTGGACGCTTCATTTAAGAAATTCCCACTTGGCCATGAACACTAACCACACAGAAGGGACAGATGCTTCCTTGGAGGTAACAATCACACGAGTGGTTCTTCTGGGGGCTCCTTATTTTGTTTGTCTTTCTCACAAGTCTTGGCACAAGTGGGATGTTGCATACGATTACTGTATAAGAGAATCACTGTTCAACATGGATACTGCGCGTTGAGCCGCAGCTCATGGTCAAAACACCATCAGTCAGAAATTTGTTGCCCAGCTCTGCAATTGCCCTGAGCTTTCTGTCTGAGTTCTTTCTGACAAATCAAGGAAAGAGAAGTAGCTCCAGAAATGGTGGTTTGTGACACGCTAGTTCAGTCTGATGTTCGTGACGGATTGAATCGGCTTCTGGATTCTTCAAGAACCCGCGGAGCATTTTGGGTAGTTGACACTACCACACCACCCTCCAGAGTAGAATTCTGTCAACTCAGGACACCTTGGCGCTTTCGATCTTTGCAAGAGCCTGTTGAACACTCAGCCCCATCTCTACATAACACATGACGTTAGAACTTTGTAATTACTACTTAATAGAGCCTTACTGGCCACATCATTTCAAGGCAAGGTGTATAAGGGAGGAAATAATCAAGAGTTACAAAGATGGCGAAAGCTTGTGGTCACGCTTACATGGATAATGTGAGAGCCCATTCCATGTGAAGTTTACATTCTGAATAACCTTTCCCCCCCTTTCATTTCTAATGCCTTCTGTTGGCACCCTCCTCTCTACCAACATTTTCTACCGCTTTCCATGCTAAATGTCAACATAAGAAGAAAACCTCACCACTTCCATGCCTCAGTGGGAAGAGAATGTCCTTTTGGGTAGCGTTACCTAGTTTTCCTCTATTGTTAAGGATGCTGGCGTGGGGCTACCTCTGGGACAGCCCACTCAAAATCATTATCATAACTGTAGCTGCTACGTACATTGTCGAAAGTATGTTAAATATTTGACTTGAATTAAATCTCATAATGATTTCATGAGACAAGGATGATTATTGCCCTCATTTTATAGATGTGGGAACGAGGTAGGGGACCTGATTTATTCAAGTCATGTGGCTCGTCAGTGGCAAAGCTGATATTTGAACCCCACGAACAATATCCCACGTTACCTTTTGAAAGTTGGAGTTACTGTGCAAACAAGGCCACCAATGAGCCTGCCCATGTTCGGTTACCCAGTCTGAGCCACGGTTGCTGCTTTTTTGGTCACGCAGTGTATGTGAAGGCTAACAATAAGCCAGCCCCTATTCGGTTACCCGGTCTGAGCCTCCCTCACTGTTTTTTGCCACCTAGTATATGTTGTCAAGTACACAGTGTAAAATGTTTCCAAATTAGAGTCCTTTTCTGTTCTCCCTCTGACAGCCTGGTGTCAACACTTCCTAGCTCCAGGAATAGCTCTTTAGCAATTGCGAAAATATTCTTTCCCTCCCTCCTCCACTGGCTGGTTTCCAAGTGTTAGGTTATGGGTCTGGGAGTCTACACGCTGTGAACCTGTGGGATAAGACACAATTTGGAGCCACAAAGGAAGCTACTCTCGGAAGCTAGGCCCAGAAGGGAGCAAAGTCATGCAGCCCGTGTCTCTGTGGATTTTCCTCCTACAGAAAGAAGTAGGTATTTACCCAGCATCTTTCCCCAAGTGCTCAGAAAAATTGCTTGTACAAAAGCCAGCGAGGTTATCCAAAGTCGAAGCTGAAATCCTTGTGTGGGGTGGCCCCATAGAGGAAAACCCTTGAGCTTGGAAGACAGGATCAAGACACGATCTCTTCTCCTAGCACTGCTCTCTTATTAACTGTGCTAACTTAAGGCAGTTACGGAACTGTAGGGCCTCAGTTTCCTCATCTGTAAAATAGGAGAAGTGGGCTTTTTTTTTTTTTTTACAGAGTTCTTTGAAGCTGATGTCAGCTATCACATGCTAAGCATCCAGCTGAGAACCCGCTGTAGCAATAGATTCCCCGCCCTCTCTTTGAGGGTCTCCAGACGTCTGCTGTTTCTGCACTCAGACCAAGAGCCTTTCTCTACTACCTGGAGAGTTGTCCACGTAGGAATGGCTCACGTGAAACCAGGGCTAGGTGAACACGTGCTGGATTCATCTCCTGCTACAGATGTTTCTTGTGTGCCTAGAATTGTAGTAACTTCTGGGGGTGGTGCTGGGTGACCCTAAGGTGGGACACAATGTCACGTGCACCGAGTTTGTCCTCTGACGGAGACACACATGAGGGAAAGAGTAAGAAAAGTGGAAAAAATTGGTGGGAAATGCATGTTGCGGAAATGATGTGAATTGTGTAAAGAAGCGATAGCTGTGTTGCCCCCATTTGGAATGCCGCCCCCTCCCACGATAGGGAACAGTGTCTAGTTAAACACGTGTCATAATTTGATGCGACTCGTATGTTGTCTCTGTGTCTACATTGCTGAATTGACCAGTCCTGCTCAACAGGAATATAATCAGGGCCACACATGCCACTGTAGATTTTCTAGCAGCTTCCTATTAAAAAAAGTGAAAAGAAACACATGAAATTACTTTTTTAAAAAAAGATTTTATTTATTTATCTGAGAGAGAGACAGACAGTGAGTGAGTGCACGGGGGTGGGGGGAGCAGGGAGGGGAGAGGCAGGGGGAGAAGCAGGCTCCCTGCTGAGCGGGGAGCCCAATGCAGAACTTGGTCCCAGAACCCTGGGATTATGACCTGAGCTGAAGGCAGAAGCTTAACCAACTGAGCCACACAGGGGCCCCTCATGAAATTACTTTAAATAATGTATTTCGTTGAAGCCAGTATATTAATAATATTGAGTTCAACCGGTTATAAATGTAAAAAATTACTTGTATGATATTTTACATACTTTTTTCCATATGAAGTCTTCAAAATGTGGTGTGTATTGACATAACACATCTCGGTTTCAACTAGCCTCCTTTCAAGTACTTGTCACAAGTGGCTCCCGTGCTGGATGGTGGGGTGCTGGATGCTGAGTCTTTTGGGGGAAGAGACCTGTCTTTTCTTCTTCTTTGAGATTTATTTATTTATCTTAGGGGAGGGGCAGAGGGAGAGGGAGAGAGACAATCCCAGGCAGACTCCCCATTGAACACACAGCCCGATGCGGGGCTTGATCCCACCACCCTGAGATCACGACCCTAGCTGAAATCAAGAGTTGGACACTCAACCAACTGAGGCACCCAGGCGTCCCTTATCTTCTTTGTATCTCGTCTCCACTCTACTCATCCTTGTGCCTAGGACATGCTCTATGCCAACTCAGCGTTCAAGACTTCCGTTGCATGGATTTGAGTTCCATCTCACCCTTGTGCACAAGCCAGCGTACCTCTGTCTACTTCTCCTGCCACTTCCTACACCCATTGGTCCTCTCTTGTCCCTCTGAACCTCCCATTGGCACCTTCCTATTGCTGGAATTGGTAAGAAACTCTTTTCATGATGCACCAGGTAATTACTCAACCCAATGCCGATGTGCCTTCGGGGTCTCCCGATAGACGGTCTTTGGTCCTGGACAGCCCACTAAGGAGCAGACACTGAGGGATTGGAACCAGTTAAAAGGAGGCAGCAGGAAGTGAGACAAGGTTGACAGGGCTGGATTTATGTGAGGAGGTTGGGAAAGTTGGGTCTGGTGACTCACGGAGAAGGCTGAACCACGTGAGGGGTTCATTCTGTCACAGACACATGAAAGGATGTGCTGAGAAGGACAGGGACCAATTATTCTCATTAGCTGGGAAGCAGGGGCTTGATCTCTGGCAGGACAACTGAAATTATGGAGACAAAATTCAGTTATTAAATAGAAGAGAAGAAAGAAGAGGACTATGCATCAAACATACTTCTGTTCAAACCCTGTCCACTTGCAAACCCTAGGACCTGGAGTACATTACTTAATCTCTCTGGGCCTTGGTTTTGCCATCTCTAAAGTGGGAATAAAGTTTCAACCTTAAAGGTGATCTCGACCGTTCCATGATGTAGAATATATATTCCCCAGGGCTGTGCTTGGCATTAAAGATGGCATTCTCTTTCGGCCCCTTAGGATTCTGTTAAGGGGTCACTGTGTCTAGGGTCTCTCACACCCTAACTAGAGCACTCGGTTCCATAATTGGGCAGCTTGTGGAACTTAGAGGACAGAGAAGGTCTCTGGCTATCCTTGCTTGTCTCGGAAAACAGTTAACTCATTTCCAAAATTAGAACATACTTTATTTGGTAAGTGCTCTGAGACCAGGTAAGAAAAGTTCAAAACCAGGAAGTCCAAAACAGGAGAAATCAATCCTGGCTGGGGAGGCACAGGGGGCCAACTCTACCCCGAGACCTTTTTCATATGCTAGTTATTGAATTCGGCAGGATAGCTACTGTTAATTCCTCCTGCCACTTCATTTTACTAGATGAGAAAATGAGCTCAGAGAGGGTATTATATAACCCGCCCAAAGACATGCAGTCAAATTATGGTAATCAGGACCCAAATTCGGATCGGACTGTGGTACCCAAGCTCTAATTTACTGTGCTGTTCCCACCGGGGTTACCAAACATTGATCAGGTTCTGCTGTGCACGAGACCCCAGCGAAGAAACTGGAGGCATGTAATCCGCTTTAGGAATCTTTCCTTCTGCTGATCTACTCCCTCTCCCCAACTCTTTGGCTGGCTTTGTAATTCTCATGAAATCAGACTGTCTGGTTTCAGTGTTTCCCACATGTCTGGGGAGAATACTGCTAATGGTATGAGGCTGTGAGAAAGTTGTTCTCTTTTTAATTCTCCTCCGTTCTTTCTGGGGAGATGCTCACTTTGGTGCTGTTCCTTTCGACCTTTCCAACGTTTGCTCCATTCTTTCTAAAGGAAGAGAGAAGAGGGCTCTGGAACAGAGCGTTGGGTGAGCAATGTGTTCTACCTGGAATTTAACAGCCTTGTGATATTTACATAGTATTTTCTATTTAGGGAAACTGATACTGGTTTTCCACTTATGTCATGGTATAGTTTCCATGAACAGTAAATTAAGATAAAAGTGACTGAATTAAATATCTGAAGCTGATGGTGGTGTGTGCTGTTCACAGACCTGCCAAAATTGCCCCAGAAATGCCTAAAGCTTGGGGAACACTGATCCAGGCCCATTTTGTCCTTTTATGGCAGAGATCGGAGCACCGGTGAGAAGTTCCTCATTTGTCTACAAACGTCCCTGCTCAGATTTACTTTGGAGCAGGATCCGAGTTGGACTTTGGGGCTTGAGCAATAGCTTCTGCCCTCAGGGAAGTCACTTCCCTTCTCAGAGCTTCGTTTGTGCCGAAGCACACTGATCTCTGGGTTCTGCAGTAGTTCCCAAATTTCTCTGGGGACATCCACCTTCCCCCTTTGCTCTTTGAGCTCAGTAATTCTTAATGGGATGCCTCGTGCTCTGGGTTTGGGAGCTGGTGGCAGGAATTAGGAATGGTGGGGATCATGGGAAAAGTCACCACTCCTTCAGGCTCATCAGCGTTCTCTCTTGTCTGAGGGACGGCTCCAACGGCCCCACAGAACCGGACAGGGGGATGGCACTTTTGAACCAATATGCCACTGAGCCCTCTGAAGGGTGGTGTGGGATTTAACCCCTCAGAGAGCCCACTTTATATAGCGTGGCTCTATGCTTAATCTGGTTTTATTTTACCGATGGCTTTCACTCTCTTAGTGACTTCCAGAATACAAGAACATTGTTGGTTCAATTTGTCCTGTAAATGGACATTTAATTGTGAATAGTATTTGGTCAATTTTCCAATTATTTTCCGTATTTAAGCAAAGCTAATTAGAAATTTTAATTATAGCTTTCTAATCTGGGACCCACAGTTGCAATGAGACCTTATATTACCACAGCCTTACAGGGGCTGATCAACGTTTTCTCTAGAAGGCAAGATAGTAGATACTTAGGCTTTGCAGACCATACATACTACTTGAGTATGTGGTAGTATGGAAGGAACCATTGGCAATGGAATGAAGGAGCTTGCCTGTGCTCCTGTAGGACTTCATTTATGAAATCAGGTGGTGGGTTGGATTTGGCCCCCAGGCCATAGTTTGCCAAATCCTGCTAGAAAAGGTATTCATTTTTCTCCCCTTTCCTCTATGCCACATGCCCACATGTACCCTCAGTGACTTTGTTTAGGAAGCAAGATAGCCTGGTGGTTAAGGAAGGTGCAGATGGGGCCAAGACTTCTGTGCACTCCTGCCAATTGTTCTGTGAATTGTACAGTGGAGAAAAAAACACGCATGCCTTTCAGGACTCATAGGAATTCAAGGAGACACACACGTCACATGGCTGACACATGTTGAGTACTCATTACATATTTATTTGCAACTCTCATCTCCGTTGTACTCCCCGACATGCCATAGAACCACAACGACAGTCTCTCCTTCCTTGCTCCCACTCACAAAGTCCTCACAGAACCGTTTTCTCCCACTCCCTCCACGAGCCTGGGCTGAGCCGACATAATTTCCTCAGGTGCAATGTGTGGCTGTTCTTGGCTTTCTGGCCTGCAGGGCTCCTCTGAGTCTTGGGTGTGGAGAAAATCAAGCAGCCTCTTCCAGGAATTCAGTGAAAAAGAATTTCTAGGCAGAATGCCTAAAAGCTACACTATGTTCTTAGAAAGCAGCTGTTGTATCTGTTAACAGTTGACTATGTGAGACCATTGGCAGGAGCTGGTTTTTGAGGACTGACTCTGAGACATAGGGCTCCAAAGGCTTTAGGTGACAACACTACCACCACCTCTATGGCCAAGGACCGACACCACTCCAAGACAATCCTGGGAGGGTGGTGTGCTCCAGAGATCTGCCAACCCTCCTGACAGTACCTTCACCCGCTCCCTGCAGACTGGGGCCCCATGAGCTCTACGCAGTCCAAGACAAAAACCAACGGAAGAGGCCCAGAAGACCATAGGATGTCAACAGGTGACTTGGGCTTCCTTCCACCGCTGTGTCACAAAAGGACCCTGTGCTAAGTGAGCTGACTTCCATTCCCGCTGTTGGTACGAGACCTCTACCAAACTTGCTGTCTTGGAGTCTTTGAGAGTTAGAGCTGACACGGCCTTTGAAAATACCTTAGTCTAACTCTTGTTTTCCACCATAGCAGGCTGAGTGAGGTCCAGAAAGAATATGGCAGTTGCCTCAAACTATGCCGATCTCATGCGCAAGTCAGGGCTTCTGAATTTCCCGTTTCGGGGCTAGAGTCACAGTGAGATATATGAATTTCTGCTTGAGAGTCTTCCAAGGACATAAGTATTGAATAACTTAGAAGGAATATTTCTTCTCTCTCACTTCATAACCCAAATTATCAGCCAGTTCCCACTACACACACACACACACACACACACACACAGGTATTTACGTGTATATATACATACCTATTTATAATTTAAATATTATATTTAATATTTATTATTTATATTGTTTCAAGTGCTACCATTAGGATCTATGTAGTGTATGAGTGTGTGTGTGTGTGTGTGTGTGTGTGTGTGTGTGTATGCATATATGCATGTGTGTTGGGGAGGGTATGGTACAATAGCAAGCAATTCAGTTTTGGCCCTTATGAATTTATAGTTTCATGGTCCTCTGTGGGTCAGAAACTGGAGAAGGGCTCAGCTGGATAGACAACCACTTGTGGTCTCCCACTAGATTGCAGGCTGATGTTGGCTGGAGCCTTATTCTTCTGAAGGCTTAAGTGGGCTGAACATCTACCCTGGGGCTGAAAGATCCAGTCCCAGGTTGATACTCTCAAAGCGCTGGCAAGTTGGTGCTGGCTGTTGGCCAGGGGCCTAGTGCTTCTCCATGAGGATGTTTGAGCGTCCTCATGGCACTGGTGGTTGGCTCTCCCCAGAGTGAGCAATTCATGAACACAAGCCAGAAGTTGCAATGCCTTTTAAGACTTAACCTTGGGTGTCACACATCTTCACTCCTGCCATATTTAATTGGCCAGCCTTGAATCAATGTGGGAGATGATTCACAAAAGCATGAGTACCAGTAGGTGGGGATCATTGGAAGCCATATTGTAGCATTGCTTCCTTGTAATCTAAGTGGGAAGCATATGGATAATTATCATTCTGTGTGATAAATAACATAAAACAGGAAGTATAGAGCTTAAGAGAGCAAAAGATAAGTATAAATAACCTTCTCTGGAGTTGGGGGAGGGTGACATTTGTGGTTCTGTTAAAGACTTTTTGGAGAAAATGGAATTTAAGCTGAGGCATGACTGTGGAGTAGGAAATGGACAGGCTTGGGAGTGAGCGTGTGGGAAGAGTGTTCCAGGCAGAAGGAAGACATTCTTTAGGTTGCAGCTTGAATGACACTCCCTCCAAAACTAGTCCCAGGAGATGTAGGACGAAAAAGAGGCTTGTATTTAAATAAGTTGGGAAAATACAGTATACTTCAGTCCTTGTGAAAGATTTACAGTTCTCACTGATACACTCAGGGTTTGAGAAATTTTTCACTAAAGTTAACTTTTAACAGTTACACCTCAACTTATTTGAACATGGGAAAAGGTGATGCTCTGTGGACCACATTTTGGGGAAATTGTACTGGACATGCAGGTCAGTGTTGCTGGTTGTCACCAAAGCCTCTTCAGTAATTTAGAGGGCAAGGGAAGAAGCCATGCAGTTTTCCCACCTGAAGAGTAGGAAGCAGAGAACTCATTCGTTTAGCCACTTTATTAGTGAATACACTTTTGACTGTAAGAGATGAAATCCGATTCAGATAGGCTTAAGCCAAAAACTGGAAATTATTAGTTTGCATGATGAAAAGATCAAGGGTAGATGTTCAGGCTTACCTGCATCCCGGTATTCAAACCAGATCATCAGCAATCTGCGCTGACCTTACTCTCAGCCAGAGTCTTCCCAGCTGACGGCTAACGGGCCCGCCAGCAACTTCGATTTACCGTATGCCAGCTGGGTAACCACGAACAAAAATGATGTCTGATTGTTTCAGCAAAAGGCTGATGATGGATGTTGATTGGCTTGGTGTGGGTGACAGGCAAAGAATGTAGTGTTCCACACTGGCTTGATCTGGGGCAGGGGACATCTTTTGGAGCCAAGGGATTGAGGGTAGCTCTATCAAAAACCACATGGATTTAGAGAGAGAGAACAATGAATCATTCTTCAAATGGTAGAGGGGAATTCTTGAACAAAGAGATCCAGGTAAACAAAAACAAAAGGTGTCCATTCCCACCTCCATATATTAATCGATCATTTATTAAGTTCAGTGTCTTGGCTATTCACAGAGAATGCAGAGATTGTTAATCTCACCCTTCAAAGGACATGGAGTCATGGATACAAAGGGTCACCCAGGCTGGGTCACTAGATGATGGCTTTATTTCTGTACCTAGCCTTCCCATTCAAGAATTCCAATGCATGCCTCAGGGAAGCTACAAATGACCACCTGCCTGTCCTATAGACAAAAACGATAAGGGCTTTCTTATGGGTGCCAAAGGTCTGTAATTATAATGGTATTCTAACAAAGGCCAGGCCAAGGGCAGAAAGGGTAAGTCATTCATTTTACATCAATGGTTCTTAACTGTCTCTAGCTATCATAATTATTTAGGGAGATTAAAAAATACAAATGCCAGAGGCCTAACTTTATAGATTTTTATTTAATTGTCCTGGAGTAGGGCCAGTGGACATGGGTCTTTTTTAAAAGTCTCCCAGCCTATTGTGATATGCAGGCAGGACAGAGAACCATTGCTCTAAATAGATCATCAGCTGCTTGAGAACTGCTTCAAGGTGTGGTCTCCTCCTTATTGACTCCTTAGCACCTAGCACAGTGCCTGGCACGTAGTAAGTGCTCAAGAATTACTTTTTGAATGAATGAATGAGAGACTTCTGCAAGCAAGAATCAAAACCTTGGTTTTTCCCTTTCCTCCTACACCCTGGGCATCTTGAAAATCAAGGGGCCTGTTTTCCTTGCAGGGAATACCATATCTTCAAAGCGCAGTGGGCAGGCATCTAGTGCATTTTCACAGCACTGTGGAGAAGAAGGTTTTTTCCTTTTCCCCACTTAACTAGCAGGGCACTCAATCAGAGAGCGCACAAACGATTTGCCTCAGGGCCTCCAAGAGGAATAATGATAGGTTTGTGGGGTCTCTGATGCAATTACAAGTAAGCTGATGGAAAGAGATTAAGGCTGCGATTTGGAAACATAAAAGGTTAATATAGAGGAGCTGTTTTGGACCTGAATTTGATTTCTGGGACAGCTGACCAGCGTTAGATTCACATTACTTCCAATTCAGAAGGATTGTTTGTGTTGATGCCGCCGGAGGCTCCTGTCAGACCCTGTCAGCTGCCCCTGCCCAAGCTGTTCCTCGGAAGCTTCCAGTGAGATATAGGTTATTCCAATTCTTTCTAGATTGGCAGAAGCCACTGTATCAACGGTCCTGGTTTCACGAACTTGGGTTTAGAAATAGGTTTTGTTGGATTATTCTTGAGAGAATGGCTGGGAAACCCAAGAGCAATCACCACAGCAAAATCTGGTTCCCAAACACTGGGGGGATGGGGGTTCCATTAGCCCTTCTCTGCTGTATCACTTTGGACCTTGGTGATTGTTCTCCCAGCTCTGGAGCCGGATTTCCTGGTTTGTGCCCCAGACCCGTTCCTAGCTGTGTGACCTTTATCTGCTCACTTTACCTCTCTGAGTCTCAGTTTTCTCATCCGTCCAGCGGGGACAAAATAATACGTACCTTATAGGATTACTATGAAGATCAAATAAATATTTTTATACACATACACATACACATACCGATGAATATTCTATTCTAAGATAGACATCTGTCTTAGAAGAGCTCTAAGCACCTTGTAGGTGTCCAGGAAATCTTAGCTATGTTCCATTGTTGATTCGTGTACATGACTGCCCACCATTCTTGACGACATGCTCTGATGGAGCTCAATCCTGTTCCCCTCTCCCTGCTCACCCATTTTCCTAGGAAAATCTCCTTGGCTAACTTGGCACACATCCACCGCCCTTATTACCTCGGCTGCAAGGCCAGGGAGTCTTTGTGAAGGGAGGCCTCTGGAGCTGTGCATGGCACACAGACATGGCCATTGGGGTAGCTCTGCTGTGCTCCACCCTTGAAATTTTGTCTAAAGATTTTATTTATTTATTTGAGAGAGAGAGCATGAGCGGGGACAGGGGGTAGAGGGAGATGGAGAAGCAGACTCCCCGCTGAACAGGGAGCCTGGCCCTGGGCTCTGGGCTCGATCCCAGGACCCTGGGATCATGACCTGAGCCGAAAGCAGACGTTCAACCAATTGAGCCACCAGGCGCCTCGGTGCTCCATCCTTTATAAACTGAGGTTACACGCTCTTCTCCAGGGGAAATATTTCTTGGGTCTGATGACTGGATTGGATCTTGATCACATGTGCCATGCTTCCCCCCTGCCCCCCAGCCCAGGGATGTGGTCTGTAACCAAGCACTTCCTCCTGCTGCTATATCTGTCCGACAGCCCCATTTCAGCTAATTGTCTCCCCTTTACGTCTGCTTTCCCTTTATTTCTGGTGCTTTATCCACAGCAGTGCTTGAAGAATTGCTTTTAAGTGCCTGTCTTCGCGGTCAGACCATAAGTTCCATAAGGGCAGGGCCATGCCTGTCTTTTCAGCTTCATATTTTGCTTGCCACGCTCAGTGTGTGGTACATGACCTATCGAAATTCATATTTATTAACCTTTTGACGGAGGCTGCCCTCCACCCTGACTATGCATTGGGTGCTGATAATTTAGTCAGAAGGAAGGAAGAGCAAGAAAAGTTAAAATTAGAGACTTGAAGTCATATGTTACTGAAAGTTCATGCAATCATTCAAATTGGGTCTCATGGATCCTGCCTGAGTTAGGGATTTATCAGAAGTAGTAATGACCCTGAGAAGTTATTCCTATTCCCCTGAAGGCCATCAGTATTCAAAGGTTTGATAACCCAGATAGATTCCAAAGCTTGAGCAAGTCTTGAGGACTTTCCTGCTCAATCTACATCCACCAAGTCTCATGGCATCTAGGGATCCTTGCTTCTTCTGACCCATTTCCAGCTCCTGGTCCTTACCCTCATAACCTACACTGAGCATAGGTTCATTCCTCCATCTTGATCTCATTCCCATCATTGGCTTTGTGTGTTCCCATCTCTGACCTTCATCCATGCCTGCAGGTATCTTCTTGTCCAACACTCTAAGGTTGGCTTCCGTTCCTGGTCATACCACTCTTGGCTACATGTTCAAATCCATTCCTTCACAGAGGCTTGACACCTGGTTTACAGAGGCAACCATGAGAGGATGGCTATTTAACTCGGAGGAATGTACCTGGTACCTGGCAGTGTTTAAGCTCCCTTCCACTGAGGTTCTTTATCAGAAGAGTAAAAAGTAGATAATGTATGTCACCTCAGTGTATCACTCATACCAAGCCCTCAATGAAAATCCATTTTAAAGAGATATAATAGTTTACAGTCAGCATCAGGGAAATCCAAATCAAAACTGCAATGAGATACCACCTCGCACCAGTCAGAATGGCTAAAATTAACAAGACAGGAAACAAGAAATGTTGGCGAGGATGTGGAGAAAGGGGAACCCTCTTATACCGTTGGTAGGAATGCAAGATGGTACAGCACACTGGAAAACAGTATGGAGGTTCCTCAAGCAGTTAAAAATAAAGCTACCCTATGACCCAGCAATTGCACTACCAGGTATTTACCCCAAAGATACAAATGTGGTGATTTGAAAGGGCATCTGCACCCCAATGTTCATAGCAGCGATATAATGGAATATTACGCAGCCATCAAAAATTTGGAATCTTGCCATTTGCAACGACATGGATGGAACTGGAGGGTATTATGCTGAGCAAAATAAGTCAGTGAGAGAAAGACAATTATCATATGGTTTTACTCATATGAGGAATATAAGAAAGCGCAGAGGATTGTAGGGGAAGGGAGGGAAAATGGAATGGAAAGAAATCAGGGAGGGAGAAAAACCATGAGATACTCTTAACTATGGGAAAGAAACTGAGGGTTGCTGGAGGGGAGGGGGGATGGGGGGATAGGGTCACTGAGTGATGAGCATTAAGGAGGGCACGTGATGTGATGAGCACTGGGTGTTACATGCAACTGATGAGTTGCTGAAATCTACATCTGAAACTGATGATGTTCTGTATGTTGGCTAATAGAATTTAAATAAATAAAAAATAGTTTGTAGTTGTAGAAGCCTTACACATTTTTTTCCTCACTTGGTCCATGCTTGCAGTAGGCATTTATTGTCCCATGTCATGGATGGGGAAGACTGAGTCCCAGAGATGTTAACTGATATCCTCAAGGTCAACAGAAGGAGGTCCACGTCAGCAGATAAGCATAGATCTTCTGTTTCCAAAGTTCATTCTCTTACCACGGTTTACACAGAAGCATTTGAAGAGAGGAAGGGAAAGAGATTTGGGGAGGGAAGGAATGACCCACTCTATGACTTCCCTAAAGTGTAAGAGCCTTTAAAATATTGTATAGTTTTCCAAAAATTGATAAGTACATAACAACCACATTTAAAAGTGGGGCAAAGTCTAATAGCCTGAGGCCGAGAAGGCTGGCTCAGAGAAAAAAATTTCTTGCTCTTCTTTAATTATGCCATTACAAAAAACCCAAAAGGATAAGCATATATTATTACACTTTTACCTATACTGGCAATTAAGATTGTCATCTTGGTGACTACTAGAGCTTGTAATGAGATTATACTCTCCTATTAAAAGCATGATCCAGTGGTGTAATAAAGAACGTTTCAGTTCTACTTAGTATTCTGTTGGTCTTAAGGGGAGGCCCTCAAAGGCACTGAAAGGCATCGTCAGTGAGGAAGAGCCACACCAGAATGGTACGGTGCTTGCAAAGACCAAAGTATTTAGAATTAAAATGCTGCTTTTTGGCATTTCGTATTTTTTCCTCCCAATTCTGTTGTTCTGCGTTGGGAAATTTGTGCTGTCTCTCTTTCCTTTCCTTTTTTGTGAGTATATTCCTGAAAGTAAGTGCTGTAACTTCTACAAGGAATCATCAGAATCAGGAGACAAATGCATCAGAAGGGGCTTGGTAAATTCTCTAAGTACCATTACGAGAAAGAATATATTCGTTACTGTTATTTGTTGGGGAACATCATCAAAAAGATTGATTGACCCGTGAGCCGGACCTGGGCCCTTGGAGGCTCCTCACCCCCTCCCCTGTCCTTGGAATGTGGGTTCTGCTTGCCTTTCCTGCCCCCAGCTCCCAGAGGCTACTCCAAGGACGCAGCCTTGAGATAGTGGCGTGGCGTTGAGACCACCAGCATGGTGCACGTGGCTGCACCCAGCCAGGGCCTCTGCTCTTATTAAAACTGTCACTTACCAACCTGGAGTGGCCTGCCGCTCTCTTCAGTCTCTCTCTCTGCCCTCCTACGGCTTCAGATTACACCTGGGGAGCTCCCGGGAGGGTTAGGGACCAACACTATGGTCCAGGTTTATTTTAATCTTTATAGCATGTCAAATATTATTTTTCGTTATTTTTTTAACCTAAAGGTGTCCAATTGTTATCAACATACACTGGTTTCAAAGCTTCATTGACGTTGGTCTTTTGTCTGGGAGCCACTTCTCATTTTATACTCGTATTTTCTATACAACGTCCGAAGAAAGGATTCTTTGGGGGGCAGGTGACAATAAGCCTATCTCAAACTGGCTGCCTAAAGATAAAAAGGTTTTTTTCTTTTTAAGTCTCTAAAAAGATGGAACCAGTCTGAGCAATACTATGTACAGGGCTCTCTTGGAAAGTTCTTTGTGTTTCTCTCTCTCGCTCCCTTTTGTTCTTTCTCTCCCTCTCTCTCAACCTCTGCTTCTTTCTCTGAATCTCTCTCTTCTTCACCTCCTCCCTCTCTTTCTCTTTCTTTCTGTCTCCCTCTGAATCTCTCTCTTTCCTTCTGTCTCAATCTCTCCTCTCTCTCTCTCCTGAGTCTCTATCTCTCTTTGCCCCTGTCTGTCTGTCTCTGTCTCTCTCCTTCTCCACTTGGCTTTCCTTGGTGTCCTCCTCATTCCTAGGCCTCTCTCCATACGTTGCGGCCGGCTGGCCCCCAGCAGCTCCAGGCTTACCTTTCTGTCTACCTCCATAGGTGCTCTGCGCAGAGAGCCAAACTTCCCTGTGATTGCTGCAAAAACTCGGGTGAGGGCCCTTATTTGCCAGGCTCAGATTACATGCTCTCTTCATAGCCATTCTCTGAGACTCTTTCCCTGCAGACCTGGGCCAAGAGACCACCCCGGGAGTGGCAGGGAGGAGCCAGTCTTAGAACTGACTGCCATAGACTGAGAGGGGGGAAGAGTGGTTCTTTGAAGACAGTCTGGATGTTGCCAGAAGACGTGAGATGAGAGGCGGGCAGCCCCTGTCTAGAGATGTCTTCTAGAGCAGTTCCATCTAACGTCTCCCTGGTCATGCTCTTGATGAGAAGCTCCCTACCTCTTGTCAATACCGGTGTTAATTTTTGGATAACCATTGATCTCCGAAAATTCTTCATGTCATTCAAGCAGAATTTTTCTGAACTTCCGATCCTGGTTCCAGTGTTAATCTTTGGTATCAAGCCCAACAAATGTAGCTCTTTTTTTTTTTTTTTTTTTTTTTGTGGAATAAAGCCCTTGATCTATGGAAACAGCAGATTTGCCTCCATGAACGCTTCTTTCCAAGCCAAACTTCCCTTGTTTTCTTAATGCTTTCTCAAATTTTAAACTAGAGTTTCTGGAAACAAACTGAGGGCTTCAGAGGGGAGAGGGGTGGGGGAATGGGATAGACCGGTGATGGGTAGTAAGGAGGGCACATATTGCATGGTGCACTGGGTGTTATACACAAGTAATGAATCATGGAGCCTTACATCAAAAACCGGGGATGTACTGTATTGTGACTAACATAACATAATAAAAAATTATTCTAAAAAAAGAATACAGGAAATGAGAGCTTATAGTTAATACAGAAAAAAATGTCAATGTTATAATAAACTAAGTAAATGTATGTGTATATAACAAATAAATTTATGTTTCTATATATTAAAAAAACCCTAGAGTTTCCCAGTTGTCTTTCTTTCCCCATCTTCTGTCATATTTATTCAATCACCAAGTTCTTATGACTGCCTTCTAACTAGTTCTCCATGCATATCTTGCTTTTCCCTTTAGGCATAGTTTTTTATTTATATAGTCTGCAATCAGCTGTCTGCAAACAGCCCTAATCCTGGGATGTACCCTAGACGTTCTAGGGGAAGGTGGATAAATCTATTTTATAACTATTTGACTGTTACGAAAAACATGCATTAATTCCATTTCCTTCTAAATACCTTATTTGTTTAAGTGCTCTTAATTCTGGAAGTTTACCATGATAAATGATTAGCTGCTTCATTAATACAATTTTAGGAGGTAACCAAAAATCTTTGACTTCCTAAAGAGGCCAGATCTGACTTTTGCAATTAATTCTTTTTTTAATTTGAGCATAGTTGACGCACAATATCAAAGCATATTTTTGGGTTTTGTTTCTCCCATTCTTCTCTCTTTTTCTTTCTCTCTCTGATTTCTGTCTTTCCCAAACTTGTCACTGTCTACTCTGGAATGTTGGTTTCTCAATGAATTTTAATCTTCAATCCCTTTAGTTGGGTAGAACAAAAATTCTTTAAGCGCCCGATATGTGCCAGGTCCTGCCCATGGGCATTCAGAGAGTCCGGGAAGAGAAATTTATCTATTTTATTCCCACGTTTGTGCATAAAGCTTTATAGCATCATTTTGCCAACAATCCCCTATAGGGTTCATCAAACCTTCACTATTCAAATTCGCTGGATGAGAATAAGGGACTGAGATCTGGGATTTGGTCAGTTTTGCGAATACAAAGATGTATGGGGCTTTATCTTTTCCCTCAAGGATTTCACAGTTCAGTGATAGAGACGTATTAATAGATAAATCTCAATGTCGTTATTTCTATGACAACAGTATGCTCCAAAGTATGATAATTCAGCAAAAAGGGCACCTCACCCAGCCTGGGGTATTAGGAAGGCTGCTTGAAGGACAGTGCTCTTTGGACCGAGTCTTGGCAAGGTGGAGAAGAAGCAAGAGAAGATCTAGGAGAGAGAAAACTGTCTGATCAAAGACATGGAGGAATGAGATGCCGAAGACAATTAGCACTTCTCGGTCCCTTGAAGACTTGAACAAAAGCTTGGGTCAGAGACAGGTCATTCCCTGGCTCATTAGTGCCCCTGGGGAATTCGGATCCCTTTGTCTATGCATGTTCTAAGGGCACACACTCCCATTACTCTGTAGAGGGTTCAAGATTCTCAGAAACTTTATTTTCTCTTTTTGTTCATCAGTTTCAGCCAGCAATTACTGAACGCCTTCTATAAGCCAGACACCCTGCTAGCTGTTCCACACCCATTATCTTATTAGGCTCTCATAACAAACTTTTGACTATATCTCAAGTTAGAGGCAGCGGGGTATACCCCAATTTCTACCCTGCACTATTTATATAGTGGTAAAATTCCCCAACCTGGACACATAGCTGTCCAGAATAACACTAAATTTTCCAGCCTTCCTTGCAGATATATGTGGCCATAAGACTACATTCTGGGCAATGGGATGTAAGCTGGGCTGTTATCTGGAAGCTTCCAGAAACTTTCCTTAATAGAGATCTGGTATAGATGCTTTGCTCCTCTTATGCATTTATTTCTGTTGGCTTGAATGTACGAAGGCTGGTGTTGGAGCAGCTTTCTTAGACTAGGAGGTGATCTTGGAAATAGAGGCCTCTTGCATGGAGGGAAAGCAAGATAGCAGGAACCTAGGCTCTGAAATCTCTGTAGAGCAGAGTTGCCAAAGTCCTCGACTGTCTGGCTCTGGATCTTTAACAAGTTAAAGAAATAAGCTTCTACCTTGTTTAGACCACTGTTACTTTGTGTCTTTGTTACTTTCAGTTGAATTAATTATCTCCATTTTATAGATGAGAAAAGTGAGACACAGAAAAATTGAAGTTTTCTGTCGCCGTGTCCACAATAGCAAATGTTGGGGACATAGGCATTCTGATTTTAAGACCAAGGTTCTTGTCACTATTGCAGACTGTTTCACTTGCTGTGATTTTTTTTTTTCCTATTCTGCTTTAATTAAATTATGATTGCCTGGGGCTGGCCTTCAGACAGTTTGACCCAGAAGTCCTTTAATGTTGATATGATTTAACTCTAATTTTCAGGAAATAGCTCTTGGGTTTCTTTACTTCAGAAATCCAGGAGCTGAAAGATCGGTAGGGCAATAGGGTAAAGAATGTTCACCAGGCACCATGACAGCAAATTTTGTTATCTTCATATTGTCATACAACCTATTGTTTATCCAATAATCTTTTAATTAATTAGCAATTAAAGTTGGTAAGGATGTGAAGATACCCATTAATAAAGCCAGGCAAATTACTCTCATCGTCTGAGGAAAGACAAATTTCAGTCATCTTTCCCTCTCTCTTTTTTATTAAGTCAAAATCAGTTACCTTTCTTATAATTTATTGTTCAGTTTTGTCATTATCACTCAATGTGACAAATAACTTGGACAAAGAGCATGAAACCCATGTCCTCCTCTGAGCTATGTCATAAACTTCCTTTGTGACCTTGAGTAGTATGCTAATCTTAATTGCTAGTTAAGATGACATTCAAAATAACTGGGTAGTCAGTGGTGGTAAATTAATTTATCCTATCTTAAGACAAATCATATTTGTGTAGAAAAGCAAGGACCTATGAAGTTGTTCTCTCTCATGTCCCTCATTTTGTAGGGAAAAAAAAAGCACAAAGAAAGAAAACTGGAGTGTCAAATATTTCAACTGGTTGACCACCCAAACTGTCCTCTATTTTAGTTAAACCGCACAGACATAACTCTGTTTTCCGCCTTATTTAAATAAACTCTGAAGTGCATTCTCCACAAGCTAATGAAAGCAATGCACCATAACAAATGTATTAAAGTGTGTTTCATGAGACGTCAGCAGGTGTCCTTATGCAAAGTGTGTTGATGACAGCACACATCCTTCCTCTCAATTGTCTTTGATCGGCAAGGTGGACTGTAATCCAATTAGACTGTACCAGTCATGAGCCAAGGTCTAGACAAGCTAGAGCCTTTGCCATTCTCCTTCTTTATCTGACTGCTCCAAGAGCAAACCTTTCTCACTTCCCTGGCTTATGTAACTTTCTCCAAATGGAAGAGTTTCAACCCTTGCGTAATCCCAATCTGACCCTTACTTTGAGGATCTCTGGTCCCATTTCTCTGCAAAAACATTTGCTCTTTTTGTCAAAGCCTTTTGAGAAGCCAGTAGGCACTAGATAAGTAGTTACAAGTGAAATAAACGGAAAATAGGGGGCTGTGTAATTCTAAACTTTTTTTTTTTCATTTTTTTTTGGCCCTGGCATGGTGAGAGTGTGCCCATTCTGGGCATGGATTCTGTGGCTAGAAGTGATTCATAATGCCATTGAGACAGACTAGATAGACGGTCTGATAAATACCGGTTGGTTATGTATTGAACAATGGAGAGAAATACCCTGTAAAATGTAGAGGTTGGGGATTTATTATTATATTTATATTATGCTTATATATTATTAATATTTGGGGGACCACTGCTCTCTATGTCTTAGATCAATGTCAGTCTGTTTGAGATATTTATGATTCCCAAAAAGAGAACATACACACCCATTAGAATGGTGAAAATCCTAAACACTGACAACATCAAATGCGGGTGAAGATGTGGAGTGACAGGAACTCTCATTCATTGCCAGTAGGATGCAAAATGGTACAACACATGGGAAGACAGTTTGGCAGTTTCTTACAAAACTCAACATACTCTCCTCGTCTGATCCAGCAATTGCACTCCTTGGTATTTACCCAGAGGAGTTGGAAACTAAGGTTTACACAAAACCTGCACACAGATGTTTCTAGCAGCTCTATTAATTTTGGTCAAAACTTGGAAGCAACTAAGATGTCCTTCAGTGGGTGAATGGATAGACTCCAGTAGCTCCAGGCAATAGAATATTCTTCAGGGCTCTAAAGAAACGAACTATCAAGCCACAGGAAGACACAGGGAAACCTTAAATGCCTATTACTGAATGAAAGAAACCAATCTGAAAAGGCTAAATACTGTATTATTGCATTCTGGAAAAGGCAAGTAGAAGAAAGTAAAAGATCAGTGGTTGCCAGTGTTTGGGGAGAAGGGAAAAATAGGTGGAGCACAGTGGAATTTTTGGACAGCGGAACTATTCTGTATTATGCTATAATGATGGATATATTTTACATTTACAGTTTACATTTCCCAAAACTATAGAATGTACAATACTAAGAGGGAACATTATTTATTTATTTTTTAAATGTTTTTTTTTATTATATTATGTTAGTCACCATACAGTACATCCCTGAGAGGGAACTTTAGTGTTAACTGTGTGCCTTGGGTGATCAGGATGTGTCAATATAGTTCGTCAATTGCAACAAATGTATCACTCCGGTTGGGAAATTGACAGTCGGGGAGGCTCTGGGTGTGTGGGGGCAGGGGGTGCATGAGAACTCTCTCTGTACTTTCCGCTCAGCTCTGCTATGAACCTAAAGCTATTCGAAAAGCGAAGTCTATTTTAAAAAGGCATGAATATTTTGTGCCTACAATGCTCCAGGTATTGGGGTGGGCACTTTGCATACACTACTCATTGAGTCTTTTAACAGGTGAGTAGTAGATAAAAGAATTCAGGCTCAGAAAGTTTTAGTAACTTGTCCAAGGTCGTTGAACAAATAAGGAACGGGAAAGAGATGACATGCACCCATGTCAGGCTCTCAAGTCTGTGTTTATCTTCGTTCAACCACAGTAACCTTGAAACCTACAAAGTTCGAAAACGACATCCCTCCAGCCTCCCTCTGCTCCCCACCACGGAGTGTGTTTCTCTCCACGAGCAAGTGGGCCTCTTGACCAGCCTGTCTCCTGAGCAGCAGCCGGAAACTGGCACCTGAGAAATCTTATAAAAATCTGTCTGGCTTTTTGCCTTCCCTATTACTGCACCCGGGATAATTATAACAGCCCTTTGTCTGTGGAAACTGACATCAAAGGTCCTCACAAAGAGTAGCTCTGGTGGGAACTATGATTATCCCCATTTTATGGCTGGAGAAACTGAGGAATGGATTCGTTAAGTGGGTTGCCCAAGGTCAGCTGGTGAGTCAGGGAATGGAGTCTGCATCTATTGGACTCCCAGGCTGGATACTAGCCCTTGCTCTATAATCCTGCTCTCGGCCTGAGACACCTCTCACATTCATTAGGCTAATACTGCTGTTCCCCAGATAAAAATTAAGGGATTCAATGGAGCCAAATGACAGCATCTGTATCATTGTAAAGTCCACAGGAAAGGAGGCTCTCTGTGTCTCTCTGGGAAATAGGTCACCAGACCCAGCGTTTTGCTCAAGCTTTTGGAGGAGGGATCTTGGGAATGGAATCACACCAGCTCAAGAAACCCAGAGTCATGTAAGCAGTGGCCCTTTTTATCTTTTAGAGACAATCAGTTTGCTGGTCATTTCGGAGGCTTCCAGGACCTTGCCTTTGACTAACACTTTGCACTCGAGGCGTACTGAGTTGTCTGTCACTGTGTAGAGAGGAAGAAACAGGCGGGAAGAACTGTGCTGTGTTGGAAGCTGAGCTGGCTTTGCAGTCTGGATTCACTGCCTGGAGTTGTGTTTGAGAGGGGGCAGTATGACTTGCCCAGGGTGGAACTGGCAGAGCTGAACAGTAATGAGGCACATATGTACTATGAGGCGTAACGTGTTAATGAAGGGAGAATTCTCCCGTTTTTGTCTAAGACAGGTTATACGACAAAAGCTTGTCTTTAAGACTTAAAGCTATCTGAAATCCATTTGCTGGGGTTCTGTTCCCAGCTAGGGAGGGGCTGCCAGGAGAACGAGTCTCACTGTGAAGAGAAATCAGCCTCATGCAGTCCTGGGCCAAGGGGTGAGAACAGGGCTGTCACTGTCAACCCCTGAGGTCTGGTGACCTCAAAGCCCCCTCGGGAGGTGCTTGGCAAAGGCGAGTCTGAATCTACCTAGATATGAGATTGCAGGTGCCCGTCAACTCCTGTAGCTACCTACTCGTTCCATGACTTTCCACTCTCTCTGCCTGCAAAATTCGACTCGTCTCTCCAATGTCAGCTCCTCTTTGAAGACTTTCCTTCAGGGCAGAATTAGATTCTCCCTCCCCCATGCCCGCTCAGCACTTTGTCCTTACCACTGTCGTGGTACCGATCAGAGTCTTGCGTTGCCTGTTTCTGACATCTCTGTGTGTACGTGAGACTGGGAGCTCCTTACGTGACATACCCCATCTGAACCAAAGCATGTGGGGTCAATAAGTCTGTGTGGCATTGACCTGGCTGATCGAGAACCATATAGGAGATCCCTTGTGCCATCTGAAGACCTCACCAGCTCTGGCTCTACCCTGATCTCTGCCATTTTCAGTTTGGATTTTCCGGTCACTTGTATCATTTGGGGTCTGTACAAGTACCCAAGGGGCACACTAAGCCCGTTTGAGGAGAGTTCTGTAAAGGGACTAGTTATAGAAATGTGTGAAAGGATGTGGGGAACCCACAAGGGTAGTGCAATACCTTGACCCAGGACAGTGGGATAGCGTTATCTTCTGGCCTGAACTAGTGAATTGTGGGAGTAGTTTCAGAACACGGAGAGAGTATTTCCAGACCGAAATTGTGACTTTGACATGAGGGACACAGCTAGCCCTTAACCCAATACCCGGACTTCACTGTCTCCCCTCTTCTGATCTCTTGCCACGTGGCAGCCAGATGGATAGCGAGAATCCACGCATGCAGCCCACACAGGTCAGCCTCCTGGGCTGAGAACAGGTAGAGAAGGAGGGAGAGGGGAGGCAGATGGGGACACAGAAGATGACCAGCACGTCACCTAACCACATGGGGTCCCACTCTAGGCCCCTCCCCAGAGTCCGGAGAATACTGGCAAGAATTCTTCATGGAGGGAGTTGGGTAAAGCTAGTCCAGGCATCCGTCCTTAGACAAGCTATTGGAGAGCTACTCTCTCAGAGCCTCCATTTTCTCCTCTGTAAAATGGGGGTGGACATAAGTGGCTCAGAGGGTAAGTGTGAACACTATGAGAAAATAGATGTAAAATGCCCAGGACAGTGGCTAGCACACAACAGGGGTTCACAATTCACATACGACTTATTCCCTCCCCGCCCCCCTTTTTTGCATTATAAGGCATTCAGTAGTGACTATTTATGGACACAGAGTCAACCTCCCCCTCTACCATATTTTGGATTTTATTGTGTAGTGGGTTGTATTCTAGAGAGAGAGCCATGGAATTGGACTCACTAGGAATATGGGTGAGCACCTACCTGTCTGCATCCTCCCGGCATTTTCCACTTCTATTTCATAAGCTAAGGATATGACCTCATCAGAATTAGACATGTTGGTCTAATTGCAACGGTCTAAGTGCAAACCTGATCTTGCTTTGGTAGGGGGCAGGTCACAAAAATCTTAGTCCTTGGCTCTCATCTGTTGGTTTTTCCAAAGGGGAAAGGAACCCATGTTAAAATTTTGTTTTGAGATTCCAGAATTTAAGTGTAAATGATTGCCCATTTAAATTGGTCTCAACTTTTTTGCTACCTGCTCACTTTTCCATGTAATAAACCACTGGACACACACACAAACCCACAGGTCAGTGGGGCAGGGATTTTCTGTAATTATACACACAGGGAGTTAAGGTCAATGGTTTGCCCAAAGTCACACAGTTGCTGAATTACAGTGTTTAGGCAAGCACTCGCTTCTATTTCCCCTGCCCTATGCTATCGCCAGCATGTAAAACTGTCGGAAATTATTAACCTACGCTTAATAAATACGGAATTAAATGAGTTTACTCAGCACGGAAAAATCTGGCATAGACCTAACTTCAGGAAACACATAAATCATCCTGCAAACTGGTGATTCTTCCCTCTGAGGCTGTTGTGTATGGAAAGTACATTTCATTAGGCCCTCAGAAGCCCCGTTTGTTTAACAGCTTTCTCCCAATCTAGTATTTCCCACCTAATGGCCCTGGTACTATGATGATAGACATCTTGGAAATGCAGAGCGATAAGAAGAGGTAGATAAGAACACCAGTTGATGTGAGGTAAATTATATATTCGAATTGCCCTTTCTCTGTTCACTTGGAAGTTCATTTCTTCATACGATTCATTTTTTCAGGGCTGTTCCTTCTATGTTAAGGCCAGCTCTCCCAAAGCGGAGTGTTTGGATGGCTTGGCGCGGAATGGATTTTGGTAACAGGTTTATTCTTCCAGAACAGCATTTTCCCTTTAGAGCAGGGTGCTTTGAGGAGTCATTATCAACATGTAAATTGAAATTCCCAGAACCTAGGGCAAAGGTGATTAGAGCTTACACGGAACTCAGTAGAGAAGGCATTAGGGATTTACTCTGCGGTAATGGACTTAGATGGGCTCATGCGCTGATGTGTTTTCCTCTCGCTTCTTCTCCGTTGCTTCCTTGCCAGCCATCCCTCCCCCCACCTCCCTCTGTCCTCTGCTCCATTTAGATTTGACCAAATAGCAGCCAAATGTAAGAGCCCCTATTTTTTTCATTCATTGTTTATTTGATTATGTAATTCATTACACACACTTTTAAATCAGAAAGAACATTTCAACAAAGCACCTGCCATCGAGCTTAGGGAACACGTGGAGGCTTCTTTAGAGGACTGCCCCCTCTCCAATCACACGCCCCTCCTTCTTGTGTTTATCATTCCATTGCTTTTCTTTATAACGTTGCCACCTCCAGATAATTCCCTAATGATCTGTTTAGTTGCGATTTTGAGGTCCATACGTATTACTGCTCACGGTTGTAAGTGCCTTCCTTGTTACTGCTGCCGAGTGGGGCAGAGCGTGGACATCCCGCCATTTATTCTGCTGGTGATAGGGGGCTAGGAGAGTTTCCGTGTCTGCTCTAATGAATAGGACTGGTAAGAACCCTCTTGAATGGGTGTCCTGGAACATCTGTGCAATCATTCCTCTCCAGCATGGATTCTCAATCTTTTTCATGTCATGAAACTCTTAGAAAATGATGATACTATTAGAAGAGCACACGGGGGAAAGTGTTACCTCTTACTTATGTTACAATAAATATCATAAGTAAAGTAAAATAAAATATTTTCAAATTTGTAATGGTAAGTATGAATTTGTTTCCATAAATATAATTTTTTAAAAAGATTTTCTTTCTTTATTTGACAGAGAGAGAGACAGCCAGTGAAAGAGGGAACACAAGCAGGGGGAGTGGCAGAGGGAGAAGCAGGATCCCAGCGGAGCAGGGAGCCCCATACGGGGCTCGATCCCAGAATGCCGGGATCTGAGCCGAAGGCAGACGCTTAATGGCTGAGCCACCCAGGCGCCCCCATAAATATAATTTTTATATGAAACTTTTTGCCTAAACTGACTATGTATAATCTCTAATGAAATTTTTTAATGGCGATCTCTTGAGAAATTCTTTTTTTTTTTAATGATTTTTTATTATATTATGTTAGTCACCATACAGTACATCCCCGGTTTTTGATGTAAAGCTCGATGATTCATTAGTTGCGTATAACACCCAGTGCACCATGCAATACGTGCCCTCCTTACTACTCATCACCGGTCTATCCCATTCCCCCACCCCCCTCCCCTCTGAGGCCCTCAGTTTGTTTCCCATAGTCCATAGTTCTTGAGAAATTCTTGATGGTCTCTATATAGAAGAAACTATGCACTGGTAGGTGATGTAAAATGAGCATTATATTTTTCAACTCTAAAGTTTTGCAATAGTGACAGGATCTAGTAACCCTTATTGATAAATGCTGTATTAAAATTATTTGTCACAATGCAAATAAGTTTTGAATCCTAATAAGCAGTTTCTCATCAAGCACTTCATAATAATGGTGCAGCTCTAGTTCTGATGTATATGGACGTTCAGGACCAATGTTTGGTTTGAACGCAGGAGCAGCTCATTGGAGCTGGTTTAGGGCACACAGGTGCAAGCAGACACAAGCATATGACACCTGTGAGGAATGGTCAGAGATGTGGAACCACCGTTGGGATGTTATCAGTAGGTAGCTAGTACCATTGGTCCTCCCCAGTAGGACTTCCTACCTGGCCTCCCTTACTTCAGGCTCTGGTAGCCAGTGGCCACATGTTGGACCCGGCACAGGACCTGTGTCTATGGTGGCATCTTTGTCGGTGCTGAGAATGTTCTAGTGAAGCAGTGATCACCAGATATTGCTCACCTGCTCTTGTGCTGTGCCTGTAGAGCTCTCTCTGATGGAACAGGGAGAATCTGACTGCAAGGCTTGGGTGGGGTGTGTGTGGGCCTTGGGGTCCAGAAGTTGGTGGTTGGCCAGGGCTTGATCTTGTAGGGCAAGATCATAGAGTCGATGATAGAGTCACTGAGATATATGTCCGTGCTCAGTTTTATTCTTTAGTGCCAAAATCTTTCCCAAACAGCCATACCAACATGTTCTCTCAATAGCAATGGGTTTGGGGGTCCATTGCTCCACAGTCTCACCAACACTTGGTGTTACACGCCATTTAAATTTTCACCAATATGGTATGTGCGAAATGGTAACTCACTGTGGGTTTAATTTTCCTTTCTCTGTTGAAAATGCCGCTCAACCAAAGAGATTAAGCATGTTACATTTTCGAATCCTTTGTATGTCTCTCGTGTTCGCTTTTAACTTTGTCCCATTTTCTACCTGGTTGTTTGTCTTTTTAAAATGATTTGGTATGGAGGAAGTGTCTGTATAGACCAAATGCAAAGCCTTTATTGGTTGGTTTCAAAAATCTTCCCCCAGCCAGAAACTTTTCACTTCTTTATGGTGTCTTTGGATGAAAATTCTGAACTTCGACGTAGTGAAATTTGTCAGTATTTTCTTTTAAGGTTTGTAATACTTGTGTTTTGTTAAAAAATACTCCATTACCCCCAAACGTTAAGTATTGTCTCTCATATTAATGCTTCCAAAAACATTATAGTTTGGTTTTTTTACATCCAAATCTTTATTCAACTAGGCAGATTTGTAGCTGGGGGTCAAAATTCATTTAGCATTTATGAATAATTGTTAGCACAGTACAGTTTATTCCATGGTTTATCCTTTCCATGATGATCAAAAATGGCTCTCCTGTGATAATGAAATTTCCATTTTCTGTGTGTGTGTGTGTGTGTGTGTGTGTGTACACAGGCCCCCTACTTTCTTCCTTTTTGTTAGTTTCTGCCCCAGTACTGTGCTGCCTGAATTCTTGTACCTTCGTAATATTTCTTGATATCCAACAGGGGAAGCCCCACAACTTTGTATGACACCCTCAGGAGCATCTGGGCTATTCCTGGACTTTTGCTTTTTCATACAAATTTTAAAATTAGTTTATCAATTTTATGAAAAAAATACTGTTAGGATTTTTTTTTGTGAAATAATATTAAATCTATAGATCAACTTGGGGAGGATAAATATCTTTAAGATACGAATTCTTACTTAGAATACTATATGGCTCACCATTTGTTAACATTTTCTTTAATCTCTTTCCATTAAGTTTTATAATATCCATAAATGGTGTACATATTTTTGTTACTTATTGCATGCATTACATTTTATAATGCCATTGTAAATATATGTCTTTAGAATTATATTTTCTCTCTCATTTTTACTGGAAAAATTTTGATTTACTCTCTCTCTTTTTTTTTTTTTTTGCCTTTCAGACTCTTTGCTCATGAATGCTGAGCAAAACTTCAACCTCTCCTTCCCTCATAAGGAGTGACTTAATTTTAATATAATATATGTAAATAACAAGTTTACATTCTATTTTTTGGAGGATAAATAATAAGGTGCTTTTTCTTTGATGAGCAACTGAATCATGTCCCCACCAAATAGATATGTTCAAGTCCTAATCCACCCCCCCCACCATGTGACTGTATGGGAGATAGGCCTTTAAGGAGGTAATTAGGGTTAAAAGCTCTCTTTCTTTATTTCCATGAGCATGCACCGAGGAAAGGCCGTGTCAACATACAAGAAGGTGGCTGTCTGCAAGCCAGGAAGACGGTTCTCACCAGAACCTTCCATGCCGGCACCCTGATCTTAGACTTCCAGCCTCCAGAATTGTAAGAAATAAACTGGCATTGTTTAAGCCACCCAGCCTGTGGTATCTTACTGTGGCACTTGGAACGAACTAACACACTGACCCCATTCGGATTGATGTTCACAATTTGACCATGTGCTTTCCCATTGTCCTTTCTTTTATGTTTCTTTTCACTGTTCTTTTTTCCTGTATTCATTGTGATTGATTCGGTTCTTTTTTTCTTTTTCTCTTCATTTTTTTCTCAACTCACTGGCAGCTATAAGCTGTATGACTGTAGTTTTACAAGTTACCTAGCTTTTTTTCTTTAAAAAATTTTTTTTTATTAATTTGAGAGAGAGATATAGCGAAAGAGAGAGCACAAGCAGGGAGGAGAGGGGGAAGCAGGGAGCCCCATGTAAGACTTGATTCCAGGACCCTGAGATCATGACCTGAGCCTAAGGCAGATGCTTCCCCGACAGAGCCACCCAGACGCCCCTTCCTAGCTCTTTCAACACAGCTATTATGTTAAAATCTAAATTTAGTATTTTTTTTTTACTACACCCTAGAACAACACAAAAAGTGTATAGCACTTTACCTCTGCTTATTTCTCATCCAGCTGCCCTGCCAGAGAGCCACCTGGATCTTCTTTCTATTGGACTCACCTCTACCCCAAATATTTACTTTGCTTTTCTGCTCCTCCTCCTCTTCATTCTCCTCCTCTCCTTCTCCTTCTTTCTCCAACTCTTCTTCTTTGGCTCGTCTATAAATAATAGTGTGATGAACATTCCTCTAGAGAAATCTTCATCGTGGCTCTGGTGTTTCTGCTCTGTAGATTTCTAAGAGCAGAATTGCATCAAAACGTTCAGATACTTTAAAGGCTTTTCGTAGTACTGGATAAGTGGCTTTCTGGAAAAGTGAATACGTGTGCATTCTGACCAACTGTGCATGAACTGCCTCATCTCACCAGACCCAAGTCATCATAGAATGCTACAGTTTAAAAATTGTTTTCAATTTGATACACAATAGTGCTTCAGTCTGTATTTATGTTTGTCTGGGTTAGTTGAACATTGTTTTGTTTATGTATCTATCTGTGACTTCACACTTCTGTTCATAATTTAATTATTCTTATTTTAATTCCAAGTTTTTATTTAAATTCCAGTTTGTTATTAGTGTAATATTGGTTTCAGGAGTAGAATTTAGTGATTCATCACTTACATACAATACCCAGGGCTCATCACAACAAGTGCCCTCCTTTATTCCCATCCCCCATTTAACCCATTCCCCACCCCTCTCCCCTCCAGCAAACTTCACTTTGTTGTCTATAGTTAAGAGTCTGTTTTATGGTTTGCCTCTCTCTCTGTCTCTCTCTCGCTTTTTAATATGTTTATTGGTTTTGTTTCTTAAATTCCACATATGAGTGAAATCTGTGATTTCAAATTCCCCTTCTCTGAGTTGTTTGAATCCTTCAGCAATTTACCTTTGCAGTCTTACTTGTATATATAAACTTCCTATACATTAAAACTTGTTTTATGTAGGTTTCTATTCTTAAAGTCTGCTTATCTCATGTATTAAATTAATTAAGTAAATCATTCATTTATCTAACCATTCAACAAAATTTCCTGAGGACCTACTCTATACCAATCAAGGAATCTGTGGAAAATCTTGAACGGTGATAGGATAATCATCTCTTCAAACACTCCTTTCAGTAAATAGAACTTTTCACGTTGCAAGGTTTTTATTTTTATTTTTTTAAGTATATCAGACCTGACTAAATTATGAACCTGGGAATTTATCTTATGCATGAAGTTCTCAGGTGGAGGTATATAATTTTGTTTATTTTTTAATTTTAAATGTTTTGAAGATTATTATAGAGAGCGAGGCAGAGTGCAGGTGCGAGTAGGGGGAGGGGCAGAGGGAGAGGGAGCAGAGCAGACTCCCTGCTGAGTGGGGAGCCCCAGGTGGGGCTCGATCCTAGGACCCTGTGATCACAACCTGAGCCAAAACCGAGAGTTGGACCCTTAACCGACTGAGCCACCCAGGTGTCCCTATAATTTTAATAATTGATACAGTATGTTGGGCACATGCTAAATATTGTGCTTAGCATTTAGAATATCTTACTTAATCTCACTTTATAACATTGCTGGGGAGTTAAGAATTATTATCCTCATTGCAGAGATGAGAAAAGTGAAGCTTAGAAAGGTTGAGCCGGTGGCTTGGGACCTAGTTTGAGACCTATATCTATCTACCCATATAATGCATATTTTCCTATCAGGTGAGACTCCCTCTGAGCGACAGGGAGTCCTTCTCGGACTTCTGCGCATGTCACACTGCAGCCTGGTCCTGTTCCCCCTTCCGTGACACCCTGAGGTTTCAGGAACAAAAATAGGAAACTGTCCCCTTAGGTTAAGTGGTCCCACCAGCAGAAGGGCCAATCAGGAGGAGAGAGTTTTGGCACAGGCTCATGTGGGCATCCTTCCCGCGGCAGTTCTTTCTGTATTAATCACTTCCTAATCGTTTTTTCCCGAAGGTGGAGAAGATACCACTGAGATTTGGGAAAGTGAGAGGACAACAAAAACCCGACCCACTATGTAAGCCCCCACCAGGAAGTTATCTTTCTCTTTCTGCCCTCTCCTGAATAACTTGATTATCTCTTCTCCTGCTTGATCTGTACTGGCCGCTCAGATCGTGCTTGGAGAGGATCCCGGCTTGGGGAATGTGAGACATGGTACAGATGTAAGCACGGGTTCTCTATAGGCAGGTGTCCCAGAGCCAGGGGGCACGTTAGGCAGATTAGTCCAGGGTCTTTCATGTGCTATCGTTGAGCTCTTTCACTGGCTTTGGCTTTGAGTTATGCTTACGGAGAGATACGTTTTATATTTGAGGCTATTGAGATGGATTCCCACTGCCTGTAGAAAAAAGGCTCAAACTCCTTAGCAAGGCATTGAAGGTTCTGACTCCAAACACAAATTTCAGTTTTATCTTTTTTTTTTTTTTAAAGATTTTATTTATTTATTTGACAGAGACAGAGACAGCCAGCAAGAGAGGGAACACAAGCAGGGGGAGTGGGAGAGGAAGAAGCAGGCTCATAGCGGAGGAGCCTGATGTGGGGCTCGATCCCATAACGCCGGGATCACGCCCTGAGCCAAAGGCAGACGCTTAACCGCTGTGCCACCCAGGCGCCCCTCAAATTTCAGTTTTATCTTAAGCCAAAGGGCAATACTCCCTTCCTATCACCAGAGGTTGGCAAGCCTTTTCTGTAAAAGGTGAGATAGTTAATATTTTAGGCTTTT
This sequence comes from Ursus arctos, assembly GCF_023065955.2. Taxonomy (NCBI): domain Eukaryota; kingdom Metazoa; phylum Chordata; class Mammalia; order Carnivora; family Ursidae; genus Ursus; species Ursus arctos. The sequence continues at coordinate 73,814,408 of NW_026623078.1, read as the reverse complement.
TGGGGGGTCAGATGGTCTTTGTGGCAATAACTTTGCGACTGTACAACTCTACTCTGAACATCACTTAAGTGAGGGGGCGTGGCCGCGTTCTAATAAACCTTTATGGAAACAGTCAGTGGGCTGCATTTGGCCTGAGGGCCACAGTTTGCTGACCCTGTTACAGACCCTTCCTGAGAATGCCATACATTATTTCCTTTTCCCCTTCTTATTGGTTTCCCTCCCTCCCCTGTGTTCTCACCCCTATCTCCTTTCCTTCCTATCTTTCTTTCATCTTTGTTTTAATGTGTGCTTAACAGGGATCCGTCTGTGAGTTGTCCTTAAATCACCACATCGGCTCTGTTACTGGTTCTAGGCAACACATAAAGGGAAACTCCCACAAGGCATCTCATTGTTCATGGTCTTAGTCTCAGATTCCTTGGCCCAACTCACTCTTCACACTGTATTCTGCTTTGTTTTTGATTCTCCTTCTAACCCATGGCTCATTTTCCTGTTTCAGTTTTGCCTCATTCACACCTAGGATTGATTGTTTGCTCCCCCTTCGCAGGGATTATCCTGACCCCCTCTTCTAGTAGTTTCGGATTCAGCTCTCTGGCTGCGCTGTGTCTGGTCACCTTGAGTGAATCTCCTTCTGGTTGGATCAGTCGCTGGGTCTCTCTGCCATCTTTTGCATCCTCTGCCAGGCAGCCTGTCTGCCTGATGGTAATGAGCCTCGCGAGCTGGAATTGGACACCCTGTGCCTGGCCCTGTGCCATATGCCACGAGGAATGAGAGGTCAGAATGACGTAGTTTGTGTTGTCAAGAAGCCCAGTGAGCAGAGAGAAGGTACTACCAGCACTAAGGTAACATGAGAGGAGAACATCTTTGGGGATCCAGACTTAGGAGTGATGACTTCAAAGAGAGAGAAAAGAGTCAGAGACAGCTTCAGTTTTCACCTTTGAATTTCACTTTCTTCCTGAAAAACCTGCTGCAGCCCCCTATTGTCTCCTATGCCAATTCCAACTTTCACCACATCCCCTTAACTATTCTCTGCAATCCCCCATTGGTTTGCTAACCTACTGAGTTACAGTTCTCAGTGATCCCCAGTGTGGACCTCTGCCTCAGGCACCCCACTGTCTTAGTCTTCCTTGCACATAGCACTCCAATTCCTACCTACAGGCTTAATGGCCAGCCTCGTCACTCACCAACTGTGTCATCTCGGAAGGTCACTTAATTATCCTGAATCTTAGTTTCTTTATCTGTAGAATGACTAAATATTTGCTTTGCTATTTGTTTATTTAAAACATTTAAGTACTCACTGAAATACCAGATCTAAAATGTTTTGTCTGGTGTTGAAACTTAATAAGTCCTCAACATATATCCATTTCTTCGGCTCACCTCCTCTTTCTTTCACTCCCCTTCCCTTCCCTACCCTTCCCTTCCCTTCCTTCTCTTCTCCATCCTAACCTACTTCAAGACCAACTTCAGTCTTTTCCCCCCTCATGAAGATTTCTGCTCTCACTCCAGCCAACCTTGACTTTTGCCCTATTCCTAAAAAGCTACTAAACAAAGGCTAAGATAATAATATATTTATTTCTTGCCTATATTCTGCTGTGTGGGCTATTTTCTTGTTTTATGTTCAGATGGACACGGGTTTAAGATCCTGCTCTGACAGCGTGTAGCTGTGTGATCTCAGACAAGTTGTTTAACTTCTCTGAGTCTCTATTTCCTCATTGGTAAAATTAGACTAATAATAACATCCTTATTATCTAACATAAAGCCACCTTCCTCTTCCTCTGTCACATCTCCTCCTCAGAAAACTTTATCTAATGTGATTACTGTTTGTTTTTTTTTCTTGGCCTATTGTCTTTCCTCTCCCACCAGTAGGTAACAATTAATAGGAGACCAGACACTTTGCTTAGTACGTTCACTGTTATATTCCCAGTGCCTCGAAGATCTTATTGAACAGTGTTGAATAAAAGAGCGTAAGTCACTTACAGGCGGGATTTGAAGGCCTACTGAGGTGTGAGCTAAAAGACTGCTTGGCTCGTGGTTGTCAGTGAGCTTTCAATAAATGGGATTATTGCACATAAATAAAATAAAGCACAACCTTTGCTACCTATGCTTTCCACTACCATTGGTATTACCATTAAATAAGGCAGGTGCAGCACTCTCTGCTCTAAGGCACTGATACTGGTTGGGAAGAGAAAAATCCATCTACAGTGGAAGCAACCTCTTCAGAGTTGCTAGACTCTGAGAGTGAGCCATGTGGGTCTTCGCGCGAACACAAATGCTGATAAACAAATGCAAATCCCAGCGAACAGTGTAACTAAATGGCATCCGGAGGCATAAAGAGTCATGATTTCATTCAGTGGGTCTCTGCCTTCTTGTTCCCTGTTCTCCATCATTCTGGAACCAAATGGCCATTTGGATATAAATCTGATTTTTTGCCCAGCTCACTGACTGAAAGACCCCCTCTTATCTTATTGGTTGGTACCATCTTCTCTTTCTCTTGACTTAATAGTCTGTAGCAGTGGAGCAGGGTAGCTACAGGACGTGGTGCAAATTCCTTTCATGTTCTTATTGACTAACTTTTGACATGATTAACCGATAATTTCCCCCCAACTTTCTATCATTTAGTCCTGACTTTAGTTCTATGAGGTAGACAAAACACTCTCACTTTCTAGATGCTTGCTGATGGGTCTGGGGTCCCACAGGTGGATAGTGGTGGGTCCAGGATACTTTGAGCTTCAGTTCTAGGCTTTTTCCACTTCCCCATAGTTTCCCTCCCGCCAGATTTTTGTCTGGGATTTACCCACTCAAGAAACACTGGTTGAGTGTCTATAGGGACCAGGACACAGCTTATGACAATATTGACAATAGCTTATACGTCATGTTGGGGGTGTAGACTTTATCCTTTAGGGCCAAAGCAAATTGAACTTCATTTTGTTTCCCATTTCCATGGGTAGCTTCCCCAAAGAGCAATCCTCTTGCTAAACTCGTCTTTGTGACGGCTGCTGTGCGCCCTGTGGAAATGTTGGTTCAAATGGCCCATAACAGCTCTGTATTCCACCATGACATAGCACTTCTCTGCTCCACTGACCTGGGACAACCTGTTGCTGATGGAGGCGGAACTCTGTTTATGCATATATGTCACCTAGTCAGATATCTTCTGGTATCCAGAACTCTACTGTCCTAGCTGCCTGTGAGTCAAGATGACAAACAGAAGGGGTTTTGGGGGTCAGAGAACATGATCCTAAGGAAGAGCCAGAATTCCTCAGAGCCATCGTGGTCAACTAGTCTGTGTCTAAGTCCCTGATTGAACTTGATGGCACTGACATCCCCCCCAGGTCCACTTCCTTTGCCTGTCAGGACGCTGCGTTTTAACTTCAAAGCTGCCTTCAGCCTGAGAACGGGATGGAGCAATCTTCGGAGAGAGCTTTCCGCCTGTGGCTTTGTTTCCCTCGCCCCTGGCTGGGTCGTCTTGGAAGCCAATAGAAATTTCACTGTCTGTGCGGAAAGGTTTTTCTTGGCCTCTGTTTGCTTTGGAACGCATCGTGAGCTCTCTGTGGTTGTCACAGTACAAGTCTGTCAAAGAACACTATTTTATTTTTAATGACAATGTGGTAGAGTTGAAAGAGCCCTGGATTAGAAATCAGGAGAAGGAAAAGAAGAAAAAAGGAAAAAGAAAATTTTAACCCTCTTTTGGGCCTACTGTCCCCTCACCAGCTGTGTGTCCCAGGGCAAGTCACAACCACGGACTGGTCCTCAGTGGCAACGAGTTAGCTCTGATGATGCCAGGTTAAGACTCTGCTGAATATTAAAGGATATTACCTCATGAGAATGACTCTAAGTAAGAAAGCATTTTTCAGATTTTGTCAACCTTCACTCTTATTTTAATTTTTATTGAAAGCAGGTATAAATCACAATGGATTTTATTCTTTTTCTCCAGGAAGTAAATCTCAACGACCCTAGTCCTCATGGTATATTCTTTCTCTGAGCTGATGAAAAGATAAAACTCCACCTTTTTTGAACTTAGCCATAATACTTCCTTTGTCATTTCTATATTTATGCATTTCACGCATAGGATGAGGTCCCCGGCAGGTATCCGGGATGTCTTTATTTTTCTTTCTGCTTGGCACAGCACTGAGCATAACGTAGGTACTTTGTATTATTGAATTAAACTGAATTTCCATAGATATCCCTGCTTGAACTAATGAAGACGGTACAGCTCTGAGAAAATTCATTAATTGGGGTCATGTTTATTCTACTATTATCAACTAACATAACACATGCGTTTAGACTCAGGGCTTAGTAGTTTATGTCGGCTATTAACGCGTCGCAGTGAGATATGGTTGTTTAGAGCGCTTTGCAAGACTATGTGGATCTTCCATTCTAAGGAAACCACGGGATGGTAGTCAAGCAAAGGGAAGTTCATCCAGAGCCATGGATATGTGGCAAGGGAGCCTGCAAGATGTGGGGGAGTCCACGGTGAAGGGGGCTTAGCCATGGGCTCACCTGCGGTGCGGGCAGCCACGCGACGGAGTTCTGGCCCACAGGAGGTGATTGCCCCAGGAGGGGTCTGCGTAGCGTCCAGGGTTGGCTCTAAAGCCTCATGCATGATCCTTCTTACTTGCTCTTCTTAGTCATTGGTTGATTGGGGATTCAGTGGGAGAATTCCAGCTAACTTTTTTTTCTGAAAAGGGCCAGTTAGTGAATAGTTTAGCTTTGCTGGCCATATGGTCTCTGCTGCAATTATTTAACGCTACCTGCATGGTGCGAAATCAGCCATAGACAATATGTAAACAAATGAGCATGACTGTGTTCCAATAAATCTTTATTTATAAAACAGGCGGTGGTTGGATTTGGCCCACGGGTGTAGTTTGGCTGACCTCTGACCTAAAGAATGGCGCACCAGAAGACGCAAGCCCTCTGAATCACCACATCAAAGTCTTCCAGCCATACACCCAAAGGGACTGTGACGTGTGTGAGAAATAACCTTTCCTTTGTGAAGCCGCTGAGATATTCGCATTGTTTGGTAAAGCAGCTGGTGTTAATTATCACCACTAATGCTGAATCATTCTAGAATTCGCCATTGTTTCTTTTTTTAATCCTAGTTCCATTAATCACCAATGCTGCCAATTTTGTCTTCCAAATATTTTTCATATCTTCTTCTGTATCCTTACTCCCACTGCTCAAGCCCACAGCCTTGTCATTTGTCATCAGTAAGGCCATAACCTCCCCCGAACTGCGGGGGCTTCTCTCCAGCTCATCTTCCATACCGTGGATAGAGACATGGCTGAGACACGTTCCAAACACAGAAGTGGAGGCCAGCTCTCTCTGACTGTCAGCATAGACGTTCTGTCCTTTGAAACATCCCCTGGTTGAGGCATGACTGTCTGGTGAAAAACGCAGCTTTGCATCTGAAGGGCTTGTGCACCTGTGCCACATCCAATGGTGACTTGGCTTTGCTTCCGTTCTTTCATCTGTTCGTCTAGGGTAAGGCTTCCTTCCTCACCAGACTGCTGTGGGGATGAGACGCGATGGGTGGCAAAGCTGTTTCCAGCGTGGGGCTGTCCTCTTGCATTGCTCTTTGCTGTGGTGACTTCCCATACTTTCTTCTCAAGTGGCGAGAGGAGGGAGCAATTTTGTTCCCCAGGGTACATTTGGCAATGCTTGGGGACATTTTTGATCGCACAACGAAGGGGTGGCTCTGGCATTTAGCGTGTAAACTCCAGTCATCCTATGACGGACAGAGCAACCCCTCACAACGAAGAATTATCTGGACGCACATGTCAATAGTGTCCAGGATGAGGGCCTCTGTTCTAAGATCTGTGTGAGGTGGTGAAAGTCACTACTCGAAGGGTGTTATTTGTCAGTCATGGAAATGAAAATGTTTCTAAAATTGAGGGCCTTTAAAAGGGGGCTGCCTTGTCTGGTTTTCATCCCCCTTACTCCCTGGTCATGATATATTATTGGATCTGTTAGCCCCACAAGGCACTTGAATTTGTTCCCCTGTGTGAACTTTCCTTCCCCAAATAGATAGTACCTTACTCGAGGGAAGGAACCTTTCTTTGCCAAATTAACGTTTGTCTGACTGAAGAGACGTTGACCCTTTGAAAGGCGATATCCCATACGTGTATGTCATGACGGAGGCCCAGGGTCCACCTCCTTCCCAAAGTTCTCAGTGGAACTCATCCTTCTTTGACTTTCTTTGGGTTTAACTTCTGAATAGCTCAGCCCAGTTACACACAGGAGACCTCAGAGTTACAGACGCTCAGCTTCGGAACATCCTCGTATGGGAATAGTGTTGAGGTCCCTTGGGAAGCTAGAGAGGGAAAGGCAGCTTCCAAGGCACCTGGTTCAACTGTTGTTGCATCTTCGGCCTTCGTTGATCCCTAAGGGTCCATCGTTGTCATCCTCTGTGCTTCTAGGGTCTTTGTGTTTATTTCTCATCAATGGCCTGATGATTGGTGGGCCTATGGGAGGATGATTAGGGGGACAGAATGTTCTCTAGGTTACCTCCCTTTCTTTATAACATTAGAAGAGAACACTTTTTTTTTTGACATAAAGAATGTTGAACACTTGTTTCTTAATACATCTTAAATCAATATTATAGAAAAAAGGAAGAATTTCTGGGTCCAGGGAGGCATACAGGGTCTGGCTGGCTGGTCAGAGGGAAAGGCGCATGAGACGTTAGATGTCGCCTCAGAGCAGGAGCTAGCGAAGTGGTGGCCATATTTCATTAGACATGAGGGATTGGAAAGCCACTGGGGAGAGGGAAGGAACAGAAAAGAGAACATGCTAAGATTATGTTGGCTGTGTGTCTTCCTCACCATGGTCCCCTCTGCTACTTGTCTTTGAACACATTCAGAATAAAAGCCCATGAAGGAAAGAGGTAGGTTCCTTGTCCTAGTCCATTAGGACTGCTGTAACAAAAGAAATTTATTTCTCATAGTTCTGGAGGCTGGAAGTCCAAGATCATCAGGATGCCATCATGGCTGGATTCTGGTGAAGCCCCCCCCCTTTTTTTTTTGAGTTGCCGATGGCCAATTTCAAGCTGTGGCCTCAAAGCCTATTAACTCTCTCCTTCTGCATTGTCCTGTCCATCCATCACCTGAGGTCTATTTGCATGTCCCTCCCCTGGCCCAGCCTCATGGCCATTCAGTGGTGGGAAGGACTAGTCTCTTTGCTGTCCACCTGCTTCCAGCCTGGCTTGCCGTAGCACAGACTTCTCTCTGTTTCCAGTGGCAGAACTAAGGGCTTTCTCTCTTACACGATGCAGCCGATGTGGCTACAGCAGAACTGGGATGGTGGTAATACAGTCCACCTGCTCAGGATGTCCATGTGCCAAGTGCTGTTCCAAGCACTCAACCCGTGGCCACTCATCTCATCGGCACCATGGCTCTATGACGTGGGTGCCTCTAGTTCTCTGAGTTTTCTATTTTGGAAGAGAAGACTGAGGGGAATAGAATTTAAGAGAACTTGTCCAGGATTATATAGTCAGTGGTAAAACGAAGATTCAGAATCACTTTTTCTCTTTAAGAGGTTTTTCTTCACTTTTGAAGACTTGGGGTGAGAGGGGCATTTGCACAGAGTCACAGATTAAAGAACAGCAGCTCTGTGGTTTGGAGTGGCATTTAAGCTTGAATCTTGTCCATTCATTCATTCACTCAGGAATACATTAAAGAAATTTTGATTGATGTTGCCGGGCGATATCCTAGGTTCTGGGGTCACAGCTTTAAATTCAGATGTCAAGTTCTTTGGTCTTTTATGGGTTTTTCTTTCTTATGGGGGAAGATAGACAATACAAGGCAATACATTTAAAAGCTGGTAATAAACATATAGACAATTGAGCTGTGTGACATGATAAAGAGCGATTGGGTGGTCAGGAGAAGCCTATTTGTGGCAAAGTGCTGAAAGCCTAGTAGGAGCCAAGTGCAAGGAGATGGAGGGGTAGGAGGGAGGGTGGGTAGACTTTTTGGCAGAAGGAGTCATCAGTGCAAAGGTCCTGAGGTAGGAAGCAGCTGAGTACATTTGCAAACAACATGGGTGAAACACAGCAAAGGAGGTAAGTGAATCCAGAGGATGTCAGGGAGGAATGTCAAGTCCTGTAGTCCTTTGTAGGCCGATGTAGAGAGCTTTGGTTTTGTTCTCAGCTTGATGGGAAGCCATCGGGATATTTTAAGCAGAGGAGTAATGTGATGATCTCATTCTTGTTTCTGATAGCTCACTCAGCCTGCAGGTGGGGGATGGACCATCGTGGGCAAGGGAGGAAGCAGGCAGTGCAGAAGAGAGATGAGGAGGGCTGGCACCTCCCACTTGAATGGTGAGGATGGAGAAGGAGAGAAGCAGGACTATATCCTGAAGGCTCAGGGGGCAGTGCTCACTGAAAAGAAGCACTGTCATTACCAGACTTGGAGCTTTCCATCAGGGCAAGGTGATGAAAGGGGTCATACAGAGAAGTCAGGTTCCTTTCCCGTACATTGGCATTCCTGTGGATGGCCACCCAGCCCCAAGAGGGGCTGTTTTCTGTTGCAAAGGTTCTGACTGTAAAATACTGGCACTAACTCATGTTAATAGGCAACCAGAGACAGAGCCATAAACCAGAGCAGGCTCGTGGAAGAGACGGAAGCGGCAGGGTCCAGACCATCACTTCAAAGATGAGCATCGCCCCATGCACTGGGGGGCCCCGCCATAGTCCATCACTCTGTAAAATCGCTGCAAGTTGCCGTGAAATATTCTCCCTGAGTGTATCTACCGTTCTCCATCTCCCTTCTCGTTCATCCGCACTGGGCCCCGTCGCCTTAACGTCTCTGGCTCCGTCGGAGATGTGTTGGGGATTTCAGAAATATGCTTATTATTAGGTTGCAAAAAAATGAGGAGTCTGGCCGGGGAAACACAGGCAAGGTGACTGCACGAGGTGCTGCTGGGTCAGGGCCTGAGATTCCGGCTTTCCCTGATGAATAGTCATGGCCGTGAGTTTGTGTGGGGACTCATCAGCAGGTCTCATCTGTCTTGAGATATCCTGACAATGCCCTCCCCCTGGCCTCCCCCGAAGAGGCACATGGGGCTTCCAGCAAATGCATTGTGCAGCTTTTGGGGTTTGCAGAGGCAAGCACGTGCTCATAACTCGGCGAGGAGTAGGTCCCGGGCTAAGCTTCGACTCTAATGTAAAGTGGGGCAGTTCACAGCTGAGACTCCGTTCTCTCCTCATTATGCCAGAAGTTGGGCACAGGGTGCAGTTTTATTTTTTATCTATTTTCTGATTATCAGTTAGCAATTGGTCATTGCAGAAAATCTGGGGAATTCAGAAAAAATTCAGTGGTTCAGAAAAATGATTTCCTGTTATCCTACTATCAACAGGCAAACCACTTTTTGTTTTGCATGTTTCCTTCTGGATTTAAAATTTTTTCCTTTACACTTTTTTAAAAAAATGGAACTGAGATTATGTTGTATGTGTGATTCTTTTTATCCCTCATTTTCCCACCTACCTTTATCTCAGAAATCTCTTTCCATCGTATTAAACATTCTCGGTGACACATTCCTTTAGTCTCCAAATGTATGTACATCGTCAAGCCCATCCCGGCATCGAGGATATACTGGTGATCAACGTAAACGTGGTCTCAATCTTAGGGAATCTTTAGTTTGGCAACAATACGAACATTTTCATTTATTCTTACTTCATTGTTTTTGTTTTATCTTTATGAAGGTTTTCTTTTCCCAGCCATCAGAAAGCTAAGATCCATATAAAAGTGCATTAGTGGAAAGAACCCCAGTGCATTTATTTAACCTGTTTTGGCATCTTATGGCTGATTAACGTCCCCCCCCCCCCCCAAAAAAAAATCACTGTGCTCCTTTTACAGATGAAGAAATGGCCATGGAGAAGGGATCATGTTTCATGGTGAAGTAGGGATATAGATAGACCTTCTCGGTCTAAGTCAAGGTGCCATTCTTTCTTTAAATTAATACTACTTGAGCGACTACCATGTGCCCAGTGTGTTACTAGCCTATGATCTGAGCTGTTGTAACTGCAAACAACGTGGGTAAACTCATTCCTGCCAAAGTGCTGGCTGACAACAGCTTAAGCTTTAAGGAGTTTCCGATTTAAAAACCTTTCCCATCCCGGTACAAAGTCAAGGCAGTCGGAAGGAGAAACTCCTCAAGCTCTTTTTAATCTGGCCTATTCTCTGATTCATACATCCACCAATTTTCTTCTTACCCCAACCTAGATTATCTAAGAACCTGGGCTTTGAAATCAGGCCACTTGGATTCAAACGGCCTACGTAATTCTTCTCCATAATTAACCACGGGGATTTGGGCACGTCACTCAGTCTCTCTGAGCCTATGTCCTCATCTCTAAAATGGAGATTATAATGAAAGCTCCCTCATAGTTTGGGTCGTGAAAATTACATGTAATAATACATGTAAGTACATAGCATACTTCCTTCCCAGAGCATGGTTAAACACTCAAAAATACATTCTCTCACTAGGTAGCCCTTGTTATTCTTATCGTGGGCAAGTCGAACATGTTCACTTAGTGATTGACAGTACTGAGATACCATGTGCTCAAAGGGAGCTGGCCTTCTTCTTTACAGCCTTGGAAGGAGGTGGTTATTATTATTCCTCTTTAATACATGGAGGAAATGAGATATGGAGAAATTAAGCAATTAGCTCCGCTTGAAACCAGATCTGTTTTAGGCATAATACCATTTACAGGGGATTTCCCAGATTGGCGAGTAGAGATAACACCCTCCTCCACAATGCCTGCAATTCTGGGTGATGTTGCAAAGGAGAGAAAGATCCTGTGGTTTACCAGATGTTCCCTGCAGGAATCATTGGCTCCAGCAGAGTAAGGAGTTACTGCTAGAAAGGTCGCTGCAGCCGTATGTGTTCTCAGTGAAGCCAGGTATCAGTGAGAGGGACAGACAGGTGGTGTCCTGCTTTGGGGAAGCTGACCCCATGGTCACAGTGAGACTTTGGTAATGCACTTAAAAATATGTTTTACACGAATAACTTGATGATGTGTCAACAGGTTAATAGCTGCTGGGGTTGTACCCCTCGGTGGTTATTGAGGGACATGGGTGGGGGCAGCATTATAGGGAGGAAGTAAAGGTGATCCATGGCAAAACCTGCCTTTTGTCCCCTGGACCAAAATTTGCCATCACAACACAGCAGCTTGGGCATAGCACTCTCAACTGATGGTGAGTCTTACCACAGTGCTTCCCAAGCAGCAAGTGGCCCTCCCTTGAATTGGTCTCTGCCATCCCTGGCAGGAAACCAGGAGAAGGAAGAGTCAATGCAATGTCTCTCTGGGATAAACAGAACAGCATTTGTGCACTATTGCTATAGTGGTCCTTGTTATCCTGCGTTTCCTATGACTGAGCCTATGTCATTTGACTTCTGGAGAATGCACAGGATTCTTCTGCAATCAGAATCAGAACATAATTTTTAGTGGGGTGAGGGTGGGGGGAAGGGGCAGAGGGAGAGGAAGAGAGAGAATCTTTTTATTTTTTTACTGTTTGCCTTTTTTTTGCATTTAATTTAATTTATTGTTTTAATTTTCAATTAGCTAACATATAGTAGTTCAGCATTAGTCTTTGATGTAGTGTTCAATGATTCATCAGTTGCGTATAACACCCAGTGCTCCGAGAGAGAGAATCTTAAGCAGGTTCCATGCTTAGTGTGGAGTCTGACTTGGGACTCGATCTCACAACTCTGAGATCATAACCTCAGCCAAAATCAGGAGTCAGATGCTTAGCTGACTGAGCCATCCAGGCGCCCCCATAATTTTTAGTTTCAATGACAACAAACAATAACATGTTTATAATTCGTTCTTTTCCCCATGCACACAGCTGTGAATGGGCTCTTGGCCCCTGACAGTCAATCCAACATACTTCCCATACCCTACTGATGTTTTTGGCTTTAAGAAGCTCTTCAGTACCAGGAAAGTTTTCAGCTGGTGGAGTGCGTCCCTGGGAGCTGCTCAAGGGCTATTCTGCAATGAGCTACCTAGGAGTTGAGGGTTTCTATGGGGTTTAACCATCATTTACTGTCTGTGCACATCCTTGGGCTTGTCTCTTGGCTGGAGCCAGGGAATTACAGATGAAACACTCATGGCCTTTCTTCAAGTGAGGCTCACAGCCTAACAGTGGAGACGGAAACAGATAGAGAAAGAGAATGTGTCCAGCTGGGCTTGGCAGAGAGGCTGTGGGAACAGCCAGGAGAGGGCTTTAAACCCAGCTTTGGAATCAGAGAAGGCTTCTTGGAGGAGGAGATGGCTTTATCTTATCATACAGCATGCCATATATTCAGTCAACAAATACTCTTGAGCCCTCACAATATGCCTGGCCAGAGGCTAGGTGCTGGAGACCCAGCAGCAAACAAATCAGACAAGGTTCTTTGCCCTCACGGAATTTCTAGTAGAATCTTGAGGAAGCACAGAGGAATCTCAAGGAAGAAAGACGAAATTTGAGGGGGAAGAGAGAGTGGCATTAAGGTAGAGAGAGCTGAAAGGACAGAGGAAATGTTCTGCATCGTGTGTGCAGGGAACTAAAGGACTTTCAATCAATACTGGGATTGACACACTGGGAGTATCTAACCATAGAAGGGATTTCTGCAACATGCAGACAGTTAGAGAGGCTTTTCAGCCTCGCTAGATCTGATTATATTTTTCTTTCTTATTCCCTACATGTAGTTGTCTCTGTGTTTAGAATGGTGCTCAGTACCCAGTAGATGGTCAATGCATTCTTGTTGAACCATTAAATGAATTAACGCTGGGCCGAGCTGAACACTGGTCTTTGAGTAGATGATGCCAGTTCCAACTCTTGCAGAGAGCAAAGCAAAATCATTCTTTAATAATTAATGAGTCTCTGGGCTGAACACTGAATTAGATCTGATCTCAGCCACATAGCTGGCACCCTCCTTTCAAATCTAAAATGTTAAACGCAGGCATAGATTTGCAGAGTTCCAAGTTGATTTTTATTGCTAGAGCAACTGAGTGGGGCTGGGAGTAACTTTCTAAGATGTCCCTGAGGTCCAGAATATTCACAGAATGGAAAAAACTGGGTGTTGATATCATTCATTCATTCTGCAAGCATTCTGGGGGAGCAGTGGTGTGAGATGCTGTAGTAGATCTTAATCCTTGGGGTATCCTTTCCTTGGGAGGACTCCCTGTGCCTCCCATCCCTTCCCAAGAGCTTACCCTTCCATCTCTGTGCTACGTCTGTCCTTTAGGTCTGTTCTGATCTCTTTTGTCATTATATTTTCCCTTCTGTATCCGCCCTTAGACTGTGAGCTTCTCCGGTGCAGGCTCTCCATCTTATTCAACTTTGATTCTTCAGTGGCTGGGAAGACTCTGAAACATTCAGCTGAAGACTCACGATCCAGCAGGGGACACAGGCATTGAAAACAGTAATGCATCAGGATGTTTCAAGGGCTTGTGGGCTCTCAGAACAGTATGGGACTGGGAGGAGAGGATGCCTGGGTTTGCCTGGGTATTGAATGTTGTGAAGATATCACACAAGAGGCAACATTCAAGTTGGGAGATGAAGATGATTTTGCTGGGGGAAAGAAACAAGGTCCTGTGAAACAAAAGGAGGCGTTTTGGAAGGAGCACTGGGGTGTTTAGGATACTCCTGCTGGTTTGACACCCCCTGTTGTCCTGTGGGTCTGGGACAGATGCTTGCAGGATTGTGCTGGAAGCAGCAGACCTGAGGTTGACATTAGTTCTCACTCCCCAGTATTTCTGACAGCCCATTTTACAGCTGGGGACCCTGGGGCTGCAAAAGGGGAAATATGCAGGAGGAACAGAGCTGGCTGCAAATTGCCGATTTCATACTCCTGCCCTCAAATGTAGCTGCCTCTTGTTGCTGTGTTCTCTTGCCAGATGGAGTCTTGGAGTTTCCTGCAGGTGGGGAGAGGATTTCCTTTTGGACGATGTTCAAATAAGTCAGACATGCTTCCTTATCTACTGCTGGTGTTGAGAAGGACCCAGCTGGGCCCTTGAGTTTCCCAGATATGTCTAAACAGCAAGAGAAGACCTGGTCTCCTCTAATCATAAAGATTCTCTTTCTTTCTCTTTTTTTCCCTCTTTCTCTCCTTTCTCAGGTTTACATTAAAATTAGACAATTCTGCATTGAGTGGGACCAGGGCCTTAGTATAGGGTCAAAAATACCGGAAATGAGGAGGTTTGGGGTGGCTGTAACTGGGGGAATTGTGTTTCTAGCTGGCTGTTTGTCAGACTCCTGGCTGCCCTCTCCATAAATGCACACTTTATATCACACACACACACACACACACACCATATTGCATATTGGTCCAGGGTTGTTCTTGGAAAGGAAATTAATATGCAAATGAAAATGCAAATTGAATTATGCAAACAGATATGAAAATAAGACAGTAAGAAATAGTTTAGCGGAGCGTGCCCTCCCCCATCCTTAGCAGAGGTGTTGTATCGCCCAAAGTAGCAGGAGCGAAGGGCTTTGATTCTTATCAAACTCCAAATAAGAATCTTATTTTCAAAGTCTTTCCTTACATCATCCTGATCTAGTCCTCTCCCCAGCGGCAGGGCCATGAGAGAATGCCTTCATCTGCTGGGCACTTAATATTTTCCAGGTCTGTTCTGGGACCTGGCGATTGTCATCTAATGCAACACTCACCACAACACTAGGAGGAGTGTACAGTTATCACCGTTACACAAATGAGGAAACAAGAGCCCAGGGAAGTTAATGGGCATTTTCCAAGGTCACTTGGCCATGAACAGGCAGATCTGGAATTTGCATGTGACTTGATAAATGGACATGGCCAATGTCCTGTTTCTCTCTCCATTCTTTTGGTTCTGCTGCCACCGTAGTTAGGCTCTGCTCTTCTGTCCCACTGATATCTCTGCGGCTGGAGACTATAGCTGTCTTTGTTCATATCCAGTGCGGGCGAGAGAAAATCTGCAGGAAAAGTGAAGGGAACTTCTGCTTCCCAGAATCCCCAGCAGATGTCTCGCTGACTGAGGCACACATGTGCTCATGGATGAAAGCCCATGATTCAAAATGGGGGAGTGGTGGTCCCACTTGGAAATCGGGATCCTGTTAGAAAAAGGAAGGAGGGCTTGTTGTGTAGGCAATCACAGGTGTCTGCTAAGGGTATCTGGAAGATTCCAGTAGTGGAATGCATCTTCGGAAATAAAAAGTAGTGGCCGATTGAGTATTTATTTATTTATTTATTTATTTTTAAAGATTTTATTTATTTATTTGACAGAGAGAGACAGCCAGTGAGAGAGGGAACACAAGCAGGGGGAGTGAGAGAGGAAGAAGCAGGCTCCCAGCGGAGGAGCCTGATGCGGGGCTCGATTCCAGAATGCCAGGACCACGCCCTGAGCCAAAGGCAGATGCTTAACGACTGAGCCACCCAGGCGCCCCTATTTATTTTTTAATGAAGTATAATTAACATACAGTGTTACATTAGTTTCAGGTGTACAATATAATGACTCTACAATTCTATACATTTCACCATGCTCATATGATAAGTGTTCTCTGAATTCCCTTTACCTATTTTCCTTCATCCCCCTGCCCACCTGTCCTCTGGCAACCACCAGTTTGTTCTCTTTATTGAAGAGTCCAGGTTTTTTGTCTGTCTCTTTCTTTTTTAAAAAAGGTTTTATTTATTTATTTATTTGAGAGAGAGAAAACACAAATGGGGGAGGGGCAGAGGGAGAGGGGGAGAGAGTATCTCAAGCAGACCCCCCGCTGAGCATGGAGCCCATGCAGGATTTGATCTCACAACCCTGAGATCATGACCTGAGCCGAAAGCAAGAGCCGGTCACTCAACTGACTGAGCCACCCCGGCGCCCCGTTTGTCTTTTTCCTTTGTTCGTTTGTTTTGTTTAGCGGGCGAGAGTGACACCGTATAATCCTCAATGACATAAACTACTGTGAATAAATTAACCCCTTTTGACTAATGTATTAGCTTTTCACATTACAAAATATTCTCATAATGCTTACTTTACTGCCGTCTCATGGTGTTACTCTGACGCAGGTCTTACTCTCTCGATTTCACATGGTAAGAGGGAAAGTCAGGAAGCGGGTGGTAGAAACTCAGACGGAGATCTTTAGGCCCCTTCACTGGTCTTTTCTCTAAAACACTGATGTTTAAACACTGGAAGTGCTTTCTAGTCAGTCCAAAACTGATATGAGTGGCTGATCATAAAATAATGCAGTGTGAAAGCCAGCTGCCCCTCCTCTTCCAGGGAACATTCGGGTGTGTTGGGAGCCAGCGTGGCATGCTAGAAAGAACACAGACTCTGGCTGCAGGGGGCCCTGGGCCCCGGAGGCGGGTGAGGGGGGGAAGGCGGTGATGGTGATCTTGGGGTGGGGGGCTCTGGCTCCAACACCTGTGGGCTGTGTGCCCCAGAGCAAGCTACTGGATCCCTCAAACTGGGGTTCCTCATCTTGTGAATTGGAAGTGACCATACCCACCTCACGGACTGTTTGGAAGGAACACGCAGAATATTGAGAACTCAGGAAAGTGTCTGCACAGTGTAGACACCGGTGAAATGTATAAACTGAGGGTGATCGTCTCCATTTGCCTGGGGCTGAGGAGGTCCCTGGGTTGGGGCATTTCCAGTGCTAAAGATGGGCAGTCTCGGGCAAACCAGAACGACTCAGTCATCTGGGTGATATCAGTGATTTGAGATGGCTGGGGAAAAGAAATGCCTCTAGTCTTTGGTTAAACGATTGGGTTTAAAATCAGAAAGGATAAGCCCGGACGCTCCATTTTCGCCATCTGACTGTTGACGGCTGGATTAGCGAGCAGAGAGGCTCCCGGGCTTGAATGAGACACTGTGGAGGAACCTAGTCCTGCTGGAGGGGGTCTGAATAATTAGGAGGTCCTTTGCAGGTGTGAAACTTTCCTGACCTGGGAGCAGAACTCTGGAGGGTAGTTAGGCTGCTGACCTTGACAAGTCCTTTCCGTCTCTGGGTCCCCGTGTCCTTTTTGGGAAAAAAAGGGGGCAAAACTGGAGAACAATAACAAGATCTATCTGTCTAGTTCTTCATAGTTCACAGGTACATTTCGATATCACTAGATCATGCGGTCTATACTACAGTTCAGCAAAGAAGCTATCGTTACCCTCAGCGTTTGTTGTCCCAGTTCACAGATGTGGAGAATGAGGCTCAAAGGAGAGAAGACATCTTGCCCAAAGCCACACAGCCAAGAAGTGATCCTGATGGAACTCAAGCCTGGAATTTCTGACTCCAGAGGCCATTTTCCCCCATGACGCCTCTCTTTCTAGCTGCACACGAAGACCCCTTCCTGCTTCACGGTCTCATCACACTGAAACCCAAATGTTTTACTGTTAGTCTGAGGAATCAAGTACCACGAAGTCAACGTCTTGAACTAAGTGCCTTGGCTAAATGTCTTTTTGGGGGCACTGTCCACCTTCTGTCTGTTCTTTCCAGGCGCAGGCTAAATTTGGCAAGACTTCCTTCCCCTCATCAGGAAAAAAACAACAGCTCTAGCCTCTGTAGAACAAGAAAGCAAGATGTTTTTAGGGTCAGCGGCTGCTTTGAGTAGAAGTTAGCAGAGTGAACACAGCTTGTGTAAGTGGAGGCTGTCACTCTGGCAAAGTTTTAATTTAGCAGAAAAGTTAACTACTCATGTACACGTGGTACACTTTCTCTCTCTTTTCCAGCACATGTGTGCATGTGCACATGGGCGAGCACACGCACGCACACACACACACACACACACACACACACACACACACAAGCAAAGAATCCAGAGATCCAAAGAATCCTCTGGAAAGGAGTTAATTGGTTCTAAAAACACCGCCATCAACAAAAGCAGCAGCACACGGGACCAGGCTTCTGAAAAGTCAGCAGGAAGTCTTGCCCATCAATTCTTAGTTGCAAAGTAAACTTGTATTTCAGTACAACATGTTTTACAGTGCCATAAAAGAGGAGAGTCGATAGCTCTATCTAGTATCGATGGAACCAAGAAAATCCTGATTCTGTATTGTTTGAAGGGCAAGGGAATACGAATAGTTACCCTTAATAAAGTAGTTGAAAATCTTAAGGGGCGCCTGGGTGGCACAGCGGTTAAACGCCTGCCTTTGGCTCAGGGCGTGATCCCGGCGTTATGGGATCGAGCCCCACATCAGGCTCCTCTGCTATGAGCCTGCTTCTTCCTCTCCCACTCCCCCTGCTTGTGTTCCCTCTCTCGCTGGCTGTCTCTATCTCTGTCAAATAAATAAATAAAATATTTAAAAAAAAAAAAAAGAAAATCTTAAAAGTAGGACTTGTGCTTTTGCCCAAGAAGACTGAGGGGGACAAAGTGATGTATATAATGCCTGATTACCTCCTCCGTGAGTACATAAACCCTGGAAACAGAGACAAGATATTATTATTAGAAAATTTTGAGGTGCCTTGTTTTCTCCAATTCTTCACAACCACCAAAACTTTGAGGGTCGTTAATTGAAAATATTGATTTGTGCAAGACTGGATTTCAGACACTAGTGATTTGGTCTGAATGGGGAAAGGGGACCAGGCTCAAGCAGGGTTTCTGTTAACAGGACTCCAAGTTCGACATGGGGGGGCCACCTAGATATATCTCCAATACATCCATTTCTTCCCATCACCCCTCTACCAAGGCCCCAGCTCAAGAGATCATTGTTTCCCGGGTCAGCTTCCTGTTTTATATTCTCCCTATGCAAGCAGAGTGGCTTTTGCAAAATGAACAAGGAGGGACTCTCTCTGGACTGAAAGCTTTGCCAGTTTCTCATTGACTTAGAACAGAGCCTGCGCTCCCATAAAAGGCTGTAGGCCAACCCCCTGCTTCTCTTCCTTCCCCTCTCATTTCTCTTTCCACTTTGGCCTTGTTGATGTCCCTTTCATTCTTGAAATATACTGTTCCCTCTCTTGCTTCTAGGTCTCTGTACGTGACTCTTCTAAGGAAATGTTCAAGTTGGATCTATGCAGGTTATACATGGATGGACTTGAAATGGTCAACTAGACTTTTTGATTGCAGTCATGGATGTATGGTGAGGAACAGGGCAAGTGGCGCTCTGCTTATCAAGTGATTTTAAGCCAACTTCTTTCTCTCCTTAAAAATATTTCTTGGTTCATGTAACTAGGCAGGCGGCTGACTTCATGCATAGATAAACCCAGGCCTCTCATTAAGTTCACTGTATCATTTACTACTTTTGAGGGTGAAAGGAAATTCCATTAATTATTACATCAGAGCAACAGGTAAAAACTGAGATAGTCCCAGTGATTGGAGAAGTATGCCTTTGGAATACTCTTTTGCTCGCTCTCTCTTTCCTTCTGCTTTTCTCTTAGACCATATTTTCAGTTAGGCTGCTCCCACAAAGTGGCTATAATCTACCCTAACCATGCCTTGGTTATTGTGGCCACAGTGAGGGGTGCTCTGGTTAGCCAGGCCTGGTCACCTGTCCACCCCTGGAATCACCCCACCTGAATGACAGACACTGTGAGTGGGGGTGGGGTGGTTCCTCATACTGGAAATCAGGTGCTTGTCCCCTCGTAGAGGGAAAGGGTGCTGGGCAATCAGGACAATAAACGTGAACACGCCTCTGGTGGCTGTGGTGAGGCATACAAAAAAGGCGTAGTAACATTACAAAAGAAATGTTGCACATTTTGATGACTTCTATAAAGTGGGAGAGTCTTTGGTTCCAAATAAAACGCTTCAAGGTTCCATAAAAAGCCAGCAATGGTTCATGAGAGGGCAACCCTGGTGCGGGGTGTATGGGAGCTCTGGGCTAACTTTGTGATTTTTCTGTAA
Source organism: Ursus arctos (assembly GCF_023065955.2). Classification (NCBI taxonomy): domain Eukaryota; kingdom Metazoa; phylum Chordata; class Mammalia; order Carnivora; family Ursidae; genus Ursus; species Ursus arctos. The sequence goes on along the minus strand of NW_026623078.1, from coordinate 73,794,641 downwards.
ATCTAAAACTATTCTAAAATGAAAATTTACTTTAAAAATAGTGGCTCGTAGGAAAATGTGTCTTATGACAGCAACTCAGAGGCACATCCCAAAGCTGTCAGAGAAACAAGACAAAGTTGCTTACCTTGTAGGGGAGAGGAAGAGAGAGACTCCATCCCTCATGGTGGCAATAAATATGCGGCACATATATTTGTACAGGGTGCTGGGAAGGGAAAGAACTGAAAAAATTCCGTTTAGTTCACTGTAGTTTCAGAAATTCTCTCTTATTCTGGGGCGCCTGGTGGCTCAGACGTTAAGCATCTGCCTTCGGCTCAGGGCGTGATCCCAGAGTCCTGGGATCGAGCCCCACATCGGGTTCCTCTGCTGGGAGCCTGCTTCTTCCTCTCCCGCTCCCCCTGCCTGTGTTCCCTCTCTCGCTGGCTGTCTCTCTCTCTCTCTCTCTCTCTGTCAAATAAATAAATAAATAAATAAATAAATAAATAAATAAATCTTTAAAAAAAACAAAACAAAAAAGCAATGCTCTCTTATTCTGTACTGTACTTGTCAGAGAAGGCAAAGTGGAGACCCAGGACTTATTCTGCACTCGGGTTATGTTTCTGCATAAATTTGTTAATATCAGCTAAACTGCTTCTTATAATTATGTCACTTCATTATTACATAAACTGATGACATATGAGTACAAAATAAGAATTGATATGTCTTTGAAATTGAACCTAAATGCTCTGGAAAGACTTGATAAAGGCAACTTTTTCATAAAATCACTGTTGAGTTAGGCATGATGGAGACAACTATAAATCATTGGGAAAACATTCAGAGGAATCGACAAGGGATCTGTACTCAGATTTCTTCCCAAGTGCTTGATGTCATTCCACTCCAAGGAAAGATTAGGGTTTGTAGACCATGTGTAATGGGTATGTTTACAGAAGATACATGATTTGATCACCAATCCCTGACCCATAAATGAAAAACCCTTGTCTTTACATTAAAACGTTGGTGACTACCCATCACCAGCCTATCCCATTCCCCCACCCCCTTCCCCTCTGAAGCCCTCAGTTGTTTCTCAGAGTCCATAGTCTCTCATGCTTCATTCCCCCTTCTGAGAGGCTGGTGATGGGTAGTAAGGAGGGCACGTATTGCATGGTGCACTGGGTGTTATACGCAACTAATGAATCATTGAACTTTACATAAAAAAAAAATAGAAATAAAAAATTTTAAAAAATGGTTGGTGACTAAATGAACATTTATATATTTTCAACTAAAATAAAACATGTAAAAGATGTGTATCCATTTTAACAAATTTTTCAATTAACTAGCCAACTTTGGGACCCATTCGTATTGAGTAAAAAGTTCTACTGTGTCAGTGAATTGCAATAAAGAAGAAAAACTTAGTTGTTGAGTTCTTTCTGACTTACAAAAGCTCTCCTGGATGTGGTACCTTTTCTCTGACTGCAATTAACCTGAAGATCTGTGTGTTGTTCTTGACGGCATGAAGCAGACATTTAGAGACATAAGGGAATTATGGGTTTGTAAGAAATAAATGTCCATGTTGTTTACAATTCCTCTATCCTTATTATTTAGAAAGTGTATTGTTCCTCCCAAATGAGTCCGTTGAAATAAGAAAAATAGACTACCTGAGCTGATGTGTATGTCATAGACGAGTGCAAGTCACAAAACTCCCACTGCTTTTGTGCTTTTAGGAACTTGCTGCCCTAGGCTTGGTTCTGGATTGGACCCAATATGTCCAAATTTTTTGGTATGGATCACTCACTCTGCAGGTCACCTGTTACAGAACCCTTTTATGCCACCCCTCACACTCCTGACTATTAATTGTGCTGACTCTCTCCCCCCTTCTCTCTTGCCACCGGTGAGAGGTCCTTAGATAGTATGTGCTTCTTTGAAGAAAGGTCTGGATTTGCTGCTCTTGAAATAGCAGCACCTTAGCAAGACTATTTCCTATGCATATACTTTTTGTTTGGTTTATAAGTGTTTGCACATACATTATCTCATTTGAGCCACGTAACAAACCTCTTAACTTCCCTTTTACAGTTGAGAAACCCGAAATTCAAAGGCTGGAAGTAATTTGTTTGAAATTCCTTAATGAGGAATCGGAAGACCCGGTGTTTGGTTTAGGAACTTCTGATTTCAAACCCAAAGCTTCTTTCTGAATTCCCAACGCAAACATGAGGTATTCTGGTTCATTTGTTCCTTTTGGATTACTCACATCACACAAATCTTTCATTACCTTTTATTAATTCACTCAATGAAGAGTTTATTGAGCATTAATTGTACGTGAAGCAATTGGCTAAAAATAGATACACGTTATTTGAAAAACCCAGAAGCCCCCTTCTGGGGAGGGTTGGGGACAGAGATGTGACCACAAACAATCTCACACACTTGAGGTTCACCCTTGAAACTCCCCATCTGTGCTTTTCACATGCGTCCCCCATAGCCCGCGAAGCCTGGAGAAGCATCAATAGCCGTGTTAGCATGCACAATTATCAGTAAGCAATATGATGCTGTGAACATGTGCTCCTGATAATTGCCACCATTTCCCACGGAGTGAGCGTGTATTTATTTACCACATTATTACTGCAAAGAATGTGTGTGATTTTACTGGTAACTATGTAATTAACTTGTACCTCACTGGGTTATTTTAGCTAGAGCTGCATCTGGTGACTTCTAAGGAGCTGTTAGGAAGAATGCAGAGGACGCCTTGCGGTTCTGTCCGCGAGAACGCTTCTACGTTGAGCGTATTTGTCATTGATTATCTTTGAGCCAACTGTTGGTGTCCATTTCAATATACTGTGGGCTCGTGCCAGAGAAGACGTGCTTCAGTATAAAACGTCACTTCTTCTCTGCTGATTCCATAAAAACTGCTTTCCACCGATCGTATTACTCTCCTCATGCAAATATCTGGTGGATTTGCTCAAAATAAAACAACAACCCTACCTCTCCTTTAAGTACTTCATAAGCGGTGAGGTTTATGAGGCAGTTTTATGGATGTGTAACTTAGCCACCCTGGAATGGGGCTCTTTGCAGGGCCCATTTTTCAGCGTCTTTGCTTTACATATCTATCTGAGTGACTGAACTCTTTCTATTATTCCTTTGATGTGTATGTCTCATGTAATATATTTTTTAAAGATTTTATTTATTTGAGAGAGAGAGAGAGAAAGAAAGATCATGAGCGAGTGGAAGGAGCAGACTCTTTGCTGAGCAAGGAGCCTGATGTGGGGATTGATCCCAGGACTCTGGGATCATGACCCGAGCCAAAGGCACACGCTTAACTGACTGTGCCACCCAGGCGCCTCTGTTTAATGTAAGATTGCGATCATCTAGAGCATTGGAAAGAAGAGAAAGGCTCTGCCCTTTTTTCTATTTTACTAACTTAATGGCCATTAACATTTGGTATATTTCCTTCCAGTCTTATTTCTTGCACACTTGTGATTAAAAAAAAAATTGTCAGTAACCACATAGGCAGAAAATTTGATAATCTTTTTTTCACTTGTTGCTCTATCTTTATTTTCTTGTATTCCAACAGAGTCTTAGGAAAAAGCCTTTTGAAAGAAAACAGATAAGCACTTTCCCTATGTCTCTGGAGAAGTATAGTTTAAAACTCTGGACTTCCACATCAAACAAATGTAAGAGGACTCTGAGAGGTAGAGGAAAGTAGGCCGACTGGTTAGGGACCTCAGGACTCAGGGAATGACATGGCAATGAATTCTCTGGATTTACTTTTTTGCCTTGTATCTCCCAGACTGGGCGCTGGAGAAACTGGCATCCTGGAAATGCCAATGCATTCAGACAAAAAGTCCCCAAGGAAAGACTGCTTTCTCTAAGAAAGGGCAGCCTAGCAAGGAAGAAACTTTTAGATGCTGGTTACCAAATACTACAAGAAAAGAGCAGCCTCGTACCACCTTATTAACCAAGGTTGTATGGGGGTCTTGGCTTGTACCCTCACCTAGCTGGGGTGGTGTGAGAGAAGGTTAAGTAGGGACCTGGGACTTCTTGCCTTGCTGGGCAATAATGAGCACCCCCCCCCCACACACCGTGTACTGCCCACTGCCTCCCAGAGTGGTCAGAGGCCGAGGGGTCACCCCCGCCCAGCAGGAAGGAGGACTCCCTCCCTCTTCTTGGGTATCAGTGGAGGATGAGGGGGAATACCTGGATGTCCACTTCCATCCAGCAGAATGAGGTGGTGTCTCCCTTCTCCCTCTGGCGTGGTACCAGAAAAACAGAAGATTTAAATAAGACCCGGAGTCTTATAACCCCCAAATATCCAGGATTCAATAAGAAAAAAAAATCACTTCAAAGAACCAGGAAATTCTTGAATGAACAAAGACAGTCATGAGATACCAACACCTAGATGACTAAGATGTTGGAATTATCTGGCAAGAATTTTAAAGCAGTCATTCTAAAAGTGCTTCGGTGAGCAATGGTGAACACGATTGAAAAAAATAAAAAATAGAAAGTCTCAGCAAAGAAATTAAAGATATAAAGAATACTCAAATGGAAATGTTAGAACAGAAAAAGACATCATCTTAAAAAACAAACAAACAAACAAACAAACAAACAAAAACCCAACCCAACCAAATAAAAAAACCTAAGAACTTGGGGCGCCTGGGTAGCACAGCGGTTAAGCGTCTGCCTTCGGCTCAGGGCGTGATCCCGGCGTTCTGGGATCGAGCCCCACATCAGGCTCCTCTGCTATGAGCCTGCTTCTTCCTCTCCCACTCCCCCTGCTTGTGTTCCCTCTCTCACTGGCTGTCTCTACCTCTGTCGAATAAATAAATAAAATCTTTTTTTTAAAAAAAAACCTAAGAACTCAACAGTAAAATGGAGGGATAGATAAAATAAACAGTATAACTTTAAAATAGAGCAATAGAAATGACCCAGTCTGAACAACAGAAAGAAAACAGAATTAAAATGAAAAAGAAAGAGCTGAGACTCAGGGATGTGTGGGACTAAAGTAAAAGATCTGACATTCATAACATTGGTGTCTCAGAAAGAGGGGAGAAAGAAGGGGGAACTGAGAAAGTATCTGAAGAAATGCTGGCTAAATTTCCCAGATTTGACAAAAGATAAACCTATGGATTCAAGATGCTGAGTGAAACTTGAACAGAATAAACCCAAAGACACCCATGCCAAGATACATCGCAATAAAACTTCTGGGAACTGGGGTCTATGGGTGGCTCAGTCAGTTAGGCATCTGCCTTCAGCTCAGGTCATGGTCTCAGGGTCCTGGGATCAAGCCCCACATTGGGGTCCCTGCTCAGTGGGGAGTCTGCCTCTCCCTGTCCCTCTGTCCCCCCCACTTGTGTTTTCTTTCTCTCTCTCACATAAATAAATAAAATCTTTACAACAGTATTTATTAAAAAAAGAAAACTTCTGGAAACTAAGCTAACACAGAATCTTAAAGTCAGTGACAGAGATCTGACAGTTACTTCTAGGGGGAAACAATACGAATGGCAACATATTTCTCATCAGAAACCATCTCCATGGCGGGAAGGAAGTGGCATGTTGTTTCTAAGTGCTGCAGGCCAGGAATTGTAAACTCAGGATTCTTACTCCGAGACCATATTCTTACAGAACAGCAGGGAAATAAAGATATGCTAAGGTGAAGGACAACTGAGAGAATTTGTCACCGGCAAAGCAAATTCTCTAAAGGAATTCCCCTTAACAGAAAGTAAATGGAAAAGGTAAGAAAGACGGGCTTTCTTTCTTTTCCTGCGAGATCTCAATTAATGGTTGAAGCTAAAACGATCACACTGTCTGATGTGGTTATCAAAGGATGTCAAAGCAGAGATTATTTAAAACTATTGTTTTATTGATGGCAGAGAGTGAAAAGGAGTAAAAGTGGAGGTGTGTGAGTAGGAAGGGGAAGTATAAGGGGGATCTCCGTGGTGAGTGAAGAGTTCTGTGATTGCAATCGTGCTTAGGGGATTTTAGGCATGTGATAACAGGGTGTAGAACTGCACACCTAGTGTACTTCTGGCAATTTCCTGGTTTTGCTCGAGTCTGACATAGTTACATAACATGAGGTGTAACCGTTAGGGAAATCTGGGTGAAGGGTCCACGATACCTCTTTGCTCTATCTCTCAAATCTCTAATTTAGGGAGTTAATAATTATAGATCATGAGTCTGTAATTATTTCAAAATAGAAAGTTTAAAAAAGCAAAGGGGATAGTGAATGGATAAACGAATATTGATGTGTCCATATTAAGAATTCCGCCCAGCAACAGCTTAGATGAATCTCTAATGGGTTATGCTGAATGAAAGAAGGCATGCAAAAGTTTATGTGCCCCTGTGATTCCATTCATGTAATAATCTGGAAAAAGCCAAACCATAGGGAAAGGATCTTAGCAGCGGATTTCCTGGGGTGGAATAGGCTACTCGTGGGGAAATTTTGGGGGTGATGAAAGTGTCCTATATCTGGATAGTGGCGTATATACACAACTGTATACATTTTTCAAAACTCATAAAACTAGCTCCAGTAACTCAGGGTAATAAAAATAAAAGCATCATAATATACTTCACCATACATATAATAATTCAGTGTTTGTGTTGTTTTTCATTTCTTACTATCCCAAACAGTGTGGTCACCAATACCTGTGAGCAAATCACTTCGTTTCCCTGGGTGCTTTGTATTATTCCTGTGGACTCTATTCCCAGAAGTTGTTGCAAGAGTGGATAGAGAGGAGTAGGGGATAAATATTATGAACATTTTTATAGCCTCTGAAAAATAATTACAAAATTAGTTCCCAGAAACGTACTTTCTTGTAACCAGTTTATAATGCCCTAAGAGTATCTGAAAGTCCTTCTTTCTCCACACCCTTGTGGGCAACAGGAGTTTGACGGCTACTGTCTGTTGGTTCTATTTGGTTCAGATATCTCTTCTTGTAATTGAAGGGTTTGTATTTACTTGAGGCTTTATAATTACGGCATATAGGATTAGCTGGGCAGAACTGAACCCACGCTATTTACAGTTCACTAAACATCCCCTTAAACATTCCCGCACATGTATGACAAGCTATAAATACTATTCATTTGTAACTAGAGTGTGTGGTTCTGGTAATTACCACCAATTTTCTTCGCCAGAATATTGGTGACATCCGTAGACAGGAGAATTAGGGAGGTGTCTCTATCCCGGTTCTAGGATGAGCCCCTCCTTTTTATCTTTATTCTTTGTCCTCTGTTTCTCTGTTATTCTCACATTGTCTTCTTGTCCCATTCAACTGCATATCCCTTTCTAGTTTACATTTTAATGACCCCTTGATTTTGGTTTGGGCTGATACATTAGATGAATTCGATGTTCTAAGTGTGGTTCAATCTGTCACAAACTGCTCAAAAAAATACACATTGTGAGATCTAGTATCTTCATCCCCTCTTTTTCTGCTGTTGCAGGGATGCTTTTCCATATTTGCTGCTGTCGGGTATGTGCAATACGTCACCGCAGGGAGGTGTGACCTCCCCTAATACTTTCGTTGCAAAATGGATCTGCTGCAGTGGCCACATTTTGGAGTGACGGGCCATGTTTTATCGCCTCTCCTGGCATTTGGCTGAATGTAAACAACTTTCAGGGAAGCATTACCCTAAGAAAACAATCCCCTACTTCATGAGAAGCCTCCTCCCTTTTTACTTCCTCTCCTGCCCCCACAGATGGGTATGTTTTTGCTTACCCCATGTCATTTAGTTTTCAGATTTCTCTCCGAAGGTGATGCTGACACTCCTGTTTTGCATGTACTTAGCAGGACTACAGAGCCTTTCCCTGTGGGCGCTACCCCTCGAGGTGATCCTCTAAATAGCATGTGACCCAGCTCTGTGGAGATTTGGCCAGTGAGGCGTGACCTGTACTCAGGAGAGATCTCTGCTGCTGTTCCGCTCTGGCCCTGCCTCATTCCCGTGCTAGATTTGAACACCAAACTCTTGATTTCCATTTCTTCCTCTCTCCGCTGTAGTTCCTTGAAGTGTCAGCTCCATTCTGGGCTTTGGGGGATCCTTCAGTGCATAAGAGAGATTTCTGTTCTTACGATGTTTACATGCTAGGGAGGGGAGAGAGAGACAGACCATTAATCCTAAACATTATAAATTACTAAATGATGTTTGATGCGAGAGGTGAATACAATGGGGAAAAAAAAAGTCAAGGAGCAGAACGAGCCCTCAACCGTGTTGGGCCCTGCGATTTTAAAAGGGTTAGTCATGATCCACTTCAGTGACCGCGTGACAGTCCTGATGTCTGTGTGGACAACATCGTGGGCGCAGGACACAGCTGGTGCAGGGGACTTAAGGTGGAATGTGAGTTGTTTGTGGCTGAGTGACGAGGGACAGAGTGGGAAGAGCTGCAGAGGGGTGGTGGGGAGGTCAAATGATGAAGGGCTCTGTAGGCTACCGTAGGACGTAAATGCAGTGCCATTCCTCTCAGCTACAGCCGAGTCGATTTTCATGAGCAGCTTTATTCAATATTCTTTACAAGAACACCATCACTGAACCAGTCGCTGTGGCCTCTGCTGGCCAAATCCTGCTGCACAAATATGCTAGAGACATTCAACCTCGTTTCTAGCAAGACTTGGCATAATTTCAAAACTGTTCAATCAACCCAGTAAATATGAATTAAACATTTATGGTTGTATTAAATATTCGAAAGATAGGAACCAAAACAGTCTATCAAGTAATTGTACATATTTGTGCATTTACAAAATGCATATTCATGAGAGCTATGTAAATATATATTTAGTCATTTCCTCTTCCATGTGAAGAGCCACGGCTGAGCTACAGATGGTAACTTTCTTGCATATAATTATGAGAAATGACACAGTAAACCATTCTGGAGTTGTTCTTAGAAAAAGATCACTGTCTATTTGGCCATTCTGTGAGTTCAGTGCTCTTAGAATTGGGGAGAAGAAAGTTCTAGAACATGCCTGTCCTCGTGGCAATCATTTGAGAAAGAAATGGCAGTGGTCCCTCAGATAAGTACCCTTCTGCACCAGTCTTGCTCCCCATGGGAGTGGCTCTCATGCTATTTTCCGCCAAGAGTCACAAAAGGGAAGATGTTTGTGTGGGGGGCACATCTAGGGGTATGTGCAGTTCCGGTAGTCCAGCTATAGCTCCACCCTTTCTCTCCCACTCGGAAAGCACATTGGATGCTAGCAGTGAGAATGATGATATTTTGGGGTTAATATTTAATTCATTCTAATTTATTCAAAAACATGTCCAACTTTAGTATGGTATCTATAAATAGTAACATGACTGGCACCCCCTCACAAATGCTCATAACAACTCTTGTGGATCCTTCTGCCACATCTGAGGACTCTTTGGATAAGGAGATTGTTGAGAGGGTACATATTCTAATTTTGTCTTTGTTGAAGATCTGATGTGATAATCTTTCTGGAAATCAGAATTTTCTAAAAGGATCTTTATTTCCTAAGGTCCTGAAATTCTTATTAGCACTTGCCAACTCCTTTGCTCCGCCAAGATTCTGTGAGACTCTCCACCGTTCCTCATGTATTTTGAGGAGACTGAGGAGAGGGAGAGGGGAGAGAGAGAGATTGAGTCAAAGCTATAGCTGGGTTTCCATATCCCTGAAGTTTGGCTAGCTAGCCCCACTGCTCTGCATTCTTGAGAGAAATAGGCAGAAATAGAAATGGCACCTACATATACAGACACTGGCTGTCACTGGTTATCACTAGGTGGGGCTTTAGCCTAGTTAGCTAGACTGATATGTGGGTAAACCCTGAGAACTCAGGATGACGCAGACTGGGCATGGGTCAATGTCCCTTGGATTCTCTTTTTTGGAGACAAAGAGATTTTGATTCAATAATAAGTTAGCAGTAAGAAACAACCACTGGAATGGGTGGGCTATGTGGTTACTCAGCTTGAGGTAGGCTCTCTGGATCTTCCCATCTCACTCAGAGCAAATGCTGGAGTCCCCATCTGTGATTTGTCTTCCCAAAATATAGACTTCATCTCTCACTAGTCCTCTACTCCCCCCCCATTGGCCTCCTGTCACTCCTTGAAGCACCACGGGTCCTTTGCACCTGCTGTACCCTCTGCCCAGTGTGTTCTGTTATTGTGGGGCTACTTCTCTTACTTCCTTAAGGTCCATATTTAAAACTAACCTTCCCAGTGGGGTTTTCCATGATCGTCCCATGCAAGATTTTAACTGCTGTCCCAACATTTCATTTCCTGTCCTGATTGTTTCTTCTAAGCCCTTACTACTGTCTAACACACTCTACTTATTTATACCACTTAGAGTCCGGCTCCCCACTGCAGTGCATATTCCCCAAGGGCATGGGTTTTTGTCTATTTTGTTCATTGCTGTATCCGCAGCATCCTTAACAATGCCAATGGCAGCCACATGGTAGGATTCAATATTTACTGAATGAATCAATGACTGCATGCTTAAAAGCAAGGGGACTTCATAGAGAAGCAGGAGAAAGAAGCATTGCACAGACAATGGACCAGGTAGAGAGAGAGAGAGAGAGAGAGAGAGGTGAAATGCTGATGGGTTTTCTGAAAATTTTCCAGTTCTTGCTTCCAATTTCCAATGAACCTGGGTTTTATTTTCTATCCATGGTCTATCCCCATAAAATTATTCTTTTCTTCAGCTACCTTAAGTGGATTGGTCTTTACTGCAACTAAAAAAACTCGAAGCAAAAGGAACAGAATCAAAGTAGGAAGCTCTAATTGTTTTCTGAGCACACAGGCTGCGCTGGAGGATGGGGTGCCCATGCAGTGAACGGTTTTGTGGGTATCTCTCCCAGATAACTAGGTCACAGACAACTGGTGTTTCCCATGTGGCAAAGCGGAGCATGCACAGAAATCCCTGTCTCCTCTCTCTTTGCTTTTCAAGCACTGCTGAATGCCTCCTAATGATTTCATCTGCTTGGAGGTCGGCTGGGTTTTCCACTTTCATAGAAGGTGGTGGTGCCAGGGGCTGATGCATGCTCTGACTACTGACTTGAAACATGCTTTGATGAATTAGTGCAACCCGGCCAGCCATTTACTTTAAATTTTACCCTTGATTCTTCCTCTAGCAAACAATTAAGGAGCAGCAGTGGCTTCCTGCAGGGGAGACCAATGCCTTCTGTCCTCTGCGGAAACAGCTTTGGCGTTCTTCCAAAAGATGAATGGCATGGACCGGGAGCTCCAGTTTCCCTCGGCTTTCAAGCATCCAAATAAGCAAACATTTAAATGCATACAATAAAATAAAATAAATTCAAATCGCAAACAAGGAAACCAGTCTAGGTTACCGGCAAGTCCTATGACTTGACTTGAGGGCTGGGCAATGCATCCTTGAACTTAGCAATGCAGTAAGCCAAAGAGCACTGAGGGGTCACATGAACAACTGGGCCCAGTGACAAGACACCATGTCTTTCTCCTCGCTGGGTGAGTAGCACAGGCCAACCTCAAAAGCTCCTGAGTAAGAGGAAAATGTCTCTTTAACAGTATTAAGGGACAATTTATTATGTGTATCCTTCCAGGGAAGCACAATGTCAGTGCAGGCCCATTGCATTTGCATTATTTCCAGACAACAGCAGCAGCAGAAAAGGACACTGATTTATTTCAGAGCAAGCACAGGTGAATTTAATGTCTGTTGGGACTGAGCCAGGGAAGACTTAACCCACTCTGGGCTCTCAAGTGCTTGAGGGGGGACGGCAGGTTTTTGGAAGGGTCCATCGGCCTCTGGCTAAATTCAGCTTTCCTGAGCCTATGTCTTCAATCACCTGGTCAGGAAAGCTCTTGCAGAGAAAAGACGATGGAAAAAATCCTTTTTGGAATAGAAAATCTGGTGCTGGCTTCTCCAGAAGCACATTTACTAAAAATTGGAATGATGCAGAGTAGGTTAGTATGGTCTCTGCTCAAGGATGACACAAAATTTGCGGAGCATTCCATATTTTTTAGATGGAATTCAAATAAAAACAAGAAAGAAAGAAGAAAGAAAGAAAGAAAGAAAGAAAGAAAGAAAGAAAGAAAGAAAGAAAGAAAAGGAAAGGAAAGAAAGAAATAGAGGGGCGCCTGGGTAGCGCAGTCATTAAGCGTCCACCTTCGTTCAGCTCAGGGTGTGATCCCGACGTTCTGGGATTGAGCCCCACATCAGGTTCCTCCGCTGGGAGCCTGCTTCTTCCTCTCCCACTCCCCCTGCTTGTGTTCCCTCTCTCGCTGGCTGTCTCTCTGTCAAATAAATAAATAAAATCTTTAAAAATAAAAGAAAGAAAGAAAGAAAGAAAGAAAGAAAGAAAGAAAGAAAGAAAGAAAGAAAGAAAAAGAAAGAAGGAAGGAAGGAAAGAAAGAAAGAAAGAAAGAAAGAAAGAAAGAAAGAAATAGAAAATCTGGTTTTATGTGCTAACCCAGCTAAGTTCTTTCTCAGTGACCTCGGCAAATGATTTAGTCCTTTTATTATTATTTTTATTCTTTTTAAAAAAAATACAATTTAGTCCTTTGAAGACGCAGTTATTTCTTTGTAAAGGAGTCTAAGAACACTCCCCTGCAGGGTTGGAGTGAGCTTCCAGTAGGCAAAGGTATTAGAGAGTGCTTTGTGAATTGCATACATGCTATTGTTTGGAGCTGACATCAATTTGGGATTCCTAGCAAATAGCTTTATCCCAGAAGAACCAAGAAGATAATCACAATTTCTCTTTAAACCCTGGCATTCAAGCATTATAAAATTGCAAAAGGTCATGGTAGAAAGTCTGAGATAGCTCTTCTTAACCTCTTGTTGGGCACATGGAGAAATCAGTTGTAGGGAAGGAAGTGGACTGAACATCAAGGTGGATGAGGTGACTCTTAATGATCTTTGCTCTCTGTTCCTTATCAGTATGCCATGTGTGCAGTAAGAGTTCAATAAATGCTGGTAGAAGTGAAAGAATTCACTCACTGTCAAACACAACCAGTGTTGCTGTTGACAATGGCAGACTTGAATATTTTCTCTTTAATCCACACTCCAGGTGTCTCTTCGTCCAATATCAGACCTTACAGAGAATGTGTTTGCTGGTCACTCGAGTCATCTCGAAAAGGAACATGGCCCCCATAAGCCAGCAACATCCTGTTAAAAGCCACGAGCTTCAACTTCCAATGGTAGTTCTTTGAAGTCTTAAAGAGCATTTAATTCTTGTCAAACCATCTTTCAATAACCATTTTAACATATATAGCTAGACAAATTTATAAAATGTTGCCCAGTGTGTTACCTTATTTAATTTCCCGAGCAATCTGATGATGTAGGAACTATTATTTCTACTTCCCAGAGTAAGAAGTTGAGGCTCCATGAGTCTGCATGACCTGTTTATCGATGTACGGACACTGCCCACATTGGAGTTTGAACCCAGAACTCTTGCTTGCGAGTGCATTCCTTTAATATTATCTTATAAGATATCAAATAAGCATCCTTGGCTGCTTCTGTTTCTCCTTCCTTCCTTTCTTTTCCTCTCTCCCTTTATCCCTCTCTTATTTCCTACAAGCTCTTATTAGCATGGTGTTAGGTGCCACATGGGGCACAGAGGCAGGAAACAATGAATAGAACATCCCCTGTCCTTGAAGAGTTGACAATCTACTGAAGAAGAGGACCTGGAGGTAAAAAGATGATTCCAAATACAGGTGATTGTTTGCTGAGCACCAACCTTGATTGAGTAGAGCCTGAAAGGGTGAACTGACAAGCACCTCACTGCCTGGAAGATGGGAGAGAGAGATAAACACCTGTCCTGGGCACTGCTGTTGCCTTCCTTCTGGAAAAATCATTCACTGAGTCCCAGGCTGCCCCTTTCACAATACATAGGCTTTCGAAGTCAGTGCCTTCACCTTCCCCGCTCTCTTTTGTGTGATGAATGAAAGATGGGTGTGACGCATCCAAGTGGAATCTGCAAATTGCTGATCCTTTAAAACCTACTTTTGTAAATACCAATAAAACAAGTCCCAACACTCGTTCCTCATTCAGGGATTTCATTCAACCAGGAGCCCCGGAGGAGGGAAGCTACTCCCTATGAGAACTGTTCTCCTTTCAGGGCTCTCGTCTGAAACTGAAACTCATCTCCATGCTCTTCCCTTTTGCCTGCCTGGCTTGATTTTGAGTCAGTTAGTCTGTAATCCCTTCTGGTTTCCCTCCTTTGTCTGCCTTCAGTTTGTCTGAACAGCAGCAGAACTGGTGTTTGCCACTCCAAAATGTGTCCAAGTCTGGAAATAATACCCCACAGACACTCAGTAACTATCTGTTCAATGAAGAAATGAATGGATGAATGAAGGAATGGATAATGGCCAGGTTTAAATACCCTATCATTTACCAGTTGCCTGACTCCCAGGAAGGTATTTAACTTGGTTGTGCCTCAGTTTCTCATCTTTGTGAATGGTGTGTGAAAGATTACAGAAATGTCTATATTTATGTACTATATAAAGCACCTGTGATTCATTCTGGTAGTCAAAAAATGGTAGCCACGATGATTATCATCACCGTTATTAAAGAGACCTGAAAGTGACCTGAGAGCCATAAGAGAAATGTTCCTGTAGGGTGAGGAGGGTCAGGGGGATAGTTTCTGTGAGCTGTGAGGAGTAGAGGATTTAAGCAAGCAGAGAAAAAGGTGCAGGGGAAGGCATCTCAGCCAGTAACACTGGGGTAAAGGGAGGAGGTCTGAAATCTTCTGAAGACAAGAAGGATAAGGTGAAAGGTGGGGAGTCAGGCAAGGCTGTAGAAAGAGGTGAGAGGATGAAGAAAATTACATGATCAAGTGGGTCCCTAAAATTAAGTTGTTAGTGATTATTTTGCAGTTATCATGTGCCACTGAAATATGGCATAAACTGTGCCCGACAAGGGAAGCTGGTGCCCAGTGCCATACGAGTGGTAAGAGTGACTGCACAGGCTTAGCTGACATGCTGTGGGGGCCCAGAGGAAAGAGGGTGGCACTGTCCTTGGGCATCTGGGAGGGGCCTCCTCATGAGCTCATCAAGGATTCCTTCCTCCTCTCTTGGTCTTTCACGTGCTCATTCACTTAGTTCCTATATATTCTTGAGCACCTGCTAATTTGCTAGATGTCGAGCTGGATGATAGGGGCAGAGCTAGAGCAAGACAGACTCAGTCATGGAGTCTTGAGTTCAGTAGGTGATTTTCTGATGTTCATGGGGAAGATGCCACTGGAGGCAGAGACAGTGGCGTGACAAACAGCATGGAGAACTTTCGAACAAGCATGGGCTTTCCCAAGCAGCCCAGTGGGAATGGCAGGGATGTGCACAGTCCAAATGTCCTTTGGGGTTGAGGCTGTCATAATATGCCAAGCAAAGGAGCAGATGGAGGATGGTAAACAGGAAGATTCATGTTTCAGAACGGAGCCCGTGGTGGCGGGTGGGCTGGAAGGGAATGAGACAGCCCTTTTAGAGAAATAATAGTGGAGATAGTGGAGGGCTTCTGGGAGGAGGCAAGGTGAACTACAGAGTCAGATGGTGAGGTGAAAGGATGTTTCTGGATGCAGAGTTCTCCCCTAGTCCGGAGTGAAGAAGAACACACCAGTCACTTAGTTGGAGCCTGGGGAGGGGCAATGAGCCCCTGAATGGGGGAAGAAGGAGCCTGAGGGTGGGGAGGAGACGAACTTCAGTGGGACAGTTGTTAGGGTCCTAACTGTGACAAGCAGGACTGATGGTCTAATTCTATGAGGTGCCAACTCTAACATTTCCCCTCCCCAGGGATTCACTGTGGACCTGTGAGAAGGGGTGGGTTTATTGGCATCAATCCCATTCTTTGTAGTGGGATAACTTTATGACATCTGAGGAAGAGTCAACCAGTCCACCTAGGGCTGAATTTGAGATTCAAAATGACTTTGGATGGAAAAGGGTGGAGACAAACAGCAAATCACTCAAAATTCCATGTGTAAAAAGAAAACAAAGATGTCTTGATTTATCACCACCTTTGTGAAATCTCTTCCATCCAGTTAAGGTCTTGTGCCAGGGGAAGCAGTGTGAAGAAAAGTCAATGCAAAGAATTTTGTAAAATCTCTGTCCTTTGCTTGCGTTTCTTTCCCACTCAGGTTCTCTTTTTGTGCTGCATGCCATGTTCTAAAAAACACAGAGAGAAATTCCCCAAAGATTTCCTTCTGCCAAGGCCCCTCCGCTCCCACAGCTCTTTTTACATCTCCCCAGTGACAGTTCCTTAACTACAGACCATCATCATTATTTTTCTTACATGGAGGCAGCACTGAACCTTTTTCTCTAGTGGCCCCATCATCTAAAGCAGGGTCCGGCATGCCCCTGAATAAATGAATGTTTGTGGAATAAACTGAATGATTAATGGTGGCTAACATGTGTTCTGGCATTCTCTAGTGCCTGCTTTTGCAAGGGACACTCATGGAGATGAGGGGAAGAGAAAGTGTTAGGCAAATACACTCTTTCCTGTGCGCTCTTCATGTCACTGCCCATTCTATGTGCTTAAAAGGAAGAATTTGCTTCAGACGAAACTGCATGTGGTGTCCTGCAGTGGCTCATAAATTCCAGTTGGCAGAAACAGCTGGGCTAGTTGCCTAAGAATCTCTAGAGATTCTGAATCAGTAGTTTCGGGGTGGACCCTGGAATGAAAAAAAAATTGTATCTCTGTATCTCTTTATCTATCATCTATCTATCTATCTATCTATCTATCTATCTATCTATCTATCTTTTTTCCTTCCTTCCTTCCATCCACCCATCCATCCGTCCATCCATTCATCCATCCATCTCTCCATCCATCCATCCTTCTTCCCAGTCATCCCAAAGTTTGGGCAATGCTTTTGTGAGACAAGAACACCACCACTGGAATTCGGAGACATGGGTTGGAATTTGGGGGTCCACCACTGATTAGTAACTGGGACAGTAGCTTATTTTCTTTAAGCCTTGGGGAGCCCATTTGTAAAATGACAACAATAATCTACCTCTCGGGACTCTCTGGAGATATAACTGAATAACACTTGCAAACAGAAGAGACCCGTAGTAGGTTCTCAGTTAATGATAGTTGAATTTGAACATACATGAGAGAAGAAAGAGCAGGGAGACCAAGGTTTTTGGGACAGCTTATAACCAAGCAGGAAAACTAAAGCATTTGGATATAGGTAGGACCTGATGATTCATTGCTGTGTTTTTTTTTTTTTAAGATTTTTTATTTATTTATGTGACAGACAGACAGACAGCGAGAGAGGGAACACAGCAGGGGAGTGGGAGAGGAAGAAGCAGTCTCCCAGTGGAGGAGCCTGATGTGGGGCTCGATCCCAGAACGCCGGGACCATGCCCTAAGCCGAAGGCAGATGCTTAACGACTGTGCTACCCAGGCGCCCCTCGTCTGCTGTGTTTTAAATTGCTCGGACTGTGGCAACGTGGAAAGAGGCCCTTGCTGGAGGATCCATCTCCCAGGGGGCATGAGGAAGTCCTTCTTGGACAGTTGTCAGTCTAACCCAGAAAGTAATAGGATTAACCCCCAGAAAAGTCAAGAGCTGAGAAATTCATACTATGATCAGCGTGCGAAGCTCTCTTTGCTTGGGGAATGGCAGAGTGACCACTCCTATAGGTGCTACCAAGGGGCAGGTCCAGCATGTGGGACTGGGGAGAAGGATGGATGGCAAAGAAACCATTAGCCAGACATCAGGGTCCAGAGAACAGACCTCCATGTTGTGTCCTCACATGGAGCTGTCAATGCCAACTGTAATCATGTGCTTTTCAAGGCACAAATACTCTGCAAGCTTATGGCAAAATTGATGTGACTCCATGAGCCAAAAACATCTATTGGGTGCTTATAATGTACAAATACGGAGGGAACCTGGAGCTTATTAATGTGGGCTGGGTATTACTCTTTTTCTTCCCTTTGCCCCCTGTGGAGACTTTGGGTATGGCTCTTACCTCTTTGGATAGAAATAATTTGAGTTTGTCTTATCTGCTACCATTTTGTTTTTGTTTTTGTTTCTCTTGCACTTAGCGCAGTGCTTAGCACATAACAGACACTGAAGATATTCAAAATGGCCTTTTGAGGAAATTGAATTATGGGCCAGGCGTTTTAACTTGGCTTATGCATCCAGGGGTATAGTTCATGTGCTGGGAGTGATTTTATGTTCCAGAAGTCAACATGAACAGCATCCCGAAGTCCTAACTCTTCCTAAAACATTAGTGAAAGAAAGGCAAGGAACTCGTCGATTGGATTTATAACAAAATACATAGTAACCTTACAATGAACCTTGATATGTTATAAAGCAGGACATTCAATCTGCATGGATTTTGGGATTAAAACAAACATGGAGTCAAAGTCTTCCTCCTTCTCTTGTGACCGCCCAGATATACAGGGTTCCTTGGGTTCTGCTAGCAGTCGTTCGTGGTCAGCTATGTGAAGGCAACGGCTGTGTTTTTGCTCCATGATGAATCCCTAGCAGCAAGCACAATGCCTATCTCACAGGAGGCACTCAAGAAAAATTTGCTCAATAAGTGAAAGAGTGTTTTCTGAATTATTCTTTGCATGCTTCTCTTCTCTCTTCAAATAGAGTGTAAACTCCTGGAAGGCGTGTCCTAGTTATGCTTGGGTCTCTAATGCCTGACATGGAATAAGTTCTTGCTAGACGTACATTTCCCGATTCACTGTGTATCCACCGAGCCTAGCACAGCGCTTTGCAAATACCAGGCATCGGGCATCCTTAGAAGTGATGCTGGCTTTGAGGTCATGGAGAGCTATGATCGAATTGCCAATTTCCACATTGAACACCTTCTTACTTAGCCTTTCTTAGCCTCCGTTTCCCTGTCTGTAGAATGAGAATAACATTTCCAATTCCCCAGGAGGGATGCCAAGTATCAATGATATTTTCGCATGAGATTCTTGTCACACAGCAAGTCTTCAGCAAATGCTCATCCTTTCTTCCCTGTTGCTTCTGTTTTGTTTCTAGACGCTTGTTTCTGTGCCTTGAATGAGATTCAAAAGGACTAAGTCTTGGTTCTGGTCCTAAGCTTTAGCTCTGGTTCTGCAGAATGAGATGCTTCCTTGGTCTAGTTCCAAGAAAATCCCTGGTAGCATTTGAGGTTTAATTTTTCTATCAGCAAAATGGGTATGATACTTGCAAACATTTTCTGCTGGTGTTCTGGGAAGAAGAATGAGATAATATCTGGAAAGAGACTTGAGCTTTAGAGATGAAAAGTGCTATCTAAATTCAAAGCCCAGATCTTTATGATATTACTCTCCAATGACTTCTTGGATTTTTTTTAGACAGCAGGAGGCTGCCTGACCTGCAGACGCAGTCGTTAGCTCTGTCCCCTTCCTAAAAGCCCTTTGAAATAATTTGGAAGCATCCTTGAGTGTTGTTACTTGGCTTTACCTCTCCTCCTGCCCCTCCCTTGCTTCACTGCTCTCTGAGGTTGGAGGTAATTGTTTTTGGGGTGGGAGGAAAAGTGAAGCAATCCCAGAGATAATTGCTTCATGGTCAGGACATCAGGGTTCAAGTCCTGACGCTGAGTCTCACTAGCATTGAGCAAATCAATGATCATCTCTGGGTCTGATCTGAAAACAATGAGGTTGGACTGGATAATCTTCCAGTTCCTAACCAGCCTTAAGTATGTGGACCAGACGCCTGTCGGAAGAGCATAGTGGATAGGTGTGGAAGTAGAACTAAAAATGGTGGTAGAACACAGGCCGGAGAGATTCCTCACTGGGAAGGAGGTTGTCAGGGAGCACTAGAGGAATGGGGGGTGGGGGGGCATGAGCAATCTGATTGGGCAAGGCCTTGAAATCTAGGCAGAGAAATTGAGAACTGGTACCGCACAGGCTTTCCTTCTTCTGGGAGGCAATATGGTGACCCAGCAAGAGCAATAGCGTGGCTCTGCAGCCAGGCTGACCCCATGGCCTTACCACTAATTAGTTATGTCTTTGGGCAGGTTATTACACTTTCAAAATCTCAATTTTTATTTTCTATAAAATGGCAATAAAATACTCACCTTATGGGGTTGTTACAAGAATTAGGTGATGTAGCACGTGGGAGTGTAGTGGATCTTCATTATTCGTGGATTCTGTTTTTGTGAACTTGCCTACTTGCTAAGATTGCCTTGTGACCCCCAAATCGAGACTGGCTGTGCTTTCATAGTCGTTGATGAACACGCACAGGGTAGCAAAACTTTGGGTCACTCAACACATACGTTCCCAGCTGAGGTCGAACAAGGAGCCCGTCTGCCTTCTTGTTTTAGCTCTCACATTGTAAACAAGTGTCCTTTCTGCGCTCTATCTAGTGCCAAATTTTTCACATTTTTATGCTCGTTGTTGGTGACTTGCAATTTAAAATGGTCCCCAAGCATAGTGCTGAAGGGCTGTCTAGTGTTCCTGAGCACACGAGGGCTGTGATGTGCCTTCTGGAGAAAATACATGTGTAGATAAGCTTCATTTAGGCACGAGTTACCCTGCTCTTGGCCATGAAGGCAACATCAATGAGTCAACAATAGATATATTAAATAAGGTGTTAGTAAGGAGATGACGAGCAGTTGTCTACAGACAGAATATTTGTACCTAGTCCTCACAGGGAGATTTCACACAATGAGTTAATGACTAAAACCATTAGATAAAGTTTCTGTGTGGTCACATGTGTGTTTGCTTGAGTGCGTGTTTGGGGAGCTTATCGACAACATTAGTGAAAAGGATTTTAGCAAGCAAATAAACTTTAAATAAACTATTTAAAAGAGCTATTCAATACCCTTGTGCTATAGTTGAGGATATGAAGACCCAAAAGAGTGAAGTGAGTTTACAAAATAGACATTCATTTGACTTTCCATTTGGTTTCAGGGTCAGGACAAGAAACTGGATCTCAGTTGACAGGCAAGTCTTTACTGATCTTCCAGTATATTGAAAACACTGTAGCTGCTGCTGGGATGATTGAGACACGCAGGCCGTCTAGATCCTTCGACTGAAAGGTTGGTGTTGTTATTCCCCATGGCGGTGGACGAGGAGATGGTTTGGAAGATGAGGTTAGAGAGGAGTAGAAATGAATCCTGACATGACAAAAAGAGAACTGGCTTTGAGTTCAGACAGATATTACTATGACATTGCTGTGGGATCTTAGGCAAATCATATATCCTCCTCGAGCCCCAGCTTCCTCACCCATCAAATGGTGCTAATCTACTTTATAGGATTGCCATGGAGATTAGAGATAATGCAAGGAAAGTATCAGAAACATGGGAGACATAAGGTCAATGGATACCATCGCTTTGAGTATGAGCTTGATTTTAGACCTTATTTCCTGGGCAATTGCATTGTTGCTGTGACTAACGGCAGAACCACAGCTTCTGTGATTTTCCTGGTTCTGCGTGGACAGTGAGCAGAATGCTACTCCCACTCTCTCCTGGCAAAAGGTGAACCGGTGAGCAGAGGACGTTGGTGTGTCTGCCCTTCCCCAACGTAGCAAAGCCAAGATGAAAGTGATACGTCTTCCAGGGCTTGCCTCTCCTCCTCTTCCTGCGGTCGGGCAGGTCTGCAGCAAGGGGGATGGTGCAACCCACTCGCACTAACCTTCAGGAAGCTCAAAGGCAGTCTGGCTTTAAAATCTTTATGGAAGGTTTTGTTGTTTTTTTTTTCCCCCCACTCACTCTCTCATTCTCTTTCCCTCCCTTCCTTTTAATTTGATATGAAAGCTTGCATAGACGGCTTAGGATTCCTTTTTGTGTGTGTGTGCTTGCAAAATAGAGACATAAGCACGTAGGTTGTATTTACAGCCAGGAAAAGTTCCTGGCGGATGGAGACATCAACTACCTTATGGGCCTGAGAACAAGGTTTCTACTTCTGCTGTTGATGAAGTTATTAAATTTCTGTGGTATCCACCCCCCCATACAATGCACAATAAGGTGTTTTACTATGTAAGCAGCCAAGGTGCTCTTCACCTCAAGATAAAATGATTGGTGTGAGCCAGGAGAGGTCTAAGTGAACGTAAATACCTCCCTTTCATATCACAGATTGGCCATGAATATTTTTCTGCTCTTTATTATCAGATGGTGCAAACATACAACAGAACCTGGGCTTGGGTGGCAGGAGAACTTGAATTCAAGTAGAGTAGATAGTTCTTTGGATCTCTGAGAGGCTAAAGAGTCAAATTTGGCAGCTCTATGGACAAGGACCACATCCAAACTATATCATAGGAAGGCACTAGCAGTGCACTCGTCACTGCCGTTGAACACAGACACTGCAGCTCATATCCTGGACCCGTGATGCCAGATATCTCACCTCTGCTAGTCCTCAAAGCCTGCCATGACTGCCTTCTCTAGCCCAAAATGGTTTCCATTCAACATCTCCTTTTCGTTTTGATCACTTCTCAGTGAAATTCTCATAGGGCATGTGATCGGTGGGGCTGAGGTTGAGTATTGCAAGGGACAGTGGGAAGGATGTGGAAAACTTTTCATATATGGGAAACTCCAAATGTCCACTATAGTTTTCAGTGCTGGATAACATTAAGGAAAATAGGGGAAAGGTGTAACTGCTGCCTGGGTCTGCTATTAGATCAAGAATAGAGACTGGGGCTTCTTAACTTCAGTCCTCTTGAAATTTGGGACCAGATGATTCTTTGTGGTGAGGAGCTGTCCTGTCCAATGCAGACTATTTAGCAGCCTGCCCGGCTTCCACCCACCAGATGCCAGTAGCACTGCCCCCTGTGATGACACCAAAAATGTCTATGGACATGATCACATGTCTCCTGGGTGGCAAAATCTCACCAGGTTGAGAACCACCACTGTCGATCATGATACATTGGCTACACCGCATGTGTGTGAGTGTGTGTATGTTAACTTACGCCGAAAATGTTTTGGGGAAAGTGGAGTAAACTAGATATGAGAGCCTATGGGGAATGGAATTGAGGGACGGGGAGTTCTCAGAAGCCCATCACTTGAATACAAACATCCCAAGTGTAAGGTTTTGTCCGTTTTGTTCACAGCTCAGTTCCCAGTGCCTAGTAGTGCTCGATACAAATTTGTTGAATGAATGAAAAAATTAAAATCCAAGGTGTTTTGTTTTTTTTTAAAGAACAGCCTCAATTTAGATACTCTGTCCTTTCATTAGACTAGAGTTTGGTTCTGAAAGTATAGCTACTATACCCGTAGGGTGTGTACCGGCCCAAAGGTAGCAATAGCCGGATGTAGGAAGCCCAGAGTCAAAACATCCTGATGTTACACACTCGGTACTCACAAGTGGTTTAACAATGGACATACCCTCACTCTTCCTGTTTCCCTGCAAGCTATGCATCATATGCTTTCTGATGCATCCTTTAGCTGAATTTGGGCAACCTTGGTCACGGAGAATGCTTGGCAGCCCTAGTACAATCCAGAGCCCCTAGTTGCCTTTTAATGTTTATGTTCAAGCGGAATTGAAATGCCTTGAGGACCTCTGGGTCTCTTTATTTGCTGATTACATATTTATTGAATCAAATGCTGAGGGTTCAGCCATAAGCAAGATAGACCAAGTCCTTATCCTCCGGAACCTGCATTCAGGTAATGTACAGAGATAATTCATAAGTAAATGCATAAATAGAATAAATCCAGCTAACTCTGAAAACGAGCACTAGAATAAATCTACGGGGGTAGAGTGATGATGAGTGGGTATTGAGGAAGAAAGGCCGGTTGGGGAAAGCCTCTATGAGGAGGTGCCCTGAGAGCAGTGACCTCAAGATGTAGTCTTCAACTTTTGCCCCTTTCTCCTTCCCTGAATCCCCAAGAGTAGGAATAGGATGTGTGTGTGAAGGGTGAGGAGGACAGAGCAGAAGCAGCTGTAGTGTTCCAGTGGTGCTCCAGGAACCCTCGGGGTACACATGCCTTTGTGTTGAGAGCCTTCAGGAACTTGTCACAGTTGGTGAGTTTTGAGCTCTCCTTCTTAACACTTTTGAGTTCCAGATCCTTTAGAGAATCTGAAGTAAGTTAGGGAAACTCTCCAAAAAATGCATCTTAAATACAAAATTGGTATGCAAGTTTGGATGTCCACAAACTTGTTGAAGCCCATCTGTAGGGAGCTTCCTTTGTTCCAACATTAAAAAATTCTAGGCTAATAATAATACTAATTTAGCCATTAATTGTATGTCACGTGAGGGGCTAACTACTTCACATGTATTATCCCTGTCAAACCCCATAATGACCCTATGAGTTTGGTAGGATCACCAGCCCATTGGGCAAATGAAGAAAAGGAGGCACGGAGTTAAGTGAAAATTTCTCCAGAGTCACACAGGAATTAGGTGTCTGTCTTATTCTCTTTAGTGACCTTTATAATCTACCAGGAAATATTTTTGTTGAGGACTTGGGCCATCTAAAGACTTAGATAGCCCCTGATGCACCCCTCCAGGAAACTGTGGTAGCAAATCTCCAGGGTGAAGATAGTGTCTCCTACCCCTATTTATCTTGGCACCTGTCCCAGTTGTTGGTGCCATGTGAGCATCCAGGGCATTCAGGGCCCTGACTGGGGGGGGGGTGTACCCGTGCCCATCATCACACGTGTCACCCCACATGTGTTACTTAGAACCAGGGCAGTGGTGGAAGTGTTTGATCACGGTGCTGTCCTGATAGTCAATGATGCTATTGCTATGGGTTACGGACTGTGTTTGAGACTGCATGTGATGACTTCAATGTTAGAGAGGGACTGTTTCACAACGGCTAAGACACTCTAGAGCAGGGAACCCAAACTCTTTCTATCAAGGGCCAAGTAGTACACATTTTAGGTTTTGAGGGCCAAGAGGCAATGCTGAGAGCTGTCCATAAAGATTTATATCACTGTTTAACATATATTCATTTAAAAATATTAAAAAATATTTTTAATAATATTTTTTATTATATTATGTTAGTCACTTATCAGTACATCCCTAGTTAAAAAAATTTTTTTTTATTATGTTATGTTGGTCACCATACTGTACATCCCTAGTTTTCGATGTAAAGTTCCATGATTCATTAGTTGCATATAACACCCAGTGCACCATGCAATACGTGCCCTCCTTACTTCCCATCACTGGTCTATCCCATCCCCCACCCCCCTCCCCTCTGAAGCCCTCAGGAACTCGTGAGCCATGTAAAACCTGGAGGGTTGGATTTGGCTCACAAACCGATTTGTATTGGCTGACTCTGCTCTGTGGCTAGGTTATCTGAGCTCAGATCCTATGAGGATGAATAACCTTTATTGGGTTATGTAGCCTCTCTGTGCCTCAATTTCCTCCTATGCAAAATGCAGATGGTCATGGCACCTACTTTATAGAATCACTGGGAGGATTAAAAGAGTCACCATACGCAAAAGCATACAAGAGTTCTTGGTCCCTCATCAAGATTGTATCCAGTCTGCTTATTCCTTGATTGTTTGATAAAAGTGTCTCCCAAGACATACCAGTGCTTTGGAATTCTTGCTGTGAGAACCAGCATAATATGACACAGGATGACTTATTTTTAAAAAATCTCTAAACTCAAGTTCTTATGTTCCATAGATGAGAGATATCATATGATAATTGTCTTTCTCTGCTTGACTTATTTCACTTAGCATTAGGAAGATCGGTAGGGGAAGAAAGGGATAAAGAAAGGGGGGGGTAATCAGAAGGGGGAATGAAGCATGAGAGACTATGGACTCTGGGAAACAAACTGAGGGCTTCAGAGGGGAGAGGGTGGGGGAATGGGATAGACCGGTGATGGGTAGTAAGGAGGGCACGTATTGCATGGTGCACTGGGTGTTATACGCAACTAATGAATCATCGAACTTTACATCAGAAACCAGGGATGTACTGTATGGTGACTAACATAATATAATTAAAAAAACATTAAAATAAAATAAAAAAAGAAAAAAAACTCTAAATTCAGAAAATGATAAATATATTAACAGAGTTCATTTGCAGGAGTCTTCCTTTTTCTTTTCTCTCTCTATGCACAGAAGGACAAATAAATCCAGGGCTAAGGAAGGAACTTGGTGAGTAAGTTCCTCCATGATTGTTTCAGTCTTCTCCCTCCCCAGCCTCCCCCAACTCTCAGGGCTTGGGGAGCATGAGGGTAGGGACAGGAGGGATGTGGGGCACAGACACTATCCATAGGGGTGGCCGGGGCATAACTTTATCTAACACCTCTTCTCAGAGTTCTGCTGGGTGCTTTAAGAAATAATCTCATTTCTCCATTATTGTGCGTAGCCATTGTAGATTATTGATGGAGAAGTGGAGAAACAAAAAGGAGATTAAGGTTACACGGCCAATAAGTGGCAGAGCTGAGATTTGAATCCAGGTTTGCCTCGTTCCCAAGCACCCAATCTATGCTGTTCTCAGGGTGCTATGCTGCCTCCCTGGGCAGGGGCCACAGGAACATGCCCTCGGCAGGAGGTTGTCTCTGGGCATCTGGGCTCCAA
This sequence comes from Ursus arctos, assembly GCF_023065955.2. Taxonomy (NCBI): domain Eukaryota; kingdom Metazoa; phylum Chordata; class Mammalia; order Carnivora; family Ursidae; genus Ursus; species Ursus arctos. The sequence goes on along the minus strand of NW_026623078.1, from coordinate 73,768,357 downwards.
CCATGGCCCTTTAATCAAACGAGAGCAGAGTCAAATCCTTCTGTGCCTTGTACTATATGGAGGTTCTGGGGACCTGGGATACAAAGGGGAGAGAGGGGAGAAGACAAAATTCATCTTAGAACAGGTCAGTGCATAACAATGAGCCTCAGTTTATATGCTCTACTTGAATCCCATTCACCAAGGTACTAGGATCACTTTCCGTAAATCTTTGAGAATATCATTTTTAATGGATACATAGTATTCTATCATTCAAGTGTACCATAATGTGCTTAAACAAACCATTGGGGCCATTTTGGTCAAATCCAATTTTATGTTAACATGAATACTACATGATAAATATTCTTGACTGCATTACGTGTATTCTGTTATAGGCGTGAGTCTTAAGAATGGCAGAGGGAAGATTTTGCTTTGTCGACCCATGTTGATGGTCTTTGAGTTTTGCTGGAGGTGTTGCAGATATTTTGTTGTTTAACTGGTGTATGTCTTCATTTATAATTGGCCTTCAAGAATGAACACAAATCCCTCAAGTTTCCCCCTATCCCTTCGAGGTGCCCTTAATAGGCCGGTGATGGGTATTAAGGAGCACACATATTGCATGGTGCACTGGGTGTTATATGCAAATAATGAATCATGGAACATTGCATCAAAAACTGGGGATGTACTGTATGGTGACTAATATAACAAAATAAAAATTATTATAAAAAAATAAAGGGATAACTTTTTTCCATATTTTCAGTGGGAATACAGAGATATAGTTCACTCCATTGCTTCAAGCCACAGACTAAATGACAGTAGGAAGGAAGAAAACAGAGCTTTACAAAAGGTGTGTAACAAGTTTTTATAACTTGGCAATATACTCTGAGCCTAGAACTTTCTCCCTAATTTGTAAAACCACATGAATTTCAGCAGAGACTAGTCTGTTTTTGAGTCACGGCACTTAACAAATAAAAATGTGGTGTTGTAAGAGTTCAATAAACTTTTAAATCTTTTAAATACTCTTCACTTAAAATGGGAGATGTGTTGAAACTGGTTGGTGGGTTGTGAAGGGGGAAAAGAGAGAGAGGAAACCAGAAGGAAGAGGATGTGGGTTTTTGCCACCCTGAAATTCATCTGAAATCTGCAGGAAACTCAAGTAGGGAAATTAAAGTTATGGGGTGATCTGTGAAGGAAACAAACAACCTTGGGAGCCTTCAAAATGTAAATATCTCAAGCAGGCAGATGGGATGCATCATGAGAACAGGTGCTGGCCCATTGGCCAAGATCTTTAATAAATTATGTTTTAGAGCTTCTTCGTTCTTCATTCTTCATTCATTCATTCATTCATTCATTCATTCATTTATTGAAAGGGTACTATGTACCAGGCTCTGTTCTAGGAGCTGGGAATCAGCTGTGGACATATCAGAGAAGGTAGGTCCCTCTTCTCATGGGGTTCTCCTTACGATGGGAGAGAGACACACAGTAAATAAATGAGGTTGCAAGGCTGGGAATTGACAGAGTTAGGACTTGAGTCTAAGTTTGTTTGACCCCAGAGCAGCCCTAGAGCTGTGTGTGCTGGGTCTCCTGATGTGGTGCCTGAAATGTAAGCTTCAATTTCTTTATTGATAAAGAGGGGATGGGGGCACCTGGGTGACTCAGTCGTTTAAGCAGCCAGCTCTTGGTTTTGGCTCGGGTCATGCTCTCTGGGTCATGGGATTGGGCCCCACGTTGGGCTCTGCACTCAGCATGGTGGGGGGGGGTCTGATCTCAGCATGGGGTCTGCTTGAGACTCTCTCTCCCCTGTCCCTCTGCTCCTCCCCCCTGATCTCTCTCTCTTTCTCTGTCTCTCTCAAATAAATAAATCAAATCTTAAAGAAAAAAGAAGGGATGAATACTCATTCCCACAGGTTTGCTGGGAGAATCAAATGGGAAGATAAGAATGAAAGTGTGTGTGAGGTATCATATGGCTTCCTCATATAGGAAATGTTACTATTCTTATTATGGATACTATGTGGACTATATGGAGACTTTGAACATTGAATTCTCCCAATCAGAATGCAGGCCTTTCTTGTAGAAAGTGAATCAGACAGGCCTGGATGGAAAAAGTAAGAAGACAATGTGGCTCTTGTCAGTTCTGATCTTGGTGGTTGGGTCTGGTCACTCACTCAACCCGTGTTCTCAACTCTAAAGAGGCTGCTAGCCCCGTCCTGGTGGGTAGTTGTGACACTCACACAGGATAATATGTGGGAGGTTTGCAAAAGCTTTTTGTGTGTGTCATTACTATGTGCACTGCCCTGTCCTGAGGCATATTCGGAAGTAATTTCATGTTTCTTCTCCGTCTTCACTGAGAATCTCCTGTGTCCTCAGGAGCAGCCAGACTGGTGACCTCAGGGCAGTCTGCTCGGCACCTGTGTCCTTATTCCTGGATCCCAACCTGAAAGGCCGGGGTGAGGTGGTTTCTTGCATCTTCCTTCTGAGTCAGTTTACTCATTTATGATCATTTCTCCATCAAGTCTTTCTAAGGTACACTGTATTCATTCTAGAATAGAAGCTCATCTTGGAATAGATTTCCCCTCACCCTTTAAGAATCTTTGAAATTTTGATTCTTGTGCAATTCTCTACCTAGCCTCTTAAGCCAGAAATCCCCCCCAATTCAAGATGCGTACACGAAGTGTTTTAAACAACCTAACTCAAATGCGATATGGTAAAGAACGAGCACCAATAATAAAAATCAATGCTTGGCAAGGTCTCGGGTGTAAGGCAGAGTTGTTTCTCCCGAAAACTGAAATGATATTTTCCTGAACGCCAGAAGACAAGAAAAACTCATGGTAATGAGTGAAGCAGAAAGCTAGTAATGGGATTTGGGTCTCTGACACTCAGCCTGGGCCCTGGAATAAGGACATTGGTGCAGAGCCGGCTGCCTTGGGCCACCTTAAGATGCATGAAGTCCCACTGGACAAGACGGACACTTGAAGTTACTTCCAAGTGTGCTTTGAGCCGCGTAGGCGGAAACAAGCTAGGACACAGATCCTCTCCATGGGATTCCAGCACGAGATGATGCTCAGATCGGCCAGGAAGAGAGTAGCAGCTGGCTCCTGACCCTGCCCTGCTGCAGAGGGTCTGCCAGCCCTGTCAAGGCTGCTCAGAGGAGTGGGGATATGCAGGGAGAGAGGAGGGAGATGTTGCTCTGGGCCGAGGACTGACCCAAGGGCTTTCATGCTGGTATTCCTTCATTTGGCCAATTTCTAAAGCCCCCTAGAGTAGTATTTATCATGAGGAGGGGTTTTTATCTTGTCCTCATATATACGTTGCTGCTACTGTTTCCCCTACTGTCTCCTCTTTCTCTTCTGCATCCTCCTTTCCCTCCTTGTCTTTTCATTCCACCAAGCCTTAGCCTACAATTATAAGGTGTTACATCGGAAGGGGCACCAAAGATGATCACGTGTGATCTTTCACTTTTAACAGGAGAAACAGACCAAGAAAGAGGAAGTGACATAAATATCCTAATGTTTGTCTGTTCCAGGCTCTAACAATGGGCTCAGCCAGTAGGAAGTTTTATTCCGATAGAAAGGACTGGGAACCCCCATGTTAATCCTTAGAGAGAACTGAGAGGATATTTATTGCTAAGGTTCAGAGGCTATCTGATGATGGTGGGGGGATTTGGGCAGAGCTCGAATGAATCAAGGCATGAGAGAAAGGACAAAGGAAAACAAATGATTCTTGTATATCTCACCCCAAATCTAATGATGTCCCACCATTTCAACTTCCACCACCCTGGACTTTGTGGTCACAGTTATAATTTTGTTTTCCTGGACCACTATAATAACCTAACTTGATTCCTCTCTGAAATGCTGAAGCTTACTCCCCACATAGCAACCAAGTTGCTCCTGCTTACAGCTCTACTGATGACCTCCCTGGACACCTAGAATAAAACCCCAAGGCCACCATATTAGTTTGCTAGGGCTGCAATAACAAAGTGTCATAAACTGGATAGCTTCACGCAACAAAGATTCATTCTCAACTCTAGAGGGTAGAAGTCTGAAATCAAGTGTCTGAGGGCTCTAGCGGAAGCTTTTCCTAGCTTTAGGTGGTTTCTGGCAATCCCTATTATTTCTTGGCATCTCTCCAATCTTACCTTGGCTTCGTATGGCCTTTCCCCCTGTGTCTCTGTGTTCAAATTTCCCTTTTCTTATAAGAACACCAGTCATACTAGATTTAGCCCCTCCCTCCCCCCCCCAGCCCAGTATGATCTCATCTGAACTTGATTATATCTGAAAATATCCTATTTCAAATAAGGTCACTTTCATAGGTTCTTGAGTGGATGTGAATTTTGGGGGAAGACTGTTCAACCCACTACAACCACCAAGGCCTCGCATGATCTGGCTTCTGCTATTTCTTGGGCCTCCTTGTCTACTCACCTTCCCTCTTTTCCCCTTGTTCCAGCCATACTGGCTTTCTTCTGGTTCCTTGAATACACCAAACATGTGCCTACCTCAGGACCTTTGCACTAACTACTTCTTCTGCCTGCAAAGCCCTCCCCTTTGATATTTTCAAGGCTTACTTTCTCATTCCATTCAGATCTCCATTGAAATTGAAATCAGATTAATGCCTCTGTCACTCTCTATTTCTATACCTGCTGTATTATTATTCTTCACTGCACCTATTTATATCTACATATATATTATATACTTAGTTGTGTTGTTATTTTTGCCTGTCTCCCCAGTTAGAATGTGAGCTTCAGTATGACAGTGATTTTGTCTTTTTCAATAACAGAACCCAGCAGCTAGTAACATGCATGACACTTTTTAGAAACTCAGTAGGCATTGGTTGGAGGAGTAAATGAATGGATGAATCTCCCAGTTTTAATGGCCCAGGATCAGGATGCATATTTCAAGAAAAAGGCCTCTTAGCTCACCAGATCCACGTCCTACAATCTAGCAGTCACAATGGCCCAAAGCCCAACTCTGCCTTATCTACTCAACACCTCTTCCATTACCCTTGGTTTGCATATGGTAGACCAAGAGGTCTGAGCTGGAGGATTAGGGAAATAGGATACCTGGTGAGTTAGAAAGTCAGGGCAACAGTGGAGTAAGAAGAGAGTGGGCATGAAATCAGCAGTCACAGATATCACAGGGCTGAGCAAAGTCAGTTAAGAGCTGCTACTGGTACTCAGAAAATGGAAGGGTGGATCGAGGTTAACAACCAGCAATATTAACAATTACAAAGATAGCAAGTATTTTTTTCTGCATTCTTTCCAACAGTTTTTATTTTATTTTATTTTTTTTTTATTTTATTTAAATGCAATTAGCCAACATATAGTACATCATTAATTTCTGATGTAGTGTTCAATGATTCATCAGTTGTGTACAATACCCAGTGCTCATCACATCACATGCCCTTCTTAATGGATCACCCAGTTACCCCATCCCCCCATCCACCTCTCCTTCGGCAACCTTCAGTTTGTTTCCTAGAGTCAAGAGTCTCTCATGGTTTGTCTCGCTCTCTGATTTCTTCCCATTCAGGTTTCCCTCCCTTCCCCTAGGATCCTCTGCACTATTTCTTATATTCTACATATGAGTGAAACTATATGATAATTTTCTTTCTCTGTCTGATTGACTTATTTCACTTAGCATAATACCCTCCAGTTCCATCCATGTTGATGTAAATGGTAGGTATTCATCCTTTCTGATGGTTGAGTAATATTCCATTGCATATATATACCACATTTTCTTAATCCATTAATCTGTTGAAGGATACCACCGTACACCAGTTAGAATGGCCCAAATTAACAAGACAGGAAACAACAAGTGTTGGAGAGGATGTGGAGAAAGGGAACCCTCTTACGCTGTTGGTGGGAATGCAAGCTGGTACAGCCACTCTGGTAAACAGTGTGGAGGTTCCTCAAGAAATTAAAAATACGGCTACCCTATGACCTAGCAATTGCGCTACTGGGTATTTACCCCAAAGATACAGATGTAGTGAAAAGAAGGGGCACCTGCGCCCCAATGTTCATAGCAGCAATGTCCACCATAGCCAAAGTGGATAGCAAGCATTTTTATGTAGCCTTAAAGTCTTAGAAGTTACAAAGCCTTTCAACGTCCAATACACAGCTGAACCACATATGAACTCATGCAATTCCACAGTTAGAATACAACAACAGTTACAACAGTTATGGTTACAATTCTTATGCCTCTGCTAGGCATTATGGTATAGGAATAGACTTGCCTTCAAAAGTCTGAAGCAGAGGAGGGAGATATAGGCACAGTAAGAAATTATTATTCTAAGAGAGGTAACTGCAATGTTCCAGGCATGTCCAATTGCTATGGGATCACAGAAGAGGTGAGCCTAACCCAGCTCTGGAGGAAAGAAAGGATCAGGAGAGGCTTTCTGGAGGAGGCAACAACCGAAATGAAGGCAAGAAGGCTTCTAGCTTTCTTTGATGGCTACTTGTCATATATGGCTATCTAAATTTAAATTAATTAAAATGAATAAAATTTAAAAGCCAGCTCCTCAGGAACATTTGCCATATTTCAAGTGTTCAATGGTCATTTAGTTAAGACAGATATAGAACATTTCTTTTCTATCATTGCAGAAAGTTCTATTGGACAGTGCTGCTGTAGAGTCTGGCTTTTCCAAGGTCATTGTCCATTTAGGAAACTCTTGAAATTAACAGAATATTTTAACTCAAACTGGATTAAATACCAACCAGAATTCATTTGTGCACATAACAGAGCACTCCAGAGGTAGCTGATCCTTCAGGTGAGATTTGATAAAGATGTTGGCTTCTTTCTATAATTCTCCTACCTTTTTCTTCCCTACGTGACAGCTTTATCTCCTCATGGTAATAAAATGGCTGCAATAGGTCCAGCCTTTTCATTTGTTCCAGCCCATTCATTCCACACCATCAAGAAAGAGAAATCTTTTTCTCTATCCATGGGTGACATGGGTTTCCCTCTGTCCCACGTGTGAGCCCTGGAGCTGGCACTAACCAATGTGACCAAGGACACACCATCTGCTGATTGGCTTAGGCCTGAATTAAGTGCCTAATCACTGAGGCCAGGCATATAGAATTATGCTGATTTGCTTAATTCAGTCAGGATGGGGCTTGTTCCTGAAGCTAGAAATGAGGTAAAGACTTCACCTTCTGGCTGTAGCCCAGTAGGGGACAGGTGCAGAAAATAGTGGGGTGGCAAGGCCCACTGCAGTCACTCAGCTAAGTGGATCTTGGATTATCTACATCTTTCTGGGCCTCAGTTTCCCATAGGCTGTGTGAAGAGGCCAAACAAGCTCTGGCTTCTGTTGATGTCTCCGGGAGAGATTTCTTAGCAGGGACAGGCTAGGGAGAGGCGGGGGGGGGGGGGGGCTCACGGGATGTCAGATTTAAAAAATCACTTATTCTCAAGGTTGTGCAAGTGTAGGATTGTCATCTAAAAGTAAGGGCCTCCTTCAACTTGGTGCCCAAGGCACCATATTTGTCTTCTGTTTCTTAGGAAATCAATTTGTCAGAAAAGGTGGATTCTATCTTTCTCTTTGAATTCAAAGGAGAGTTTTCTTTTATCTAAAATAGCAATGATTTTCAGGTTCAAAAATGCACACAGATTGTTAAAAAGAAAAAAAGGCACCGCTGTTTTCACCAGGCCAATCCATCTCCCCAGTGGTTGTTCTAATGAGTTGGATGATATTATAACACAATAGGAAAACATATTACCCATTACGAATGGCATTGCATTATAAACTAGAAATAATTGATAGGCAATGATATAGAATAATAACTTTGCCTCGGAGCTATTTGTCTGAGGTCTTAATAATTTCACTCTGTTGAGTCATAGACTAACCCCGGAGTGGCAGTGATAACAATACTATGGTGACTGAGTAGATGGGTAAGAAGGAGGAGAGTGGGGACTCAGAGATCAGGTGGGAGGGAGGATCAGAGTTGATCAGAGTTCCCAGATTTAGCAAAGAAAAGTACAGGACAAACAAGTATTGCATGGGACGTACTTATACTAAAGAAATCACTTGCTATTTTTCTAAAATTCAAAATTAACTGGCTGTCCTGTATTCATGTAGCAACGCTCATATATTACTCTCCTGTTCCTGCCATAACAAATTACCACCAACTTGTTAGCTTAAAACCACACAAATTTACTATCTTTATAGTCTAGAGGTCTGATGTCTGAAATGAGTTGCACTGTGCTAAAATCAAGGTGTCTGCAAGATTTCATTCCTCATGGAGGATCTAAGAATTTCTTCTCTTGTCTTTCACAGCTTCCAGAGGCCACCTGCATTCCTTGGCTCCCGGCCAACACGCCTATGACCTCTGGTTCCGTTGTCACATCTTCTCTGATCCTGTTCCTCCTGCTTCCTTCTTATAAGGGCACTTGTGATTATAGTGAGTCCACCTGGGTAATTGAGGCTACATCTCCCCAAGGTTCTTAATCACACCTGAAAAATCTCCTTTGCCATCTAAGGTAGCAGATCCTGAGGTTTGGGAATGAAGGCGTGAACATCCTTGGAGGAGACATTATTCTACCTACCATACCCAGCCTCACCGAGGTAGAAATGTCTAGTTCCTGAAATGTGACCTCAGGACACATAGTCTTCACAATCGCATTGGGTGGCACTTGTACTGTTGCTCTGTCCCTGAACATTTCTTTAAAATTTCCAACTTTTTGGAGCCAGCACCCTTGTCTGAAGCGTGAAGTGGTAGGGAGAACTCGGTTTCTGGAGTTGGGGCAGATCTGGGTGGGAATTCTGACTCGTCCTCTTTCTCTCTGAATGATCTTGCTAGATTGCCTTCCTCTCTGGTTTCCTGCTCTGTGGAGTATGAGTAATAATACTGCCTCCACCCCAGGATTATCTTGAGAGTGAGAAATATTTGATGAAAGCATGGAGCAGGCACCATGCACACACGAGGGGCTGCCATACTAATGGTGCTGATGAGAGGCTGTGAGTGTCGTAAGCGGGGTTGGGGGGGGGGTTGTACACTTCTTTTCTGGAGAAAGGCTGAGATGCAAAGTTATGGAGATGGAGGATTACTGTCAATTGCTCACCTGATGATTCTTGCTGGGAGTTTATGCAATTTGCTACAACCTAGAGCGGGAGTAACTCGACCTCAGCACTACTGATAGTTTGGGTTGGATAATTGTTTGTTATGGGGAATGTTTTTTATCTCTGACTCCATGTCTCTCTCTGGCCTTGTCCTCAGTGTGATAGGTCGATAATCATAGCTTCAGAAGAACCCGTCTTGTAAAATGTCCATACTACTGAAACACATCTACAGATTTCATTAAAATACTAACCTATTAAATACCAACACTTTTTCACAGAACTGAAACAAATAATCCTCAAACTTGTATGGAACTACAAAAGACCCTGAGCAGCCAAAGCAATCTTGAAAAAGAAGAACTAAATTGGAGGTATTGCAATCCCAGATTTCAAAATATGCTTCTTCCTCTCCCACTCCCCCTGCTTGTGTTCCCTCTCTCACTGGCTGTCTCTCTCTCTGTCAAATAAATAAATACAATTAAAAAAAAAAAGAAAAGAAAATGAACACACCAATTTGAAAAGATATATGCACCCCATGTTATCACAACATTATTTATAATAACCAAGATATAGAAGCAACCCATAGATGAAAGGATAAAGGAGATGTGAGATATGCACACACACACACACACACACACACACACACACACACACTGGAATATTCCTCAGCCATAAAAAGGATAAAATCTTGCCATTTACAACAACATGGATGGACCTAGAGGGTATAATGCTAAGCAAAATAAGTCATTCGGAGAAAGACAAACACCTTATGATTTCTCTCATATGTAGAATTTAAGAAACAAAGCACATGAACAAAGAAAAAAAGAGACCAAAAAAACCTGACAAAAAAACAAAACCCAGACTCTTAAATACAAGAGAACAAACTGGTGGTCGCCAGAGGAGAGCTGGATTGAAGGATGGGTGAAATAGAGAAAAGGAATTAAGAGTATAGTTATCTTGATGAGCACTGAGAAATATACAGAGTTGGTGACTCACCTGAAACTAATATAACACTGTATGTTACTTACACTTCAATAAAAAAACCCACAACTTCATCTCTTTGACCCCGAATACCTCTCTAAGTGTCCATTTTGCTGTCGATTTACACGTTAGTGTGAATGAGGAGCCAGAGACCAGGATTTGATACAGATAGAGCAAAGACAGATAAAAAGAGGCAGGTAGATAAAAAGACATCCTGAGTTGGGACATCAGAGATGTCACATTCTAACTTTACAGTTTTTCTGATACTTAGTTCAGTTCTTACACCTGTTCATAGAACTGTGCTTTGGTCCAGATTATGTTTTCCAATGCCCATATGAAGGGGATAATTGTTAATACTGCAGCCACAATGAAGGAATTTCTCTGGATCAAATGTTAATATCACACAAGTCTACATTTTCCATTTTATGGGCATTTACCTCTCCTCCACTAAACTATCTCATCATCAAATATCCAGATATTTACCCTCTTTGAAGGCCAACACAGGACCACCTTGAGGGTTGTCATGAGGCTTTCAGGCAGGAAACACCCGGGTATCCCCCTGCCTTGGTGGTTGAGAGATATGAGCCCTGTCTCTGATGCTGCATTGACCAGCTATGCGGCCTTGAGCCAGTGTTTTTACCATACTGGCCCTTATCTCCCACATCCCCACAATGAAAGACCTTGGTTAGATTATGCCCGATGCTCTCTTTGGGCCTAAAGTTCTGTGAGTCCATAACTCATCCATGATGGTGTTGGGGTTCAGATCTGGACTGGAAATGAAATTGTTCCTGAGCTCTCCCCAACAGCATGGTTTGGTTAGAGACTGCCAGTCTTGGTTGAAGTGAGGATCAGCATTTTCCTTTCTTTGGGAGTGCCTTACCAATCCCATCCACGGACCAGCCATTGGCATTGGTGTTCAACTACATTAAGTATGGAGCAGGCGTGCTACGTCCCACCTGGAGACTCTTGAAAGGACATACAGGGTAAGCAGGCCCTGCAGAACTCATCAAGGTGACAGGTGTTGGGATTCCCTTGGGGTTTAGTTTCTTCCTTTGGTAAAGCATTTAGATGTTGTGCAATTCGGAGTTTTATACTTTTCAAAGGAGTAAAACTATTTGTTATATGCAATTATATAGCTTGAAGGGCTGATCAGCTTTCTAATTGTTACAAGGAAGTCAATGATCATGAAACGGTAAACTGCCCTTCTTTCTTCATTTGCCCTTGACTTTCTTTTCATGGTCATCAGTGCACATGGATTACACAGAATCCATCATTTTCTTGGGAGGCTTTCTGAATCCCTTGATTTCCACAGGGCATCTGGACTGTCACGTTGACACGGTGGCTATTATCAGGCTGCCAGTTTATTCATTTATTCATTAATATTCATTAGGTGCACACTATGCTAGGCACTAAAGAGACAGGAGAAAACAAAACAGATAAAGCCTCTCTCTCTCTTTTAAAAACTCATATTCTATCAGATTTATGAAATTATTATAATTCAATTCAACTCAATTCAATTCAATCCCAATTATCCTTATGCAGTCTAATCCATTTCAATTTGACTTATGCTTACAGAGCACCCACTGCACGCAGGGTGATACGCTGGTTGTGACATCTCTTCACTTGTATGTCTAATTTCACCAGTCATAATCACAGCTTTGGTTATTAGGCACTGCACATTGAACCCTTTTATAAATAGGTAAATGACTATAGTAGGAAATAAATACCTCATGAGTCATGCCTGAAGAGTATAAATCTTATGTCTCCATTCCACTGTAGTCTTGGAAAAATCGAGGGTATCTAGGACAAATGCATTTATTTTTCCTCCAAGTCTCATATCATTCATTTATCTATTCATTTAACATGCCTTATACGAGGACTGCCTAGAAACCGAGAACACAAGAGATAAATAAGACCAGGTCCATGCCCTCAGGCACCTCTCATCTAGCAGCAAGAGAGTGAAATCTCTAAGCAGATGATTGTTATCATATTAACAATGCTAATAATCCCTATCTTTCATTGATTGTCTCCCATGTTCCAGATGATATGCACGTCACACATCATGCACATTATCTTGTTTGACCTTCATGAATAGCTGTGAGAGGTAGGTAGAGTTTCCTCTTTTGTAGATAAGGAAACAAAAGCCTGAAGCGATCAAGGTCGCACACCTGAGAAGTGGCAGAGCAGGGATTTGAACACAGGCTCCTTTGACTCCAAAGCCCACAATCTTCTTTTCCAGCAGCAAAATTTATAAATAAAATTAAGGCCAGGAGTAGGGAATGCTTTTCTTAAGGTCAGCCACCATTCTTTCCTTGTTCTGAAACAATAGTGCGCCCATTACCATTGCATATATTTTACATACGCGTGAATGTGTGTGTGTTAGAGCCTCTGATAAGCATTAATTAAGAAGTATTAGCATAGTGACTTGCCAGAAGTAGTTAGAGAATGAATTCAACAAATAGTATAGACATAGTTACATATGGACATATAAATATAGGTACCTCCTATCCGTACTAGATCCTGGGGATCAAATGGTGTCTGAGGCATAGCCTCTTCTGTAGAAGTTCATAGCCTTCCAGGGGCTGTGGATAAATGAACTAACGATCTTGTTAAAGTAATAATGTGCTAACTCTTATGCTGGGAGTGCTTTGGAAACTCTGGGAACTAGCTTATTAGTACCAGATAAAACTGGGGCATGAGGTGGCCAGTCAAGTCTTCTCTTGTGGAGGAACCATAACGTGAAGATCTGAAGGATGACTGGAGTTAGCCAGGTACATGGGAATGGTGCAGGGAGCACCCGTTAGTCAGCTCAGCCTAGGCTATGCTCTGTAACAAATAACTTCTAGATCCTGGAAGATTTAAGGTGTATTAACTGTAGATTAAGTTTTCTTTCTTTCTCATGCTGTGTCTGTCCTTGGTCAATTGAAGCTTCACTTCATGTCTCTGTACTCCAGAACCCAGGCTGATGGAGCCTTGACCATCTGGAAAGTGGCAAAAGGAAGAGAGAGAGGGAGACAGGACTAAGCACTGGTTCTCATAGCTTCTGCCCGAAGAGACCAACATTGCATTCACTTATATTTCATTGACCAAATCAAGCTCCATGCTCACAACTCCATGGTCAGGTGGATAAGGAGCTGCAATGTTACCGTATGCCTGCAAGGAGAGGAATCCAACTACTGATAAAGGGCCCTAATGATCAGCCCCGGGGTAGGAAGAGAGAGAGAGCACTCCAAACCAGAGACGTACATGTGGAAAGGCTGGGGAACTGGAACGCTTCTCCTTTGGGACTGCAGTGTCTCAGATGGGTTGAAGCCCAAGTTAACTTCACATTTTAATGATTCTCAGCATCCGGATATGCAGCCCATCGTCTTCATCTCATCAAGACCTAGCACTATGTTTGGCCCAAAATCGTTGAAAAAGAACCAAGTGTGTAAGTCAGAGTTGATTATGTCTGGGCCCAAGAATCAAGGTCCTGCCTTTTGCGGTGAGGTCCACATTTGTCACACAGACCTCTTTCCTATCCCCACACTTACCTAACTCAGTGCAAAAGACATTTACTTTTTTTGGCCAGACAGGATGGTGGAACATAATTATTATTTATTTAAAACTCATTACCTGCAAGCCTTTTGCGTGGAACCAATTAAGAAAGCTCTTAAAGAAAAATAAAATATTATGCTTGGTGTAACACAGTCTTTGGGGGCCCTCCTAATGTGTTAGAAAACCCCATAGGTCTTGACAATTTTTTCATCTCTCCCTTTTAAAAGCATGGCCGCTGCCAGGGAATTTGGCTCCTGGTGTTAAGTGCCGGTTGTGGTTTTTCCCCAAAGAAAATGGCCACGCTGAAGGTGGGAGTGAAGCGGGGTGTGGGAATTGGGAGGGAGCGTGGGCACTCGTGTCGGTTCAGGTGTCAAATTTTACATGTCTGGGTTTTGTTTCCACCAGGCCCCGCTCTCTGCAATCACTGCTCTGTTACATATGCTTACTGGAAGGGCTGGCTCTGTTTCCAGGAAATCTCTCTGAATTGGGGACATCAGAATCTAAAAAGGAGATGGTGGGAGGGCCAGTTTCAGATGGAGCCAGCAAAGGTGCTATGGTTTGAAAAAGCAGCGTGAGAAACAACCCTCCCCGAGATTCAGTGGCCTGAACACACAGGCCCCAAGACAAGGACAAGTGTTGGGCTGATTGCTAGATCATCTTGGGAGCTCCCTGAGCTCTGCTTTCCTGGTAGCAGGTTGGACTCTATAAAAGAGCTGAAAGTTCCCTTCTGCATAGAACATGTTTCATGCCTCTGAAAACCCTCACAGATGTACCAAATTGTCACCATTCCTGCACCCGAGAGCCAGTCGTGTGGATTAAGATCTTGCTGTCAGAGACAGGAGCATTTATTACTAGCCTTTAGCAACAGAGTGTAAACCACAGCAAAATACTGTTTAGCAGAGCTCCGTGGAAACATAGTTAAGCTGTGACTGCAGAAGAAAAGTGCAGTCAAGAAAATGCGCATGGGCAGGCCCAGGATTGGTCAAGTGCTCCTCTGGGTTTCCCAAAGTTTAAAAATGTCTCCTCAAATGCAGGAGCTCTCCCTCCTCCCTGTCTTTCTAGCTCTTTCAGGCTTGTCTTCTAACATGAGCAAGATTCTGCCCTAATGGCAAGGGGTACAATGTGACTTGTTGCCACCGTTTCAGAAGCCTATAGCCAGGAGGAGAGGTAGGAATGTGCATTAAGAGTTACTGTCATAACAAGGGTTGGGAGGCAAGATTGCATCGCCTTTCCAAGGTCTGGATCGAGGTACCACGATTCAGCTTTGTCATCTGTAAAATGGGGAAACTAATAGTGACTATCTCAAAAGTGTTGGCGAATATTAAATGAGAATACATATGCCCTGCATACCTACAAGTTAATATTTATTAAGTCCTTATGAGATTAAATTAGGATCTGAATTAAACATGGGATAGCTTAATTCATTCGGTTCTTCCAAGAGCCTGTGAGTTGGTACTAGTGTTATTATTCCCCATTTGACAGATAATGACAGCAAGGCACAGAGATGTAAGTAACTCCCCTTAGTTGACAGCCAGTGAGAGGGTGTTTGGGGATGAATCTGGGGTGTCTGGCTACGGAACCCCCTAAACTTCCAGCTCCGATAAATGTTGGCTATTAACATGAACACATGTATTATTTTATTTGAATCTCGTCATCCCGCTGGAGAGTGGTGACTCTAAGTCCCGTGCTTACTGATGCAGACAGTGAATCTCAGAGGGGTGAGGTGGCTAGGTCCATTTCCTGGTGCCTGGCAAAACCAACGAGCTTTCCACTGCTCTCGCTTGCCGCCCATTTCATGATTTACTTATCAAATGGGGAAGGGTTATGCTAAACACCCAAAGTGCTACTGTCTTGAATCGGACCAAATATGCAAGAAATAGGACCAAGAACGAGAGTACTTCATACCTGTTACCTCACGGTGCTTTGTGTGAAGGCAGCTGCTTGGAAAATCCGCAATCTGACACTCGCTCTGGGGCTGGTCTAGGCTAGATGCAAAACACAGACCGCTGGGGCCCATGCCACACCCCTGCAATCAGAGCCTCTGAGAGGCTTAGAGCCCTGTGTCTGACCAGCTTTTCTGGTGATTCTGATGGGCAGCCAGTTTGGAAACCACACCAGCAGAGCTAGACCCAGATCTCCGAGGGGCACTTCCTACAGAGTGATGCAGAAGAGAGATGAGGGAGGTCGTGGAGGCTCCAAATTTGATGACTCAGTCCTTTAGATCTTGCTGACGATAAGCAACTCACCCAACCTCGCTGAGCATTGGGTTCCTCATCGGTCACACAGAGCACATAGTGCGCGGGGTCATGGCAAGGAGCACAGGTGTCAACACGTGAACAGCGTGAGCCAAATCAAAAGTGATCAACTCTGAACAGCCTAGATGCTCAATACATGCTTTTCAAGTTGAATCTTCACTTTCTTGTGGCCGTATCTGAAATCATCATGGTTTCTAAATGCTTCTAATGTTTCTTGATGATGCTGATAATGGAGTATTTCCACTAGTTTCTGAAACTAACTGTCTGAAACACAGTTATCTCTAGACAAAGATGGTTTCTAGAACGCTCAGGTCCTCGAGTTTTCCTTTTTGAGTCAGAAATCAACACAGTAGTAGATTGTCTTCTAAAATATACCTAAAAGAATAGAGAAACCTAAAGTAGCCCCATTGGGTTATGCCCAGTGCAAGGGGAGTCCCACTGTCTGTTCGACACCACTTACTGAGCATCTCTTTCAGCCTAAATCGGCTAATCTGATAAACTCTAGTGGCTGGTGTAACAATTCCAGCTAGGCAGAGATCTGGGCTCCATTAAATACATGGGAAATGTCAAAGGGTTACCCAGGTTGGAGAAATAACACCATTAGTTATAAATGGCAATCTATGCTGCCATGATTCCTCTTACAGAAACTATACTATGTTGTAAGGAGCTCAGTTATTTTCTGGTTGCTGTAGAAATGACTTCTCATAGCAATGAAATAAAATAAAATGGTTTCCAATCATGACTTAGTTCCCCTGTGGCTTGGCTGCAGGGAAGGAATCACACCAACTCAGACCAGGCTAACCTGATCGTTTTGGTCTATTTCTTTTACCCTTTGGATATTAATAACCTGACTTTCTCGTGTGTTTCTAGATCTCATGGACACATTGCTTAGCCTGAATCAGGCTGAACTCTGAGTACTCACACGATGACTTTCTTTCCAAACATCCTCCTTTCAATATCAAGGTGTTCAGTTCACAGTCTCTCGAGTGATCTCAACTCTGGGAGCGGCTCAAGTTCGTGATGTGTCTTGTTGGGGACCATGAAAGCAGAACAAGGCACCATCCTTTTCTTCAAGGAGTTTGTGGTCTTGCTGGGAAATCAGTGCTAATAAGCTCTAACTCAGCAAGCAAGCACTAATAACATACATTTCAGAATTGTACAACGGATGCTGAGCGGGATACATCCCAATGCGGCTGGAGAGGTAAACTGGAGACTGAGAATAGGGTTCTTACAGGATTGTGGTGGTCAGAGGCAGAGTTTATTACTGTCTGGAGTCAAGACGTCTCCTATTGGATTGGCTCTGTTGGGATAGGGAAGCAGAGAGGAAGAAGGATGCTCTATCCTCTGGGAAAATGGCCTGAGCAGGTCTGTGAGACTGGGTTTGAGCAGGCAATGCCTGGGTTCAGGGAGGAGGTCCTCTCCTCTCTCAGGGTAAGTGGGTAGCTCATGTGCCTATGAAATAATGGGCGGTCTCAAATCTGAGAACGACAGGAAGTCTTTCCGCCACGGCCAGACCCTCGAAAATATCTCTCTTCTACTCTCATCCAGTATAACCTTTCTTAAGAAGCCTGCAGAGCAGTTCTCCCAGATTATATCCAGGGAGATGCCCCATACTTTTGCACTCACAATTAAATAAATAGTACAGTAATTATTTGTTTAATGGCCATCTCCCCCACCAGACAGTAAGGTTCATTAAGTGAAGAATACATAGCATGATAACTGACTCCTGGTAACTGACTCAGTAAACGTCTGTTTTTGCAACCTGAGTTTCATGAGTGCAAAGCCTGTTTTGTCCCATCATCCCGGCATTCCAGGCTTAGCACAATGCCTAGCACGGAGAGAGTTTCCGTTACAGACTGGCTGAATGAACTCTTGATTTCTCCCGAAACTCCTTCTCCTGTCATCTTTCTAATCTCAGGGAAGGAGAACTTCATTGTAGGAGTCACCCTTGGCTTCTCTCTTGCATAGTCACACCTGTTCCAACAGCACGTCCGTCAGCTCTGACTCCAGCAGTTATCATTAATCGATGCTTCCGGCTCGAGACTTCTTTTACCGCTGCTCTAGTGCAGGCAGCCATGATTCTCCAGCTGCCACTGTTACCTACCTTGTCCCCTGGCTTCTGCTCTTGGCTTTCCAGTCTCTCCCTCAAAAACATAATTCAGAGCATGACAAGCCTCTGTCCACACATCTCCGGTGGCTTCCTGTCTTCCTCAGAAGAAAACGCAAATCCCTTAAACTGGCCTACGAAGTCCCATGGGAGCTACCCTCAGTGACCTCTCTGAGCGTCTGTCACTGCTCTCCTGCTCCTCTGCTCTGGCCTGAGGACAGGAAGGAGGCCAGGTAGCTCCCTCCCCTCAGCACTTGCACCAGCTATAAGCTACCCCCTCTGTCTGGAAGGCTCCTCCCCAAACATCCGGGCGGTTCCCTCCCTCCTTTCCTTGAAGAAAATGCCCCCTTCTTAGAAAGACTTCCTGTAACCACTGTCTTTTAAATTAACACCGTGGCCCCTCCAGCATGCCTCTCCCTTACCACACCTATTTTCCTTCAGAGCTCATGCTGACACCCGTCACAATATATGTGTATTTGTTCATCGTGTGTCCCTACTCTACAACAGAGGAGATGGAACTTGATTGATTTTGCTCAGTGTTTATATATCTGGCACCTACACAAAGTCTGGACATTTAGAAGGCAGGAGATACTTGATGGAAGGACATGAGAATGAATGATTGAACATGCATTTCTATGTGAGTGGTCTTTGAAAATGCCTTATTGTGTCTCAGGAATCATTAGAGGTGTCAGTCCTTTATTTATGTGATATTTTCTAATCCTCCCAACAATTCACTAAAGGAGACACTGTTATGCCCATTTCACAGAGAATGGGGAGCTCATTGAAGAGCTTGGCCAAGACCCAGATCTGGAAACTGGAAGGTCTGACTCGATTTGAATAACTGCAGAGCTGCTGACTTTCACTGTCCCCAGAATGTTCTCTCCAAGGTGATAGGAACACCAAAGCATGCTCGGCTGCCTTGAGGTTTCTGGAGGGAAGCTTCAGAGGGGAATGTTGAAACAACATGCTTGTACGTCAGTCGTGCTGTGAGGGAGCAGTATTTATAGCCAACAAGTCAAAGCGGCTCACCCTCCGTGACTAAACTGAACACCTACCCTCAGATTTTCCCTTTAGGAGGAAAAGGGAAGAGAGGGGGCGAACAAGAGGAAAACAGTGAGAGGTTCCTCTGGCAGGAAGCCAGGCTCTCCTGTCAGGACATCTCCGACGCGCCCCTTGCAGGGGTTATTACTCATATAGGGGAAGAGAAGCTGCCCAGCACAGCACAGACTCTTGGAATATTCCCCAAGGGAGGAAGGGACACAGTCACCGATGGGTGGGCCCAAAGTTGGCTTTGAGAAGTTAGTTTTTTAATTACAGCTATCCTGAGAGGCTGTTTGGCAACTGACAATTTACTCGGGATTCACTAGATTGATGTGTCAAGTTGGCCGTTCTTAATTTGGGGTTTGAAATTCTCTTCCTACCCTCGAGTTCTCAGAAAGAAAAGTGGTGTGGACTGCAGTTCTGGGGATGCCAAGATTCTGAGGGCTTGGCTGATGGCCGAATCAGAGATCTGCTTGAAGTAGAATTTCAGTATCAGTGGGTGGTAGACTTCTGAGTCTTTGTAAATGGCAGAATTCCATGGCTTAGTGAATCACAGAGTTCCATTATTATTGTCCACTGAGGACCCAGGTGTGGAGGGAGAGGTCTGACAGAGGGTGATGTGTGGTAGAACGGCAGGTGTCCCTGAAATCCGACTGGCCTCTTGCTTCCCCCTTTTAACTTGGTTTTGGGAAGTGTTCTTGTGCGGGAGGAGCAGAGATTTGCAAACTCCTGGATGTTGACTCTCTAAGTAGAGCTGTTTAGTATTCCCAGGGAGGATAAGGTGTCCCTTGGACAAATCTAAACAGTTTGGGCGTGGCAGATATTTTTTGACTAGTTACCAATACCAAAGTTGATTTCCCCATACCTGCCTCTAGCCATATGGGCTGAAAGAGCCAGAGTCAGAGTCATGCTCTCTTAGCCTATTTGCAGTAGAGCAGCCACGTGCCCCAGTTCTGTTCAGTGAAATGTGAAGGGCAAGTCTTCTGAACAGCCAGGATGTGTTTCCTTTATAAAAGGAGAGATGCATGGAGACTCTCCCTCTCCCTCTCACCTCCCACGCCTTGGCTACCTCCTGCTTCTTGCCTTTAAGGGTGGTTATGTGAAATGGCGACACCTAAAGACAGAGTAGCTGTTTTGAGACCACGAAGGTAAAATGGAGAGAAGGTGGGAGACGTGTGTTGAATGGTTTGAAGTCACAAAGCTACTGAGCCAGCCCTGGAGACCCCAGCTCCAAACCCCTTGCTAAATACATATTCTGTTTCTTTAAGGCTTACATCATTGGTCTGATTTCTCTTACTACCAGCATTTTCATCCTCAGAATCATCCTCATCTTCCATGTGAGGCTTACATAGAGCAGCTTGGAACATACATGTTTCTGCTGGGAACTGGCACAGGTTAAGGCTTACAAGTTCTCCAGATTGTGAAGACCGAGTGGCTGGGAATCAAGTCCCCAAAAGCCCAAGATAGGAAAGCACCAGGCATTTCCCTTCCCTCTCAGACTCAAGCTCAAACAACGTTAGGGAGCATTGCAATTGGCCACCTGCTGGGTTTAATAAAATCTGCTAGACTGAAATATTTGTGGGCAGGGACTGTGCTTCAATCATCTGTATACCCACAGGCCCCAGAGCATTATTATGCACTCAGTGCATACTTGCTAAGAGGCACTAGGCTGGGTACTGGAAGTTCTGAGTTCTAGTCTTAGCTTTATCATTAATCTACTCTGTGACCTTGGACAAGACACTTGACTCTTCTGGGCTTTACTTAGCTTCAGGATAAAAGGAGAGCTTTGGGTCAGCTCATCCCTGGAATTCCATGTCTACCACTAATGTGGAAAGGAGGTGGGATTCAGAACCTCACCTCTAGAGGCAGATGGCCATCTACTTTAGACAAGTCACCATACTTTATTCTCTAAACCATGCAGAATAGGGGACATCAAATTCAGCAAAAGATGAGCCAATACAGTATAAGGTATAAAATGAAGAACTGAGAGTATAGGGCATCATTTTGACAGCGTGACTATAGCTCAAGAGCCTTACAGGGTAAAGTGAGACAAATGACAAATTTGGCAAATGAGGAAATCGAGCCATGATGAATTAACTTGCCCCGAGTCACAAAACTAGCAAGTAGAAGTGCCAAGATTCAACTGCAGGCAATTTGACTCCAGTGCCCACACACTTCACTGCAATTAAAATGGCATGGCTTAGCTTATTCCTATTTTCTTTGGTTCAGAAGTTGCTGGAAATTTCTTCTACTATTTGTTTTGGCCAAAGTCGTGTGTGCGCTTGTGTGCATGTACGTGTGCATATGTGGTGTGCGTGTGTAACGTGTATGTGCTGGGAATGCATATGTGCGCGTGGTAGTTCTGCTGCGTGGACTACTTAACCTTCATATAAGCAGAAAAAGAAAGGAGTCCTTCTAGCTCTTTTAAGGTACTAACAATGAAAACAAACTTATTATGAATTTTTTGATAAGTTCTAGCTTTTATGACAATAAGCACAGTGGAATTACCCAAATATATGGTACAGAATGTGTAGGGCACCAGAGATCAGTTTGGGGATGCCTCCTGCTAGGCAGGAAAGACTCATGGAAGAAGAGCTGAACTCAGTTGGTGGGACTTGGGAGAGAAGATTTTGTTTAAGAATACTTCAGAGGCGCACGATCATTGAGGAAAGGTATGGACTGTCTCCCCAGAAGAGAAGCACTCGTACATATGCACTATTTGCACGCAATTGCATGGGGCTCCTAGACTTCTTTTGGGAGGGATCCCCAAGTAAAGCCTCAGGTGGGAATATGAAAATATGTGTCCCACGGTAAATGAAGACATTCTTGAACGAGATATTAAATGGCCACAGGGGTGCAGAAGTGGGGTGGGTTTGGGGTAGATCTTTTTTAAATTTATTCCTGAGATTCCAAAAGTTTTGATGAATACATTGCTGAAATCCTGGTCAGGCGATATACCAGGAGATACTATGGATTTCTCACTCCATGCTAGGTCTCATCTGGGACAAGGCAGGGATTCAATAAAAGACAAGACGTCACATCTTCCAGACCAGGAGATGACAGACATGCATGCAATAGGGGAAAATAAAGAAATCAAAGTCAAGGACAAAATGAGTGGCAGAAGCAATGAATGGCAAAGACACCCTTCTACCTCATGGCCAGCATCTCTCTACTGCAGCCCTACAGGCTCATGCTATTCTTCCAGTTTCCCCAAACCATCCTGATCTCAAGGCCATTACCATGGTTGGTCTTCATGCCTTGAATACTGTTCTTCCACTCTTCACCTGGCATCTTTCTTAACATCTGGGGCCTTCTCTGACCAAGTGTCTGGGTTCCTCAAGAAGTTAAAAATAGAGCTATCTTATGACCCAGCAGTTGCACTACTAGGGATTTACCCCAAAGATACAAATGTAATGATCCAAAGGGGCACCTGCACCCCAATGTTCATAGCAGCGATGTCCACAATAGCGAAACTGTGGAAGGAGCCGAGATGCCCTTCAGCAGACGAATGGATAAAGAAGATGTGGTATATATACAATAGAATACTACTCAGCCATCAGAAAGGATGACTACTTACCATTTACATCATTGTGGATGGAACTGGAGGGTATTATGCTGAGCAAAATAAGTCAATTAGAGAAAGACAATTACCATAGTGTTTCGCTCACATGTGGAGTATAAGAAAAGTGGAGAGGATTGTAGAGGAAGGGAGGGAAAATGGAATGAGAAGTCATCAGAGAGGAAGAAAAACCATGAGAAACTCTTAACTCTAGGAAACAAACTGAGGGTTGCTGGAGGGGAGTTGGGTGGGGGGATGGGGTAATTGGTGACGGGAATTAAGGAGGGCACTTGATGTGATGAACACTGGGTGTTATATACAACTGATGAATTATTGAACTCTACATCTGAAACTAAAGATGTCCTACATGTTGGCTAATTGAATTTAAATAAAAAAAATAAAGCAGCACGTCCCTCTCCTATCTCAGGACACTTTCCAACATACCACCTGAATTTGATTTCCTTTTCACCAGTTACTGCTAGCAATAATTATCTTGTCTCTGTTTGATAATGTGGGCTTTGTCTATCTACCCTGGGTATAATCCTGGAGGGCAGGGACAGGGACTTCCTCACTGCTCTGGCACAGTGGATCACATTTCATGAATGTGATCAAGAGATTTATAACTGTGATAATCTAATAGTGCTTGAAATTCTGTTTCCCACCATAAACTTCTTTCATCTGGGCAATACAGAATGGAGAGTGCCATGGAGACGAGCAGCAAGCTGAGAGCTCGTGATTTTTTACTTGCTGAGGCAGGACTCAGATCCATCGTTTTTAAATCTCAAAATAACATTCGTCAGCCTATTTTTACATGAGTCCCCCAAATTATTCATTTAGGGAAGTTACCTTCATGAGACATATTCTTTCCCCAAATTCCTGGATCACTGGAAATGCCTACAAGGTGGAAAAAAGGTGAACTCAACAGGTCAATACTTATTGAGTAGTGGATCTGCAGATTTACATAGCGATGCGAAAAGTTCCACTGTCTGTATTCTCAGAGGGTGTGTGCTAACACTATAAAACTCACATGCAGCAGAGAGAAATTCACAGAGGTGTGAGTGGGGAGAGAGATCTACAGTCTGGGTAGAGTGGAGATTCAGGATACATGGGGACAGGTTCTAAATTCAGTGGATAAGGCAAACAGGGTATATAATCAAAATTACCCTTGAGACTTCTAAAAGGGACTGTAAGTCATAGAATGCATATTTTTGTTTATATAATCCTGTTACAGTAATATTTATGATGAAATGTACATATATGTGTGTGCATGCGTGTAATAAATGGGAGCTGAGGGATTGGAAAATGTGTGTCCTTAAGTGCTAGAATCAAAGAATCACATGCAATGAGGTGCTTATATTATGGGCAAGTACTCATTGAGATAAACTGAGGCAGCGGCAGCTCGTATTTCCCATCTCACGTTCTTTCCAGAACAGATACACCATTGGCAGGATCACGGGCTGACCCTACCACGTTACTCAAATTGTTCTTGCTCTCTCTCTTTTGCCCACTGAACTCACATAGTTGAATCTTGTTATTTGATGCACACATTAAATGC
This sequence comes from Ursus arctos, assembly GCF_023065955.2. Taxonomy (NCBI): domain Eukaryota; kingdom Metazoa; phylum Chordata; class Mammalia; order Carnivora; family Ursidae; genus Ursus; species Ursus arctos. Next base: position 73,744,301 of record NW_026623078.1, on the reverse strand, counting down.
ACGGTATAGACCATGAACTAGAGGTCTTGGGCAGTGAATGGGACAGCTCTTAATCTGAGCCCATATCCACTCCTTGAGGTAGCCACTGACTAGTTCTGCCCTCAACCCTTTCTTTTATCCTTCTAAACACATCCTCTCTGGACCTCTCACAATTGGACACCCATGCACTGAGCTTTGGCCAATGAAAAATGAGTGGTAGAGATCTTTGGCACTTTCAGGCCTGACACACAACCTTCTGTGTTCGAACCCCCGTACTCTTTCCTTCTTCCAGTTTGATGCCGATGATCACGAGGGACCTTGGAAATCACTTCTTGAATATAGTGGATCCAGGGGGGTTGAAGGAGCCACGTTCCTGAATCACCATTTGGAGGAGAGCCACCTTCCACTCAGGAACTCCTATGCTGGACTTAGGTGAGTGAGAAATTTATGTATCTTGATTGAAGTCACTGAGATTTAGGAGTTTATATCTTACAGCAACTAGCATTGCTCTAACACCCCATTTGGGTGACTTTGTGCCGGCCACTTAACCCTTCTGTGTTGGATTCCATATCAGTCAGGGTCCCTCCCAAAGTACTCAGCCTGTACACTTAAAAGCCACGATTGAGGAAGTTCAAAGACAAGACTGTTTACAAAGATGCAGACAGAGCTAAGAGACACTTACAAGGGATGGTGAAGCATCTCAGAGCTGGTGACAGCGGAGAGCCATTTACACTCTGTGCCTGGGATTCAGGGCAAGGAGAGGAAGCATTTACCAGAGTCTGGCAAGTAGCTATAGCTGTAGGAAAGAGCTGCCTGGAGAGAGCTATAACTTCCAAGGGAAGATTGCTGCCAATCCAATTCCAGCAGGAAAGAGTTGGAGCAATGAAGAGCCAGATGTCATTCTCCTACCTTCCAATCTTTCTGCTGATGGCTCCCATTGACTAAACCCAACTGGAAGCAGAAGGCAAGGAGCTCATTGATGTAGTCAATAAATGTCAGTCTCCTAGAGTGTGGGCCAGGTGTAGAAGGGTGGAGAAAAGATCCGGAGGTGCAAATGAAGAATTTCCAGCATAGTTCCCCTATCCACAAGTTGGGAATCCTAACCACCTACCTTATAGAGTCTGCCCTGGAGTTAAAGGGTAAGATATAATAAGCTCTGAATAAAATATGGCTCTTATTTCTCTGTGCCATCTGCTGCTGAACCATTGTCCACTGATCTTTCTTTTCTTAAAATTTTTTTTATTGATTTTCTTGGTCATCATTATTGTTTGTTTTGGCTTTTTGGTTGTTGTTTTTTTAAGTTTATTTTAATTCCAGTGTAGTTAACATACAGTGTTATATTAGTTTCACGTGTACAATATAGTGATTCAACAATTCCATTCATGACCCAATGCTCATCACAAGTGTATTCCTTAATCCCTATCGCTTACTTCCCCCAACCTCCCACTCATCTGCCCTCTGATAACCAACAGTTTGTTGTCTGTAGTAAAGAGTCTCTTTCTTGGCTTGTTTCTCTCTTTTTTTCCCTTGCTCATTTGTTTTGTTTCTTAAATTCTACATATGAGTGAAATCACATGGTGTTTGTCTTTGACTGATTCATCTCACTTAGCACTACACTCTCTAGCTCCATCCATGTTATTGCAAATGGCAAGATTTCATTCTTTTTTACGGCTGACTAATATTCCATTGTGTATACATATCACAACTTCTTTATCCATTCATCTATCGATGGACACTTGGGCTGCTTCCGTAATTTGGCTATTATAAATAATCTGCTATAAATATCGGGGTTCATGTTTCCCTTTGAATTGTTTGGTTTGTTTTAATCTCCCAGAAATGTTGATATTCTCCCTAATGCCAGAAGATTTTTCAGCATGAATTTAACTCTGGTATTTCCTGGAGGCTGCTGTCTTCACTTTTTTGTGATTTATTTTTGATCATAGGTGGGACTTGAGAAAATACCCAGTTTCAGAGAAGATTCTTCCTTCTCTGTTTCAGCTGCTCCTTGTTATTTTCAGGCTCGCATTGTCAGGAACTTTCCTGCTCCCCACTCCAGACAACAGCCATGTCTAAAGTACTCTGCTTATTTCCTGCTTGGGTTTCATCACTTCCTGTTTCGTGTCTGTTTCTGGGTTTGTTGGATAGAGCTGCCTGTTCATGAATGAGACAGGAGTAGGCCTTGCCAAATAAACTATGGGAGATTAGCATGCTCCTGAGGTAGGCTTGGTGTGATGAGGAAATCTAGGACTCTCAGGTCCATTCTTTCATGGCCTCTTACTTGCAGTATGACCTTGAGAAATCTCTTCCCTTTTTCTAAGACTTATTTTCCACATCAGCAAAATGGGGTTCATTGTACCTGACTCACTGGTTAGATGTGGGGAGATAAAATATGCAAGCATGGAAGCACAGATACTACTTGGCACATAGCAGGCATTTAGCAATTTCTGTAGAAAAAAATTTATTCTCTAGGGTTCAATGGGGATCCTCACCTTCCGGTTATACTGGAGGTAAGCATGGAGCTGACAAGGTGCTCTGGACCCCAAAATATACACAGTCTTTTTAGGCTAAATGTGTCCTGTTTATTCTAATTGGAACACATTTAATTTTAAGGATTACTAGAATTTTCCAATTAAGACCACAGATACCAAGTCTCTTTCCTGGGATTCCTCAATGATAAATGAGAGGTGAAAAAAAAATCATAATAAAATATAGCTTTGACTGAATATTGTTACCTTTTCTGTTTCTCCATGTGTGATATATGACACCAGGCTTTTCTTTGAGTATTTTTGGAATAACTTGTCATTTCATCAGTCTGCGATCTAGAATCACTTAGGATAGAGCAGAACAGAGCTGAGTCCAAACTCCAGACATGACTTTTACTTTAGGGAAGTTACTCAACAAACCTTTTGCACCTATAAAGTGAGCATCATAAAGCCACTTATCTCCGGGTTTGTTTAAAGATTAGAAAAACAATGTAAAAAAAGTCCAAAGCAGGGCATAAGGAAGAATGCTCAAAGTGCTAGCAATCATCGTTGAAAAGGGGCAATTATCATATTAGTTTAGATTAAGGAAAAAGGCTGGTGGAATCCATTGCCTTTACTTAATGTCTGAGAAAACTGAAACTCCACAAGGGGAGACGTGACTCACCAAAGACCACCCCATTAGTTCGTAGATTGCAGGTTTCCTGACATCCACTGTGATCTCCTGGCCATGGCACCACCATTTCCTATGAAAGTGTCACTAATGGACAAACAGCAGAAAGCTAAGCCATCAGGTGATGTATGATGGTCTTCTGACTTACAGACCATCTGCAGAGCCCTGCAGTTTTGAGCATGTCCCCTGAGGGCCGCCAGTACTCCTATTCGCTAATCCCCACCGGGCTTTAGAATAGCCCGAGGATTTTATTGTCATTTGAGTCATCAATTGGAAAATGAGTGTCAGTTTTTGGTGATGTGGTTTCAGAGCAAATTTGGAAAGAAGTGTTTTTCAGACTCCCTTCCATGTCCTTCTGGGAAGGTCCACAGTGGCTATGGATACCTCCTTGGATCAAGGACTGTGGGTAGGCTCGTTATTATGGGGACGACCTAAGTTCCTAATATTTTTTTATGAATAATGACTCTAATGTCAAATCTCATTAATGAATTGGGAGATAAATATTATGTTCTTTTAAGAATAAAGTGTATGGATCATGGAGAATAGTTGATTTTCCAATTTTTGTGAAATCTGCCAGGAAATGGAGGGAGAGTGTGGCCATGCTTTTAGTGTTCAAAGAGGTATTGTCTCATGATAAACGAGATGTCTTGACGAAAACCTACCACCACCACCACCACTTAGTGGGACTCTAGGAGGTCAAAGGGAGGAAAAAACAAATATTGATTGAGTACCAAGCATGTGCTGTACAACTTGCCATCCTTTAAAAACATAACTACTTGATTATGTTTATTTTCCTCTGAAAGCTCTGTGTCTTATCCACATCAGCAATGAACACAGTGCCTAAAGCATCTTTTGGTGTTTGTTGAAGAATAAAGCTCTCTATAAATGATCTTTTAAAATCCGTATGATCACCTGGTGAATTGGGAGTTACCATCCCCACTTTGTAGATGAGCCTCCCAAGATTTAGAGGAGTTAAATAATGTGTCCATTGTGCCAGTGGTAGATCTAGAAGTCCGTGATCTCTGAATCCACTCTGTTTCCACTGTGACACACTGCCAGATTCTTCATGGAAGACAGCTCTACTTGTGTTTTTATGCTACAGAATGGTGGGTGTTTCTCTCCAATCACGATTTGCTGTAGCTTGAGGGGAAAAGGTTCTACCATGGACGATCACAGGCAGAGTAGTTTAAGACAAAAGGAACTCCCTGGCTTGATTCTTTTATTTATTTATTTATTTATTTATTTATTTTTTAATGATTTTTTATTATATTATGTTAGTCACCATACAGTACATCCCCGGTTTCCGATGTAAGGCTCGATGATTCATTAGTTGTGTATAACACCCAGTGCACCATGCAATACGTGCCCTCCTTACTACCCATCACCGGCCTACCCATTCCCCCACCCCCTCCCCTCTGAAGTCCTCAGTTTGTTTCTCATAGTCCATAGTCTCTCATGTTTCATTCCCCCTTCTGATTACCCCCCCTTTCTTTATCCCTTTCTTCCCCTACCGATCATCCTAGTTCTTATGTTCCATAGATGAGAGAAATCATATGATAGTTGTCTTTCTCTGCTTGACTTATTTCACTTAGCATTATCTCCTCCAGTGCTGTCCATGTTGTAGAAAATGTTGAGAACTCGTTCTTTCTGATAGCTGAGTAATATTCCATCGTATATATGGACCACAACTTCTTAATCCAGTCATCTGTTGAAGGGCATCTCGGCTCCTTCCACAATTTAGCTATTGTGGACATTGCTGCTATGAACATTGGGGTGCATATGGCCCTTCTCTTCACTACGTCTGTATCTTTGGGGTAAATACCCAGTAGTGCAATGGCTGGATCATAGGGTAGCTCAATTTTTAACTTTTTAAGGGACCTCCACACTGTTTTCCAGAGTGGCTGTACCAACTTGCATTCCCACCAACAATGTAGGAGGGATCCCCTTTCTCCACATCCTCTCCAACAATTGTTGTTTCTTGCCTTGTCTATTTTTGCCATTCTAACTGGCGTAAGGTGGTATCTCAGTGTGGTTTTGATTTGAATTTCCTTGATGGCTAATGATTTTGAACATTTTTTCATGTGTCTGTTAGCCATTTGTATGTCTTCATTGGAAAAGTGTCTGTTCATATCTTCTGCCCATTTTTTGATTTGTTTATTTGTTTCTCGTGTATTGAGTTTGAGAAGTTCTTTGTAGATCTTGGATACCAGTCCTTTATCTGTAGTGTCATTTGCAAATATATTCTCCCATTCCGTGGGCTGCCTCTTAGTTTTTCTGACTGTTTCCTTGGATGTGCAGAAACTTTTAATCTTGATGAAGTCCCATAAATTCATTTTATCTTTTGTTTCTCTTGCCTTTGGGGATGTGTCATGAAAAAGGTTGCTTTGGCCGATGTCGTAGAGGTTGCTGCCTATGTTCTCCTCTAGAATTTTGATGGATTCCTGTCTCCCCTGGCTTGATTCTTGATGCTTGATAGCTCACTCACAGGGCAGTTGGGAAAGGCCACACAGTTCCTTGGAGTTGTTGGTAGAAAGTCTCAATTTCTCACCACGTGGACATTTCCAGAAGGCTGCTGAAGTGTCATCACACTATGTCAGCTGCCTTCCCCCAGTGTGACGCGAGTCCCTGATACAGCCCATACTCAAGGGGCGGGGAATTAGGCTTCACCGTTTGAAGGGCGGAGTATCATAGAATTGGAGGATATATTTTAAAACCACCATAATGGGTTAGGTAGGCCATATTTTGTAATCTGCCACTCAGATATTCTATTTCAATTCCTCGGGGGGCTTTGGTATTAACAAAGCAGCCTTTGAACCCTGGGTATATGTTCAATGTCTCTAAGCCTTGTTTCTCAACCATAAAATGAAGATTGTATAAAACCAACTTCACAGGTTGGCTGGCAGGTCTGCAGGTTATAGAGAGAAAGCCGTTAGTACAATGTCTGGCACAAAGGAAGTGTTCAAAAACGGACTCACTTCTGTTCCATTACAAGACAACAGTCCCTCTCCGCACTTCTCAAATATAAGTCTGAGTCAGGATACGAAAATCACACACACACACACACACACACACACACACACACACCCAGTGGTTCCCCAGTCCGTTCTGTTTCTACCATGCCATACTACCAGCGTCTGCATGGGAGCCACCCTAACCTCTGCACCATGGAATATAGTTTCTTGTGACAAAAATTAGACTCCAGAATTGGGATACAAGTTGGAAAGGGAACGTAAATGTTGTCCAATCTTACCCAAATTCTCATGCTTGTTGCCCACTCTTGAATGTCTCAAATAAGATAAACACAGGATTAGCTCTAGACTCTACCACTTGTGACCTCGACAACCCTGAGCTCCCTTTTCTCAGAGTGATATGCTCTCTTTCAACTTTGTTGTGAAGTTTAAGTCAGATACTGTGTGTAACTTAACTCAATAAACAGTAGTTATGACTCTTATTATTTATGGTTAGCTCCATATAAGGTCTAAAATATTTTAAATACCATCTGGAAAAGTGTGTGTATTTTGGGGGGCAAGGGTAGGTGTACTACCTTTTCCTAAGAATCGTAAAATGTACTTGATAGATTTACATAGATTTACATAGATTATTTCAATTTATTCCTCAAAAAAATAGAGTGAGACCCATATTATTATTCCCACTTAGCAGATAAGGAAATAGGAGGTGAGTTGGTTGGCCTAAGCCTCGCGGTACCTAGACTTGATCCTGGGAAGTGGAGACAATGCTCTGCTTCACTGACTATGTTAGGACAAGGGCAGTGTGGACTCACAGAGTGATGGGTTGAATTCTCTGACCTGCTGACTGCTCATTTGACTCCATAATACAAGTAAGAATTAATAATCCATAGAATCAAGTGTTGTGTTTAGTTTAGTGCAGTAATAATTTTGGGGGATACTACAGGCCAGGGACAGGCAGGGCTAGATAGAGGGGTAAAGAGAGTTAAAGGGGGTTCTGTGGGAATGTAGATTCATCATGACGTTTCATTTTTGTCTCCAGATAATGACAGACAGCTCTTGTGAACTAGGTGATGGATAGAAACCCAGCTCATGTTACTAAGACACACACTGGTAGTAAACACTGAGGACTGGCAGCCTAGGGGCGACAGACAACATTGATGAAATTCCTGATGAAACTGTGTTGGGTGATTATAGAGTCAATCTGCTTGAAATCAAGATATCACAGCTGAACAAATTCCTTGGTTCTCTCCATGTCATTTATCACCATTGTTTGTCTTGGTTGATGGTATTAACATCAATTATTTATCATAATGCACATTTTCCTTCCTAGCCCTCTTTCCTGTCTGCCATGTGGAATCTCTTGCTATTAAACTGAGGGGCAGGTAGAAACATTCGTCTTTCTTACATCATTGTTCCCTCTGAACTAACCTTTTTTGGGGGAGGAGGAGGGGGAGCAGGTAAATTGGAAAAAGCCAGTTTAAGTTGGATAAAGATTGTTTTTCTTGCTCTGTGCACATTTTTCCGGTTGTCTTTTAAGTTGCGATTCCTCGGGGGTTGGGCCTCAACTAGAACAATGGTGGTGTGATGGAGAGAAGCAGGCAGGTGTGTTAAATCTAAAATGAGTAGAAGCTGCGACACTCAGGATATGGCAGAAGCAGCTATTTGGGTCTCCAGATCTGTTCCCCCTCTCTGCCTTAATAGCATAACCTCATTGTTATGGGAGAGCAGGCATTCAGCTAAAAGACTATACTGACTAGTCTCTCAGAGTTTAAGGTATGGGCAAGGAACCTCGGCAGGGGTATAACGTGAAATTTGGAGGAAGACTGATTAAAGGCCATTAAATATGCCAGAAATCCCCCCCTCACTCTACCTATGGCCCTTTTCTTCTGCTACCCTACACCATGGACATGATGGTGGTGCTCTAAGAGCTCTCCTGAGCTGTGAGGTGACATTAGGATGGATGTTGCAACTATATGGTGAGCAGAATGAGGGCTCTTGGATCCCTGGTGGCCATTATGCCAGCGTGTGGAGCTCAGACTTCCTACCTCTGGACTTCTTATATGGGAGAGATAAGCAGCTGAGTTATTTAAATAATTATTCTCATTTGTTTGTTGTTCAGATTTTCTGTTACAGGCAGCTGATCTTCATCCTAACAGACACATTTAGGGGTGTCTAGATGGACAGGAGGGAGGATTGGAGCTGGCTACTCCCCGCTTCTTGGCTTGGGTGACCCTGTGCATGGTGGTCCTATTCAGTGAGAAAGGACACACAAGAGGAAAAACAAGAAGGTGAGAAGAGGGGATCTGTATGGTCTTGGGCGTAGTAAGTCCAAAGGCGCCATGGGACAGTGAGGCATAGGAATCCCACAGGTGGCTGGATGTAGGTGTCAGGTGCGACGAAGTGATGGAAAGAAAAAGAGACTTGGCCATAACTAGCATGTGTGTGGTAGGTAAAGCCACTGAGTGGGTTAGATTGGTCAGGGAGTCCTAGATGTGTTGAGAACTACCATAGAGAATATGCGTGAGCTTCCTGTGGGTCAACTGAGGGGGGTACACCGACATATAGACATGATTATGCTTCCAGGCAGGATGGGGTACATGTACCTCACCAAGGACCCATTTTTAGTACTCTTCCCCTGGGTCATTGTATTTTGATAAGATGCCAAATAAATGAAAAATTTAAAGCAGGTAGTTGCAGTTTCTAATGAATCTAAGGCAGATACTGCTGCCTAGGAGAGGTTCTAATCAGTGTGAGATACTCGTGTTGCCACAGTAAGCTGATATAATTTAAGCCACATCACAGCCCTGTGATGTCTGAATGTATGTGTCCTAATCACAAGCAAGTGATTTCCAGTAGGGTTGTAAAATATTGAAACTGACTAATGGATTCCCCTTAACACTGTCAGGGAATCATCAAGGAGTGGACAGAGCATGGATCTAAGACTTGGACCAAACTGGGTGAGTATATTGGCTCTAACTGTTTCTACCTACACTATCTTGATGGCTCAGCTCCATTTCCTAAGGGGAAAAAGGCAGGGATGCTTGCTTTCTCATGGCACTGCTGTCAGAAATACAAGATGTCACATTTAAAGCATCCAAATAGTACATGGCATAGGGGAGACCTGTAATTCTTCATCCCCACGTGGTGATCAGGAAGCGGAAGCTGCAGGGATTGGGGCTCGTTGTCTAGATGTCTCCTGTCTGAAGTTCCCATTCTCAGGGGATTTTCTTGACCAGAAGCCAAAGCACTTTAATAGAAAAAAAAAATGAAATGGAGCAGAGTAGGTACATCATACAACTCCATGGGATGCCACTTACATTGCAAACAGCTGCTCCTGGAGTTGAGCAGTGTGCAACCTCCAGAACTGTATGCAGTGGTCCTGTTTGGTGCCACTTCTCAAACAAAACAAAACAAACCCCCAAAAAACAAACAAAAAAACCAATCTTCTCAATAATAATGTCTGTTTTCCTTTGAAATAAGAGGATGCATAGTCACCATTGTGTTTTGTCTTTATTGTCCTTTGTCGAGGTTATGCATCCCTAGGCTTCTTAGAGTCTCGTTTTCCTTGCTCTCTGCCACACACTTAGCGCTCTTCACCTTCTCGTTTTTGTCTTCTTTCTTTGGCACATGCTCTTCCCTTTTCCTGGAATTTCTCCCTGATTTGGTTTCCTGGTGAAGCTCTATTCATCCCTACAGACACAGCTCAAATGTTACCTCCTCTGGTTGCCTTCCCTTTTAGCTCTGGGTGACATCAAGGATTCCCTCTTCTGGGCTGCCATGAAAGCCTGGCCATACCTTTGTCTTTGCCCTTCCGCTAAAGCCCAAACTCCTTAGTCTGTTTTAGGAGACCCAGTACCATGATCACCTCCTCAGCTGTATCTCTTGACACTTCCATTCCATGGTATACCCAGAATCAACACATTCTATTCATAGTGATTTAGACTTTGGGTTTGATTTGAGCCAGGAGAAGAACATCTTGCCACAAATTGGGATCTATTCCTGGATGGGAGTACATGTGATCCTACCCATGGGTATATGGTACAGACATCCTTTCTTTCTTAACCCTGTCATACATTTCATGCTTTAAAACCTCTAGTCTCATGGCACCAGCTAGATACACGTGGCTATTTAAATTTAATTAAAATTAAATAAAACTAAAAATGGAGTTCCTCAGTTGCACTAGCCACATTTCAAGTGCTCAATAGTTACATGTGGCTATTATACCAGTGGATATCACGGAAAGAGGCATTTCCTTTATTGTGGAAAGTTCTACTGGACAACGCTGCTATCGACTTTTCAAATGTTTGGGAGAAAAAGTACCTTGGGGTCTTATTTCGCAAAATATTGTCCCAAGACTAGTTACAACTGTGTCATCCAGTTGCTCATTAAAAATGCAGAGTCTCATGAGAAACAAACTGAGGACTTCAGAGGGGAGGGGGGGGGAATGGGATAGACCGGTGATGGGTAGTAAGGAGGGCACGTATTGCATGGTGCACTGGGTGTTATACACAACTAATGAACCATCGAGCCTTACATCGGAAACCGGGGATGTACTGTATGGTGACTAACATAATATAATAAAAAATCATTAAAAAAAAATGCAGAGTCTCAGATGTGCTAAGTCACAGCAACTGAGTCAGGATCTGTGTTGGAACAAGATTCCAGGTGACCTGCATGGACATGCATGGTTGGGAATCACTGCCTTAAAGATCACTGATGTCAGCCACCTCATTTTGAATGTCCTCAAGGTTTTCACCTGCACGTTAGAAGCCCAGAGAACCTGAAAGATTGGGGATCTCTGGAGTGGTCTTGATACCAGGAGTTTTAAAACTCACCAGTTGACTCCAGTGTGTGGCCAGGACTGAGAACCAAGGCCAGAAGGCTCAGAGAAGAACAGGGATGGACATTGCTTTCTAGTTATAGGCTCACTTATTATTTTTCCTGACTCCAAGTCCAGTGCTCATTCTGCTACACCATGTAGTCTCACCCTCATCAGACAGATTTCTGGAGGAGCAATGTGTACTGATCAAGCTTTTTTTTCCCCCTTGTTTTTTTCCTTTCTTTCTCCTCTTGAAACAACCACCCTGATGTCCCCGAGTGGAGGTAACACAGGGACAGCATTATAATTGCTTGTTAATGTCAAACTGATGGCTGATGGATTTGCCATCTGCAGAGGCCTTGCCTTTAACAGCCAATGCCTGGTGTGGGGCCGGCCACCCTCCTGGTGGAGATCAATATTCTATTATGGAAGCAGCTGGCTAGCAGACACATGGGAGCCTCACCTCTTGCCTTGAGGCACACTGGCTCTATGAAGAACTCAGGTCAGAGTAGTGAGGGCTGTGGGCGAGGGAGCCACTAATCAGCCCACTAGAGCCCCATACTTCCACTGGGGCAGATGCATGCAGGGGCACGGTGGTGCAGCCCCTGCCCTGCATATTATGAGGGCCTGCGGGCCAGGCAGGCGGGCTGCCCATCATCCCATCATGCCCAGTCTGCTAAGTCTTCTGCAGCAGTCAGCCTCAAACTTGCCTACAAGAGACTGCTGGGAGGAAAAAAAAAGAAAGAGAAAGAGACTTCATAGACATTACGCATTCCCTCTGCCCACCTCCTCTCTCTCTTCTAGTCTCTCTCTTTCTCCATGTGAAGCGGAGTGGAGGACAGACGAGCAACAACAGTGACAGTGACGATGACCTATATTATTGAGCATTGACAACGTGCTAGGAAATCTAAGTTCTTTGATTAATTTTCTCATTGACTTCTCATGATAACTGTACAATGGGGCTTGATTTCACAGACGAGAAAGTTCAGGACCAGAAACGTGATGTGACTTGGTCAAAGTCACACATCAGGAAGTGGTAGAGCTGGCAGGTGAACCTAGTTCTGCCATTCGGCACAGCTCATGCTCTTTGCAACCATGTAGTTTGGTTTCCCAAAACAGTGTGTGAAGGTCCTCAGGGACGCACGTGGAGGAGAAAATTGATGGGTGGGCAGCATCATAATGACTACGTACATTGCATTGTAACAGTTCCTATTTGATTTTCAAAATGGGGGTATCATTTATAAACATACGTTGCACCAATCTTAATGGTACCATCTGATTTTTTTTTTTTTTTGCAACCACAACTTGGGTCAAGAAATGGAGCTTGTCCGTCTCCCCAAATGTTTCTTCAATACTCCTTCCTAGTCGCCACACCAAGAGAGAACTGATATTCTGATTTCTTTCAGTGTAGATTAGTTTGCCTCATCTTGAACTTCATGTAAATTGAATCACACAGTATGTGCTCTTAGTGTCTGGTTTCTTTCACTTGATTTATTTTCGAGGCTTACCCATGCCGTAGCCTGCATCAGCAATTTCTCCCCTTTTGTTGCTGTAGAGTATCCCATCGTATGGATACATCACACTCTGTTTTCCATTATCCTGTTGATGAGCATGGGGTGGGTCCCCACTTGACCGTAAATGCCCACGGGGCAAGATAAGATTTTCCCTGACACTGTGTTCACTTCAACCCAAACTCTGCCACTCTTACCACCATCTTACTTCATGGGGTGGCTAGCACAGTAGCTCACACAGGGCAGGATTTTGAAAGTGTTTGTTTATGGAAGGGCTTGTTGAGTGAGAGTCTAGAGTCTTACTGAAGCATCTGAGACTAAAGCTGATGAGCTTTCTATAAGCAGTTCTTCTGAGAGATTAGCTTAGCCCTTGGGGCTGCCACAACAGAATATCACGGATAGGGTGATATTTATTTCTCACAGTCCTAGAGGCTGGGAAGTCCAAGATCAAGGTGCCGACAGATGTAGTATCTGGTGAGGACCAGTTCCTGGTTCATAGATGGTTGTCTTCTCACTGTGTCCTCACAAGGCAGAAAGGGCAAAGGATTTCCATGGGGTCTCCTTCATAAAGGCACTAATCCCATTGATGAGGACTCTACTCTCATGACCTCGTCACCTTCCAAAGGCCCCACCTCCTAATACCATCACATTGGGGGTTAGGTTTCAACATATGAATTTTGTGTGGGGGGGGGGACATAGGCATTCACTCTATAGCAGAGATCATCCCATTTTCAAATCAATTCTTCCCAAGGAAAATTAAGAGGTGGACCTAGACCACTGGCATTCATGGCATGGCAGTCCGGGGATATTAATGGAGTCCAGGGACAAGTTTCTTATGGAGCTATGTGAACCAGAATGAGCAGAGTGATTTCTCTGTTTCCTCAACTGGAAAATGAGGATAATATAACCAGCTCTGCCTCAAACCACAGATATTTATATGATAGAGGAATTACAGCAAAATTCTTCCTAAGTCACAGTGGACCTTTACCAGTCATTAATATAATAAACCAAATCCCCAAATCCGCTGTCCCTCTAGCATTTCTTCAAAGCAATTTTGACATGCTCAGTAAATGCACCTGCCATCAGATCAGTTTGGGAACTGCTACAGCAGAGGTAGCTCTGGGAGCAACCCAGTGCCCTAACTAGCATGTTAAAGAACATGAGGCCCCCTGGAAAGCAGGTGAGCTGCGCATCTTCTGTTCACCTTTGCAGATGCCATCTCCACCCCCCCCTTCCACCCTGAGTTACTTCCCATGAGATTGACTTAAGTAGACTAAACTAATAGGTTCCCATGTTTCTGGTGTCTGGAGGTAGGTAGGAGAGTGGAATTGGCATGGTTATTCCTCTGGTTCCCTCCCTGCAGGCTCACCTTCACCAAAGCCCTCAGCTCCCGGTTCCACCCAGCCCTCTCTGGCTCCAGGTTCCAGTGAATATTCTACGCCCTTGCCCCTTCTGACTATTAAGTCTATAACTAACCCTGGGGTACTATGATATTCCTTGGGGTTTCTTGGTACCCTATTCACATATGTGCAAATAGTGTCTTTAAAAAATTCTCTTCAAATTATCCTAATTTGAGTGTGTCCTCTGTTTCCTGCTGGGACTCTGACTGTTACAGTAACTGGCACAACTTTACAAAGACTTGTTTCCCAAAAACACCCGATGATGACATCCTTCCCTTTATTTTTATTACCTAAGAGAATCCTGTTGAATTCGTGGAGAATTCTGGGAATACATTCTCTCTCTCTCTTTTTTTTCTATCCACTATCTCTAAGGCTTCCAAACCCAGTTTTCATAGAATTCTTGAACTTTTCAAACATAGGACAACCCTTTCCATTATACTAAAAAGTAGAACAGAAGCTCATCAAGGACCCACCCTAAGCCTGCATTTGGAGATGGCCACTTGGATCAGGGATGGAGTCTCCATAAAGTATCTGTCCTGGATGGGTCAGAATTTCGAAACTTGGCCTCGGGATACAATCTTAGTGAGCCAGGATAGACTAGATCTTTCTGCAGTGGCGTGTTACCATTTCAACCGTGTAACTGGTCAAAGCGCTTAGGTCATGAATCATAGAAATGAGTCTGAAGGCCTGGTGTGGTCAATCCAATCCTTTTATTTAGGGACCAAATCACCTTCACTACTTAATTCAGTTTTGGGGAGGTGATTTAAGTGATGAAACCAAATATCTTAAGAGGGAAATCTTACCAATAAAAAATTATTTTGACAAAGCTCTTGTCACAGATGGTTAAGTTCATCCTGGGTTTTTAGGAAATGAGGGCTTTTAAAATATTTAATTGTGTTCATATAAGTTGTCTTTTTTCTTTTTTCTTTTTGGTGTCTCCTCTATCTTCATTTGTAAGATTGGGTTCCCCCCCATGTGGCTTTTACCTTCGAAGTGCACTCTATTCAGTGTCCTTTGTCTTCCTATTGTCAGTGGCCTAAACTGGAACTCTACCATCTCTCAATCATTTCAGTACAAAAGCCTTTTAATGACTCTCTCTGCCACCGGGGTCCTCTTCTCTAATGCATCCTCTGTAATGTCACCAAGTATCGTTGTAATCAGAACCAATCATCCCACACATCCCTTGAATCACTGGTGTCCTAGAGCTTATAACGATTTCCTGTATCTCATGCCATGACTTTTGAAGTCCCTTTCCCTGGAATGCTGCTGTCCTAGAAAGAGTTCTAGCACTCGTCAGTCACCAAAAAAGTGGGTGCATCTTTATTCTGTGGCATCCTTAACTCAGGATAGTAAACAGGACATAAGCGGCATCATCATGGGTTAAGAAACATTAACACAGGGGTGCCTGGGTGGCACAGCGGTTGGGCGTCTGCCTTCGGCTCAGGGCGTGATCCCGGCGTTATGGGATCGAGCCCTACATCAGGCTCCTCCGCTGGGAGCCTGCTTCTTCCTCTCCCACTCCCCCTGCTTGTGTTCCCTCTCTCGCTGGCTGTCTCTATCTCTGTCGAATAAATGAATAAAATCTTAAAAAAAAAAAAAGAAACATTAACACAGATACACCCACTAGCCACCATCTTGTTCATGGGGCTATCCAGGGGACAATGCTGACCTGTGTGCCTAATGTTACTCATGAAATGTTCTCAGAGTTTTTCTGCAAGTAAAGCAGATGTAACTTAAGGCGGGGTCTGCACAGATCCAAGTAGGTTATTTCCTAGTGTGAGGATATTTCCAAACAGTGTCCTTATTCTGTGGAAACATTATTCTCCTATTTAATTGATGAGAAAACTGATGTGAAGAGAGGTTAAATAGTCTGTGACTTTGCAATCACTCAACTTTGAAGTACCTCAAATAAATGTAGGTTTTCACAAAATGAAGACAAAGGGAAGAGGGAGGCCAAGAGTAGGATCTTTGTTTCTTGCTTCCCTTGGACCTATGGCTTGAGTTCCGCCCCATCTGACTAGCCCCTCTTTTCAGGTCTGTTTTGTACTGTGTGGATTTCCAGCCAAGCCGAAGAACTGTTTAGCAGTACGTGTGCCGGGCTGCCAGGTGCAGGAGGGATGGAGTCTATCAGATGTTTACCTTTCAACTTTGCGCACGGCACAGGTGTGTGTGGAATGCAGAAGGGGAATTCTTGGTGGAGATGCCCATGCTAGCTTGAACCATCCAGTTCAGAACTAGCATTTTAAGTCATCCGAAGTTCAGAAAATTCAGACAAGGCTGTTTTAAAGAGGTGGGGACATCAAAGATAATGTACTTTTCTCCTAGGCAAAGAAAGGAAAACATTTTCTTTACAACTTCTTGCTCTTACAGGGCTCCTTCCTTCACTGAATATTGAATGCCTGCTGTATACCAGCCTGAGTGCTAGGGCACAGAGATCACAATGACCATTCATGTCACTGAGGCACTTACCAGTTGTCTAGTGAGAAAGACACAAATTATTGCAGTATACAGTGCACTACAATTGATGGGCACGTATGATTCCCAGGAATACTGGGGAAGCAGGAAGGAGGGGAAAGGAGTAGAATTTCTGGAATGTCTACTGGGTAGCAAATACTGTGCTCTTTGCATTATATTTGTCTTGTTTAATCTTCACAGCATTGCTGGAGGAACGATATAATTTCCCCCGGATTCTCAGAGAAGTAAAGCAGAGAGGTACAGCTAGGATTAAGAGTTCTTATTAAAGTTGCATCTGTCTGGTTCAAAAGCTTTGGCTTCTCCCCTCCCCCAGCTTTGCAAAGGGTCTGGGACTGCACCCATGCCCTTGGACACTGTATGCTGACGGCTAAGGTGGGAGGGGTGATAGGCATTACAGGCCGAGCGGGTCCAGGCTGTGAGAAGTCAAAGGGGCCAAGAAGCATGGAATCTTTGGAAAATGACCAGTCCTTTCTGTGGTCAGAGAGCGAAGTCCAGTGGAGGAGGACAGAGGGTAGGGGAGAGTGGGAAAGAAGAGGTGAGAGAAAGAACTAACAATGCGGGTGGTGTCTGTTTGCAAAGGGCTTGGTATCTGCAATGGCATCCTTCTTGGGCTAGGAGGACTGGAGTTTTATGACTTTTGTTTGTTTGCTTTGTGTTAGCAGTTAACTTATAATAGGTTCCCCTTAAGTATTAGCAACGAAAGGGCATCATGAATGCCCATAGGCCAATGAGGCAAGAGCTGCAGTGCCGGAGATGTGAGAGAATCCCAGATTTGGATTCGTACAACGTGCCCTTGTTTCTTGACCCACCATGGAGACCTATGTGAACTTCGGACTATTATTTAACCCCTTTGAGCTTCAGTTTCCTCGTTTGTGAAGTGGGGACCCTCCTCAGTCCTACTAATAGAGCCAGGGTTTCAAATAGCATCATGGATCTGGATGTGCCTTGACAACTAGACAGTGTTGGGCAAACATTTGCTTCCCAGATTTTGGCATAACAGTCATTTATGGAGTCAAAGGCAGTGAACTCCTTGACTGGATTTGTACTAGAAAAAGAATGAAAATGGCTTTCGAATTTCAACTTTTTTTTTTTTTTTGCAACTGTTTTGTAGAAATTTTCTTTTGCTCCTTCAGCCAGTGGTAGGCAGCCTTTGAAAGAAGGCCAGCCTAGGAGCCACTCTGGTCCTTGTGTGGCTGAGTCACGAGATGGAGAGAAAGTGTGAGCTTGCAGAAGCGGGCGATGTGAGAAAGCTCACCCGATACCCTGGGTCGCAGGAAGGAGACTGAGACGCAGGTGAAGAAATGTATTACAGGTTATCCGGCGAGTCAATCCCAGATGCGGATGCCAGCCCAGCCCTGTGGGTTCGAATGCCTGTTCTTTCACTCCTTTATGTCGCCCACAGTAAAAGCACCTCTGAATACATGGGTAGGGCTGTCAGTTAGGTTCAAGCCAGAGCTGAGGTGGAACTATAGACACGGGACATGAGTGCCCTGTCGGAAACTTTGCTGTGGCTTTTACCAGCCAGCCCTCAGAATAAAACCCACCCAGAGCCAGTTAAAATCAGCCTGGGCTGTAATGAGCCAACAGCTTCCAGAGCAAGAACACCTCTCTTGTTGGCTCCAGGTGACAGCAGGAGAGCAGGTCAGGAATGAGGAACCAGGAAGCCACTGGGAAAAGATTTTGCTACCTGGACCGTTTCCTGGAATACGATAGTTAAATAAGGCAAACCCTGATAACTTTTTCAGGTGTGTGTGTGTGTGTGTGTGTGTGTGTGTGTGTGTGTGTGTGTGCCTCTTCAGCGACATGAGATTCAAGACTTGTGCATGAAATGCCCTCAGTCTGGTGAGACCCTCCTTGCGGACCTGCTTTGTCTGTTGGAAGTGTCCGCAGGTAGCACACCTGTCCGGCAGCAGCGCTCTGTCAAGATGCGTTAGTGTCATCTGGGCTGATGTTGCCCACGGCTCCCTCCCCAGATTAGAAAGAGGGAAGCTGAGCACCTCCAGGAGATCTTGGGGATGACATTTAAAAAGCCACGGCTGTCCTAGCTGAGCCTGGAGCCTGGCAAGGGCTTGGCGCCCATATTATTTATGTCTGCAATCTCTGTCAGAGCCACATCTGGGGACAAAGGATCAAACTCCGACAAATTTAATTGAGGCTCATCACGCAGATGAAATCGAGACACTACCCAAGGCAATTTGTCATGGTTAGAAAATGCCTTTCTAAGTATCCCCGAACGCACTGTCTTCCTGGCATTCCCAAGTACGCTCTCACCAGATACGCTCCAGAGAGATGACACCTTTTAGGGGTTCAGGGACCACATAAAGGTGATGGATGTTTTCCTTGGGGGCGACGATGGCTCTTTCGTCTCATAGCTCCCCTATTCATACCATATTAAGGGCTTAATAAGACCTGAGAAGGTGCCGGTAGCTTTAAAAGCTGACGCAAACTCCAGGGTTCTGTACAAAACATAATATCCCTGGGAAAATAGACAGCATAAAACCATAAACAAAACACACCTCACCAATGCATTGATAAAAGCCAAACTGGTATTACAGCCTGCTGGGAAAGAAGGCTCATTCCTGGTAGTGACACTTGGACATTCTGGGGGTAGGTCGGAAACCAGGAAAGAGAGAAAGCCTTCTTGTTGAGACTTGCTGCTAGAACCTATGTAGGGCATGCCAAACCCTTCCCTCGTTAACTATTTGACTCTTCCTACAGGCTCAAACATATTACCTGGGCAGTTGCGAAATGAGAACAGTTGTGGGACAAAGAACACATTGTTAAACCGCAGAGTTGCACAGTGGCTGCCTGGAGCACCGGGTTAAAGGAAACTGAACTGGAGGATTGGCTGGGACCGTGAGTCTACGCGGCTCAGTCTAAGGCCCTGATCCTGAGAAACTTGCTGGGTTCCTGCCCTTTGATTCAGAGAAAGCAGCTTTCCAGCTGGGGCAGACTCCCTCCCCCACAGAAAATAAAATAAAGTCAATAGCACATAAAAATTCTTTGTACTTTTTTCAGTGCCTTTCATCTGCTGAGCTCAAAGGACGATGAGGGTATTAACTCTGGCTACACCCCTTAGTGGTAAGTGGAGAGTTTGCTCGTCCCTCTGTTTTATGGATGGGGACCTGAGATAGGGAGAAGTTAAGCAATGTGACCGGGGTCACGCAATTGGTCAGGGGTGGAGCTGGGAAGAGACGTTAAGGGTTCCCATTCCAGTCCCGTGCCCCCTGCAGGCTCTGTTGAGAGATGCAGCTGGTTAAAACTTGAAGGAAGTGGAATCACAGGTTAGGATCAGGAAAGGAAATCTGCAATCGTCTTGCCGACGTCTTCACTTCCCAGAGGAGATGAGGCTTGGGAAGTTGATGTGATTAAAAATGTAGTTAATTACAGAGCAGGTGCTAGAATCTTGTCTCTTAACTTCCAGTCCAAGGTGGTTTCCACTTCACTGTGCTACATACAGTATCTCTGTCTACACCGGCTTTGCAAACTTTAGAGGACCTAACAATTTCATTGGTGTTCAAGAAATGTGTGATGATGATTTGAGAGTGTCATACGAGCTTTCCTTCTCTATGCCCTTGTATTCATTTTTCAGCATTCAGTCCAAGACCCAGGACAACTAGGAAACCCTACCTGATCACCTCTAAACAACTCTAGCTTCTACCATTTGAATCCCACATTTGCCCTGGGATCAGGCATCATTCCCTACTCTAAGGTGTCCCTGTCTCTCCCCTTGACTCAACCACCTCCACAGGCTAGGGTTCCACAACACTTTGTATCTTACTCTTCCATAATGTGTGAAAGACTTGATCATAAGCCACGATGTACTTGTGTCTCTGTCCCACGAGACCGTTTATATGCATTGATTCATATGACCTTATAGCAATTTCGGGTTGCAAATTTAAACCTTTTGGTAACAAGTGAAGAAAGGCAGAGGTGAAATAATTTTGCCAAGTTCTCGCTGCTGGTGAGTCACTTGCAAGCCAAGTGTTTTACACTACGATTCTGAGCTCTTTCTATTTCACTGAGCTGTGTTTTTCAAGGGCACCAACCACGTGTTTTACATCTCCCTCTCCTCCATAGGGACTGGTATGATAATGATCGTTGATGAAATTCTGATTGCTCCGAAAAGAAATGGATCATAACACATCACCTGATACTACCGATGATGAGCCATGATTTTTGTTGTGTCTGCCTCCCATGTCCACACATGTGGGTGAATGTGTGGGTTCTTTATATCCACAATGGCTCGCATCTAGTCAAATACATCTTTAAATCCCAGCTTTCATGGAAAACCATGCGAAGTGTTTAGGACAATGATTATAATGGGGGGACATGGAGGTGGGAGTGTCTTAGTTGCTTGGGGAGGTTTTTCCAACTATCCCTTCTCCCACGAAATTGTAATAGAGGCTCCAAAGTTTTCTTTAGTGGAGAATCACTGGAGAGAGGTGTATTAGTTCAAGTAACACTAACTGCTATAACGAATAGACTCCATTCATATAATGGCTCACACTTATTAGAAGTTTATTTGGTGTTTGATACAATAGTTCTGGAAATGTATGAACGTGTTGTCTGGCTGGCTCTGCTTCATGTCGTTATTGGGAGACGGTCTCACAAAATTCTGTTACCTCCCACTTGCTTCCAAGGTTGCCATGATGAGCTCCATGCCTGCCAGCAATAAGGGCAAGAGCTTAGAGATTTTTATTGTTTGGACCTGGAAGTCATGTTTCACTGGCCCAACAGTCACATGACCACACCTTAACTGCAAGGGAGGCTGGGAAATGAAATTCAGCAGTGTGTCTAGGAACAGAGGAATACATTTATTCTGAGCTCAGATTACTGATACCATCTCATTAAAATGCCTGTGTTGCAGGCATCTTTTCCCATCATTCATTCATTCATTTACTCATAAACTTAACAACTATTCATCGAGGGTCAATTATATGTTAGGCATGATCGTCAGTGACTAAATAGAGGCAAAAGCAGACAACAGGGGGTGTTTACAGACTAATAGAAAAAACAGACGTAATTCAAATAGTCACACAAATCAATGTACACTTACACTTCTGATAAGTGCTGATTTTGAAAGAAAGGAATACAGTGTTAATGAGAACTCAAAACAGAGGCTTATGATTTAGACTGGTTGGTCAAGGATGACATCTCTGAAGATGTGTTTTCAGAACGGAGAATAGGAGTTAACCAATGAGCTGATGGATAAGAGCCAGGGAAGTTTTCCTAACCAGTCCCAAATAACACTGTGTCTAATACATAAGACGGTTTATATCCTGGGGTAGGGGGAGAAACATGCTGCAAACACATGGTATAATTTAGTCAAGCAACTAGTAGGTCTTGAATTAAACCAACTGCCTGTCTTTCAACTAGTGGCCTTGGCAGTGACCAGTGGTGAGGTTCTCCAAGTATGGACAATCAGCTTGAGCCAGGAGTGGATGAATAATCTACTTGACACTTCCTGAGCATGCTGTCAAGGGACCCCTTTGGGTACACAGTACCTCCTGTTCCCTCTCCAGGGATAATGCTCAGCTTCCTCCTTAGAGATGGTCAGGAGTCTTTGCTGTGCTGGCCTCAGGCTGTTCTGCTTCCTGAATCAATACTGAGAATCTTCAGTTTGCTCTTATTATGCATATGTTTTTGCCATGATTATGGCACTTGGGTTGTGTCAATATTGCTGAACTGTACTGTGTTGTGTCATAGCATGTCAGGACAATATCCCACAATAACAGGGTACAGAAAGTCTGGCACAATACAAGGGAAAATAAGCCTGAGAAAAAGAGAGAGAACAAAGTCATTTATTTGTAAGATAACAAGCAGGTTGAACATTTTTCTTTTTGGAAGCTGCTGGTTTCCCAGGGCAAACCCCCCACGGGTAGCGGAGTCCAGGTACTGTTTAAAACGAGGTACGATTCCATCACAACTACAACTTGGTATATATATTTTAAAGGTATGTCCTGCCAAGAAAGATATTAATGAGGTATTGCACCATTTCTCCTCCTATTGCTTATATGGAAATGCTGGGTCCGAATGAGACTCCTTGGGGGTTTTAAATTTAGGCTGGGGAAGAATTACCCACACAAGCTATTTTCTGACCTGAGTTCTGTGGTGGGATGACAAAGTTTATTTATGACCAGTGCCATTGGTCAGGCTGCCTTTTCTGCATTTATGTTGTGTTTTAACCGATGAAATAGTGATGACTCGTTTCACTCTTCTGGGCCTCAGTCTGCTCATCTCGGATTTATGGACGAGACTTTGTAGGTGAGACTTTAGAAGTCCGTACAGCAAAAGCGTTGAACAGGCCCTTCCCCTGCTGAGCGTGGGGTAGATATACTGGATAGTACCGGTCAGATAGGCTGAGGGCCAGGTGCGCCTTCGGGTTCTGTAATCTTGCATTTTAGCTACTTCCTCGGTGGTGCCACTAAGCATTCCTTCCTTAGAATTTCCTTTGGCTGAGCCCTGAAATCTGAGCCCCCCAATTTCACTCACATGTAATTTGTTTGCACTCTTCTAAAGAAAGCGATGATATCTGTGAAACGATAGGTTTGGCAGGCTAGAGAGTTAGTACTAACACATGTTAAAATTGTAGTTATTTGAATCTAAAATAGTCCACATGCTGTGGAAAACTGCCTCCCGTGGCATGCTGGCCACTGTTTGGGAAAAGCTCCGTGGAGAGCATCAGTAATAAAGTTTCTTCAATAAAGTTTCTTCTCTGCTCTTTGCTTTCTTCACCGATGACTTAATAGCTGCTAAGGACTCTTCAAGGGGCAGGAGCTCCTTCAAAGTGACCACATATGACTGCATTTATTCCTTCCACAGATCTTAAGATTATTTTCTTGTCTGTGTCTTGAGGGCAGGGATTGTGTTTGGGCTATGTGGGACCCTCAGAGTTGCCATGGTGCCTGGCACAGGGAGTGCCTCAGTGAGGCTGTGCTGGGTGCATAGACACTATCTTTGGGGTCATGGTGTTCTGGATTTAGTAGGGGGAATGGGTAGTAAGTAGAACTAGTAAACCTGCCACAAAGCATGCAAATGCTAGGTGAAGAATGGTGAGGGTGGATTCATGGACAAGACTTGAACTCCATTTTGAAGAATGAGTAGACAAAAAAGAAAGGAATTCAGGGCAGAGGAATGTCCAGGAACCTGGATGGGAAGGATGAGCTTGAGAGCTATGAAAACCTGGGTATGGGAAGTGACCTTACGGCTGAGTAGAAGACAATAATAGCCACACAGCTAGCCCTTCCTGTGTGTCAGTAACTTTTCCAAACAGTCCTCATGCACGACCTTCCTTAATGCTCTTGCCTGCCTTGTGAGGTAAGGATTTTTAGAATCCCTGTTTTATGAGGAAGAATGGGAACAGTGCTAGGTGGCCGAAGAACAGCAGTGAAGCTGGTGAGTGAAGACAGGAACCCTGGCTCAGATCCTATGCTCATAAGGATGACATCATATTGGATGAGAAAAGAAATGGGGCTGGAAGAGAATAAAAAGGTGGTGTGTGCTAACAATTAAACACGTAATGGGGCTACCCCAGATCCCAGGGCAGAGGGTGCTGGTTGGCATAAAGTTTGTCATGGAAAAGACCTCCCAAATATTGTTGTGTTTGTAGTCACTCACCTTGCCCACTCCTCAGAACAACTGGGAATGGCAAAGTGGCTTCTTTGGGCAGATAATAGAGGTAGGTGTCAGTCAACAAACATTGATAGGTACTTCCGATTTGTCCAGAATGATGGCTGGTTTTAAATGAATGAGTGAAGAGATAAATGAATGGTATCAATGGTAGAGGAAGTCTGTGAAGGTTTGGGTATATGTGACCAAGGATAATGGTTGTTATCTTGTGGGCAATGGGGAGTCCACTGTATGTTTTAAACAAGGATAAAATATATTCAGATGTATGGACTAGAAACCGTTAGAAACATAGTCTTGTAGCTGTATGGAGCGTAGAGTAGAGATGGTCAACTTTGCAGTGGGTTAGGCAAATGAAGCAGTGGATATTATGAGGAGGGGAAAGATGTGAGAGGTACTTGTAGGGAAGAAGTCAAAGGAGAGGAGTGAATACAGAGGATAAAGGGGAAGTGGAAGTCATAAGCAGTGTTTGATCTCATTAAGCAGTGGTTTGTAAAATATGACCGAGAGCTTTTGACCTTTGACCCAGTGTCTTACATATGGACCCATGGGAAACAAAGATTTATAACAGCTTATACCATGTCATGTGTCCCTGTTTATCTATCAATAGGAAGCCTTAGTAGGAGTTCAGAGAAGGGGTAAACTCAGTATTTAAAAAAGACCAGGATATATATATATAGAGAGAGAGAGAGACAGAGAGAGTGTCTGTGTGTGTATGTGTGTGTTTAAAGTTAAAACACTTAGGAAATGTATTTTGGCATAAGTAGACGTACAAAGAGTCTAGGGAAATAAAGCTCTTTTTACCACAATGTGCTCAGTGCTGGAATTCATTCATAGGAAAGAGGAGGTCCTATGAAGAGAAACGGGGGCCTCTTTCTCATAGTCTTACTTCTTCCAACTTGCCTGGGTTTGCCAGTGGGTGGGGAAGGGCTGCCATGCGGGTAGGGGTAATGTGTGGAATCAGAGCCATCACCATCTATCAACCATGGTCCATTGAGCTTGTATTTTCACTATCCCCATGATTTCTTCTTTTCAAATTGGCAGCTACAAGCAGCAGAAGGAAATTGGAGCCTGCGTGATTTTTGCCTCAGTGGTTTAAGCTTTGACTTTATTTATGCCTTTAATTTTCTATTTAGCAAATAATTGTTGCCTTACACTCTGTTTCATGAAATGTCCTGGAATTGAAATTAGATTCTGCCCTTGGATATGCATCTCTGATTCCTGTTGACAGTCCCCATGATGTCATACTTTGAGCTGAGGCCCTTCCAGAGCAGGTCAGGCTTCCAGGCATGGAGTTTCTCCTCCTCTCCCCTCTGCTGCTGCAATGCTCCCTCAGAACTATCTGGTATGGCTCACCAGCCCTCCCCATTATTGTTCCTTTAACACCTGGCCTCAATCTTCAAGCAGTCAAGCACCAGGAAGGCCATATGGTAGCAGAAAAAAATCTGGGCTTGGGGTTAGCAACCTTGTTCTGTCACTTGGGAGCAAGATGATGTTGAGAAATTACTTAACCATGATGGTCCCAGTCAAATGGGAATAAAAATCAACTTCCTCAAAAGACTGTCATGATAATTCAAAATGTGTTACCTAAATAATGGAAACACGGGAAGGGTTTAACACAAGGCCACGGTGGCTATTTCCAGTTTTATAATTACGAGGGCTTCAGACACAAGAGAGAGCACTATTGGTGGTGGCGGGAGGGCAGTTTCATGAAAGACTTCTTGCAGAAAGAGGAATTTCACTTAGGTCTTGAAGGATGAGAAGACTTGGCTGGGCAGCAATGACTCCTTGGCTGGGACTGACATGGAGGACTCAGGGCCGTGGGTACTCACAGGCACTGGTTGTAGGTCTGTCCTCTCCTGGAAGATGATTTTCACTGTCATTGCCATGCTCAGGGTGCTGGACTCTCCTAGCAAGACTTGGGAGGTTGGGGCCTCTGTTCTGTCTTCACCCTCACCACGTCTTTCTTCTCCCACGTGATTCCTTCCCATCTCCTCGCTGGGGTCCCAACACTAAACTCTTGGGCCTTAAAATGTGTCTGTGAGTTGTAGACTTTGTTTTTGCCACGCCTTAGAGTTTCCTAGGATTATTCTGTTTCCTCTCTCCTTTCCTCCCTCTGTCACTTTCTATTTCCCTTCTTTCCTTCCCTTCTTTCATCCTATCTAGCATAGTGAACTTTTAATATAGTGAGCCACATTGGCTTTGAATTCCTACTCTGCCACTTATAAGACATAAGTGAGTTTTTAGGTCTCTAAACATTAGTTTCATCCCCTAAAATGAGAAAAGTAATTATACTTACATCCTAGAAATCTCAGAAAGATTAAATGTGCTAATATATTTTAGGGCATCCATCAGCATTTCTGGCCTTGAATAAAAGCTCATTAATATTTCCTTTAGTTATTACTCAAAAGGTACTTATTGTTGAAAAAATGCATGTGTGTGTGTGTGTGTGTGTGTGCGTGTGCGCACACGTGCACATGCGTGGGCACATGTGTATCTAAATGTAATTAGAAGGGCATAGAGGAGTTGTATGTGCTGAGACCATAGAGACTCTCAAACAAGAAGCACCAGAGAATAGAAACTTCACGTCTACTAATTCTGTGCCCTCCCCATGGAACGCCATATTTATTGATGTTGCTTCTTTTCAAAACACTATTGATGCTCTATGACTGCAGTTGGCCTTGAAGGATTACTTGGATCTCCCTCCCTCACCTCCCTCCTAGCACAGTGCCCCACGTAGTGCCTGTGTAAAGAAACCTAAAACAGATTTCCGCAACGGCATGGACTGAGACAAAAATAAGTTGGTGTCAAATTCTACAAGACTTTGTTTGGTAAGTTCAGTTAAGATGCCACGATCAGACCACTGCCTTCAAATCCTCTTGCGTTTATTAGTAGAACTCAACCAAAGCTACCACAGCCAGCACAAGGACTATGGTGGTCCAGTTGAGAGAACAATCAGAGATCCTTTAGCTGTGCAAATGGTGAGATCAAACGAAAATCAACAATGGAATATGACCGGACTTAGTGTGAATGAATTTATATAAGAAATAAGATACATTCCATATGTAGGAAATGACCTCGTCTACCTTGTTCATTGCTGTATCTTTTCTGGACAGCAGTCCTTGACACTCAATAGGCCATCAATAAATACTTGTGAATCAATAAATGATTCAATAATGGCCGTAGAAGAACTGCTAAATTTTATTGAGTGTTCAATTGTGTGCCACCAACTTTAACATACATTATCTTATTTAATCCAAACAACAAGGCATTATGGAAGGTTCTATTATTATTTCAACTTTTGAGACGAGGAAACTAAAGCTTGGGAAAGTTAAATCCCTAGGCCAACACCATACAACTGGCTGGTCTGATGCTTTTCACATCCTGATACACAGTCTTAAATGTCTTTTTTTCCTCTCACCAAATGGTAACAGAAAAAAATCCCAGTTCAACATTTTAATATAGCATAAAACTCACTAAGTACTCCAGAGGTTCTCTTATCAGGTAGACCATGGTTTTGTATTCCATAGAGCTCTGCCTCAGTTTCTTCTTTTGTAAGGTGGAAGTGATGAACCTTGCCTCTTCTTTGGGAGGTTATGAGAGCAACAGTTTAATTAGAGCAACAGTTATTAAAATGCTTTGAAGTTAGAAAGTGCTTATTAATATCAGGGCTCATGATTATGTTTCCAAATAGGATATCCTCGTCTTTAAAGCCAATTGCCTGGGATGAGCCCCAAGGCCCCCCAGAGGGAATGGTAGGGAGCATTCATGTTGGATGCCTAATTCAGCCCATATGGTTTTGCAGTGATTCCATAAGTGAGGAGGAGAGTGAATAATCCCATCTCTTTAACTTTCAAGTGTGGGAACATTAGAGTTTGCTCCTTAATGATTATAACATTCAGGAATGTTGGCACCTTTTCTTCCTGACTTCACGTTATGAAACTCAGAGAGTGTTGAGTAACAGGATGTACATTCATGCCATTTTCGGTTTCTTTGGGGGTTCATTTGGGAAACCTTCCTTCAGGCAAGAGCTACAGTGGTTAGACACGGAGCAGCCCTTTAACCTCAGGGCTGTTGCCTCCAACATGGTGTAAAGGTCCTGGTGTGTGGAGTAAGAGTTGGATCCTGTTCCTCATCAGTTAGGAGCCATTGTTTGCAAATGTGTTCCCCGATGGAAAAGGATTAGGTCCCGGACAGTAGAGAACATCATGTTCATATTGCAAAATCTTGGTATGATCTAGTCTTGGGCTGATGGGGATTTGATAAAACAGTCTTCTTGGCTGAAAATGTCATCATAGGGCTCAGCATATTGCTGAATCTCACCCCGCCAGCAACCCCCCCCTTCACACTGCAAGGCCAGATTTTGAGAAGTCCCTTTGGCTCTGCTGGAGGTGCCTCAGGGCTGTGGGAAGACCACAGGACTCCAGTCAGAAAACTGACTCTGCCACCCTAACGTGGGGGCAGGTTGTTTTAACTCCGCAGCTTAAGTGTTCTCATTGCAGAGTGGGGACCAGGATTCTTGACTCTGTTTATCACCCAGGGTTTTGTGATTAGCGGATGAACCTATCTCTACTTCTACCTCTATCTACTAACCTACCTATTGGTCAACAGTAGAGCAATAGATAGACTGACAGAGATAAAGGGACACATGGATGTGGGAGGTAGTCTAACATGATGACCATGATGTGGATTCAGATTCTGCGTGGCCCTAGGAAAGGTACTTAACTTTTGTAAGTCTCAGTTTCTTCCTTTGGTAGAGGGGGATGGAAATGACAATATTCATCTCAGAAGGTTATGAAAATGAAATGAGATGATGTATGTGGAAGCACTTAGTGCAAAACCCAGCACATTGTAAGCTCTTAACAAATACGAGCTATAGTCATCATCCTCATTGTTGGGAGAATAATTAGAAAATTATAGGAAGTTATATACATGCAGAGTGTATTACTATCTTTTAAATTTGCTGTTTATTTTGGCAAAAGCAATTCTGAGGCTTACAAATTGTTCTTCGGGAAAATGAATTATTCACCAGGTTATTGGCCTCAGCACATTTCATCCTCAGCAGGAACAAGAGAAGTGCAAAATCTACTGGCTGCAGCTGTGGCCCACTTACAGGATGCACTTGAGGAAATCCAGCACAGTGAGAACCTGGCTGTAACTGTTTCTTGTGAGGTCAATGTCTTTTGCAGAATAGGATCAATGTTGAAAAGATGCCTGGAAAGTGAATCTATGCATATTGAAAGCTATCTTCTTGTTAAGTTTCCTTACAAATGTACAAACATGTTTAGCCAGAAATTGGGACATAAAATCACACTGGGAAACTTAGCTGATATTTCCAGTCCTGACTTTAATGGAAAAATAATAAGTGTGTGTTAATAAGATAAACTATAATTATAAAAGAGCTAGGTTTTACTTTCAATGTGGTATCTTGAAACCCAAGAGAGCTAATTCATGCTGACAGAATAAGCAAGTCACCTGTGGATTTTATTTTAGTTTTTTAATATAGGTATCTGGCCTTAGCCCTTATGCATCTGATTCATAAGTCTGGGGAAAACTCAGGACTTTTATTTTCTTTTGGTTTGTTTTAGCTCCACATGTGATTCTTATGTACAGCTAGCAAGAACCATTGGAAACAAAGATGGTGGCATCCTAACTGAATAGAACACAATTGCTGGATTAGTAATTCAACTCTTAATTCTGTGCTTTGATTTATAACTGCACTTGGTTGTTCAGATCCTGTTTTCTAGCTCTTATTTTAGAAATGACTTTTTTTCTTCCTGTATAAGCTTATCTGAGCTAATGAAGAGATGTGATGGCGGGGAAAAGGAACAGGTGACAGGAACATAGAGATGGAAAAAACAGAGAACCCTGGTTAGAATTCACAGAAGAATTTAAAGAAAGTGAAACAAGATTGTGTTTTTGGAACAATATTTAAAATTTTTTGGAACAAAGGAAAGGCAATGAATTCTGAAGAGTTTTCAGATAATGAATATGCAACCGATGAGTTATGAAGTCTTGACTTATAAAAGTTTTTTTTCTTCACTCATTTATGACTGGAAGATCTAATACACCTAAAATAACACACATAGGTACAAATACTGGAAAGAGTTTTCATAAAGAGTAAAGAAGGATCAGAATCTAGTAACTGATTTCCCTGCAGAATCCTGCGGCCTGTTTATGGGTATAGTAGATAGTCTCCAAGATGGCTGCCCTCAATTCTGCTCCTCACTTCAAAGGTTGAAGCTTAAATTTAGGCTGACGTTAGTGATTGCTTAACTAATAGAATGTGGCAGAAATTATATTCTGGGACTTGCAAGTCTAGGTCAGAAAAAGCCTTAGAGCTTCTGCCTGAATCTCTTAGAACACTCACTCCTGGCATGCCTCTGAACTCAGCTGCCATGCTGGGAGAAACCCAAGTGATGTAGAGATGACAAATGTAAGTGCTCTGGTTGATGTTCCCTGCTGAACTCTCAGCCAACAGCCAGCATTAACCACTAGCCAGATAAGTGGGTCATCTTGGAGGTTCCTGTCCAATATAGTCCTCAGGTGATGCAGCCACCCTAGCACCCTAATCAATATCAGGTGGACCAGAAGAGTCACCCAATCAACTTTCCAAATTGTGAGAGATAATCAACTATTGTTGAAGCCACTAAGTGTTGGGCTGGTTTGTTATGCAGCAAAAGATAACTGAAAAAAAGAAAGAAAAAAAAAAGAACTTAGTTGCTACTCTATATTTGCCAGGAATAGGGAGTTTTGAATTTGTTGATTTTATATATTTACCTGTTAACCCATCCATCCACCCATCCATCCATCCATCCATCCATCCATCCATCCCCCCTCCCATCATTCCATCTATCCAACCATTCATCTGACACTTATTGAACAACTTCTGTGAAAAGGACAGTGGAAGACACATATTTATTTTTCCCATTCAACAAGTATTTATTTAGAATTTATTACTGCCAGATATTGATCGAGGAGTTGACAAATGCAAATAAATGAGTTACAATCTAAGGGAATGTGACAGAAATGGTATTGGCTCACACTCCAGTTGGAGAAGATGGAAATGAAAGAGATACCTAAATAAACAGATGGTGTAATTTGGAAGAGTACTATAAAGGAAATAAAACACTACTATGAGATAAAGATTTTCTGAGGTATTAGGTAAGTGTTACTATTGTATGCCAGTGGTTAGGGAAGATGTTCCCTAAGAAAGTGATGTTTGAATGGAGACTTAAATGACAAGGAGACAGCTGTGTGAAGAACTAGGATGAGGGGAGAACTTTTCTCAAAAGGGAAATGGTAAAGTCCCTGAAAAGTGAATCAGATTGGTATGGAGAAGGGACAGCAAAAAGACCAGTGTGATTGGAACATTGGAATAAGAGAAAGAAGAGAAGATGGAGAAGAAGGAGGAAGCAAGACCACATGGGCCATGCTGGGGATTTTGAGTTGAATTTAAAACATACTGGGAAGCTCTTGCAGGATTTTAAGCAGGGAAGAAGTATAATCTGAATATATTTTCCATAGATGACTCTTGCTGCTATGTGGACAATGAGCTGTTGAGGAGGAAGAGTGAAGAGTGGAAGCAGGGAGACTGTTAGGAGGCTCTTGTGGTGGTCCAAGTGGGACGCGATGGTAACAGCTAGGTTGGCAGCAGTGGGGGTGCTGAGAGAAGATCTTATTTCAGAATGTGTCTTGGAGGCAGAATCAACAGAACTTGCTGATGGGTTAGATGTGAAGTGTTAGGAAGAGAAGAATAAAGGATAATTCCTATAATTATAGACTGAGCAACTGGTGAATAGTGGCAACATTAAACAATATGGGATAGATTGGAAAGGAGTGTGAAGTGGGGGTGGGCAAGTTCTGTTTTGGCCCTAGTTAGTCCGAAATTACTAGGCATGCTAATGAAGACATTGAACAGGTCATTGAAACACAAGAAGGGAGATCAAGGGAGTTCTGAACTAGAGTAATCAGCATATGGATTTTATTTAAAGCCATAGTTGTCGTTCCCCAGTCAGAGAGTGTAGAGTGATGATAGAGTCAAGCATATTGCTTTATTTAAAAGATGTGAGCAAGAGGAAGACCCAGCAAAGGAGATTCGGAAGGAGCAGCCAGGTAGGTAAGAGCAAACCCAGTAGAATGTGTTGTCACAAAGTCAAGTGAAAAAAGCATTTAGGAAAGGAGGTGTACAGAAGTAAATGTCAAATGATGCTCAGAAGTTAGTCACATAAAGACGGAATAATCTATTGGATTGGGCAAGATGGAGGATGTTGTGAACTTGACAAGAGTAGTTTCAGTGGGGTGGTGGAGACAATATCCTGAGAAAAGTAAGTTGAAGAGAGAAGGTGAAGAATTAGAGACAGAAACAGAGTTTACTCTTTTAATAAGCTTATAAGGAGGAAAAATGGGGCAGTTGTTGGAAGGGACTGGGGGGGGAGGGAGTTTTTTTTTTTTTTTTAAGATGAAAGAAAGTATGGTATATTTCTATATTATTTGGAATGATCCAAGAAGAGGGAGAAATGCTTGATATAAGAGACAGGTGAGATCCTTTCAAATGCAAAATCCTTGAGTAGATGAGCGGGATGGGGTCTAAAGCATAAGTCACGACATGGCTTAGATAGGAGCAGTAGCTGTTTATGTATGTTAATAGGCAGGAACACAAAGTACTCAGGAACAGAAACAAGCAAGCTAAAATTTTGCTGATGAGAAGAATTAGCTGTTCTTATCTGATCCGCTCTCCAGGTACTCACGGCTTTGTAGGGAAGCTCAAATAAGTTGCCAAGGAGATAAAGAGTATAAAGGGGTTACAGATGAAATGATAGAGAAATCAAAAGGAAAGAACAGAAGTTGCTTCCAAAAGGGAGTTTAGAAAATAGATTTTTATTTCTCAAGTTCCAAAAATTTCACTTAGATGCAAAGGACTTTAAATTGAGCATATCTGTAGTGATACTGATTTTTTTTCCCCTCTGCCTTCCAGACACTTGGACATACATGCGTGTGTGCTGGTGCAAACACGTGCCTATACACACACAAATCAACTTTCTGACACTGGAAGTGGGCGTGTGATCAAGCCTGGGCCAATTACAATGCTCCCTAGTCTGGACCTTTGTGACTGGACCAGGAATGAGCACATGACCTAGTCAGGCCAATCAGCATCTTTCCCTGTGGTTATTTTAAATAGGAAGTGGATGAGGGAAGTCTGTTCTCTCTTTACCCAAGAATGCTGAGTCAGCTTCTGGCCCTACTCTCCACTGCATAAAAGAAGCCCATCTCAGGGGAAGTGGATGAAGTCAGCACATTGATAGATGAAGCAGTGTGAAGAGGTGAGAGGAGAGAGAGAATTTCAGAGCTGGCTGAAACTAATCGTGGGGCTGAAGCTCATCTCCCTATATTCTGTGTTTTGTAGGGACCAATAAGGTCTCATCTTTGTAGTTAAATGAATTCAAGTTCCTTGTCTGTTGTTTGAAACTCAAAGAATCTCGACTAACAAACCCCCCCCCCCCCACCCCGGGAACACATGCAGGGACAGTCACCCCTCCTGTTCCCATGGCAGTCATCCTTGCTCTTCTGGCTTCCTTTCTGGGGAGACTTGACCCAGTCCCAACATTCTTATCAAAGGCCAACTTTGCGTAAAGAGAGTTGGAACACGGATGAGAGGTAATTGGCATTCCTGGCCTCATATTTGGGCACAAATTTAAACACGCCTCTTAGATTTTAAGGACTTTTTGCTTTTAAAGTTTCTCCCTGGCTCATGTACCTGAGTTGGTATTTGTTCACACAGAGGGAATAAACTCTTGGGGTAGCACTTATCCCCAGTCTTCCTTCTCAGGTGGTTTCCCTTCATTAGACACGCATTGTGGTGTGAGCCTTGACTATGTGAGTCACTGTTGTTCCCCAGGAGCCTACTGGGGTAACCTTTATTTTCGGCTCTCTTTAAGGCTGTTACCAGCATCTGATATTTGGATTTGGGTTAGGAGGTCCTCTCTGAGAGCCACCACCCACCAGGAGGCCGCGGCTAAGAGAAGACAGTAGCGCTGACACCAGGCAACTGTCAGAGGGAATGATCAGAGCTCTTCCCTTGATTCCTTCCTCATGTTCAGGTCTGGAAGGAGAGGGTGGGAGCTGGCAGTCCAAACTCGTCTGGGAGCGCAGCAGTTCCCTGACTTGGTCAATGTGTGTGTAGGTCTGTGTCTCCAGGGTCCTACAATCACACCCAGGGTCCTTCAAGAGGAGCTCCAAGGGAACGAGCTCACCGGGGCACAGGGAGATGTTGGCCAGCCCTCCACCTTGGTTCTCATAATAAGCTCTCATTCACGCTGGCCTAACATAGGCAAGGAAAAAAGGTTTTTCTCCTTCTCCCCCTTATAGTTGGGAAAATGAAGGGTAACTTTGTGATAGAAAACTACAGTTGGTGCCCTTTTTTGAAGGGGACTGTAGCTGGTATGTCTGAGGAGCTGCTGGCTACTGAGGGACCACAGTGGAGCAGCCCAGTCACGAGCCTTGGGAATGTCTTCTAGAATCAAGTCATCAGATCCAGGTTCCTTCTCTTCTTCTTATGTCAGAATCTGATCTGGTCCAACTCTGATCTCTCACCACTATCTGCCTTGCTCTGTATCCCCTTGAATATCTGGGTTGTCTCCTTCTTAATACATGAGGCTGCTCTCCACCATGGTGTACTTTCGCTTTAGAAATCAGTTCTGGCCTCTCCTTGGGCCCCATCCCCTATCAACTTTATCTGGTTAACTTCCGGTCACCTTTCGTGATGCTTCTAGTGCTTCACTTCGGCCATGAATGCCTCCTTCACCACCACAGCCTGGGACCCGTGCTTCTTCTAGGCTTGCAGGACACCTTGTCACGTTGAATTTGGATCACTGACTTATGGAGTTGCCTCCTGGTGTTTCAGTTTTATCTTGATGAGGAGAAACTGAGGAAAAATGGACTTGTTCTAGACTGTTTATGTCTGGTGTACCCAGACTCGAGAAAGGTTCTGATGCCAGCCTGTTGAGTGATTATTTTTCTGAGGATCCAACATCAGATTGCACTCCATGATGAGAAGAGATTTGTGTGTGTTCCCACGGCCCGCCATCCTGGGAGTAGGTGGCTCCCGAAGTGGTGGTGGGTGAGGACTTGGGAAGTGAGTGTCGGTCTGGACTTAGAGGAAATTGCTTCCTTTGTGAGCCTTGGGTGCAAGGAGGGGGGCACCGTTTGCTCACTTTTCAATGAAATGGACTCAACGAGACTGATTGCAGGAGGCAGAGCATTGCTGGCTCAGGTCCCACGAAGAGACATTAAGAGAGAGAATGAGCCCAAGGCCAGCACTTGCCAGGGAGGGTCAAAGCAGGGCTTGTGGGTTATCCTGTTACCGTGGTTCCCTGCTAGTGTCATTAAGCTTTCCGTAATATCTAGTGAACCGTTCCATTTGCTTCTGCGATCCGCTGTGCAGAGTTAATGAGGAGGGCTTGGTGCCTACTTGGGATGAAGCAGGTGGGGAGAGCAGTGGCATGCTCTGAGGCCAGGGTGGAGGTAGCAGTGGTGGCCCCCTGTGGACAGCCTGGCAAAGCAGCTGCTTCTCATGGGTCATCCCCAGCAACGTGGAGGCAAGAGCGAATAAATAAGAGCATTCTGCTCTTTCACAAAACATTTCGGGCAATAAAGTGGTTAGAAGCCTGTGCTCCTAACACTAATTTAGGATATACTATTATGGCTTTAATTTATTGATTTAAGCCAGTGGTTCTCAACTGGGGGTGATTTAGCCCCCTGGGGGACCTCTGGCCATGTCTGGAGACGTTTTTGGTTGTCTTGATGAGGTGGGTGGAGACCAGAGTTGTGGCTAACCATCCTATGATGCATGGGGACAGTACCCCACAACAAAGAACGATCTAGTGCCAATGTCAGCAGTGCCCACTTAAGGAGTGCCTAACTTAAGAGCAATTGAAGAAAGCAAACACAGGGGTCAAAGTCATTCCGACTCCTCTGGATCCATCCGCTAGCATGCGTAAGCCTCTCCCTGCGGCCCCTCACAGGCTGCGGGAGAGCCAGCTTTCTCAGGGAACTGGGCTTCCTGATGGCAGAGCTGAATATAGAACCTGCCAAGCGTAGATTCAACCTTGTTTACATTCTTGCTGGCAGCTAACGAAGAAGCTGCTGTGTGCTGGAGCCATTATCTGAACCAAAAATAACACAAGAAAATGATTAATTTCATCTAAAAATAGGCAGGCGGTTTGCTATGTCAGCCATGATAATCAGGCTCTAAGCTGATTGTACTGCAGCACCGAAGTGGAACCTGGGAACCAGAGCGAGGAACAAATCTGGTCCCATAGCAGTCGTTTCCTCCTCCACCGGCTTTTTCTTTTCTTCCTTCTCGTTCTTCCTCTCTCTCTCTTCCTACCTTGCTCCTACTTCTCTTCTTCTTATTCCTCTGTTTTCCTCTGATTCTTGTCTTCAAGGTTCTTCCTCTCCTTTTCTTTATCTGCCTTAAACACCACCTCCCAGCCCCAGTCTCCGCCCCCCACCCCAGTCTCCTCAACCCCCTCCCCCGCTCCGCGCCCCGCCCCAGGCTCCGCCCACTCAGCCCTAGTCTCCGCCCACCAGCCCCAGTCTCTGCCTCCCTCCGAGTCTCTGCCCCTCCCTTCCTGCCCCAGCCTCTGCCAGCGCTCCCCAGACTGCGGGGGAGGGGCGGGGGGGAGCAGAGAATGCACCCCATTGCTTAGAGCAGTTTCTGACGGCAGGGTCTGTGTCTACTTGTGGCACAGAGTATAATCTTAGGTGGTACACGGATGACTGTTGGTTGTTACGAAGTACAACTGTTTTAATGTTTTGTAAAGGAAAAAGTCAGTATCTGTAGCCCATTATTTCCTGAATATTTGTGTTTTAAGATGAGACAAAGTTAGGTATTTAAGTAAAAAAAAAAGTATTTCAATTTAAACAGAAAGTTAAGTAAATAATAATATTGCCTTATATTAGGACAAACTATATGAAATCGCCGATAACTGATTATTTTTGACTTACAAAATGGCAATTTCATATGTTTTCACCTAATAAAATAAAATCCATGTTCTTCAGCATATGTGAAGTCCCTTACTGCCTGGCCCCAATTTATTTTTCAATTCTGAGTTTCCAGTTTTTCCCTAGATGAACCTTCTGCTTTAATTAGATCAGCAAATATTTACCAAGGGCCAATTGCAAACTAGGTACTGGGCAAGGTCTTTCCATTGCAGATATGATTTGAAGTCAGCAGTCCCAATCCCAGAGGAGCTTACCATCAACAGGAGGAGAGAGACATATGGTTTCAGGCAAAACGTAAATATTATGATGTAGGTTTTAACTGGGAACGGTATTACCCACTTAGAGATGTTTGGAAAAATGCTGTGGAGATTTTTGGTTGTCACAGTGATTGGGGAGTACATTTAGGATATTTCGGGAGTGGGAATCAGGGATGCTAATTTTTCTGCAATGTATGGGTTGGATTACTCAGTAAATAACTGGCCCACCCCAAATGCCAATAGCAGCCACATGAGAGACACTGATGGGGGCTACTAGAGGTATAAAGGAACAAGGAGAAGGAGCATCTTGCCAAATATGGGAGTTCAGAGAAGTCCCAGAGGAGGTGGCATCTGAGCTGGGTCCCTTAGGGGAAGGAAGATCTGGTTCGTCAATCAAAGCAGGGAAGTTCCTAGTTCTAGGCGGGCAGAAAAACACATTGTTTCCGGAGACCTGAATCAGCTTAGCTCCTGTCTTTCCTCACCTGGCTTCTACTGTGTACTGCGTTTGTACAAATTCATTTCTGTGCAGGACATTCCATCCCCACCCTTCAATAAGCGGCTCATATGCTATCTCCTTTATAAAGTCTTCTTAGGGACTCAACCGAGGGCGATTTCTTTTTAGGCCTTTGGATCCCAGTGATGTCTCTTGTCTTTGCACCCTTCCCCCATTCCCTACTGGGTTGTGACTTCTCTGAAGGGAAGACCTGATTTTTTTTTTTGCACTTGGCAAGTGATCACCAACAAATAGTATTAAATTCGTCTTACACTACCTTATATTGACAAATGCATTGCTTCTTTTTATAGATTAAAAAACATACTTACCAAATTTGCTCCCACAATGGCTCAATGCATGTTTCACAAGTACTTGAATCCTATCTTGCAAGTCAATAATTCTCAGCTGGGGACAGTTTGGCCTCCTAGGGACCATTTGGTAATGTCGGGGGACGTTTGTGGTTATCATGACTGGCGAGGGGTACTACTGGAGTCTAGTGGGTAGAGGCCAGGAACGCTACTAACTATTCGGCAGTGCACAGGGCAGCTTCCCACATAAACAATGATCTGACCTGAAATGGCAGTACTGCTGAAGTTGAGAAACCCTGGTGTAGATTAAGAAATGCAAGCAACTTCCTGAAGGTTGTGCAGCAGATTGCTGACAGATGAACTGTCCAGAACCTAGGACATCAGTACCATGAAAGAGTGGAAGGCAGAGTAGACTGTGGAACCAGGTGACCTGGCTCCTGGTGGGGCTTACTTGAAAGTCCCTGACTCACATCCCACATTCCTGCCTTGTCCTCTCTTGCCTCCTCTTGCCTCAGTTGGATCTCCAATTGCCACACTGTTTTATTTTGTCTGTGCTGTTGGGTATGTTAACTTCTTAAGCCTCTGTTTATCTATTCTGAAACCTAACAAAATCTCCATCACATAGTAGGTGTGAGATTAAATGTGATAGTATACGTGGAAGTGTGCAAGGGGTATTTATGATATACCTACGATGCACTGGGTACAATTCTGAACGCTTTGTGGGGGAGGCACTACTATTAGTTCCATTTTACAGGTAAGGCAACTGAGGCTCCGGGAGGTTAAGTAAATTATCACAGCTGGTTAAGTGATGTAGCTGGGACTGGAACCTTGAATCCATGTGCTTCACCACTCTATACACCACACACTGTGTGTGAGTGTCTGGGCACCATATTCTTCTGCCTCTTGCCATCCTGTCATTTCAACCCTCTCTCTCTGCTGATTGCATCCTGCTGTGGGGAGAGGGTTCCTGGCCCACAGCCCACATTTCTGCTCTGTTTACCCCACTTTGGGCCTAAGCTGTGTCTCCACTTGCCAGGGTATTTCTACTTGGTTTCTGTATCAATAAGACCCAAGCTATGATCCGTTGCGGAAACCCAAAAGATAATCAAAGAAAAGTAACTGGCTCAGATCTGCTCGGCTGGCCACGGGAGTTTTCAGAGTGTGTACGTTTCCCAGCTAGGGCTGCTGTAACAAAGTTCCACAAACTAGGTGGCTAAAACCAGCAGAAATGCTCTTTCTCACAGTTCTGGAAGCTGGAGGTCCCAAATCAAGGTGTCAGCAGGGCCACGCTCCTTCTGAAACCCTTGGGAGATTCCTTCCTTAATTCTTCCTAGCTCCTGGTGATGGCCAGCAATCTTTGGCATTCCTTGGCTTGCATCTACATCTCTCCAATCTCTGCCTTTTTTTGTCACAGGGCATTCTCTCTGTGTGTCTCTATGTGGGCTCTTGTCTTCTTAGAAAGACACCAGGCATATTGAAGTAGGGCCCACCCAACTCTCAGATGGCCTCACCTCAACTTTTTTTTTTTTTTTAATAATGATTTTTTTATTATATTATGTTAGTCACCATACAGTACATCCCCGGTTTTCGATGTAAGGCTCGATGATTCATTAGTGGCCTCACCTCAACTTAACCAATTATATCTACAAGGACTCGATTTTCAAATAAGGTCACATTCCGAGGTCCTAGGACTTAGGACTTCAGCATACCCTTTTCTTTTGGTGGGGGGAGGGGGACACAATTCAACCCATAAGGACAAACTTCTACCTGTCTCTGTCCTCCCATGGAAACGGACCTCTGCTCAGGGCTGGGCCATCACTGAGCCTCACTCTGCCTTCCCCAGGCTCTTTGGAGGACAGATCGTGTGTTTGCAGCTCCTTATCTTCAAGGAAATGAGGTATCACATGTCCTTGTCAGAGTCCCTGCTATTTCATATGTTAGTTGATCCAAATAAATGAACTCTTGAATAAATACCATCTGGCCCTGCTGAGTCACTTTCTCAAGTGGCCCCCATGGCTGCTCCCCATCAGGGGCATCCATCTCTGCTGATGCCATGATTACCAGAGCTCATGGGAAGAACTCAGCTTGTTTCCCACCCTGATCCCGTTTCTGCATCATAGGCTTGCAAAGTACCCCTGGGAGGCTGTGAGCTGGCCTTCCTCAAATAAAATGTTCCTGCTCAGCGTTCCTAAAAGTAATTATAAAGATCAGTCCTTACTCTTCTTTTTTCTAGTCTTTTTTTTTTTTAATGAAAACGTGAGCTTAAAAGTAAAACAAAGGACTTTATTACAGCAACTTTCATGGAAATTAAAACAAATTATTCACCCACATTCTCTTTATGCCTAACCAAAAAGAACTGTTAGAAACTCCATTTCCCAATTTTTAGTCAAAAGCATGCATATTTTTACATTAATTGCAACATGAATAAAATGGTCTGTTCTATTTTCTTTTCTACTTCAACATTATTTTTAAAGGATTTTTTTTAAATGTTGCAACATGGTCATTTTGATGACTGCAAGATACTTCCATCGGGTTAGTTTACCACAATTAATCATAATGTCTTATCAGACATTTAAAGTTTGGATTTTTTTTCTTTTACTCTAAATAACAAACCATAAGTATACTGCAATGAATTTCTTTGTTTAAGTTCTTTCTTTTCTTTGAATTTTGTCTTAGGGTGAGTTGCCAGGAGAATTCCTTTGTTAAAAGGCATGACTAAATTGAGTCTTTAATTTATTTTACTGATTTGATCTCTAAAATGATTCGTCCCATGTTTTTGTGTTCCTTTTTCCTTATAGAGCTGTATGCACTGGGCTTTGTAATTTTGAATTTTCTTTAAAATTATTTGAATGGGTGTAAAAGAGATACCTTAATGCAGTCCTACTTTGCACATCTTTGGTTAGCAGTGAGAACAAGCACCTTTAAAATATATCTTATTATCTAATACTCCTGACAGCATAGAAAAGCTCTTTACCTATGTATCGGTCCAGGTTACCTGTAGTGATGAATGCTTCCTACGATCCACACGTGCATCAAGGAGAAAAAGCAACAGCCTCCTCTTCCTCTTCCTGCACATCTAGGGAGCTACTTAGGAGCTCAAGCAACTATGGGCAGTGGAGTTGTCTATGTACTTTAGATCTGCTCTTTCAGGCTTTCATGGCCCACAGGGACAGGACAAGAGCAACTTGTATCACTTTTCATGTGCTACCATTGGGAGTGGTGGAGTATTCACTCAAGTTTCTTTTGCTACACTGACCACAGGATGTTATTAGAAGAGTGGATAGGAGAATGGGTGGTTTGAATTGGGAACCTGACACCATAGTATTACGCATTCCCAAGTCACAAGTCAAAATACACTAGCATCAAAATGCAGACCTAAGGTCCCAGTTAGCTGTATTCTGAATATAAACCTATAGTAAAGTTTTGCTGAGATGAAGACAAAGAGAAAGAAGGAGGGTGTGTAGGAAGGATGAAGGCATATATGGGCCACTTGGCTGTACCGGGGGTCAGCAGACACTTCTGTAAAGGGCCAGATAGTAAATATTTTAGGCTTGTGGGCATATGGTCTGTCACAGCCACTCAGCTCTGCCACTGTAGCACAGAAACAGCCATAGACAATTCTTAAATGAATGGGTGTGGCTGTGTTCTAACTTTATTTATGGGCACTAAGATTTGAATTTCATCTGATTTTCATGTGTGACAAAATATTATTTTTCTTTTGATTTTTTTTTGACTTTTACCATCTGAAAATGCAAAACCCACTCTTGGCTCACAGACAGTGGGCTGGATTTGGCCCAAGGGATGGAGTTTGCTGATCTCTTGAGTTATAGTCAGGAAAGGAAGGATGGTGTTGTGAAGTGGTTTTCAAGCTTTTTTAGCAGGAGACTTATTTATGAAATCCTATATATATATAATAGATGAAAACGTCACTGCTCTGGTTGGGAGTGGAGGACATAGAGGCTGAGAAACAGCTCTTCTGTTTCTTTGCTCCCTCCTACATGTAAGACAACCTCTGCATCAGCTCTGGCTATGGAAATCAGGCTGACCTAGAAATCCCGAGACTGGCTTTTAGTCACTCCTCTGCTACTCTGAACACCTTGCATGTGATGGGTGCTCATTTAGTTCACTAATCCAATTAGTGGATGGAGGACTGCTGAACAAGCTGTGAGCCCTTGGACTGGTTTCTATAGCTCACTGGTTTCAGTTTCTTCTTTAAAAATCAAGTTGGAGTTGAAGAGGAAAGATGGAATGATGTCTGTGGTCTTTTCCAGCTTTGTCTTGGTTTTAGGCTGCATACCGTCCAATATTGGAAAGGTCATGGCTCATTAAATTTGATGAATATAAAGCATGGCCTTAGCTTCACTCAATTAATTGGTACTTTTTTCTCAAACCCTTGCTCCTAGGTTGATTAAACATAATTGGAAGTCATACAGGAAGAAATGGTGGGTGTGGGAATGGGAATGTATTGATACTGAATTATCTAAACTTTCTTTCTTGTACCACTAATTGAAAAAATGGAGTGTTCTTCAACAGGAAGGTCAGTTCCTTGAAGTTAGGAATGACCGATGTTTTTTTTCCTTCTTCATTGCGTAAGATCCTGAGTACAGTAGGTATTTTTTTAAATATTACTGATGTTGATGCTAGTAATGATAGCTACTTCTCTGATCTCTTGCTAGTTCTGCCAGAGCTCCACTAGCTTACTAGCTCTTCTTCAAACACACTAAGCTCATTTTCCTCCGTCTGGAAAAGCAGAGACCTAAGTCTTTACATAGCTGATTGTTTCTTTTTATTTAGGTCTCAGTTTTCATGGCATCCCCTCAGAAAGTTCTTCCCTAGACACTCAATTGGACCACTTCTCTTCCCTATCACTATCCTATACAGTGTCCAGCACCCAACAAACCTGGCTTCTGCTACTCACATCCTTGTGTAGTCTCGTCACTTATGGAACTAAGTTTGGTCTGTGTGACCCACTGCACACAGCAAAAGTGGTGGTGTATCTTTTCTAAGATTAGGTTGTAAATGACCATGGCTTCCATCTTGGGTGTGCACTGGCTCTTTTGGATCATTTGCTCTGGGGAAAGCCTGCTGTCATGTCTTGAGGACATTAATGCATCCTGCGGAAAAGTTCACATGGAGAGGAACTGAACTTTCTGGCAACAACCAGTGAGGAATTGAAACCTGCCAACAGCCATGTGTGTGAGCTCAGAACGGGATCCTCCCCCGGTTGAGCTTTTAGATGAGGCTGCAGCCCCAGCACACAGCTTGACTGCAACTTCATGAGAGAGATCCTGAGCCAGAATCATCTAGCTAAGCCGTTTCCAGATTCTGGACTTGCAGAAACTATGAGATAATAAATGTTTGCTGTCTTAAGCTAAGTTTTGGGGTAATTTATTACACAACAATAGATAAGTAATATACAATGATTTATTTTCTTTGCAATGCTTTTCATTATCTGATATTGCCTTATCGACTGATTAAGTGAGTAGAGGAGGTGGAATCACAAACAAGTAATTTACAACACATGCTTTAAGTACAATGAAAAAATTATGTTTGAGGTGAGTGTAGGCCAGCAGTTCTCAAAGTGTGATCCCTGGGTCAGCAGCATCAGCATCACTGGGAATATAACAGAATGCAAAGTCTTGGGTCCCATACCAGACCTACTAAATCAGTAACTTTGGGGATGGGGCCCAAAAAGCTGAATTTTGACAAGGCTTTCAGATTGTTCTGATGCATACCAACATTTGAGAGTTATTGGGGTACCATTATGGAAGCATGAAGGAGGGCACCTATACTGGTCTTGGGCTCAGGATAAAAAGGGAGGACACCAGGAAGACATCCTGGAGGAAGAAACACTAGAAATATGTATGTAAAGATGATTTAATCTTAAGCCCCCGAGGTGAATGTAATAGCAGTAGAAGCATAAAAGTAGATAGAGAATTCTTTTGGTAAAAAAAGTGACTCTGTTCTTCAGTATAATGGGAAGTTTTCCTAGAAGAGATGACAACTGTGTAGGAGTTTTCCAAGAGAAGGAAGTGAAAAGGGATTCTAGGCAGAGGGGACTGAGTGAGAGAAAGCCCAGAGGTAAGTGGCCTGCTGTGATTACATCGCAGGTTCATTAGCTGCAGGTAGTAGCAAGTGGTGAAGCTGAAAATGTAGGCTGGAATCGAACTGCTCCAAGCTGAGCAGAGGATCTGGTAGGTGGACAGCAAG
Source organism: Ursus arctos (assembly GCF_023065955.2). Taxonomy (NCBI): domain Eukaryota; kingdom Metazoa; phylum Chordata; class Mammalia; order Carnivora; family Ursidae; genus Ursus; species Ursus arctos. Next base: position 73,700,093 of record NW_026623078.1, on the reverse strand, counting down.
ATGAACATAGAATTTCTGAATTCTAACGCTGTGAGGCCAGATGGTGGGATGGCATGCGTCTCTGAGATGGAAGTGACAGGGATGCACCTGTAACAGGAGGCCATCAAGGTGAGGGGAAGAAAAGGTGCTGTTCTCTTCCTCTTCATTGACTGCCCTGCCTCCGGCACTGGAGCCTCCCTCTGTCTGCCCAGACAACAGGCTCCCCCGGTCTTCAGGCAGGAACTGCTGGCAGGTTTGATCACAAAGGGCAAGTTGTTTGGGGGACTGAACAAGACAAAGACATTCCTTTCCTTGTGGCTAGGAGGCAGATCTTGCTTCTCACACCGATACTGCTTTTGCCCTTCTGTCTCTCCCAGGCGCTCCTTCCCCAACAGGGCACGCTAGCTGCCCCTGCACCCCCAGTCATTGGACCCGAGTGGGATCCAGTGCAGTTGCATGGAGCCTGCCTTTCGTGTCAGAGCATCATTTATGTGGCTTGCCCTTCTGTGGAGTCACAGGGACCATGTTGTGTCCAGAGCAAGGAGGTTTAATCATCAACCACTATATTTGCAGCCTGAGGTACTGCAGATCGCTTACGGCTAGGCTAGTTTATTCCACCAGGATTTGTCCTTCATGCATAGGTCCACATGGTTTTGTTCCTAGGGAGGTCCATTGGCACTTTCTGTGTTGCAGGAACTAAGCCATATACCTTCTCTGAACATTTATTGAAAGAATAACAGACCAAGTGACAGTAAATGAATGAATGAATACATGAATGCTGTGGTAAAAAGAATCTGGACTTTGGAGCCAGACAAAACTGGGTTTGAATTCCAGCTCCATCACTTACCTATCTAGGTCACATCGGGCAAGTTATTTTGCCTTTCAGAATGTTTATTTCCTTATCTGTAAAATGGAGCTCTTATTTAATTTGAAAGATTGAAAGATTTTTCTGAAGACCAAAGGCAATCAGATATGTAAATGCAGCCAGCATGAAGCTTAGTACTTAGTGGCCACCTAGAAAGGGTGAGTTCCCTATAGATCAATGGTTTTCAACCTTGACTGCACATTAGAATCATCAGAAGATTTTAAATTTACTGACACCTGAATCCCACCCTAGACCAATTGAATCAGAATGCCACCTAGAAAGGGTGAGTTCCCTATAGATCAATGGTTTTCAACCTTGACTGCACATTAGAATCATCAGAAGATTTTAAATTTACTGACACCTGAATCCCACCCTAGACCAATTGAATCAGAATGCCTGAGGGTAGAACCCTGGCATTTGTACTTTTTAGAAGCTCCCCATGGTGATTTGGATATACAAGAGGAGTGAGCATCACTCCTATGGAAAATTGATTGGTAACTCTGGCTGCACATCAAAATCATTTCTGGAGCCTCTAAAACATAACCAGTTCTGGGACCTGCCTCCCAGAGAGTCTATTTTAATTGCTTTGGAGTGGGGGGGGGGTGTCCCAGCATCAGATTGATTTAAAAGCCCCCAAATGATTCTAATATACAGCAGGATAGGAAAAGACCCACCTTCTTACCCATCTACTCACTTACCCTTCTGACTCATTTTATAACTATAAATTAGGAAGAATGTTTGCAAATCAGAAGGAATTCCTTCTTCATTTAAGCTCTTAACACACTATTTTCCCAAATAGTTTATTCACATATATAATAGTTAGTTGTTTATAAATCTAACCCTTATCAAATGTGTGAGCTCCTTGAGAAAAGGGATATGATACTTGTCTCTCGAGGGTCTGGCACAATGCCTAGATGAGTAGGTGCATATTATTGTTTGTGGAAGATGAGTCTCTGCACAGCCTCCTGAAAATATTATAGTTAGTCTTACCCACATATGTAACTGAGCTTGTAAAAATCTGAGCCTATTAGGATCCATTTTCTGAAAAGATCAATGAATCCATTAGGACCAGTGAATCATTTATATATGGGTATACACACCTTTATTCCCCCTTAAACTAAGTAGGTCAGATGACGTTTTTTTACACTTGAAAAAATACATATATAGCCTGGGAGTAGAGTTTACTTAAAATACAGTTTTATTCAAAGACTCAAAAAATCATGACCCAGTCATTCTCTTTCTTACATGTTCTCCAAGTTAAAAATCATTCTCAGACAAATATTGTCTCCTCACCATAGTCAGATGGCTGCTGAGCAATGAGATTTTATATTCTTTCAGGTTTGAGTTAAGCAAAATGAGCTAGAGTCTCCCAGAAGTTTAAGCACAAGTCTGGTGATAACTCATTGGCTCTGATTGGATCAGATACCCAACCTTGAGTCTATCCATAGGACCAGGAAAAAGAAACACGTGATTGGCTCAACTGATGCGGTACCTCACCTAAGACACATGGGCTGAGACTGACGGGGGCATGGTTTCTTCGAGAACAATCAGAGTATGGTTATCTGAAGGACAACTGGATGATTGACAGCAAAGACAAAAACAAAAGTAGATATGCACTCTAATCAGAATCTATTCAGTTAATTCACTTAAAAACAAATTTTAAATTAAAAATTTAATTTAATTTGTCAAAAAGTAAAAAAAATGCTTTATCATATGGATAGATATTCTCATATGCAGTTTGCATCCTAATCTCAAAGGGAATTCAATATAAAAAATCATTCTTCTGAACACATACACATTTCAAAATATTATGCCATTGTGGGATATTGGTGCAGCTGTTGGCAAACAATAGTATTATTTCCAGATCCTTCATGTTCACTGCCTGGCTTTGAGGGGAGACAGACACTGTGCGATTCTAATTTACACATAGTAAATATGAAAGAAATAAATCCACCCACCCATCCATCCATCCATCCATCCATCCATCCATCCATCCATCCATTCTTCTATCCTTCCATCCATCTAACAAACATTAATATCCGCCCATTTAACAAAAACTATATGCTTTAAGTACTCAACTTTCTGAGATAAATAAGACAAAGTTCCTTCCCCAGAGGATCTCTGAGTCTTGAGGGGACAGACCTTCGTGAATTATCCATAACAGAGCATGATAAATGCTTTGCTTGAGGGATGAGCAAAATGCTGTGCGAGCACAGATCAAGTGCAGTGCTCAGTGAATAGTACAATAAAGCAATTTCATTCTCAGGAGAAGAGAAGCTGCATTCAAAGGTGTAGATGCTACTTTCTGGAGCTTCTTAAAAACCTCTCCAGTCTGTGGTTGACTTTCATAGGAAGAGCCTTCCCTTATCCCACTTGCTTTGACTTGCTTCCTCAAAGCCCAACAACATATTTGGAGTAGCACAAAGGAGGCACTCTTCAAAAAATAAGAAAAAGTAACCAGCAACAAGAAATCTGTGCCTCAAAAGGATCTCTGGTCAGGTCATGTAGTGTATATTGTATTCTAGGGGTGCATCTGGATGCACCTGGACCCCATGTGCAATAAAATGTAATAGGGGTAGGGGATACTTCTTTGTTGGTATACCACTCACGGTGTGACTTTAGAGGACAAGAAAAGCTAACTCCTCAAATTCCAGTATCAACTCTATACTTTATCTTTAATGCTTTGATATATTCACAGATCTACCTAGAAAAATACAGTGCTTTAGCTGCTATCAGGCATCAGTCATTTCTACCTCAATGTGGCTGAGAGGGCTGGTCAGAGGTGGGATTGGAAAGGGAAACGTATTTGTATTCCATTCAATTAATCTTTATGTGGTGCCTTCAGAGTGATGAATGTTTGCTAGTGTTTGGAGATGCAGAGATAGAAGAATGAGATACAGGTGTGTTCTCAGGCATCCTAAGTCTCACGGGGCAAATGGCACTAAGCAGTCACTGCAGGATGGGAAATGACAAACCAGAGGTGACGCAGCATCATTTCACACACTGTGGGGCTGGCTTTCTGGAAATAAGAGAGTGACTTGGCTGTCTGCAGGTGTTGGCATCTCTCTAGAATTTTGCTGAGGTTGAGCCCATGCTTGGAGCCCAAGCTAGTTGCGGTATTTGATATGATCCGATATTTGCCTGAGTGATTTTTTAGACTTTTACATGCTTAATTCTGGGAAATGCTTCTCTCAAAAATTATCTTAAAAATGACATTCAGCTGACATTAGACACAACTGAAGACTAGGAATTTTAGACTGATGAGGTTAAGATTTAACAGACATCAGACATTGACACAGAGGAATTTCAAAGAAGATATCTGAGAACCAGTTTTCTTGAAAAGCCCCTCTCTCCCGAGTGGAATTTAGAATGACCAGGAGCAAATGGAGAGAGGGGACTATGTGAGGGAGATTTTTCTGGAAAGTCATTGAAAGGCTGTGAGTCCCTCTCCAAGGTAGTGGGTGTCTGTTCCTCACCTCAAGTGAAATGAGCTTGATGTATGTACCTAGGAGCTGTGGATTGAAGACTGACTCCCTCCGCAGACTGCAGCAGGAAGGAGAATTGACTCTACTCCCCTGCACATAGCCAATTTGAGAGGAGCAAAAGATACCTGAGTGTCCTCTGGATCAGACGTGGGCACACAGGAGAGCGAGCTGGCCTCCAGCTCTTTGCCACGTACCCATGGGGCTACCTCGATGTCTGTTCATGGAGTGGGAGCAGGTATAGAGCACTGTCCATGTGCTTAGATGAATCTAGGTCCCGTAGAACGGAGGTTGCATTGATGGGCTCAGTTAGGGCTTTTAGCTCAATTTGGAGCTGGCCTTCTGACAAGTATAGAATTCATAGGACTTGTCTGCTGGGTCCATAGACAGCAGAGCTATTTTACAAAAGTACTAAGCTTAGTAAGGACTTTCTGACTCCCTTTACCTCTCTTTCTTCCCTCTTCCACCCTCATCGGAAAGGGAGCAAAGATCAAAAATAACCACCAGCCAGTAGAGAAACTGGCAAACAAGAAGGTAAGAAGTAACTCTTCTCCAAGGCAGGTTACCTGACTATCATAGGCTCTAGCTGTTGGGGTGGACCGAGTGGAAGGGGAGTCTTATCCTTGCGTATAGATAAGACTTTTGATTAATGTGTTGGACTGGATATTTTAATTTCTGAATGGAGACTGTCCATTTGGGAATTATAATAATGATCTGACCATGGGATGACCTGAAATTTCCCTCAGTGGCAGGGGAAGGCTTGTTACCTCCACTGAGTGAGTTTAAGAGGGCAGTCAGGGACAAAAAAACAAAACAAAAAAACCCCCAAAACTCCAAAACTAATTTTACGACTAAACCCTGTGAGTTCTGCATGTTCAGTGTTCTCATTACACATGTGTCCTCATCCATTAAAAGAGGACCCGTAAGAGAGGAACTAAAGCTGCACTGGGAACACCCACTAGAACGCCCATGTGTAATGAACGGTGGGTGGGAATCCATCTGGACTAAATTAGCGGAAGTGTGGGTTTGGGCATTGGAGCAGGAAGTGATTCTGAGAGCTGTCTCATGAGGCAGCTGTCCAGAGGAGGAACTCTTTGGGTTACCCAGTTTATCTCAACTCCATTAAAAGCCAGAGCAGGTCTTTCTTGCCTGAAGGGTTTTCTCTGACAAGAGGAGATTCATAATTCATGCCAATGGCTCTTATCCGGCCTGTCACGCATTGTGTTGGACACAGATTCCCTGTCTTTTTCAGAATTTGTGTGTGCCATAATGTGCAGAAAGGGGAGGCTGCTGTCCTTAGGGTAGCACTTCTCAAATTTGGGGGTTCATCAAAATCATCTGGGGATCTTACTACAGTAAAAAGTCTGACACTTTCCCTCCAATGTCAAATTCTGTTTTAGGAAGTCTGGGGTGAGGTCTTGGAATCTGCATTAATAATGAAGCCGGGGCATTTCTGAACCAGGTGTCCTGATGATCATACTTTGAAAAGCACTGCTCTGGAGTATATATTCTGAAGTTAGGGCACTGGCTGCATCACACCAGACCTGGCAGACTCACGTGCACACAGGCATCAGCGCCGTACACCCTGTTCCCTCTCTTGTGATTCCTGCCCCCAGTAAATCTTCACAAAACTCTGTGAGATGGGTCTTACCATTCTTCCCATTTTACAGATGAAGAAAATGAGGCACAACAAATTTAAGCACTTGCTCAATGTCATGCAACTGGTAAGTCACTGAAACAAGGATTGAAACTCGGTAGTCCTCAGCTAGTGTTTGAACCCTTAACCATGGTGCAATGTCGCCTCTGGCTTTTTGCAGCCCATCTCTTGGTGCGATTCTGTGGGAGAGTTCCAAGCAAGTCACAGTTCTTAACTCTTTCAAATGGCCTCTCTTGTCTTGGACTCCCTGGTGGCCTAAGGAGTAGCGAGGCCCCACCTCCCTGAAATCATTCCAGGAAGAGAAGCGGGGATGGGGACAAGCTTTGTTCAAGGCTGTGCACACTCCACAGCCCAACTGTAGGAGAAATTTCCTCCAACGAACGAAAAAGCAGCTTCACCAAGCAGAAAGCTTAGTAATGCATCGCAGCACACCTGGAATCGGATGAAAAGTGAGGGTCATACTAAGGACTTGTAGGCTCTGCAAATACGGAAAGGCTTTCTCAAGACAGTGGAAATCATGTTCAATAATAATGTGTATTATTATTATTATTACTTTAGCTAATTTCTATAGAGAGCAGAGGTGTGCAAAGTTTTTTCTTAAGGGGTAGCTCATAAATATTTTAGGCCTTACGGACTACACGATCCCTGTTCTAGCCACTCAGTTCTGCTGTCATAATGTGAAAACAACCATAGACAATACATAAAGGAATGCACGAGGCTGTAAACTTTATGTACAAAAACAGGTTGTCATAGTTTACTGCCCCCGGTATAGAGCATTAGAGTTTATAGCATGCTTTCCAGTCCCTCACCCTGTTGAATCTAGAAGAATAGGATTCCTAGGGAAGTGAACGACCCACTTGAGGTCACCAGCAATCCGCAGCACAACTGTGAACTATGCCCACGTGTGCTGCTTCCATGTTTAGTCCTGCAACTACAACCCCTGCCAGCACAGGAGATGGTGTTGCAAAGATTTGTAAAATGGTTTCCTGCATATGGTAGCCATCACGACAGATATGGGATGGGTTTAGTGCGTAGAATCTTTAATCAGCCAGAATGCTTAATTTTCCTTCTTGGCTAGAAATTTAGTATTTACTGCAGTAAGCAATTATACTACTGTGAGTAATTTAAGGCCAGGGCCCAGAATCATATATATATATTTTTCATATTTGCTTCTTCAGAATCTAAACCAGGGATCTCAAATTGGAAATCCTACAAGGACCTAGACAGCTAGGACTAATGCATGAAATGTTGGAGTGATAGGAACAGGGGCAAACTTTGGGGCACATAGTCCATTCCCAAGAGACAGCAGCTACCCAAGTTGAGACAAATGTTGCCTTGTAGAAATACTGGTCCAGTGCTGCCAAATACTGGTTTTTCCAAGAGATGCCAGAAACCTGTATTTTAATGTGAAATATCCTGATTGGCCATCTGCTTCCAATTGTAACAAAAGGGTGGTGCAGATCAACTAAGCAGGACACACAGAGCAAGTGTGAGGACCATATTCTACTTATAAATCACTAGCTTTTGACCTCTGACCTTGCACATAGTAGGTACTCCACAAATGTTGACTTGATGAATGGAATTTCCATTTTATAGTTGGGGATATAGAATTCAGTGATTATAACACGGTTCAGTGCTCCTTCTGTTAAGTGAAATCCAGCTCCTAGGAGCTCCAGCAATCTCTCCTCCTCACCTCTCTCTTTCATTAGAAAGCTATTGACAAATGTTTTCTCAATCAATTACTGTAATCAGTCAGCTGCAACATTTACAGGTCAGGAGAACACATCAACACCTGTCAGGAGGCCAGACAATCATGATTCCCATTTGTCAAATGTGCCATCTCCCTCATTCCATATGCAACTCCATCCGCAAGTGCAGAACCTCACAAATAAAGGGCTGTCACAAGGCCCTTTAAGAAAACAGCCATGAGGAATGAGATCATGGTAGAAGTGGACCCAATTGAAAACCTCATGGTTACCCCGCTAACTTAAAACCATGTCCTGTAATGGAATAATTAAAACAGTCAGCAGGCTATGATAGGAGCAACCAAGCTGTCTTTGACACAGAAGGGTAACAGCCAGCACGGGAGGCCTTTATTTGTTTGTAATCTTAAATTTGGTGTTCCCCCAACACCTCCCAGGCTGTGCGCACCGTTCCGCTGTTTTACGGAGCACCCAAGTTGGAGGAAGGGAGGGGAGAATGGAGGTCTGCCTGTTCATCTATCTCACATACGAGGAGCCTTCAGTCTGATTCGTCAGTGAGTGACAGAATTTCTAGGGAAACCATATGGTGATTATTAAACATTTATATAATGCCATCTGTATACTCCATGCCTCATGAATCATAAATGCGACAAGCGCCCTTCTCAGCAAGCTGAGGATTTCTGTGAAAATGAAGCCGAGGAAAAAGGAAGGCGGGCCAGTGAACAGGGGCCTGTCAAGTGGGCCTGTTGAACAGGAGTGATGGGACTCCAGAGGAAATCTGAAGACACTGGGAGGGGAATGGGTTTAGCGGGTTTTGGGTTTAGCGGGAGCCAGGAAACAGTGCCAGCAAATCAGTAATGGTAATCGTCAGAGTAACAGGAGCAACTTTGATTGTTTGAACACTTACTATGGGCTGGGTAGGAAGTTAAGTGCTTTCCAGCCACAGTTTTACTTAGAGCTCATGACAACCATACAAGGTAGGGATTACCATTTCACCCCATGGATGTGAATACTGAGCTCAGAACGCTTACCTGACTTACCCAACCCCAAGACCTAGTAAGAGGGAGAGATGGAATTTGGGTCCAGGTCTGTGAGGCCTTAGGTAGTCTCTGGTGAGTCATGAGGGTCATGAAGACTCAGTATACTTCTTCATTCCATTTACCATGAGCTGGCTTTGGTGTTAGGCTTCTGAAACAAACATGAGAGACGGCTTGCTTTGGTATTGCTTCCTCCCTGAAGCTTGTTCATTTCCCACCCCCCTTAATGGCAGGTGATTGATTGCCTGGCAGTACAATGAAAATACTGGTAATGATAATTATAAAAATAATCATGACAAGTACTTTCGAACATGTGTTAACTATGTGCCAGGAATTGCGGTACCGTGCGTATGTTATCTCCTCTAATCTCCCTGAAAACTGTATGTAGTAGGGATAATCATCTCCATTTTATACTAGGGAAAATTGGGAGGCAGAGAGAATAAGCAGTTTGTCGAAGGATTTGAAGTTACCTTTGCTCCAGTCTAAGTGTTGTGCTATAATTGTCAGTGAAAGAAGGGGATTTAGGCATGGAATACACCATCCTTTCAATATAAATATCCCAGAGGGGGCAAGGAATAAGCACCAGATCACAAGGTAAAGAGAGGCAGAGGCCACACTGGACCCAGGGTCAATGGACTCCTCTCCAAGGGCTTTATCCCCTATTTCTGTGTTTTTCTTAGCAGCTTCTGTAAGCAGAGGCCAAGAGCAGTCTTATCATTAAAGCAAACAAACAAAAAAGCACAAGGGACCCAGAATGATGCTTGTATTAAGACTTTGGAAACCACTTGCTTCAAAACAGTTGATCTAGGCTTAAAAACCAATAAGGTCACCCTTACAACTGAGCTGACGCAGGTTGGCTCTGACAGTCGTCATCAAGATGGTCAAATAAATGGACAGAAAGGAACAATAACTGTTGATTCAGTGTCAGCAGATACACACAGATCTGGGTCTGGCTCACTCAGTACATTTTTTTCAAGGAAGAAAGCCATCAGTCCTGGAGATTTCCCCACCCAACATGAGGATCTCTAATTTATTACATACATATCTTAGGCTAGATTTTTAGAGCAATATGATTTTTTATTTATAGGGGAATTTAAATACAGCATTTTTCAAAGTGTAAACTTCAGATCAGCCTATCAGCTAGAGTCATAAATCACAGCTGTTTCATTTCCAAATCATTAGGGAGACTGAAAGCTTAAAGTATTTAATTTATCCAAACCACATGGGGTAGTTTATCATTGTGTATGATGTACCATTTTTTTATTTCAATGCTGACTAGTAAAATTTTGAACAAATCATGCTGAGTTTTGAGGGTGAATGAAGGCAATGCAAATCTTCTACATCTCCAAGAAATAAGTAATGTGAGAATCCCTATGAAAATTTGCAGAAATGGAAGTTTATATAATACTTATGATATCTCCCTGATGTGACAAGGTAGCTCATATTAGAACCCATTTTGCATGGAATAAGTTGAACGTTGTTTTTTTTTTTCTTTTTTTAAGAGAGAAACATGTGGTGGGCTGATAGATATGGACGACATGAGAGAATAAGATGGACACAGAATGTTCTAGTCCCTTCTTGGTCAGAAAAACATTTCCCCCCTAGTTATAAGTCTCTCTTTATAAATAACAGGAATCCTATTGCACCTGCCTTGAAACTCATCTTGGTGTTAACAAGAAAATTGTCTCAGATTCTTTGATGAGTACTTTTTTTTTTTAATTGACTTAGAATTCCATGCAGCCTATAGTCAAGGACTGGAGCAGTTGGGTTACTTCTCTCTTTTTAAGCTTAAGTGTATGTATTCATTAAGATAACAAAGATTTAATATGTTAACAATGCTAAAACCTGGGATTTGAGCCCAGATCTATTTTGACTCCAAAGCCCCCAAGGTGAAGCAATCTCGGTGGTACTCAGTGCTTTTCCTTTCAGAGAAAAACAGCTCTAGGCAGGAGAAAGCTGATGTGAATGTAATTTTCTGCTTAGCCTAAAATGGGTTAGTGTGTTTCCCAAGTGTGACTCCACATTTACACATTGCTTTTACTTTTGCATTGAAGCTTTCATTTATATCTGCACTCCCATATCCGTTGCAGCATTATTCATAATAACCAAGATAAGGAAACAACCCAAGCGTCCCTGACAGATGGGTAGATAAAGAAAATATGGTGTCTACATACAATGGAATATTATTCAGCTTTAAAGTAGAAGGAAATCCTGCTATTTGGGAAGACATGGGTGAACCTGGAAGACATTCGGCTACATGAAATAAGTCAGTCACAGGAGGACAAATACTGCATAATTCAACTTAGAGGAGGGTTCTGTAGCAGTCAAATTCATGGAAGCGGAGAATGTAATAGTGGTTGCCATAGCCTGAGGAAGGGGGGGTGGAGAGGTGTTATTCAATGAGTATAAAGTTTCAGTTCCGCTACATGGACAAGGTCTAGAGGTCTGCTGTACAACATAGTGTCTGTAGTTAACAAGACCATATTGTCTATGTTTAAATTTGTTAAGAGAGTAGATCTCATGTTTAGTACTCTCACCACAAGGAAATAACACACACACACATAAACAACAATAACAAAGGGACATCAGGAAACTGGGAGGTGTTGGGTATGTCTATTACCCTGATCGTGGTGATGGTATCATGGGTATCTGCATATATTCAAACTCATCAAATTGTGCACACTAAATATGTACAGTTTTTGTATATCAATTATTCCTTAATAAAGAATTGGTGTTACGCTAGATAAGGGGCATTCCATATTAGTCCAGTATGTGTGAAAATCCAAATTTGGTGTGGACTGGACCTGAAGCAATTTCCCAAGTTCATCCTATAACTTTAGGTGACTCTAAAACCTTTACATGCAAAATTTCTCTACCAGTCTCCATCATCTTTTGTTTTTAAAAAATTTTTAAAGCATGAACATTCATCTGCTTTTTCGTTTACTTTTTAAACAAGATTTATTTATTATTTGAGAGAAAGAGAGTGCACGTGTGAGCAGAGGGAGGGGCAACGGGAGAGGGAGAGAGAGAATCCCAAGCAGACTCTCCACTGAGTGTGGAGCCCAATGCCTGGCTCCATCCCACGACCCTGAGATCATGACCTGAGATGAAACCAAGAGTCAGACGCTTAACCAACCAGGTGTCCCTCCATCACTTTTTAAATTGTGGAAGTCATGAAACATTTCTGAACCTCCATTCTCTTAGCTGCAAGACAGAGAAAATAATGCCTTTTTTTCTACTAACATAACATAATAAAAAATTATTATAAAAAATAAAAATAAAAAAAAAACCAGGAAAAAAAATAATGCCTTTTTTTCTAAACTGCGAAGATTACAGGAGGTAGGGTAATGTAAAATACAAGCAACAACAATAGGACTAATTATTGAGGTTAAAGTCAATAGCTAACCTTAATTGAGCACTTAACATGATCTATGCAATCCATGTTTTTCATTTTACATAATCTTCAGTAGAGCCTAAACAGAGAGGTAGTAGTATTATTTTTAAGGCAAGTAAACAGAGACTTAGGAGAGATTAAGAACTTGCCCAAGATCATGGCCTATTGTACATTAACATCCCATAAAGCTTTATGACATCGCAATGGAGCCTGAGACAGTCTTTAAGGCTAGAAGACTGGAATCGTCACACCCAGTTTTGGGACAGGTTTGGGGATGCTTATGCATCTATGAGATATTTTAAACTTGGCTACATGTTCCCATGCCTCATATCTGTCACATCTTATTGAAAATGTTTTAAATGGGTCACATACGTTAGCCAACTTTTTGCCTCCTCAAGGGAAGGAGAGCGCTCATATTTAATAGGCATCTTTCATGTTCAAGGCTACACTCAAAACTTTATTTCATTCCATCTTCATAACAATGCTACGTAGTAGGTGCCTGTGTCCACATTTATAGGTCTGAAAATGGAAGTACAGAGAGATTTTTATTTATTTATACTCTTCTTTGATTTGCAAAGATTCAATAAAACACATTTATATGCTCATATAATAAAAAGAGAAATTACGAATATAAGCATAAAAAGTCAGAATCATGGAAAATATGGTAGGGGAGAAGCTAAAAACCAAAAGGTAAGTTAGGATTAATATAGATATCATTGGGTCCAATATTGTTATTTTAGTTGAGTTCCAGACAAATCTATGAGCTTCCTGGTAGCCAGGGCACAAAGGAAAATGAATTAGTTACATAATTTGTCTTGTCCCTAAGGAAAAGGAAAAGTATAACATAGTATCTCAGGGGCAGCAACGTTCAAGACTGCAGAGTTAGGAAGAAGTGGAAATACTGGCATTGGAGCCAGGGTCTGCCTATATTCCAACCCCACTCCCTTGCTCCACCAAAAGCTGTCTTCTACTATGTCTGGTTTGGGGAAAGGGTGTTTTGTACTGGTTTCTCTTGATACAACTTTGCCTTCAGCACTCACCTTGTTTCAGTATAATTAAAGTATTTCATCATAGGCAAAAGGGAAAGATGTTAAATTTTAATTCCTTGTGTGACGTAAATGACGTGGGCAGGCTTATTAATTCTGCCCTCCAGTTAATGCAGGCATGTGGAAGGATGGGGCTGAAGGACAAAAAGGGAGAAAGGGGAGGCACCTCAGGTTAGCAGGTGCCTTTATAAATGAAATGAGCAGCTGTGTAGGGATGGCAAGGACAGTGAACAGGACAATGTGTGTTAGGGAGGAAATAAGGAAATGAAAATAAGGTGGCAACATCTGCCGTGGCCTAGGCACTACTCCGAGGACAGAGGAAGGCTGCAATCAGGGGGGCCTAGAGATACAGATCCCAAATGGGAATAACCACCCACCCTGGGATTGGGGAGGGGCTTGGTACTTTTCCCTTTGTCCTCTGTTAGCTTGAGGGCACATCCCCAACACAGAATCCTGGCTATCTTATTGCCACTTGATGGCTCAGGACAGGTGGGGCTACATAGTTGGACACATTTGAATCCAGTCCCAGATTTATTATTCTAGTCTCATGGAAGTCCTTGAATCACTCTTCCTCCTGGATCTCAATTTCCTCTCCTGTGGTGTGGACATAACTATCCCTTAGCTTCCCATAAGGGTCAATCCATTCCTATAAATGAAAAGCTTTGGGAAACTGCACATGGTGATGCCAGTGTGGTGCCAGGAGTTCATGACTGAGTTGTCTCTGGGATTTCTGCTTTCCATGAGAACTCTACAGAGTGGAATTCAGCCTCATGACATTCATGCAAGGAGTAAGCAAACAATAAGACAAAACAAGACAGGCAAGTATTAGTTTGAATGAGTTAGCCATTCCATAAATGCAGAGTTGATGAGGCCAGCAGATTGGTCTCCTCTCTCATGAACCTAACATTCCAGTGGTCTGAGCTCCATGCCAAGCATCTTACAGACTTCATTCTTTTATCCTAGTAAATCGCCTACTGTGGGGTAGGTATTGGGATTCGCATTCCATAGATTAGCAAAATGAGGCCTGGAGGACCTTCTGAGACCAATAAGTGACCGAACCAGGTACCACCCCTGTCCATGCTGTGTTCTTCAACATCTATCTTTGTCTCCTTCAAGACCCAAGAAGTCGTTTGGAAATTCAGCAAAGCACTGGCTACTAGGCTTCCCTAAACAGAGCTTAAGCTCTGGAAGGAGTTCAAGTCTCTGTGTACAATGATATAATTACACGAAAAGAGACCAAACAAGATGGGATTTGAAAAGCCTCTGTAGGAATGTCCCCCAGTATTCTAGGAGGAATAGAGAAGAATAAGCAAGACCAAGAATATGAAGTTGCCTAGACTGCCTACCTACCTAGCAGGGGGCTACTGTTAGGTAGATGGAGGGAAAATACAAATAACACTTTGATTTTCTATTGGGATCTTTATGTCTCAAAACAGTTATACATATGTCATTCTATTCAGATGTACCCTTCCTCCACACACCCCTCCACTGCCCTACTCCAATACTCATTATCTATCACTGGGGTCCCTTCACAGCTCAGCTTCTGTCCTTCTTTGGGGGTGAGAGTGAGTGGTCTTTGGGAAGACAAATACGACCATGTCACTCTCTGACCAAATTCCTTTGATAACTTCTGATTAACTTTAGAAGGACAAGAGTCCAAGGGCCCCCTTCCCCTTCCTGCCTCAAGCCTGCACTGTCCCATCATCAGGTACCTGGTGCCATCCCTACTTTGCCAAACTATTGGCCTCTTCCTGTCATTCTAAGTACTTCTGCTCTTTTGGGCTCTTGCTGTTTCATTTACCTCCACCTCCACTTGTCCTCTTTTTCCCATTAAATTCCGTTCTTCTTTCAAGGAGCAGCTGTGTTGTCAGCTGGCAAGATTCTTCCAGTTTGAATCTGCCTTGTCCCCCATATTTCCAATACATTTTGTTGACAGTACTTGCATTTTAACTTGTCGTGTGGCCTAACTGGTTTACAGGGACTGAGCTTGGCATGTGTTTGTCTAGCTCCTTGACATCCCTGGGGTCAGGGCCTCTGTCTTTTTAATCTGGATGTCCTTAGTGCTTAGCACAGTGCCTGCTCCTGGGAGAGGCACAACACATTTGTGGAAGTAAATGTGGATTCGCTCTCCTGGTAGAAAAATAGAAACCATTCTAGTTATTTTAACAGATGGAATTTAATATAGTGAATTGGTTAAATAAATGTGAGAGGATTGCAAAGGCAAGAAGAAAAAAACACCAGTGAATAACTGCAAGAAGCAGCTATTAACCCTGGGTGTGGAGTAATAAAAAGAAAAGGTTGGGATAATCAGATTTAGGAAGTTTGGAAGAGGAGGAGAAGGGGTCCTGCCTAGCTGTCACTGGTGCTTCTGCAGAGCATGACGAGGCCTCAGTTTCCTTGTCTGAAAATGCTGATGAATAATCCCTTCCCAATGGGGTTGTTTTGAGGATTAAATGGGAAATCAATGCAAGAGGGTTTATAGCACTGTGCCTGGCACATCCTTTAAGAAAGTATACTATTATTGCCCAAGGTTATGGAGCTGCTACTGAGTATGACATATAAGGCCTTGGGACAGACAGGATCTTGTTTCTACCCTTGGTTCTGCAATCTTGCCTGTAGGGTTGAGTTACATGAAGATTATAGATAATTTGTATAAAGAATCCAGAACAACAACTGTCTTAGAATAAATAGAAACTTCAGTCTTTCAGTTGCTCGGCCACTCTGCCTCCCCTTACCCCCCCCCCAAAAAAAAACCCCTGGAATAATCCTGACTTCTCACATCTCACAGATGCCATCAGCAAATCCTGTGGCTCTGTCTGTAGAATATGTCCACAACTGGACCATTTCTCACCCCCACTGCTGTTGTGTCCGTAATCTCACCTGGATGACTGTAGGTGCCTCCAACCTGGTCCCCTGCCTCCATCCTTGCCCTTCTTTAAGCCTACTCTCTACCCAGCAGACAGAGGCAGCTTGGAGAATGTGAATTTGATCAAGTCACTTCTCTGCATCCTCCTGTGCCTTTGAAATCCCCCCAGGGTAGAAGTGGAGGCTGTCCTAGAAGTTTGCAAAGGCTGTGGGAGCCGACCACCATGCCTGGTGGTGGCTGCACCTGTTCCCACCTGCATGTTCCCACCTGCAGCCCTTCTTGACCTCCCTTCTTTTTTGTGCATGGAACACTTCCAGAACACCTCAGAACCTTTGCATTTGCTGCTCACTCTGCCTGCAATGCTCATTCCTCTGACATTTGCAAAACTAAGTCCTCACATCACTTGAGCCTCTGTTCAAGGATTGCCTTGTTGATGCAGCCTTTCCTCACTCCCTCATGTAGAATTGTACATGCTTTCCTTCACCACTGCCATGGTCGCTGGGTTGAGCTCTCTGCCCCTGCTTTGCTTTATGTCGCCCTTACCATGACTTAACTCACTGAATAAATGAATAATGACTTGGTGGTAGCTCTACTTATTGTCAAAAAAAATCCTGGGATCTAATCCTGCATTGTTGTTTTACTAGCTGTGGGAATGACTAGCTGTGAACATTATGCTCAGCCTTTCCCTGGCAGTGGAATGTGGACAGTAATACATGCTTATAATGTTTTGCATATTTTTATTTAGTTGCTTGCTTTGTGAGAAATGAATGAAATATTGTTTCCAAACAGTCTAAACAGGGAGCCTGGCATACAACAGGAATCAATTAATATTAATTGTCTTCCTCTTGATTGAATGAATTCCATTCAATTTGGTTTGACAAGCATTTATTGAGTTGTATTAAGTTAAAAATTTCCTTTAGAGGTTCCTTTCTAAAAAGCATACATAATTCGTGAATATGGAATTAGTTGTGAAAATGAGTATTTACTCAGAGTAGGAGAAGAAATCACAACAAATTTGACAAACATAATTAATGTTAGAAAAGTCTAAGACAAATATTTTAATAAACTTTTAAATACAACTTTATGATACTTTCTTCCATTTTGGGGGCCTGCCTATGTTTTGATCTCCCTTCCTGATGGCAATGATTTCCCCGTATCATTTTCATTAGAGGGCATTGGGAATTAACTTAGTCTTTCTTCCAGCAGAGTTCACTGGGATTTGTTGTTTATTTTTGATAGTTGGGATGCATAAAACATACGACCTCACCCGCAAGGAGACAGACTATTTGTAGTACTAAAGATTTGTACCCTACGAACATTGGAATGCTGGTATATCCTATTTTGTGTGATTCCAAGCAGAGAAGAAAAAAATGCATAATGCATTTATAATTGTGTCTGCTGCACTGTTTGTATCCTGTCAGAAGACCTGCTGTGCTTTGGGCATCTAGATGATTCTTAGGGATCACCTTGACTTTCTCTGTTGAACCACTTTCACTTTACCAAATAAAGACTTGTCTCTCACGGCCCAGAATTGTACTATGGAAGGTTGTCATGAGGTGTGGAAACACAGGGGGACTATTTGAAATATTGTTTTTTGAAAAAGTTTAAGATAATCAAGACATCATAATTTGCTCTCTCTCCACCCTCATCCATAACAAAAGGAAATGTCTTTTCAAAATATTATACTTTTTAGTTTAAAAATGTTTATGAAATGTACAATAGTTTAGCTCTATTGCTTACTTATACTAATAGTATTTAATAGCATTAATAATTCAATAAAGAGGAAAAATTTAAACTCATAAAGCATAGTGATTTCAGGGAACAGAATACACACACAGATGTACATATCTATCTATCTATCGATCTAATTTTATTATAGACATGTACGCTGGGATTATCAAAGAAAGACCTTAAAGCATGAAAATATATTGTATATTTGTATATATTGTATATTTGTATATATTGCATTTTATATATTTGTATATGTTGTATATGTTGTATATTATTTATTCATATATATTGTATATCTCTGATGCTGGGGGAAGAAAATGAGAACATGCTTTCAAGGCAAACAGAAATGATAAACAATTTCAACTGTCAGGAAGAAAGGTATACATGTATTGGAAAAAAATGGATCACCGTAGCTTTTAAATTCATTTAAGTACTTTTAAGAGCGATATAAATATTGAGATTTACAAGTGCAAGTAATTACTTCCTTTGCAACTCTAATGAAAAAATGAAGGATGTGAACTTAAGAAGGTGCAGAGGGTAAATAACTTTAAAAATTCTTTCCTTAAGGTGTGTCAGTAGCTCATTAATCATATGGTGTGATAGGCAGATTAATGGCTCCCAAAAACGTCCATAGCCTAATCCCCAGAACCTATGAATATGTTAGGTACAGTGTAAAAGGGGAATTAACGTTGTAAATGGAATTAATGTTGCTAATCAGTTGAATGTGCAATGGGGAGATTATTTTAGGTTATTCGGTTGGGCCCAACGTAATCACAAGGGCACTTTAAAGAGGAAGAGGGAGGCTGAATAAAGAGCTGCATGGAGATGTGACCTGACAAAACTGACTTGAGATTTCCGACTTTGAAGATACAGGGCCATAAGACAAGGAATGTGGGTGGCCTCTAGAAGCTGGAAAGGGAAGGAAACAGATTCCCTTAGAGTCTCCATGAAGGGCATAGTCCTGCTGACACTTTGAGTTTTAGACTAATGAGACCCACTTGGTACTTCTGACTTCCAGAAAACAAATTTGCAAAATCAAGAATGTAACAGTGGCTTTGAACGACACATTGGAGCACATGGATTTAACAGACACCTTCAGAACATTCCATGCTAAAACAGCAGAATTCACATTATTTTCAAGTGCACACGGAACATTTTCCCAAATAGACCACATATTAGGCTACAAAGCAAGTTTCAACAAATTCAAAAAAATCGAAGTCACATCATGCATCTTTTCTGACCACAACACTATGAAACTAGAAATCAACCACAAGAAAAAATATAGAAAGAGCACAAATACATGGAGGTTAAATAACGTGCTATTAAACAATGAATGGGTCAACCAAGAAACAAAAAATTACATGCAGACAAATGACAATGAAAACACAATGGTCCAAAATCTCTGGGATGCAGGGAGAGTGGTTCTAAGAGGGAAGTTTATAGCAATAGAGACCTATTTCAAGAAGCAAGAAAAATCTCAAATAAACAGCCCAACCTTACGCCTAAAGGAGCTAGAAAAAGAAGAACAACAAAAAACCCCAAGCCCAGCAAAAGGAAGGAAATAATAAGATTAGAGCAGAAATAAATGAAATAGAAACTAAAAAACCAATAGAACAGATCAATGAAACCAGGAGTTGGTTCTTTGAAAAGAACAACAAAATTGATAAACCTCCAGCAAGACTCATGAAAAACAAAAGAGAGAGGACCCAAATAAAATTACTAATGGAAGAGGAGAAATAGCAACAACACCACAGAAATGCAAACTCAACTGTAACAGAATATTGTGAAGACCTATATGCCAGCAAATTAGAAAACCTAGGAGAACAACCTAGGAGAATGGATAAATTTTTAGAAACATATAACCTACCAAGACTAAGCAGGAAGAAATAGAAAATTTGAACAGATCAATCAGCAATGAAATTGATCAGTAATAAGCAAACTCCCCCCAAAACAAAACTCCAGGACCAGATGTCTTCACAGGCAAATTCTACTAAACATTTAAAAGTGTTAATACGCCTTCTTCTCAAATTATTCCAAAAAATACTAGAGGAAGGAAAACTTCCAAATTCATTCTATGAGGCCAGTATCACCTTAATACCAAAACCAGATAAAGACACAAGAAAAAAAGAGAACTACAGGCCAATATCTCTCATGAGTATAGATGCAAAAATCCTCAACAAAATATTAGCAAACCAAATGCAACAATATATTAAAAAAATCATTCACCATGATCAAGTGGGATTTATTCCTGGGATTCAAGGGTGGTTTAATATTCACAAAACAATCAACCTGGTACATCACATCAACAAAGGAAGGGATAAAACCATATGATCATTTCAATATAGGCAGAAAAAGTATTGGACAAAGTACATCATCCATTCATGATAAAAAACCCTCTGCAAAGTCGGTCTGGAAAGAACATACCTCAACATAATAAAGGCCTCATGTGAAAAGCCCACAGTCAACATCATACTCAGTGGCGAAACTGACAGCTTTTCCCCTAAGGTCAGGAACAAGACAAGGATGTCCACTGTCACCACTTTTATTCAACATAGTACTGGAAGTCCTAGCCACAGCAGAAATCTTTTTTTTTTTTTTTAAGATTTTATTTATTTATTTGAGAGAGAGAGAGACAGCCAGCGAGAGAGGGAACACAAGCAGGGGGAGTGGGAGAGGAAGAAGCAGGCTCCCAGCAGAGGAGCCTGACGTGGGGCTCGATCCCAGAACGCCGGGATCACGCCCTGAGCCGAAGGCAGACGCCGAACGACTGCGCCACCCAGGCGCCCCCACAGCAGAAATCTTTTAAAAGGCATCCAAATTGGTAAGGAAGAAGTAAAACTCTCCTTATTTGCAGATGACATGATACTATATAGAAAATACTCCACCAAAAAAAATCACTAGAACTGATAAATGAATTCGGCAAAGTAGCAGGACACAAAATCAATGTGCAGAAACCTGTTGCATTCCTACGCACTAATAATGAAGCAGCAGAAAGTGAAATTAAGAAAACAGTCCCATTTGCAATTGCACCAGAAACAATAAAATATCTAAGAATAAACCTAAATAAAGAGGTAAAAAACCTGTACTCCGAAAACAATAAACCGCTGATGAAAGAAATTTAAGGTGATGCGAAGAAATGGAAAGACATCCCATGCTCATGGGTTGGAAGAACAAATATTGTTAAAATGTCTGTACTGCCCAAGGCAATCTACAGATTTAATGCAATCCCTATCAAAATACCAACAGCATTTTTCACAGAACTAGAACAAATAATCCTAAAATTTGTATGGAACCACAAAAGACCTCAAATAGCCAAAGCAATCTTGAAAAAGAAAAACAAAACTGGAGGTATCACAATTCCAGAAATAAACCCACAATTATATGGTCAATTAATTTTTGACAAAAGAGGCAAGAATATACAATGGGAAAAAGACGGTCTCTTCAACAAATGGTGTTGGGAAAACTGGACAGCCACATGCAAAAGAATGAAACTGGACCGCTTTCTTTCACCATACACAAAAATAAACTCAAAATGGATTAAAGACCTCCATGTGAGACCTGAAACCATAAAAATTCTTGAAGGGAGCACAGGCAGTAATCTCTCTGACATCAGCTGTAGCAACATTTTTCTAGATATGTCTCCAGAGGCAAGGGAAATAAAAGCAAAAATAAACAATTGGGACTAAATCAAAGTAAAAAGTTTCTGCACAGCAAAGGAAACAATCAACAAAACTAAAAGGCAACCAAAGGGAGAAGATATTTGCAAATGACATATCTGATAAAGGGTTAGTATCCAAAATATATAAGGAACTGATAAAATTCAATACCCCCCCAAAAAACACTCCAATTAAAAAAATGGGCAGAAGACATGAGCAGACATGTCTCCAAAGAAGACACACAGATGCCAAAAGACCCAAAAAGCTGCTCAACACCACTCATCATTGGGGAAATGCAAATCAAAACTATGAGATAGGGGCGCCTGGGTGGCACAGCGGTTAAGCATCTGCCTTCGGCTCAGGGCGTGATCCCAGCGTTCTGGGTTCGAGCCCCACATCAGGCTCCTCCGCTATGAGCCTGCTTCTTCCTCTCCCACTCCCCCTGCTTGTGTTCCCTCTCTCGCTGGCTGTCTCTATCTCTGTCAAATAAATAAATAAATAAAATCTTAAAAAAAAAAACAAAACTATGAGATAGCACCTCACACCTGTCAGAATGACTAATATCAACAACACAAGAAACAACAAATGTTGGCAAGGAGATGGAGAAAAAGGAAACTTTTTGCACTGTTAGTGGAATGCAAATTGGTGCAGCCACTGTGGAAAACTGTATGGAGGTTCCTCAAAAAATTAAAAATAGAGTGACTCTACAATTCAGGAGTTCGCAGTACTGCGTACATGCCTAAAAAATACAAAAAACACTAATTCGAAGGGATACACGCACCCTTCTGTTTATTGCAGCATTATTTACAATAGGCAAACTGTGGGAACAGGCCAAGTGTCCACGGATAGATGAATGGATAAAGAAGACGTGGCATATCTATACAATGGAGTATAATTCAACCATGAAAAAAGAATAAAATCTTGCATTTTGCAATGACACGGATGGACCTAGAGAATATAAAGTAAGTGAAATAAGTCAGTCAGGAAAGACAAATACCACATGATGTCACTCATATGTGGAATCTAAGACACAGCACAAATGAGTAAAGGAAAAAAAAAGAGACCGAGAAAGACAAACTAAGAAACAGATTCCTTTTTTTTTTTTTTAAAGATTTTATTTATTTATTTGACAGAGAGAGAGACAGCCAGCGAGAGAGGGAACACAAGCAGGGGCAGTGGGAGAGGAAGAAGCAGGCTCCCAGCGGAGCAGGGAACCTGATGCGGGGCTCGATCCCAAGACCCTGGGATCACGCCCTGGGCTGAAGGCAGACGCTTAACGACTGAGCCACCCAGGCGCCCCCAAGAAACAGATTCCTAACTATAGAGAACAAACTGATGGTTACCAGAGGGGGGGTGTCCCAGAGGGGATGGTTACCAGAGGGGAGATGACGGGAAATAGGGGATGGGGATTAAAGCGTACATTTATGATGAAAAAAAGAACATAAAATAGAGTCAAAGAGTTAAAAAAATAAATTCATGTCGTGTGCCTAAATTTATAAAAATTTGTAACAGCAAAAATACGTATATTAACCAACACAACTTTTAGTACCATGTTTTAAAGAAAAAAAATGCTCTCTAATACTTTTCCAAGTAATTAGAATACTGAATTTAAAAGGAGTAAAGGAGTACTTATTCATGTCAAGTCCATGTATATAGCAGTCTGATTTTTCTAGAATAATGGTTCTCAAACATTAATAGGTACCAGAATCACCCAGAGGACTTGTTAAAAGACAGATTGTTAAATTCATCTCCAGAGTTTCTGATTCAGTAGGTCTGAGGTGGGGAATAAGACATCACCTTTCAAACAACTCCGCAGGTGATGCTGGTGCTACTGGTCTGAGGACCACATTTTGAGAACCAGTGATCCAGAAGAAGGCTGAAGGAGAAGTGAAAGTCATCTTAGGAAGTCAAACCTGTTTTAGAAATTTCACATATTAGTTCTCAGATGCTTTGTTCACAAAATGTCTCTTTAACCCTGAGCTCTAAGAAACGGAGCCCTGTTTTAGACAGGGTTATCTTATTATCAATTATAGGAAAATTGATTATATCAGATTATAAGAATAAATGAATAACAGGAGACCCTGGCTTTTGCTAGAGATAGCATATGTATAATGAAGAGAGAGGAAAACAGGCTGGCTGAGAGTGAGGGGGCAAAGTCAGAAAGTAGGACAAGCAGACATATGGAGTTAAAATATTTAAATGCCTGCTTCCATTTAATGAAGGGGCAATTAATCATTCATACTTTATGAGCCCGAGAATTTTGAGGTACAGTAGAGAAGCCACTAGCCACATGTAGCCATTAAGCATCTGAAATTGGCTGGTCTGAATTGAGATGTGCCATAGTTATAAAACACACATGGAACTTTGAAGATTATGAAGAAGAATGTAAAATGCATCATTAGTAGTTTTTAAATATTTAATACAATTGAAATGATAACTTCAGGATATATTAGGTTAAGGTATATTATTAAAATTAGGGGCGCCTGGGTAGCATAGTCGTTAAGCGTCTGCCTTCGGCTCAGGGCGTGATCCCGGCGTTCTGGGATCGAGCCCCACGTCAGGCTCCTCCGCTATGAGCCTGCTTCTTCCTCTCCCACTCCCCCTGCTTGTGTTCCCTCTCTCGCTGGCTGTCTCTGTCAAATAAATAAATAAAAGCTTTAAAAAAAAAAAGATATGTTATTAAAATTAATTACACCTGTTTCCTTTTTTTTTTTTTTTAAACATGGCTTCCGGGAAATTTAAAATCACCTAAGTGGCACCTGCTAGATTTCTATGGGAAAACAGTGCTCCAGAATGTCATTGTATTCCACATCTGCAGTATATTCATCCTGTTCTGAGTAATAATGGCAGGATGGGAGGCTGGGGTTCAAGACTGCTAAGTTCCCGGATGGTAGAATGACTTATTTGCTTGGTGTACCCCAGAGCCAGTCTTTCACAGTGCACGGCCTGTGGGAGATGTTTATTTTATATTTGTTGAAAGAACGAATGAATAAGTGAATGGATAAAAGAGTAAAATGTTTGTATTCTGCTTAAGAAAAAGAAGAGTGTTTCAGAAATATTTCCAGCGAAAGTGGATAGGATTTTAGACACAGTAGTCTTTAAAGGTTACCAGAAGCTTGTTTTCTGAAAAATACATGAAGGAGAGGTGCCTCGTTCTAACAATTCAGGATGGATGATGTGTGACTGTCTTAGCTTTAAAATGCCTCTTTTCCTCCAAACAACACATAAATATTTAAGTAACAATTGTACTGTAACTTAGTAGCTCCTGAATCATTTATTGAATGTACTTGGATTTGACATAACTTATCATACTTGAAATAACAAGTGGTGAGATAGGAAGTAGAAAGTCATGGACTCAAAACTCTGAAGGTTTGAGGTCGAGTCTCCCAAATCTATTTATTAGGCATCCCAAATTATGCATCTCACTTTGTACAAATGGTATTTTAGGTGCATTGTTCTGCAAGGCACGTACTGTAATTTTAGGCAGGCAGGGTTTTTTGTTTTTTTCTCTCTATCCACGGAAGCACAAAATGGTCTTGTGTCCAAGTGCAGACTGAAAACAAGAAGCAAGGTAGGTAGAGGGAGGGGAGACGCCGTTCTTTGTTCTGTTCCTGCGAAGATGCTGGAGGCTTCAGCTCGCGTTAGTTATTCAGTGCTATTTCTCAGAGTCCTTCCTTTATACATCACAGTTGGGACTGGAAAACAACCAGGTGATAGCAAGAATGCATGTGAAATAGTATAACGTAGCACCAAATACGTAAACAAAAAATGCAATAGGAGGGAAGTCAGCAGATTTCTCTCAGTGAACTTCCAGTGAGAAATATTTTGAATACAACGTAAAAAAGACATGTTTCAGTGTCTGTGGCCGCTTTGTCAATATGGGCGCACCATCCACGTGTGGCATTTAAATTTCAGTTGGAATTAATTAAAATGAAGTAAGATTAAAAATTCAATATTTTAGTCCTACCAGCCATAGTTCAAGGGTTCCTTGGCTCCATGTGACTAATGGCTACTTCACTGAACGACGCGTACAACACTTCATGACTGCAGAGAGTTCCGTCGGATAGCGTTTCCTTAGATGATTTAGTCTTTAGTTACAACACAAGACTTCTGACAGACTCAAATGTTCACACAAGTGCTCTGCAAATGCTACACAAAGGTGAATTATTGCCAGTATCTGCGTCAGGAGAGGGAGGTTAGACGTGAGAATTGGTTATACTAGACACATGGCTGGATACTCACTGTGTCTAAAGCCCACCTTTCCTCAGCGCACCTGCTGTATTTTGGCTGAATGTAAGTATGTGGCTAGACTTGACATCTCTTTTGGCCCACCTGAGATCCTCTTGGTCCACCTTTTCTATTCCACCCACTGCTGTAGTCACCGGCTACCATGCAGGTCAGACCTAACAGCATCTGGCCTCAGCTGTATCCTCTAACTCTTGCGTTCTCCCTGGAGTTTCGATGACATGGCCAATGTGAGGTACCTGAAGGAACCTGCTCAGACGTTCTGAGGTATATGCAGCCCTGAGAGTATGAGAGGTAGCACTTCCTGGGACAACCCTTGATCAATGGGGAATGAGAGCAGGTAGCTAAATATAGCCCTCTTTTATCCCTTAGGCAGCCATTATGTGGTATATTCTGTAGGGTTCCTCAGAAGGGCCGTAGGGGGACTGAGCCCCAGTTGTCCATGTGGGGATCACCTGGACAGTGCACCCTAGCCAGGCTCTTCTTCCTTCCCTATTTCACCCTTCACAATCCCCCTTCTGTTCCTTGGGATCATGTCTTCAAAATAAACTCCCTGCAAGACCTTGTCTAGGCCCCACTTCTCTTGGGGGCACCTAGGTTAAGACAAGCCTTTTGGATGATTTCCCACTTTTCATCCACAAATTTTCTCGAGGTCATTTGAGATTTGGAATTTGAACGAGTTGCGTTAATATTGTCCATGACCTTAAGCCTAAAGACAAAATTAGTCATGTCAATTAGCCTGCCAATTCTTACTACATCTGCAGAGAGAAAATCTGTAGAGATTGGAAAAGGCAGGGATATGCAAGAGTCTCCATGAGGACCCAAATCCCCTAATGTAAGATAAAAGTCAGTATGTTTTCAGTGAAGTGATTAATGTGTGCCCAGAACTGTGCCTGGAAATAAGATTTAATAGTAATAAAGAGTTTTGTTTTTTACCCCAAAATAGCTTATAAACAATATTAAAACTTCAGCTTTGATGTCAGAAGAGCTGAGAATCTGGTTGTTCCTTAGGTCAAAACCACATTTGTTTCTTTAATATTGTTTTGAACCTACTTATTCAGAGTGTAGACTGTAAGCTCAGTGAGGGTAAGAACCAAGTCCTTTTACTTACCCCTTTGCCCTGGCACCAAGGCTGGGGCCTGACACATAGAAGTTTCTCAGCAAATATTTCTTGGCTTAATGAATGACTAATAAATAGTATTTATTGATATTTTACTCTGTGTTAGGCCAGGGGCTGGCAAACTATGGTCAGTAAGCCAAATCCATCCAGAATCTGTTTTTGTAAATCAGGTTTTACTGGAACACGGCCATGCCCATCCATTTCCATGCTGTCTGAAGCTGTTCTCAAGCCACAACGGTAGAGTCGAGTAGTTGTAGCAGAGACCAGAAGACCCACACAGCCAAACATATTTACTATCTAGCGTTTTACAGAAAAAGTTGCCAAATCCTGTGTTAGGCCATAGGGTGCTAAAAAAGCTGCATTTGCAGTGCGTGCCATGGCATGGAAAAGGTTGGGAAGGTCCTCGATAACTTCTACTGAGTAGAGGCCAGTGTTCCAGAATACTGCATACCAAGGTACAGAGAGAATTGTCTGTACCTAGAACTTTGAAGTATGGAGCAGGGAGAGCTAAAAGCCTTTTCAGCAGGCCCTACGACATGAACTTAGACAAGCCTACTAATCCTCTTGGTGTAGTGTCTTCATAGTCTTAGCTATGGGTAGGAGAAATTGCTCTTTGTTTCTCCCCGCAAACCCCTGCTTAGAGTATCTGAGTTCTAAGATAATAAGATAATCATAGCTACGAATTTATGGAGAGAGGGATAAATGCATGTGTCTATTTTGTGTCGTATCTGCACTAAACCCTCAGATCCCAGTACAGCACTGGTACATGATAAACTTCTGCGGAAATTATGGAATTCTCACCATATTTATAGATGAGGACTGGTTCAGTCCGGAGAAAGAGTCTTGTTGTTGTAGATTTAGAAGCTCTGGTGACTGCCACACAGCTAGCACATAGTGGAGAGGGCCTCAAGTTCAGGTTCGCCGGCCTCAGCACTTGGGATTCCCTGCCCTTCTCCCGGTGCACTAGCTAGTGTGCTCTTGACCCAGCTTTCTCACTATTCTGGGGCTGACATTGCTCAGAGCCGGGAACTAACTGGATGATTGCTAAACTCACTTCTTAGTCTTGGAAGGTACTAAAACAATACAAGCTATTGTTTGTAGCCATGACCTGGAAAGACTAGTTCGGTTCAACTGAGGTGGGACATATGTTTTTAAAAAGTAGGGGAAAAGTGAAGGAATTTCATAGTGGCTAAGCAGTGTAATCAAATGAGTTTTATATTTTAGAGAGCTTCAGGCTTCCATGCCACAACTCGGTCAGAAATCACCAGCGTAAGACTCTCAAAGGTCAAGTTGACCAGAAAATAAAAAAAAATAGAATGCACCAAATGGAAGACACAAAGCCCCCTTTGCTTTCAAACGACTACCCTCTATTTGGAGCTGGAAAGGGCTTATCTCAATTGCTTCATCCCGTGACAGTACTTTGCATGGGTTCTCTTTGGTTTTCCCAGTGCAGTAAATCTTATCTTTCTTTAACCCAATGCTGAGGGTTGTATTTTTTTTTTCTTTTTGGTATTATTTTTTCCTTTAATTCTAAGAATCTGTTTCTTCCTCTGTTCATGTTGAAGTTCAAAGGCATGCACTTTAAAATCTTCTGCAGTCAGGTCACCTTATCTACGACCTGCCATCTCATCAGTTTTATTGTCAAAGCCTCTTTGTGGCTTCAGAGCACATGGTTTATTTTTACTTTTATGTCCTGACTTGCCCTGGGCCACACGAGTCATTCAGAAAAAGGTGGCCCTGGGACATGCAGGCCATACTCTTCCCTTAATTCCCATAATTAATTGATTTTTAATCAGTGGCAATGACTCTGGCAAATGAGCCTGCCAAATATTTGCTTCCTCCCCTTATGAGCCGTTCAATTTCGGCCACTGAACCCACACACTTAGTTGCAGATGAAGCATGATGAGCTGGCTTGGGGATACTGAGCCAAATCTTGATCTTGCTGAGCTTTAGAGGGCTTCATGAATTAGAAGGGCTTTTCAGATACAACTCGTGCTCAAATTTTGAAAGCGTTTTAACAATTTTTTAAAACTCTTTGTTTTCAATGAATATTTACTTCTTCTAAGTGCTAGGGCATAAAGACAAGGCAGATTATTCTTCTGCTTTCATGGGCATTCTAGTGCAGAGAAAAGAAATATACAAAAACCAAGTAACATGCGCATTAATAAATAAGCAATAAGTGGTATGTGCTATGAAGGGATTAAAGTAGGAGGATGAGATTGAGATTGGGGTGAGATGTTAAAGTTGGGGGTCAAGCAAGGTGTCAATGAAGAGGTGACATCTGAACAGAGACGTGAGTGATAA
This sequence comes from Ursus arctos, assembly GCF_023065955.2. Lineage (NCBI taxonomy): Eukaryota > Metazoa > Chordata > Mammalia > Carnivora > Ursidae > Ursus > Ursus arctos. The sequence goes on along the minus strand of NW_026623078.1, from coordinate 73,671,008 downwards.
GAAGGAGCCAGGCATATGAGAAACTGGTTGGCAGCGGGGTGAGGGGGTCCAGGCACACGTGAGATAGCCAATAAGTAAACTCCGAGGTGGGAAGGAGCTTGGTGTGCTTGGAGAATACAATGGAGCCCAGTGTGGTTGGAGTTGGATAAACATGGTGGATAGTAGGTCAGGATGAAGTAAGAGTTGTAGGTGGGTAGCCAGATAATGCTGTACCTTGTCTTCCCTTGTCAGGAGTATAGGGACCAGCTCTGCTCTGTAAACCGTGCTGGGTGCCAGACACTGGGGCTATACAGACCAATAAGACACATTTGTGGACCAGATCAGGTGCCTTGAGGGTCCTGTCTCCTTGCATCTACAAAGCGCCTCCCCCACCTAGGACTTCTATCCCTCCCAGATGCTCTCAGACCTCCAGGACTTGCCCCTCTCACTTCCCATCCTTTCCTCCTTAGGCACTGTCAGAAGCCAAGCTTCCCAGCTAATCCCTTATCAATGAACATGCCTCTAGGCTTCCCAAATCTGACTCTATCCCTACCTCTTCCTGCCCTCTGAAACCCCTGTGCTTTCCTGGAATTCACAGTGAGCCATGAACAAATTCCCTATGTTCCAAACTTTCTTTCTGAAAGGGCCTATCACCTCCTTGATCTAAGCAAAGTCTTTTGTCCCCTGGTGAAGCAGCGTCCCCTGCAAGACTTCCATCAGTGGCTGTTTCATCTCCACACCACAGACAACTTTAGGGCCTGAGGGTGAGGGGATTATTCCCTTTCCACATGGTGTATTTTCCTACTTCAAAAATCCCAGCTGCTTTGAAGCATATCAAAAGTACCCAAAAGTACTGGGCTACAGAGTACAGAGGTGCAGAAATACAGAGGAAGTGCTTCCAAAGTGTTAGCTTTAATTATATATTTTATTATTTTCTTTTTGTTTTTTAGAGCAGGAGGGGAAATTTGTGGTTAAAGACATAGACTTTGGAATCAGATTGGGTAGGATCCAAGCTTTGCCATTTTTTATTTGCAAGATTTAGGGCAGGTTAGTTAATGTCCTCGGGACTCGGTTTCTTATCTTTAAAATGGGGATAAGGTAGATGAAGGGGTACTCTGAATGGGGCTTGGCATATTATAAGTGCCGTACAAATGTCTGTTATTTTTTGGTGTTATTGTTATTAATTGATTGATGACTTAATATTTGGCTTATTTCTTCCTCTCCTCCTTTCTGCTTGATAACATCCTTGGCAAATTTAGCATCCATGAAGTTAGGTCATCTATGACTGTGATCATTCAGCCTTTGGTGGCCTTAGCTCTAACCATTTTTTCCTCACCCCACCTCAGCCACCTACTCATATGTCTATGCTCTAGTCTTTGTCATTTCCAGCAATCGCATCTCTCCCAAATCTTGATTTCATACATCCCACTTGCTTACTATCATCTCCTCTCTCACTAGCTTATTCACTCCCCCATTTGCCCTCCAGAGACTGACATCATTGACCTTCACTCTATTTACCTTTCCACAACTTTGGGCTTTCTGGTATCTGGAAGGACTTCATTATGGATTGGCAGAATATTATAACTCTTAATTCAAGCAAGTCTCCCCCCACCAGAGGAATGGGGGTTCATGAAAAGTTGCATTTACTGACATTCCCCCAATCTGACAAGTCCTGGTAGCTTTTGTTGAATATGTAATCATTATAGGAATCAAGCGTGTATTAGTCATGCAGAAGACAGACACCAAACCAACCCTGGGTAAGCAGGGGGAGAGTTTTGTAAAGTGACTCAATGCAAAGGTTTGGAGAAATGAACAGGAAAGAATGCAGTATCCCAAGGGCTGGCAACGGCAGTGAGCTGTCGAGACCTCTGGAGTAAGAGCAAGGGGAAGGAGTAATTACCTGAATCCAGAAAGAAGATCTAAATAGAGAAGCCTGCTTCAGTAAAGGAATAGGGCCAATGGCGCAGAGAGAAGTGGGTGTGTGGGAGGTGCAGGCTGGGAGTCAATACCCCGAGTATACTTCCTCTGTCCCCTGACCTCTTGCATCTCACCACCAGAAGCCAGATGGTGAAGAGCTTGCATCCATATTGGCCAGGTTAGCAGGATGAAAAATGTGTGGAGAATAGATCTCAAAGGAAGGCAGAAAGCATCTAACATATGAATTAAATCCTCATTTTTATAAGAGGCATGCCTTAGAAAGCTAGTTGTGCCAAAGCTCCCACCTGCTGTCTTTATGACTTCTGCAGACAACAAGAGCTCTCAGGATGTTATATTTGTCAGCCTGTGACACGGTACTGCACATGGTGGACTGAGAATGTCCTAGTGTCCTTTTCCCTTGGAGGATGTTCCTGGGAAATGTTGCAGGCCCTGTTTATCATATTCCTGAGAGCTGAAATTGTGTTTCATTTTTTTAAGATAGTTTTGAATAGTTTATATATATTTCTTCCTATCCAATCTTCTTTGTCATCGTCCCATTCCAGGTCTCTATAAAATAACTTCTTGGAAATTCAAGATTCTAAGGGTTGGGGAGGTGTTGAAGACAAGTTGGTGGGACATAATACATGAATTACAATGCTCATTAAAATTAAATGCTAAATAAGAGAGTTGCCATTGTCATTGGCTCTTGTGCTTGGTCCATAACTGAATGAATTAAGAACTAGTCAGAGTCAACACTCAAAGTGTGTCCAACTTTATTTTCTGTACGTGTAGACTGAGTTAACCCCACGTTAGCAACTGAATATTATATTTTTCATTCATTTGTTCTTTTGTTCATTCATTCCCTGACTGTGTTTTGATTACCTATTTGTACCAGCTCTCTGTTATACTGGAGTGGGATAGGGATAGGGGTAAACCATAAAGGATGAGAAACATGGTCTCTGTCCTCTGACAGTTTACCAAAAGCCCGGTAAATACTAGATGCTGGATTACTAATTTGCCTGACAATGCCCAGCTAATTCTGGGGCTTATCTCCTGAAAAACGTTAACAACAATAATAGTTAATATTTAGAGAGTATTTTTGCTATGCCAGGAACTCTGTTAGGCTATTTTTCATTTTCTTTAAAAAATTCAAACAATGCATGTATAGAATTTAAAAATTCATATAGTACTATAAAGGTTATTATAAAACTCGGAGGCCACTATTTTTTTTTAAATGATCTGACCAGTTCTTCTACTAGTTACCTCATTTTCTTATAACATGTTCATATTATAATTGCTTGGTTTTACATTTTTGGAAACTTGTCTTTGGCTTCTTATTTGGAAGATAAGGAATCATGTCTCTTCCATACCACAACCCTAAACACTTCTCCTCCTCTGGTTCTGCTATCTCAACAGTCAGTGTTTAAATTTGTATATATGATATAGTCCTCATGGCTGAGTCACATAGTGTGTTTTATAATATCTTCTCTTTCTTTTTTCCATTTTGGTATGTGTTTCGGGGGATAAAAATTGCCCTACTTTTTCATTTGTTCCATGTAACTGTCACGAATGCATCTACAAACTCTCTTCCAGGTGGCAAACCTCTGCATATTATTGCCAAATGCATGAAGTAATCTGTTGGTTAAGTGTCTTGTTTCTTGGTTTTGTTTTTTCCCTCCCTTGGAAGCACCCTCCTGGGGTCCTTTCTTGCTTCGGTCTCATCTTGTTGCCTTCCACCCTGGCTGTACCATGGTGACCTTGGAGCTTCTCTTTAGCAGCATCTTGGAATTACCTTCTTTTCTCCACTAAGTTGGATCTCCTGTTTCCTGGATCTTTTCCCTGTCTGACTCCCTTACTTTGATGGAGTATAGCTTCCAACAGTTTTCTGAGGAAAGCTGTCTGGTAGGCAATATTTTGGGACCTTGAGTGTCTAAAAATATCTTTATCTCCTCATACACTTGACTGATAATTCAGAGGGTTGTGGCACTCTAGGTTGGAAACCATAGTTGCCCTGGTGTTTGAGGGTATTATTCCATTGCCTTGCAGTCTTGAACATTGCTCTTAAGCCCAATATCATTCTAATTCTTTATTCTTTCTAGATGATTGTTTTATTCCTCTATTGCAACTAGCTGGACTTTTTCTGAGCTGATATTCTTAGAAGCATTGTCTTGCCCCGTGCTCACACCAGTTCTAGGAGACAGGTATTGTTCTTGCCACCTTCTTAAAGGTGAAGAAAGGAAGACACAGAGATGTTAGACACATTGCTAATACACCCGGCAAGCAGGTGAGAGGGCTGAGATTTAAACCTGAGGCAGTTCTGCCTACATGACCTTTATTCTTCATCATGATGCATGAAGACATTCCATAAACTTCAGGTTTAACACCATACTTTGTTTAAGGCCATTTCTGCACATGCCCACTCTCCCCTGGGTCCAGATCTACTGCTGAGGCAGTGCTTAAAGCCCATTCAATGCCTGGCTCACCCCATTCCCTTCTCCCCACCACCCTGCTGTCTCAGTACGTGTTAGAGCCTGGTGCGTGTGCGGACCATGATGTTCCTGGAAACTGAGTACACTCACAATCTGCATTATCCGTCTTTTTACAACTTCTCTTTTCAAACATCTGATATTTGAAAATGCAGGAGTCTTATATCATGTTCCTTGAGTTATATTTGTGTTCCATATTTCTGCCACTTTCTGTAAGGGAACCTTATTTATATTCCAGTGATTTGTTATCTTTTCCTTGGCTATAGATCATACTTTTTCTTAATTTGACATACATTCAAAGTACCTGAGATAAATTTTAAAAAATTCCTCTTCATTTTACTACTGGCAAGTACCCTTTCCTAAGGTCTCCATCGTGCATCTTGAATTAAGAAGGGTTCATATTGAAGTGTATACGCAAGGGAAGAATGTCACTGTCAGGAAGGGCAAAGAGTAGGGAACCTGAAGTCAGTGGGCTCTCATTTCAGTCCTGGATCTACCAGCTACTCGTTGTTGACCTTGGGTAATTCATCCAACCATTCTCTGTCTTTGCTTTTTTCTCTCAACAGTGGGTTAATTACTCGTATCCTCCCTGCTGTTACCGGATGTCACAAGGACGAATGAAAAAAAAATATGTGGGAAAATACCCTGTAATTCTACAGTAGTCTTTTTCAATCTGCCATTCATTTATAATCATCAAAATGTGGGACATATCTATATTATTGTGCACTATTACTTAGTCTTTAGTAAATATCTTTTCTTTAAGTCAATTTACTTTGAAAATATAAATAAATTTATTTTTAAGGGGAAATTAATGGAAGGGAAATAAAGACAGGGGAAATCTAGGAAGAATCCTAGCTCAGAGAGTGAGAGTTGCTCAGGGCCTATGCTAAGGAAGAATAGACAGGAGTGAGTCTTGGGCGTGGGCATGAGTTTTCCAGGGCGTTGGATCAAAAAATAGGCAGATGGAATGAGGAAAAGAGAGGAAGACCCAAGGCAGTGGGTTGATTTGCTGAAAGAGTAATCTGAAAGGGAGGATTGTGGTAGGGAGAAATAGATACTGAGAAGTGTGGTGTCAGTGACTTATGAGTGGTGGGATGGTGCGCTGTCGGTAGGGAAAGGCTGGGACTGAGGAAGAAGAGTTAGGGGTTTAGAGAAAGGTTTGGTTTAAGGAGGTCATATAAGGGTCAGGGGTGAGGGACTGGGGGAACTTGAGGAGACATAAGCCTGGTTTAGGAACACAGGAATGTTGAGACAGTTAAGGGAAGGGATGCTGATGAAAGGTGGTGAGGGATGTTGAGGAGGACTTGAGGGATGGGAATTGCTATGATAACACAGCAGCCGGGTAAGCTAGGGGACCCATTTGGAAGTGGGCAGATCATTGAGATCAGTGTGTCCTCATCACATTAAGTTTCACAGACTCTCTTCTCGGGAACAGACTCTATGAACAGGGATGCCCATGAGCAAGTGGTAAGAACAGTCAATGTATCACAGACATGTCCTACTTTAAATTGTTCTGTATATTGTATGTTGTATACTGTACTATGTGTGTATACAGTACTCTGGAAAACACTGCTTTAACACCTTCTGTGACTAGATGGAATTATTTATAATTAGCTCTTTGAACACACTTTATTGTCTTTATAATTCTCTTCCACTCTTTCCTGATAAATATATCCCAGGGTCTAGAAACTCAAAAGGATCCCATGGGTCCAGTTGTCCCTGTATTTTTATGGTGGCTGGGGAGCAGGTAGAAGATAGATCTTGGTAAAATTTTAAACTTCTTGAAGTTCAAACTCAGAACACTTTTGAACATCTGGTAAATGTAAACCCTTCCCCCTTTTTGATTTTCATTTGGGCCTTTCTCAAAAAACTGAAAGTTCTTGTTCTCACAGCTTTGGCTTATATAGGAAGGGGTCTGAAAAAAGAAATGCGGTGGAAACAGTTACATCATAAACTATTTCAAGACCTGCCCTAAAATGGGGAATCTGGGAGATAGCTCAGCACTCCATCTTGCTGGATTCCTACAAGGGAAAGCCGAGGACAAAAGAGCATTAAGTGTCCTAAACATTATCTTGGGATTTGGGTTTGATGCCTGGGAGGCCCAAGCCTACAGCTCTTCCTAAGCACAGAAAGATAGCACCAGCTCTAAGCCTGACTGTACATCCTTAGCTAGAGTGGGGTCATTGCCAAGGACGTTGGTTATGGATGACTTTGAGCAGTTGTATCAACATGGGGAAATAATGAGGAAATGGTTTAAGGAGAAAAAATACCAACTTCTGTAACCTTCCCTGTTTTCCTCTTTCTTCCTTTCCTACCCTTCCTTCTCCCAAGGTGAGGACTTAAATTGAAATTTGGGTTCCTTTGCAGAATCCTGTAAATGTCTGCTTTTTAACATAAAACTAACCACTGTGCTTTTGAGAATCCACGATCAGTGCTTGGGCTGAGGTGGTAAGATGTGGAAGCTATGCGGGAGGTCAGAAGTCATCTAATTCTGTCCCCTCACTTTGAAATGAGAAACGTATGGGCCACCGGGGTGAAATGATGTGCCCAAGGTCACCCAAATGGTTAGTAGCAGCATCAGGGCTGGGTTGCAATTCCTTGCCTCCATCTGTTGTAAATCCTCTTGGACAGACTTTGTGGCAAGCTACCAAGGAAGCTTATTGGAAAGCATTTAAAAACGTTAGACCGTCTGCAGATGTGATTTTAAAGGTTATTTATTTGTTTTACTGCAGATCATGACTTCCCCTCCATCCGTCTTCTTGTTCCAGGGCCAGATTCTGCCCTTTGATGTTCTTTGTGGCATTCAAGTTGCCTTTGGCCTGAATCAGAAGCAGGGTTTGACCCAAAGCTACTGGTGCCTTTGTTTGCTCTCAGAGGACGTCCCTTCCCCGCAGGAGGCCCTGAAACATCAGTTGTCTTAGAATTACTTTCTACACAAGATGTGTCCTGCTGTGTCTGTGTCATAGAATCTTTGAGCTGGATGGGACCTGTAAGGTCATCAGTCCAACCCCCGACCCAGTTCAGGCACGTCTTCCAAAAATTTCCTGGCATATGGTCACACAATCTTGTGGCTGAGAGTTAGCTTGGGGAGCAAAAAAATATCTTGGGTTTCTTTTCTCAGGTAAAGAAGCTGAGATTCAGAGAGGTGAAGTGATTTATCTTCACCCAGGTGGAGGAGCTAAAGCTAATTCTGGTTTCTGACCCAAGTCTGTAGCTCTGTCTCGTGTACCATCTTATCCTTAATTAAATGCTTGCAGGAAATGTTCAGTGAATCATCCATGCATTTATTCATTTGTTAATCATCATTAATTTACTAAGCCCTTCCTTTAGTACTTATAGGCAAATTGACAGTAGAGCAAGAGGAAGAATCCTCACACTGAAGTCTTCTTTCCCTAAGACAATCAGTTTCTTGGAAGTTGTGTTAGTTTTCTAATGGTGCTGTAACAAATTATGACAACCTTGGCTTAAGACAGCACAAATTTATTATGTATAGTTCTGGAGATCAGAAATCTGTAATGAGTCTCACAGAGCTAAAATTGGCAGAGCTCTGTTCCTTCTGGAGGCTCTAGGGTAGAATGTGTTTCCTTGGCTTCTAGAAGCTGCCTACAGTCATTGGTCCCTAGTGTGATCCCTTCCTCCATCTTCACTGTGTCATCCTAACTGACCCCATCATCACCGACACTCTCTTCCCTTTCTCCCTCCCCTTCAAAACTCATGGGATTGCATTCAGCCCACCTGAGTAATCCAGGATACCCTCCCCATCTCAAGATCCATCATTTAATCACCCCTGAAATGGCCTTGTATCATGTAAGTTAATGTATACATAGGTTCTTCGGTTTAGGATTTGACTATCTTTGGAGGCTTGTCCCTCTGTGTACCACAGAAATCCCAGACAAAGCAGCTAAAGAGGGCACCAACAGATGTGCAGAAGGAAAAAACCACAGAGAACTGATACTTGAGCCAAGTTGTAAGGGATGGGAGAAGTTCACCAGCAGTTGAGGTAAGATGGGACATGACACGTAGAAAGAATAGCATGTTTTAAACTTCCCACATAGGAGAGGGAGCACATGGCACTTCTGGGGAATGCTTGGTCTCTTAGAATGCCTCTCAAAGATTACTGGCCTATTAAAATATCTCTCCTAAAACCTCAACAATTTGCACACACAAACCAATTAGGATAAGAGGTATAATGAGATATCCTAACTAATCCCAGGTAATATTGTAAAAGCTGCATTTTTTTCCTAAGGTTTGAAAGTAGAAGAATATCATGAGAGATGGAGGTTTGCATTTCAAGTCTATTGAGGGCTTAAATAATGAGAAAGGATCAGCTGGTGCGGACTGACCAAATAGATTGCCTGGAGAACAAGGAGAGGCCTAAAGGATAAGAAATAGTTTAAAAGGGGGGTGGCGGGAGGTGGCTACAGAAAACATAATCTTTCTCTTTTTTGCCTTCAACTGTGTGATTTCACAAATGAGACACACTCATTGTTGCCAACCGAATCCTAGAAATTGCTTGATTTAGGTCCATCCAACAGTGATTCTCAAATTCCATCCTTGTAGAACACCTTATTTGAAAAGTTGCTTTGAGTGGTCCTTGGCTAGACTGAATCAGTATGATCTTTCTCCAGTTCACAGAAAACAGAATAAAAAAATTAGAATTTCTTTCAATTTATAATTTTTCTCCCTTACCTTTTTTTTTTTTTTTTAAGCCTACTTCGACTTTCCTGTTAGCAGGTATATATCCAAATGAACGGGTGGTAATAAATCCAATAGATGGGAAAATGCAGATATGGCGCTAGGCTTTGAGATGTAAAGAACTACAATATGCATCGAAGAGCCCTATTTCTGATTTGCTATGAATAGATGTGCCCACGATTTATTGGGCCCCACAAAGAACATCACAATTCCCCTTTGGGCGATTATCACAATGTGTATGACCACTACATTTTTATAGTGAGTAGTTATTGGTGCTAATTATGTCCCAGGTTAACACTAAGGGATATAGAAATACAGAAAATATTCTGAAAGTACACTTTCAGACCTTGGATCCAGAGAGAAATTAGGCAATATTAATTCCTTTGGCATCCTTTAATTTAGCACTAAGTGATGTATTTGCATCCTCTAGCTTTGTAATCTTTAATCCTCCATACGGATTTTATACAACAGGAAGCAGGAAGAATGCCTAATATATGATGTAGTTCAATCAATGAAAGTGGGATACATAATAAAGACAACAAAGTAAAAATCTTGCCCTAAGTTGCCTATGATTACAGAGCTACGAATTGGCAGTGCTCAACGTGAAATACCATCAAGTCAACCTACGTCCAAAGCCCTTGCTCTTTGCCCCCTCTCAAAAGCTGCTGATGTCTAGGAAGAATAATGGCTAACATTTATTACATGTTTAACCTGTGTCGGATACTGTTTTAAATGCTTCATATATATTCACTCATTTCTTCGTCACTGAAAAAATCTTTTGTGGTAGACGCCATAGTATCCCCACTTTCCAGATCAAGATACAGAGACTTTGAAAAGTTATGGAATTTGCCCTGGGGTGCCTGGCTGGCTCGGTCAGTAGAGCATGCAACTCTTGATCTCAGGGTTGTGAATTTGAACACCATGTTGGGTGTAGAGATTGCTTAAAAGTAAAAAAAGAAAAGTTATAGAATTTGCCCAAGATTATAAGTTTTTTTCTTCTTTTCCTTTCTTTAAATTTAATTTCAATTAGCCAACATATAGGACATCATTAGTTTCAGATGTAGAGTTCAGTAATTCAGCTGCCATGGCCCTCACTCTTAATACTTCTGTAGTTCTTATTCTATAAGTCGGGGGGGGGGGCCCTGGAGTTAGTCTGTCTGTGTCCAAACCCCTCTGTAAAATTTAAAAAGCTTACAGTCTTCGTTATCTATTCATCTGTCAATGGACATCTGGGCTACAATGGAATATTACTCAGCCATCAAAAGATGAACTCTTACCATTTACATTGATGTGGATGGAAATGGAGGGTATTATGCTGAGTGAAATAAGTCAATCAGAAAAAGGCAATTATCATATGGTTTCACTAATATATGGACTATAAGAAATAGAGCAGAGTGTCATAGGAGAAGGGAGGGAAAACTGAATGGGAAGAAATCAGAGAGGGAGACAAACCATGAGAGACTCTTAACTCTAGGAAACAAACCGAGGGTTACTGGAGGGGAAGTGGGTGGGGGATGGGGTAATTGGGTGATGGGCATTAAGGAGGGCACATGATGTGATAAGCACTGGGTGTTTTATGCAACTGATGAATCACTAAATTCTACCTCTGAAATGAATAATACAGTATATGTTAATTAAATTGAATTTAAATGAAGAAAAAAGGTATTGGTTAGTGGTCACATCCTAATCAGACCCCATTATCTGGTAATTCAAAAGCATGTGTAGTGGAGCCCTAGACATCTCCTAGTGGTACCTAGGCTCCCTGTAAAGTCTGAGGATACATCAATAGGGTTTTTGTCCATACTTGCTCTCCTTTTATCTGTTGTATATTTTATGTTTCTCACATGGCTTAATTTGAATAATGCTTTTCTAGCTTTAAAAGCTGGGAAGCTACTCTCCTACTTACAAAATCTGGGTGTGGTCATCAAGGCATCCTTTAATACTTTAATACTTTTTTCCTGCTTCCTTTCCCCAGCTGCAGTGGGTTTTCACTATTGTCCAGGGCCAGCATTATTTGTGGCTCCTTACCTATAAGCTTAATGCTTTTGCTGTGTAGGAGAGTGTAGAAGGATCCAGGTCGGGCTCATGCCTTTCCCACAGTGGCTGCTGGCCTACTCTCTGAGACCTATGTCATGAGGGGGAGTCCCTTAGGTTTCACACCTTGCCTCCAGTCATTCTTCTGAGTACCCACTGAGGTATGTTGTCTCTTGAGAAGAACCAGTGAGTGGGTGGAAATTCCCATGGTGCCAGAGGTTCTATAATCTCATGTTACCCTGGTGTGGCTTTTTGCAATGTGTTAAAAATTTTAGTTGAATTCTTCTTAATAGCTCTTATGGCTCCTGTTAGCATCTGCCCTGGGTAAGTAAGTGCTCAATCTTGGCCCTTCTTGAAGGCATGTATCTTTCTTTAGATTTAGCGTTAGTTGGTGTCGTATGACCTTAGTACTCTAATTGATCCAAAAAACTGTGTGAATTTGCAGATTGTCTGGCATTGTGTTTGCAGGACCCATGGCAATGCCACGCTCTCCCACTTTCCGTGTCCTAAGCAGAAACCAAGTCTTTGGCAATATTCTTTTTGATGGAATCACAGACACTCAATGTGAATTTTACTTTGGGCTTCTCTCTGTCACCCATGGAGTCTCTCAATAAGCACTTTCGGGCATCTGGGACTCCCAAATCTTACCCTCAAACATCTCATAGTCTACTAGGAGCCATAAACGCACCAACAAAAAAATTTTTTTTGAATAGCAAGTAAGTGCTAAGGTAAAAGTAATCTATGCTAGTAAATAAAATGGGCAAATGGGGCACAACCTGAGGAAGAGACAAAGGGGCTACATTAGTTCTTAAAATAAAAACATTTTCCTAGTGTAGAAATCTGGGTAGGGCCTTCTAAGAAGAGCGAACAATCTGAGTCATGGAATTAGTGTAAATTTTCCTTTAACATAATGAGATGGAGAGAATAATATTATGTCTTACTCACAGACTCTGTTGTTAACACTGTTTAAGGACATTCAACTTTTTTTCGGCATATATATTTTTATATTTGAGAAAAATGAAATAATATATTCTATATTCTGAAAGATTCGATAACTGTGCTAATATAATAATGCTGAATAATTCACTTTTCCTATTGTTGAACATTTGGGCTTACTTTCATTTATCTTGCTTTTGCAAATGATATTGTTATAAATATATTTTACATGTAAAATATCTCTTACATTCTTTTTGGATTATTTCATTGGATGTACATTCATATGAAAAGAATTTCTGAATTAAAGATGACTTCCGACAATTTGATACATGCTACTGAATTGCTTTTTAAAGTGGGAGTGCCAATATTTATTTTCCCATTAGCTTAGGAAAGTGCTCATCTCATCATATCCTCACTTGCATAAAAAAAAAGTAGCTAGTTTGATAGGTACAAAAGATGGCACGCCATTCATTCTTCAAAGTTGGCGCTCATTCGAATATGATAGGTCTGACAACTTAAAATATTTCTATTAGCCGCTTTGCTTCCTGTGACTTTTATGAATTCTCTTTTCATGCCCTTTGCCCATTTATATATTGGAGTGTCTGAGTTTTGGCTGCCCCTTTGGAGTTTTAGTTTACGAGATCATATTTATTGGCTTTAAATATTGTGAAATCTGCCAGGGTTCTAGAGCAAGGGTACTCCAATCTGACTGTTCAAAACTGCATTTGGAGCTTTTTAAAAAATATGCACTCCAGGGGCACCTGGGTGGCTCAGTCTGTTTAGCTTCTGACTTCAGCTCAGGTCATGATCTCAGGGTCCTGGGGTTGAGCCCCGCTTTGGGCTCCCTGCTCAGCAGGGAGTCTGCTTGTCCCTCTCCCTCTGCCCCTCCCCCATGCTCTTTCTCTTTCTCAAATAAATAAATACAATCTCTTAATAAAATAAGCATTTCTGAGCCCTATCCATGGAAATTTTGACAGAGTTGCTCTAAGGCAAAGCTCAGGAATCTGCATAAAAATCGAGAGGGTTCTGACATATCAGCCCAGTTTAGGAAAGCCTTCTCTTGTTTTCCATGCTTTCCATAACCTCCTTGGTTATTGCGTTACACCTCTTAGGTTCTGCTCTTCACCTGGTAGTAAGCAGGATAAAGGCTGCATTCCAGAGGATGAGTCTGGTAAATACCAGAGAATAAAGAACACTGGTTTTTCATTTGGCTTGGGTTTAAATCCTCACTTTGGTGCTTGCTAAGCTGTGGGACCTAGGTCATACTTGGATGATTTTCATCTTCTTTATCTTTAAATGGAGAGAATCATATTATCTATGATGACTACTTTACTACTAAGTCAAGGCTACCAGTTCAGAAACTTTTGTCATGGTCTCGGGATAAGATAATTGGGGACTAAAAGAGTAAGAAGAAAAAGATGGATCTAAGAGACATTAGGATGAAAGAATTGCAAGGCTATACTTGAATCACCCTTACGGAGTGCAAACCGTGGCTGGTACTCTGAGAAGCACTTACATCATATTATCCCATTTGATCTTCACACTGACGTTCAGGATGGGTGCAATGCTCACTTTATAAATGAAGAAACTGAAATCCAGAAAGGTTATGTGATCTGCCTCATCTGACATGACTAGGAGAATGGAGTTATCATTTACTAATAGGAGGAAGATTGTAGGAAGAACAGGTTTGGGGATGAAGATCCGGAGCTCAGCTTTGCATGTGGTTAAGTCTGAGATATTCATTAAATGTCAAGGGGAGATATAGAGAAGACACTTGCATTTATGACTGTGGAGTTTGGGGGGGGGTAGAAATATAAACTTGGAAGTCATCAGGACATAGGTTAATGCAATGGGAAAGAATGACTCCAAATGCGTGGTGAGGACAGATGAGAAAGGGAAGGGGTTCAAGGTCTGAGCCCTGGACCCAGTTTTAAGAGGTCAGGAAGATTAGGAGTAACTGGCAAAGTGATGAAGCGGTGAGCGAGAGAGAAGGAAGATCAGGAGTGGATGGCATCTTGGGAGGCAAGAGAGAAAAAGAGTAAATATTTGGTAAGTATGTGTCAAATGAATGAAATAACATGTCTGGGCAGAATTCAAATCCAGATCTCTTTGACCCCGAAGCTTATATATTCATACCCAATATACCAGGGGTCAGCAAACACTGAAAGGGCCAGATAGTAAATATTTTAGATTCTGTGGCCCAACAGGCGAAATCGAGGCTATTAGGTAGGTTCTTAAATAACCACTTAAAATGTAGCCGTTTAAAAATACAAAAACCATTCTGAGTTCAAGGGCCATCAAACAAAACAAAACAAAACAAAACAAAAACAGGTTGCTGGCTGGCCCACAGCTGCATTTTGCCGACCTCTGTGCTGCACTAGATTATTCCCTTTAATTCTATAACTATCGATTACCAAAGATATTCATACTCAGGCATCCTCCCCTTAACCAGCTCTCAGTCTCACACAAAATTCGACAATAACTTCCTCACCTCTTTTCAGCACTGCCATAGTGCCACTTTTTTCTTTCTTTATGTAAAAGTGGCCTGTATCTAATCCAGCAATTTTATATCTCCCAGGACACGATTTCTTGTTCCATTTTGCTTAGTTGCATAGTTGGTGAAGAAACAGAGCACGAAAGCAAGCAGAGCATTTGCATGAGTGTGTTTGTCATCGACTGTGGCCTCCAGAGTGGGTTTCTGGCCTGAGAGCATAATGGAGGGGAAGGGTATTTCCCTCTCCTCTTCTTTTCTCTCTGAATGTCAAAAGAGAATCTGTGGAAACCTCAGTGTAGGCAGAGATATTTTCCCAAGGGGTGACACAACGGGCGTCGCTATGATTCATTACTCCTGCATACGAACTCTGCCCACAGAAGCACTGTTTTTAGGAAGATAAAGTTCAAACTTGGTAACAACTGATTTCTATTTTTCTCAACTTGCTTTCTACCAAAAATCAGCTCCGTGCCTAAAATCATGCATTGTGCTTACTCTCCTCTTCTGCAGTGCCTTCCATTTACGCTCTCTGTTCTCCCCAAGCCCCTCAATCCCAGCACCATGAGGTCCATTCCCAGTGGAGCTTCCCATGTCACCAGCCACTTGTCTTTCCTCAATGCCACTGTCTGACAAACCGTTCTCTTACGACAAATGGACTCGTTAGGGAGAAAATCACAACACACATTCCTCATTCACCTCTCAGGACATGCATATTTACAGATATTTCCAATCAATCACAGAATGGTTCCTACTAGAAATTCTCCCAAAGGTTAAC
Organism: Ursus arctos; assembly: GCF_023065955.2. Lineage (NCBI taxonomy): Eukaryota > Metazoa > Chordata > Mammalia > Carnivora > Ursidae > Ursus > Ursus arctos. The sequence continues at coordinate 73,655,695 of NW_026623078.1, read as the reverse complement.
CTGCCTTCTTGGAATTGCTCCTACTTGGAAAACCACCATCTTTGTGCAGCAGTCTCTGAACACAGAGGATGATTAAGGGTGTTAAAGTCCTGGGCTCAGAAAGGGCAGCCCTTATTCATTTAGGTCTTGAGTCCTTCTGCAGCTATCCTCTTCTATCCTCACTCTGGAATTGGGAATGGAATACTTTTTCTCCCTTTCCTCTCCTGCTGTTGGCTGGCAGATGCTGCAAGGTCTAGGGGTGATGAATGCCCCCACAAACCTTCTTCACTGACGAGTCAATACTCTCTTTCACGAAAATCCACCTTTTGTCTCTTCCTGTTTCTGGAATGTTTCTTTTGTCCAGATTCTCCGCTGCCAGTTCAGCTGAGATTTGCTGTTTGTCCTCAAGCGTTTGTGACTTAACTAAAACACTTTGTAAACTATGAGATCTGTAAATTTGTAATTTTCCTTCCTTAGGACCCAGAACTGAGACTGGCAGAAGGGAGATAATCAGTGAATGTGTCTGAAGTTCAGCTAAGGAGGGGCTTATTAATGCTGTCTGGTTGATAGATTGAAAAGGAGTGGGAAGGAGGTGGGAAGGCCAATTTAAAGGCCCAAATAATAGACTGTGAACTCCCTGGGGGCAGGGGATAAATGTTGGCCAACCTAGTGAATGATGTCGGTGGAGCTCAGCCTGGAGTGATGGCTGAGGGGGTGAAGCAGAGCCATGTCTCCAAGAAATATAGTGGAGAAAGAAATGTCAAGCAGGGAGCTAGTCTGAATGGAAGAAGATCACAGAAGGAGTCAAGATGCTCCAGCTTATTTATCTGGAGACTAGCAACTAAACAGTTTGTCCAAAGAGAGAGCCATCTGAGAGTCAAAAGACATAGGTTCTGGGCTTGCTTCTCCCTCCTCTGTGTTGCTCCATAAGCTAATTAATCCCCTTGGCCTCAACTTCCCCATCTGCAAAATAGACACAATACCACCATAGAGTTGCGAGAATTATTATTCTCATTCTTTTGCATAATAACAACTCCCACTGGTGCACAACTCAAGGCCCACAAATATGGAAATTCCTCACACGTAGGCAAACTGAGAGGTACGGTAGTTTGGATGGGAGGGGAGAAGAGCCAGTCCCTGGAACTTTAAATCCACAGAGTGTGTGCAAGGCTTGTCCCAGTGGGACCCGAGGTCTGGTAACATGTACAAAAGAGTATTGTCTTCTCAGAATGCTTGTAATCTTTGCACAGGCCCATGTGTCACTTTAAAGGGTTAACAGGAAACTAGATGTCATCTTGTCAGCCTTCCTGATCTCTTCCAGCTGGAAGGAATCCTGCTCAGCTCTGAGCACCCACAGCCCTCCATCTGTACTTTTCTTGCAGCACATTTCTCTCTGTACCTCAGACCCTGGATATTAATGCACACGGCTTATCTCCTCCCTAGATGGTAAGCAACTTGGAGGCAGGAGCCATGGCTTGGTAAAATTTATCTGGCTGATCAATTACGCAGAGTTCTGCCAACTTGTCTTGTACTAGTAGAAATTCATTAGCTGCTTGTTGAGTAGATAGGTGCATGAATGAGCTGATGGAGGGTTGGATAAACCATCAATCTTGTTCAGTAATGAATTCTGAGGCCCTCACACAGAGCCTGGCACATGAAGAACAATGAACACAAACGTGCTCACAGACCGGACAGAAGGATGCCCCATTGATCCTGTTCTCACTGATTCTCTAGGGCTAGCACAGGGTCTGGCGCTTAGCAGACTCTTAAGAAATAGTTGCTGATGGACTTACTCACTGTGTTTCTGAACTGCAAGAAATCAACTAGCATAGAAGGAGAGGTCAGCAAGCTGGTTTCACGTGAAGAATTCCTCTCCAAAATAGAATAACACCAGGGTTAATATGCATCCCATGCTTTTTCCTGCATCTCCAGTCTGTGGTGTGGAGCAGGAGTCAGCAAACTACAGCCCTCGGGCCAAATCCAGCCAAGTGTCCCTCGCTTTCATGAATAAAGTTTTATTAAAACAGTCATGCCTATTCACATATTGTCCATGGCTGTTTTTGCATACATTAAGAGTTCCGATGGAGACCATATGGCCTGCAAAGCAGAAAATGTTCACTATCTTGCTCTTTATAGAAAAAGTCTTCCAACTGCTTCTATAGAAAACTGGTTATCATAACCCAGAGAGTGACAACCTCCATGAACAGCTGTTGGGCCACAAGCTAATAGTAAATGGCTGATATTTTTGAATTTTAATCATGAGAGCTAAGTTCCTAATGCACCCTCTTCTTAGGAGTAGTGATAGTTTTCACGTGCCCCCCACCCCTTTTCCTTCACATGGCCACTCTCAACTCTGCCCCACAGATGTTAACCTCTGAACAACTGTCATGTATCTCCTAGGCGGGTTTTACTTCTAGAAAAAAATTAACTTCAGTCCAAACCATGTATAATTCTCAGCTGGTGCAGAATCCAGAGAAAAGACATATGAGGTTATGAAATGTGACTTGGAATAAAGCCGGCCTCTTAAAAATAATTAACTTGGAGAGAGAAGACATGGTCCCTGACCCTAAGGAGCTCGCAGTCTCCTGGGAAGACAGGCATGGTGGCCCACAATTACAGTCAGAGAAAGACTGACAGGGCAGTCCATGAACTTCGGATTCAGGGCCCCTCACATGCACAGACCCCTTCCACAGTCCTCGTAAGAGGTTCACGTGGTCCATACGTTCTTGTAAAATTTGCAATAGAAAGATATTTTAACCCAAATAAGCTGCGTCCAAATTTGTAATACGAATTTTCTGTGCTTTTCCTTAAAGAGATTCCCCCTAAAACTTCATGTTTAAGGCTTCATGTCCCATAACACCCGGATCTTCTCCTGATTCCATTATCACAAGACATTGTTTAATGAGCTATGCCCTAGTCCTAGAAGAGAGCCCCTGAGGGTGACTAGAGGAATTTGAGGAAGGTGACATCTGACCTAAGGATGAGCAGGACTTCTCCAGGCAAAGAGTGGCCTCTGTGGGGGGGAAGGGGGTGGGATGGGCATGGGAAAGAGCATGCGTGACTGCTTAGGGGTGAGAGAGTTTGCCATGTTTGGGGAAACAAATCATATAGCATGGTAAAAGCAGAACTGCTCCAAGAGAGAAAGAGGGGAAAGTAAGATTTCTCTTTCTTTCTCTTTCTCTTTCTCTTTCTCTTTCCCTTTCTTCCTTCCTTCCTTCCTTCCTTCCTTTCTTTCTTTCTTTCTTTCTTTCTTTCTTTCTTTCTTTCTTTCTTTCTTTCTTTCAGATGAGAATGGGGAAGGAGGCAGGGGCCAGATCCTGAAAGGCTTAGCTGGGGAGGGGGAATTGTGGCTTTCTGGTGATGAAGGCCTATTACAGAATACTGAGTGGGGAAATGGTTTGATTTTATCTTATCCTTAGAAAGGTCCCTTCAGAGATCCAGGACAATTCCTGGTGACCTTGTCAACAGGAGAGACCTGAGGATGGGGAGGAATGTTTTGAGGGAAGATGACTTATTGTTGGTTTTATGACTGGAATTTGTGAGGGCCACACACCTGGACTCCTTGGATTTTCTCCAAAAGTGTTCAGCTGCCCGGGCACGAGGGGGATCTCCACATTTGCCGTTCTTTCTGGGCAAGCCTTCGCACGCTGCACTGTCCTCAAACCATGGATTCTTCTGCTCACCACTACCTGGCAATTTAGCCGCAACCCACAGAATAGAGGGCATCACCACCCCTGGGCCCGGCCAACGTCAGAGGGCACAGGGGACCCGCGGAAAGGAAAAGCAAAAAAGAACTTAGTCCATAATAATGCAGGTAAAACGTGGGCTCAAGAAAGCTCAGAGAGAAAGAAATTCGAGTTCCTTTTTTAAAGCTGTGGTTTTAAACCCAGAGAAGTCTGAGGTTGTGTTTCTTGCATAGCCTCTTAACAGGAGTCTCTGTTTCCAGATTTGCCTCCTGAATGCCAGCAGGAGATGCCAATCCGTCCTTGTCCCTCTCCCTGTTAACCCCGCAGTGTGCCCCATAGGGTCCACATCTCCCAGCGGTGGCCCCTCATCTCTGCCCTCCCTACCATGCTCCGGCACGGGTCAGCTTCCTCCTTCCCCTGCCATCTCTCTTGACCTTGGTGCTTCTCCCCCTTCAGGTCCAGGTGTGGCCGCTCGGAGCAGCCTTGGGCTTGCGGTCCCTGCTCTGTGTTCCCATCTTATGCCGTGCCTGGTTCACTTTGCATTAACACCGCCTCCTCCGGTAGCCAGGCAGGGCATGGGGGCAGGGGCTGGCCTCCTTGCAGGGCATTTGCACTGGCCATTCCTGTTGCCTAGGACACTGTCCTCCCAGTGTCTCTTCACTAGCCCATCCTTACCCGTGATGTCTCATGTATAATATCACTTCCTCAGAAAAGCCCTCTTGATGCTCCAGCCTGGGCTGTGAACAAGATGTAGGTCATCAGAGTCCCCCTTTCCAAGGCACTTGAGGTGACTTACGCTGCGTGTATTTACTAACATCTTCTTACCCCGAGGCTGACAGCTTTATATGAGCAAGAAAGACATCTGACCCTTTGACCAAGTTACTTTTCAGATATAGTCACACTAGGGAATCAATTTCTGGGGGTGCTTGGGTGGCTCAGTCAGTGAAGTGTCTGCCTTTGGCTCAGGTCATGATCCCAGGGTCCTGGGATCGAGCCCCACATCGGGTTCCCCGCTCAGCGGGAGTCAGCTTCTCCCTCTGCCTGCCGCTCCCCCTGCTTGCGCGCTCTCTCTCTCTCTCTGTCACATAAATAAATAAAATCTTAAAAAAAAAAAAAGGAAATCAATTTCTGGGGAATGAATGGAGGAGAGCTCACTTCTTAACTTAAAAACAAAAAACAAAAAACCCCAGGCTGGGGAGGGTCAGTTTTCTGAGATAGAAACCAACCTCTCCACCAGTTAGTGACACAGAGGACGGATGTGCAGATTAAGTCTTCTCTGAAAATACTTGGTCCTATTGTTCGAGGAAAATGATACACAACAAAGGGAGAGTTTTTCCAGGTAAAAGTTAAAGCATTGGTTTGTGTAATCAAGAGAAAGTCATGTGTCCCCACTCCCCCCCCCCAACAACAACTAGAACCCAGGATCGTTGGGGAGCCCCAGCCTACAGCCCTAGGCACCGCCCTAGTAGCGAGCCATTCTCTAGACGCCAAAATTAGGTTACGAGATGGGGGTTGGTCACAGGGTTTCAGAGAACGGCCCTATATTTAGAAGGTTGGTTCCAAGTATCATCAGATTCCAAAGGCCTATGAGGGTTCGCTTCTTTCTGAAAATGAAGACCAGCGCGTTCGGACGTGAGCGGGTTCGGGCCGCAGCCGGGGTGGGCTGAGAAAGGGCGGCGAGGCTCCCGTGGCCAGGAAAGCCGAGCCCGAGAGGCTTCTTTTGGAAGCGGCATTTGTTTTCTGCTGATCTAAACCATGCTCCCCGCAGGAATAACCTTCTGGCTGGCCCAGAAACGCTGACCCGCGGGTTGCGTGACGTCAATCCTCCTGTGCGCCCCTTTTGGGGTCTCGTTCCTCACCTGCAGCCCCCCCCCTTGCCATTCCTTCTGTCTTGCTCTTTTCTGAGAGCTCCAGGGGGACTGAAATATGCACAGAAACATTTCCAAGAAGATGAGTCTTTTTGAAAGAAGAGGAAGCCGAGTGAAGCCATTTAAAAAACAACAAAAAAATAAAAAATAAAATAAAAAACAAAAAAACACAGAAAAAAAATAAAAGGAAAGGAACGAAGACAATGTTTTTTTGCCCATCCCCCACTCAAAACCCCTTCCTTCCCAAGTTCATGTTTGCTGAGGCCTCTTTTAGTCCATCCTACTTCCTGGGCCTCTTCAGAAATAGAGAGGGGAGCTTAACCAATGTTTCCGTGTTTGCTTTTTAAGCAAGGCCAGGTAAGAAGGGGCCCATTCACAAGAGCGCTGGGAAGCTAGAATGGCAGGTGGCGGCCGGGCGGAAAGAAATAAAACCCTAGAACATTTCAGTCCTCCTGATCCTGTTATCTGCCCTTCTAATCAGAACGTGACTCCTGATTGATTTTGAGGAAAGTTCCAAACCTCAGGCTATTTGCATCCTTCCCTTTTCTCACAGAGTTTGCTCAAGTGTGTCTGGTCATACGGCTTCTGATTTACACCGACTCCTAGTTCCTCTTTCTCAGTGAGACCTGTGAACTCTTGAAGTGATGATGCATGTGTCTGATGAGTAGCTGGAATAGACCCGTTAGCTCTGTCCTGAGCAACTTACATGCGATAGCCCTGGGGTGGGGGGGCTTTGAAAGAAAGGGCACGGCCTTTCCTTCATCCTAACTATGCATGTATATCTATTTTTTAAAAGGATTTTATCTATTTACTTGACAGAAAGAGCACACATGAGCAGGGGGGAGGGGCAGAAGAAGAGGGAGAAGCAGACTCCACACTGAGCTGGGAGCCCGACTCAGGGCTGGATCCCAGGACCCTGAGATCATGACCTGAGCTGAAGGCAGATGCTTCACTGACTGAGCCACCAGGTGCCCCTGTGTATATCTATTTTCAACAGCACAGGACAAGTCAGAAGGTGTAGGTCCAAGATCTGTGCAACTTGGGCATGCTACTTGACCTATGACTCAGTTTTCCTATCTGTGAAATGGGATAACCGTGTTTCACTTGTCATTTTACAAGGGGTACATTTGACATGGGGACCAAAGGAGATGATGAGCGTGGAGGCATTTTGTAAACGCTGCCTCTCTCTGTAACACAAAGTGTGAGGTTTAAGTGTCAAGTGAGTGGTGTGAAACAGGCTCTCGCCGTGACCCTTGCTATATACTGGAATTATGTGGGATGCCACGAAACACGTGAATGCCATAGCATCATCTTCATACGCTGGGGGGCTGTTCTGGGCCATTTTTTAAAACACCTCCTTGCGCCACTTGAATACGCGGTCATGTCTGGGAACTGCTGGTAAGTAAGAGTTGTGGATGTAGAGAGAAAGGGGAATTTGTGAAGCAGGGAGGGCAGAAAGGAAGATTTTGAAGGAAAGCATGGAGATTTGAGTGGCAGAAAGGCCCTAGTCCGGGGGAATGGTGAAGGGCTGCAATGGCTAAGTTAATTACTCAGGAAGTAGTGTAGTCCGTGCATTTGGGAAGGCGGCACTTCCTCCAGGCATGCCCCTCGATGTCCTGGGCGGCCCCTAAGGGTCTCTCTGTGGTGGCTCTTGTACTTCTCTATATCACCGCGCTGCCATATGGTTTTGTAACCGTCCGGGTGTCCGTCTGTCTGTCTCACCCAATGGACCATGAGTTCTTTGAGGACACCGATTGTTCTTACTGTCTCTGAATTCTGAGCACTTAGCAAGGTGACGGACACAGACACGAGCTTCATACGTGACGGCAGGCTAAATGACAGGAATTGGGCAAGGAGTTATTTTATGGTAAGGAGTTATTTTAGGTTTGACTCTGTCACTAATTTACTGGGATGCCTGAGATTGGCTATTTCGCCTCCGTGGGTTGCAAAGTCTTCCTGTTGTGAGATGCGATGGCTCTAGGAATTCAAGTATTTGAGTAGCATTGTGTCTAGAATTGAGGTGGGTGACATACCAAGTTCAAATAATTAGAACACTTTAATTCAGGTCAGTGCTTCTCAAACTTTAATGTGCATACTAAGTTACCTGGGGATCATGTTAAAATGCAGACACTAATTCAGTAGGTGGGGGGTGGGGGTGGGGTACGGGCTGAGATGCTGCATTTCTAATAGCTCCCAGGTGATGTCATGAGGCCAGTCAGTGGACCGCTCTTGAATAATACTTAGTCCCAGGTGAGGCTGATGCTGCTAGACCGTGAACCACACTTGGAAGAGTAGGTCATTAGGCTGCGTTGTATGATGCCAAAAACGACCTGATGAAAAATCTTCACTCCGCACCCTGAAATAATGGATTTAAAAAAATATATATATATTTTTTTTTGGTAGGGGTACTTTGTAGGCTAGAATAATAGGATTTAGGTCAGCCTAACCAGGGCTCTAATCCTATCTCCATTACTTCCTATGTGATCTCAAAACTCTTTGTCTCAGTGTCTTAACCTGTAAAATAGGATCATAAAATCTATCCCAAGAAGGAAGACTTATAGGACATGAGGATTCAGTGTGACAATGGGGGTAATTAGTATGTAGTAGGTGGCTGAGCCCATGCGGCTTCTCTTCTTACTGACTCAGCAACACAGGAAGTAAAGAAGTTTCAGGAATTATAGACTTATTTTCTCTTCACAGCAAGAAAGGAAGGCTGAGCTTTGTAGGAAATGCATGCCCTTTCACTTCCTTTCTTTCAGGGGCATGAAACCCCCAGGTGTGTCTTGGTACAGAATCAGTGGGACGAAAGAAGAGTGAAAATGAAAAGTGTTCAGAGAAGCTGACTCACAACTCTTCAGGGAGAAGCCGCCAGCCTGGGATGCTTTGTGGGGAGAAACTGAAGTGATTTGGGGGAAACATGAAGTAACAGAGAAAGAAAGGGGAAAGACACAGGGGCTCCCCCTACTATTTACCCACTCACCTCACTGGCCTCCTTTCAACTCCACTTTTGGTCCCGAACCCTGAATCTTGAGGGACTGACCTTTTAGACACATCTTATTTATATACCTAGGGTAAAGGGAACAGGGCAAGTACCATATTCTGGCCTCTTGGGAGATCAGGCGTGAGCACAGGTGTTAATATCTGTCCCTTGCAGTAATGTCTGTAATCATTTCTCAGGCTCCTGAATAACGACCTCCAAAGGTAGCCCCCGAGGTGATTTTTAGGGACATTCCATCAGAGTAGGGGTACTCAGCATTGTTAATTTTCTACTGCCTTCTCTGTACCCGCCTTCTGGTTTCTGGGCACCCCCCCCCCCCGACTCAAGCAGGCCCTAGACTATTCAAATGATAGTTTTGGAGGCCTCAATCCACAGCTCCTGGCTGAGCTTGGTTCATGCTCCATCTTCAGTCCCACTACACTCAACACTTGCCAATCCTAGCCAGGGGTTAGGAAACCAGTCTGATTGGGAATATAATCCTGTGACCATCTCACTGATCCATCACTCCCAGAAGGAATTTGCATTTCAGAAAAGAGCTTCCGAAAGTAAATGCGTCTTTGCATTTGTGGCTCATTACAGTGACTGCTCATTAGACATATTTGGGGAATGGAAAACCATGGAGCTGTACAAGCCTGAGGTTTACGTCGTGAAGATCTACACTAGGCCTGAGCATCTCAGGTAAAGGAAGGTTTCCAGGAGATTCTGATGCACCGTTGCAACGTCCTGGCTCTTGGTGAATTACTAGGGGAGACTGAAAGTTTTCCCTTTGTCCGCTCTTGATGGAGACATCCATTTGATGATCTATTACTGTGTAACAAAACCTCCCCAGACTGAATAAATTAAACAAAAGTGATTTCATACTTCTCAGGATTCTGCAGATTGCCTGGGCTCAGCTGGCCGGTTCTTCTGCTCCACATACGAGCAGCTGGGTCACACATTTGGCTGTATTCAGCTGGTGTCCAGGCTGGCTCGGAAGATCTGAGAAGTCTTCATTCACATGTGCAGGGCCTTGCTCTCTTCCATGCAGCCTCTCCGTGTAGATAGTTTGGGTTTTCTCAAAACATGGTAGTCTTAACATAATCTAATTTTTTATATGGTTGCTGGCTCCAAGAATGAAAGCAGAAGCTGCCAGTCTTCTTAAAGATTTGTCCTGGAACTGATACAGCACTATTTCTACTACATGCCATGCAGGCTTAATGGATTCCACATTTTGATGGATGAGTGACGTGTGCATATAGGAGGGGAAGGATTAGATAGTGCTATCTTTGGAGACTGCTTACCACATATCTTCCTACCAGTTTGCTACAAAATAGGGATCTGAAACATAGCACCCTACCTCTGAGGACTGTCAATCCTTATACCAAACAAAACAGCACAAAATGTCCTTTTGGGCCAGATGACCATTTGGGACTATTAACCTTAAAAATAAAACTGCCAGTTGTTTTATTAGTGAAAGATGGGTTTATTTGGGAATAGCAGAGAATTGCAGTCCAGAAGAAGAAAGCTATGGCAGAACCATAGTTGGATCCCCTACAAAGGAGAAGAATGCTTTTTCATAGAGAAAAGGAAGGAATTGGGAGCTGTTATGAACGGAAAGTCCATTGGAGTAAACTGGGAGTTGAAAGCACAGTGGTTCTCATTGGCTGAGTTGTGACTGTCCCTCATTGGCTGGGCTGTTGCCAGGTGAGGATGTGAGGCATTTTCCTCCTGCTGGGATAGCATGGTAGTTTCCACATGCCAGGTCCATCCCTTCCTGCTGGGTTCGCAATTGACCATGAGTGGTAGGCGTGTAAGCTCCCCCCTGCCAAACCTCCCAACTCCATTCTACTGAGGCTTCCCTTCATTAAATGTCCCAAGACCATCAGTGGCTTTCTTAAAGGAGTTAGAGGACATAAAGGATTCCCCCCACTCTAATATTGCTGGAGAAGTGGCTCCTTGACCAATTCTAACTAGAGGAAACTCAGGCAAAACACACCACATTCACTTTGTGTCCCCCTCATGCCCAAGGGAGCTTCATGGGATGGTGGCACGGGCCAATGGAAAAAATATGGTTTTGAGCCTAACAGGAAGGGGTTAGACTACTAGACCCGCCAGGTGAGACCTCCGGTGGGTTAATTTTCTGAGCGTCTGTCTCGTCTTCAGAAAAGTGCCCGTGATCATCTTCTCTCAGGCTTTATGTGAAAATGCAGGGTGGTCTATACACAGGTGCCGACCGAGCTATTTAACAAATGTTGTGCCTATTGCACTAAGCGACGTCTTCTTTCTTAAAAGACGTCACTTTGTAGAGGTATTTAAAGTTGCAGGGAAAAGAAAACATTCTGTCAAACACTTAGAGGAGAAGAAAGGAGAGAAAGGCTGCAGCTCAGGATATACTTAATGAGCAAGGGCATTTCACTCAAAACGTTCATGTGTTGGGTAAGCGACTCAAAAGAATTTCTTAGATATTGATAAGCACTGTGTGCGGTTTTAGTTCATTTTCCAGAACAGTGAGTCCACCTCCCTGGGTACAGTCAGAGCTGCTGGGAAGCTTAAGGAGGGGGCCTTGGGAAAGCATCGGTGCTCTAAGCCAGGTGGGCTGTGGAGGTAAAATCTGAAGAAATCAGTGGAGAGAAGAAAGGAAGCATGGATTGCAAAAGACTGGCAAGAGGCCTGGAATTTCACATCTACGTCATCTCTTTTGTGGTAAAGGGGAAATCCCAGGATCCATTGCTACCCCAGATACACCAGTGCATCCTTGACCTATTGGAACAAGACTATGGAGAACAATGACTATATTATTTCACAGAAAACCTTCCGATCTGGCTCAGAACACCAGTGTTCCATACTTCTGTCTAGAATATTATACTCTTCTTTCAAACCCATAGCCCCGGGGTTACTAGCAAAGAAGAATCCCAATGACCTGGTCTCTAAAGGGCTCCTAAATGGAAATCAAGTGACCTTTTTCCATTTCCAAGATTTTCTTCTTCCAACTGTGAGACAGAGAACTTACAGGGTGGGAAGGAAGAGAACTAAAATGGGTTAATGTGTACTGTATGCTGGCCACTTTCCTGGGCCCTTCACAGTGTTTCTCTCATTGTATATTTTTACAACAATGCTGCAACGTAGGCATCATTTGTCCCATTTTATGGATGAGTAAAATGAGGCTCCGAGACAAGGTCAACCAGGTAAAGTTGAATGCAAAGTCCAAAGCATTAAAGCAGAGCCTTACTGTGAACTATATAGTGAGATGAGAAATCCAAGATGTCATAAACCTTTTTGCCTCAAACAGAAAAAACATCCTAGAAATATAAGCAGCTAAGCCACCTGTTTCAGAATGTGACAGAAAAATTTCACAAAAATTCCAGAGCTATAGATATAATTTAAATGATTTAAATGGTTTGATTTAATATACAAAAAGGTCCTACAAATAGAGGATATTAATTATTCTCTTACATCGAAGTATCAGTTGTAAAAACCTAACCTGTCGTTGGTCACAATTAAAAAATACCCTAAAAATTCCCCCAAATAGAGATTTTCAAAGGTGCCATTCTTTGACCACAATTTAGTAAACCTAGGAATCAAGGACCCAAAGTTCATATGTACAGCAAAGAGGATAACAAAGCAAATCAATTTTTTTTTAAAAGTTTAACCACTAGGAAAGTATAGAATCCTCTTCCAATGTAAGCATGGGAGCAAAGAAGAAAGAAAAATAGAAATTAAATCTTATCTAGGAATTATGAAAAGATGGTTCCTTGTTATCGAAACCTATTGGATGTGAACCTATCATTAAAGAGACATGTAAAACCTAAACTGCTATAATTATTTTATTATTGGAAATAAATGAATGATTCCAATGAAGAATCTAGAAAAAGAATCATAAAGTAAATTGTGAGGGAGGACACGTGAACTCACACACACAATACGTGAAATTCGTGATGTAGGAAAACAATACGGTAGAAAAGATAAAGACAAGCAAACGCTGGTTCTTTGAAAAGACCAAGGATTGACAGATTGACATTAATCGTGGCAAGCCTGCTGAAGGGAAAAAGCGTGTTTGCTTCACTTGCTCCAGGGCAAATAGTGGGACATCTGTAATTAAAACCCTGCCTGTTGGGGCATCTGGGTGGCTCAGTCGGTTAAGGGTCCGACTCTTGGTTTCTGCTCAGGTCATGATCTCGGGGTCGAGAAACTGAGCCCCGCATGGGGCTTTGTGCTCAGCAAGGAGTCTGCTTGAAGAGTCTGCCTCCCCTCACTCTGTCTAAAATAAATAAATCTTAAAAAAAAAAAAAAAAAGACAAACCCTGCCTGTCTGCATCCAGAACCCTGTCTAATGCATCATCTGCTATGAAAAAGCTCAAGAAAAATTGATCATTAATAAACTGACTTGAAGGGGGTAAATAAAATAAAGGTTTTTTTTCCAGCGTTTCCAAGATATTGCAAGGCTATAAGACGTTCAAAGGACCTTTATTCGTATTCCTTTCCCTTGTAAGGTCACAAAGCAAGTAATGCCTCCTTAATACGGAGGATTCATGACTGAACTATGGCTGGTGCCCAGTGATTTCCCATTTCAGAGCATTCCTATATTTTTTCCATCCAAGTTGAATCGATGAGATCCAGAGAAAGGTGACGAGATTGAAACTAGAAGGACAATGATGGTCCAAGAGGAGAAGCCCGATGTGGACCTCAGGGGCTTTACTGAACTTGGTTTCTGTATCAGACACAGTTTCACCTAGATTGCATGGAAGGTAGGTTTCTAAACCCGTTTGCACAGAGATGTTCAGCAACCTACCCCAGGCCACATAGCCTTGGCAGTCAGGAGCCAAGTAAGGGGCTCCACACCATAGGGGGCAGGATGTGACCTCAGGCTGCCTGACTCTGGAGTCCATGCTTGCAAACCTTCCGCCGAACCATTTCCTACTCCCTGCTGAATGACTTCGGTTCTCTTGCTGTTTTCCCCTCCACCTCACTGCCTCCCCTGATGGCCCTCACATTTCCTTGCTGGCCTGGGACCTGTGATGGGGCGTTAGGAACTGATGAGGGCTGGGAGGGGTGCAGCCGTGTGAAAAGAAACGCACATGCTCCCCTTCCTCAGCTGCACGTTCTTTCCTCAGATGATAGCTCTCCTGTTATATACATGGAATGTTATACAAATGTTTCCGCCCTGAGTTTCCTTTCAAAGGATGAATAAGAGAATGAGGCGTTTTGTTTTCCTTTGTTCCCCGGTAGCACCTATGCTAAGAATTTGTGCTCAAAACATGACTCACTAATTCTTGGAGCAAAGCACAAGGAAGTGAACGGATCTAATACTTCGGTGAGATGTAGGCTTGAGCTTGTGTGGGAAAGAATCAACTGGAATCACTTAGGCGAGGTTTCATTCAAAAAACAAAAATCCTCCCTCTCCTACCCCTTCCCCAACGGCTCCCGACACGACTGTTGTGTTCATGTAGCCCCATTTGCTTTTTTGTATGATTGTCAAATATTTCAGTCAAGTGATATCTAGTTCCTTTGTCTGTGGGTGTGTGCTGAATTGTTCGGGTTTATAATTATTAACTGAATCATTGGTTTGTTGTTCGATAGGCAGTCTGGATTTGGGAATAGTTATTTACAGAACAAAGGCGGGAGGGAGGTGGTTTAAATACAGTGCAGAGTAAATACCCTTGATGAGTACCTAATTTTTGTGAACTTAAGTACAATAAGCTTCCAACTAAACCCAGAGCATTTTAATTCCCTCAGTCTATGTATGCTACGGGCAGAACACATCCTGCTGGAAGAGGGAGATCACATTCTCAGTGCACAGATAGCCATTCTCAGAACCTGCTTTCTAGAAAGTGACCTATGTGGGCAACCTCCACTTCCCCACCTCCTCTGGCCCCAGTAACTCGACTGCCTGGAATGTCCTCATTAGAATTCATTGGCTCCAGGGAGCCGCACAAATGTCAGTGAGTCAGCTTGCTGGCTACTGGGGATCTAGGAGCAGGCTGCCTGGGTGCCAGGATGTTTTCTTTGGAAGGAACCCTCTTCCTTGAATTTCTTTTCTTTGCATGAGACAATGAGGAGCTGGAAGTCACTTTGGGTGTGACTGTTTATCTCTCTTTTATATTGGTTGCTCAATTCCTTAAAAAACATAAGTCCTGGGGCAAAGGGGCATTTGGAGAATCAGCTAGAAGGACTCTCCAGAGACCCTCCTTCCTGTGGTTGACAAAATTTCTTCTAATAGCCTCCGCTGTCTAATTCATCAGGTCTATGCCCTCTGTCGGAGAAAGCCCACCGTTTCCTCCCCCATACTGTGGCATAGACTGAAAATCAGGGTTATCACCAAGTTCTTCCTCATTATCAAGATGATATCACTCCCGGATAATTTAGCGCCCCTCCCTCCCATCCAGGTTCAACAGTACGACCACCTGTATTCCCAACAATCGCTAGCACGGCTTTCACCACCATTACTTAACCTGTCCCCTGACCGCCACCAACAGAGTCGCCACCACCACCATCAGGAACGTCGCCACCAAAATCTATCTTTGTGGCTGCACCAGCACCACATCTACCACCACCACTAATAGTGGTGCTATCACTACTACCTTCACTTAATTCAGTCAGTTACTGTGCAGTTACCTAGTTGCATACCGAGCACAGCCTGGCACTCTACGGGCCTGGAGATACCGAGAATACTGTGCCACGATTCCTGCCCTGGAGGCCAATAGCTTATTAGAGGAACTTAGAAAATTATATAAATAGCAATATACGATATGGAGAAATAGATGCTGTAGGACAGATAAAATGAGATGCTGGGTTTGCTTAAAGCAGAGGGTAGATATTTTAGCAATTCAGGAAGATCAGTTTACTATCACTTTTTTTTCTGGGAAGCTGGAAGCTAGGAATGATTTCAGCTCCAAGTAACACAATAGCCAATCTAGAATAATTAAGACATAATTATTGCACATGGCAAGATGTCCATGGTGGGCTTAGTGGCTCAAGAATATCAGGGCTTTAGGCCACCACTGATGTCATTCTCCTTCGTTTTTGTTCATAGCTGCAAAATGGTGATCTCCTATGGCAACTGAGTTCAAAGTTAGCAAACGGGAAGGCCAAAGTAGAGGGAGACCTCCCCTCTTGTGTCTATCTACTTTATCAAAGTAGAGAAAATATTTCCCATAGGACTCTAGCAAAGGCCCCTTAATGTCTTTTTGGCTAGAATGGAGTCATATAGCCATCCTTAGCTGCATGGGAGGCCCGGACTGAAGATCTAGCATTTGTAGCCTCTCAGTCAAGACAGAAAGGGAAAAAGAAGAAATGAATTGAAGTGGCTGACGGTTAGGAAGCCAGATTACATGTTACAAAGAGAAATCCATAGTTCTGCCCAAGGAAGAAGCCTTCTTTGATCATCTAGTTCTGGGTTCCGGTGCTCTTATAATATCCTATTCTATATTGGATACTATGCATACACACACACACACACACACACAAATTTGGTGGATGAATTTTTTAAAATAAATCATACCCAAATGATGACAAAAATTATGGCCAAATTTGCTTCATTATTTGTTGAATTTCTGTCTACCCATCAGATTTTAAGATCTAGAATGGGGCCAATGTCCATCTTGTTCATCATGGTATTCTCAGCATCTAGCACAGGGCTTGGCATGTAGCAGACTATTAACATTTGTTAAATGAATATGTATAAGAATGAATGAATGAATGAATGAATGAATGAATGCAGACTTTGAGATCAATTGAAGAAAAGATTTCAACAATGATAAATATTGAGATGGGTATGTATGTATATATGTATGTGTGTATTTTTAGATTCTGGTATCTTATTTTTACAATAGTTCAAAGCATGTTTAGAGTTTTTTGTTTAGTACTCAATCTTTATGCTAGAAATTGCTGTTGTGCCTTCCATGTTTTACTTCTGCAGTGTTGCACTGAAAATGGTGGGGAATGATAAAGCTAAAGTGGTTCAAGGTTTATCTTCTCAACAAGGGTTTGAAAAACTGCAGAGAATTATGCAGTATTATTTGTAAGCAAGTATTTCCACTCTGAATGACCTTCCTCTTCCTCCTCTTCTTCTTCTTTCTCCTCCGTCTTTTTCTTCTTTTGGTTGGTCATTTATAATGGTAAGGGAAATAGATAATGCAACCTAGGCCCCTTTTCAAATATGACAAAATTATTCTCTATTTTGATGTGTAAAACTCTGTAATCAATTGCAAATTATAAGCAGCAGGAAGAGTTTGGTTAAAGAGAGAAACTTTGAATAACAGATAATAATCTCTTCTTTCTTTTTTTGGAGCATCTGAGAGAGAAAAATCATCCTTTTTAAAAAACATAATTAAAAAATGTTTATCATGGAGAATAAACAATACTGATTCTCTTTTACATTTTGTGAAACAGGTTGGTAGGTGTGGGGTCATTTGGGGGCAGATGGTTTCTCTTTTCAGGGCATTATCATTCACAGTCATTCCTGGACTTCTAACACAGTAACACCGTTTCCTCATTTTACTGCCTTTCCAATAATGTTTTTTTTTTTTTAAAGATTTTATTTATTTATTTGACAGAGATCGAGACAGCCAACGAGAAAGGGAACACAGCAGGGGGAGTGGGAGAGGAAGAAGCAGGCTCACAGCGGAGGAGCCTGATGTGGGGCTCGATCCCAGAACGCCGGGATCACGCCCTGAGCTGAAGGCAGACGCTTAACCGCTGTGCCACCCAGGCGCCCCTCCAATAATGTTCTATTCCAATAATGTTCTTTTGCCAGCTCTATACATTCATCAATCACAAGATAAATAAGGAGATCACATGCTTGAAATATTCCTTAAACCTGTCTAGTATCACTTAGTTTCAATGAAAACTTCTTGTCCATAAACTTTTTAACTCTCAGGAGGGATTTTTCTCATGGTTACTTCTTTGGTGAACTTGGCCCTATTCTGGCCCTACTGCTATGTTCAAATTACCTCCAAAACTCATTGGCTTAAAACGTAGCCATTTGATGATACCTATTGGATACATCTGAAATTTAAGAGAGCTCAGCTGTACACTCCTGCTCCAAGCAGCACTGACAGAAGTCACTCAGTGGTATCAGCTTGTGAATGGGCTAGGCTAGCAGGTCCAAAATGGCTTCATGCACACATCTGCTATCTTGGCAGGGATGGCTGGAACAGCTGAAGGCCAGGTGGGCATTTATTTCTACTTGCATCTATTCTGCAAGGCTGGCTCAGGCTTCCTGACAGCATGGTGGCTGGGATTTGAGAGACAGTGTTCTAAGAAAAAGCACCCTGACAGCATATATCTAAGAAGCCCAGGCACAAGCTGCAAGGCTCCTTATCACCTTGTCTTGGAAATACCAAACATTTCTCTCCCAGAAATGCACTTATGGTGCATTTTATTGGTCAATCAAGTCATCAAGGCCAGCCCATGTTCAAGGCAGACTTGCTCTCTTAATGGAAGGAGTATCGAAGAATTGGTGGCCATCTCTATTATGGAAGGAAGGGTAAGAGCAAAGTCAAGAAATAAGGAAAAAGAGGAGCATTTTTTTTTCTTCAGAGAATGAGTCATACAGTCTGGATGAATTATAAGGTACATGGGATTTAAGCTGGGAAGGTAGAATGGAAGACATAGAAGGTAAGAGTAAGACCTTTATCCTTAACGGAGTGGGAAATAGGGAATTAATAAAAGGATGTAAGAACAGGAGTGACCAGGTCAGAAAAGATGTGGGTGTTGGTTAGAGAAGGTGCTGAGTGGGGGACGGGGGGATGAGAAATGTACTGGATGGGGGAGTCACTGGGATAGCTCACGAAAGGGGAGGCAACTGGAGAAACCTGGGGGGAAAATTTGCCCAGATCTGAATCAGGTGTTACAGGAGTAACTGGAAAGGAGGGACCAGATAGAAGGGCATTTCCAAGGCAGAACTGATATATCATTATCAAGCCCCAACTCAGTGTCTTGTAAATAACAGAATTTATTGAGACATAGAAACTAAAAGTCTAAGGGTGGAATCAGCTTCAGGTGTAGTTTGATTCAGTTGAATAGTAGTAGGAAGATCATCTTTGCCTCTGATTCCTCTGTGTGCGGGCTTTATTTCTTGGTTCTTTCTTCTAATGCTGATAAAATATCTGAAACTGCTGTAAGCTTCACATCCTCACACTATCAAGTCCCACAGAAGAGAGTATTCTTCTCTGTCCTAGAAATCCTAGCAAAGATATCCTTGTGTTTCATTGGGTCTTATTGGGTTATGGGAGTCAGCACCCCTGTCCTCTCTAGTCAGTCCCTCCATTCCCTAAGTTCTGCAAGGGCAGGCACCCGTGATGGATTGACCAGAACTTCTTGTATTTCTTTCTTATTCTCTTGGAATCCAGCCTTAGTCTGCAAGAAAGTTCAAGCAGCCCATGGAGAGGCCAGTAGGGAGAGGACCCAAGACTCCTAGCGGACAGCCTCGGTTGGGCTCTCAGTCAATATCCAGGACCAACCTACCAGTTGTGTGAGTGAGCCATCATGAAAATGGATCATCTAACCTTAGAAAACCACCTCAGCTGATGCCACATGGAGCAGAGACAAGTTGCCCCTACTAAGCTCTGCCCAAGTTGGAGGTTCATGAGTAAAATAAATGATAGTTTTTCATTTAAATCACCAATTTTGGGGTGGCTCTTATGCAGCAGTACCTAACTGGAATAAAGCCCATTGTGGTATATCTATGTCACCTCCTCCAATCCAGCTTTTTTATTAATAGTGTTGATATTTTGATTTTCAGATTCAGCTTTGAATCTTTTGTGTTAATCAGTCAATTGTTTCTGAATTCATATTGGGAAATTCAGCTTGTACATGTACCACAGATGACTGAAATAGTGACTGAAGACATAATTGTGTATAGTCTTTGCAAAAGCAGAGTAGTGTTTGGGTCCTGGGATAACGGCAATTTTCTTTCCATGGGAGAAATTTTCATAGAGAGAACAAAAGAACTTAACAAACACTCAGCTCGTGAAAATGGCCATAAAACTTTGAAAGCATTTTCAAATTCATTATTCATTTATCTGTCCTGTGTGTCTATTCATCCATCCATCCATCCATCCATCCATCCATCCATCATCCATCATCCATCCATTTCTAGTTCCTCTCTTAACAGGCAATATAGTAATAGGCCTGACCAGTGAGACTTTCATGGGGCAGGTAAGCAGGAGAAAAATTCTCTTATTTGTAGAGTTCTGGAAATTAGTGAATGGTGGATTCATATTGGTTAAGATTTATAAGAAAACTTTTCTAAAATACAGAGACAGACCTGAAGAAAATGTTGGGAACAACAGAATAAAGCCAGATGATCGATAGCCAGAAAAGTCAAAAAAGGACAATTATGTTAGACTGGTACTTGGAAGGGTGGTCTAGACTAACTCATTTGTTCATCCAACAATCATTCATTACATGCTACTGTGTACCTGCAGCATATTATGAACTGAGGGTTCAACGGTGAATAAAAGACAAGAATTCACTACCTTATTAGAGCTTATATTCAAGGGGAAAAGCAGATAACATACATGCAAATCAACAAAGACCTGTAAGAACATTCAAGGTACCAAGAGCTCTGAAGCTAGTAAAATAGGGTGGCTGATAAAACGACTGAGAAGGCAATATTAAGGGTTAATCAGGAAAGACCCTTCTGGGAATACATTTGAACTGGGATCCAAATGACAAGTAGAAACAAGGAAGGTAAAGAATTGGGAGACAAGCATACCAGCAGTAGTTACAGCAAGTGTAAAGGCCCTGGAAAATTCCGTCAATGGGCTAGTACCCACAACTAGTTTCATGTGATGGAAGGGTTGTAGAAATTCATTGAAAGGGCCCCAGTGGCAGAGGAAGCCAGTTCAATTAGTCATTTATTTGTCCATCCGTCCATCCATCCATGCAGCCATCCACCAGCATACATGTTGGATGCTTTTCATACACCGGGAACTGTGCTAAGCCTGGGTGCTGTAGAAATGCAAAGATCAGCAATCTCTTTACTTGAGGAATGCATTAGCAATCCCCACAATCACTCTCTGAGATGAACTGGCATGTGACTGAACACTCACTTTATTGGTACGGAAACTGAAACACAGAACCTAATGACTTAACCTGACATCACGCAAGTGGTTATTGGCAGAGCTTAAGCATTTTATTTTCCTTTCTTAATCAGGGAAAGTATTATGTATGACCCATTTTTTTTCAAACTCTCTTCCTTAGTGGGGTAACAATTAGAGTTTATCTATTGCTAATGCTTACTTACCATTTTAGGTTTCTTTAATTAGAGTATTTTAAATTAGTGTTATTTTAATTTTACTTATCTCCTGAGACATTCCAGGGGATGAATAACAAATG